>NC_132817.1:16601847-17306891 GCF_048594095.1 Paramormyrops kingsleyae | reverse complement strand
GGAGGCACTCAAGATGATGAGCTTATTTGCGTAATGCCCTTGGTGATGAATTGCCACAATGGAGAACTGCAGCAGAAACATACTGTGTACAGCTAGAACAAAAAAAAACAAAAAAACATGTGACATCATATTAATACATGTGACTCGTGTGACCTGGGGCTTCAGATACACCAGGGCAATAAAAAGGGGAATTAAGAGGACAAGTCTCTCTCTTGGGGTCCAAGTGCACCCCGACATGCTAAATTCACCAAGACTTCCAGATTCGCTCTCTGACATTTTTGGGATTATCGGGCTGATGAATCCGCCTGCGCCCTTGTAAACAGAACAGCAGGCACGTCCCCAGACACTACTCGCTGCTTCCGCCTCGGCTGGCTTTAAGAAGCACACTCCTAGCGTCCTCTCATTTGAGAGCTTTTGCGGGATTTCTGCGAAGCCGCCAGAGGCTTTGCACAGTTTAAACAGAATTGGAACTCGAGGACGGACGAGGTAAATGCATAATTTATCTGAACATGGGCAGAAGCTTGTGTTACAGCACTAAAGCGACGAGCCGGCCACGAGAACGGAAACATAAACATCCCTCTCCTCTCGTTTCCTACTCCCTCTGCAAAAGAATAACCTTCCTTCCTTTTATGGTACACCATAAAATGCAGGAGAGAAACTAATAAGCAATTAAGCAATTAAACAGAGTGTGAAACCAGACCAACGTGCATCCAGTTGTAAATGTGACTGGCTAACTAACCGAAAGCGCATTTTTGAAAAAAGGGTAAGGAACGATAAATATTTATTTACCCATAAATAACAATAATATCCTTTTCATTAAACAGTGGCCCAGTTTAAATCTTACATTGCTAAATTCAGCGCCTGTTTGAGGTCTTGGCCTAAATTTTTGCAATATTTAAGGAAAGAACTTGTTCTTGCCCATTAAAATTACAGAAAGGACTTTAATCAACAGAAGCCTTGTAAAATCTTAAAGGGGAAATGATGGGGAGGGGGTTCTCTGTATCTGTCTGAACTCCCCCAATCCTCGTACAGTAGCTTAGTGAGGCTGGTGCGAGATTCATTCATTAAGCTTCACACTTTATTTTAAGCTCCTTTTTTAATTGATAGCTCCATCAGAGGCAGGTGTGTGGTAGTCTGTGTCTCAGCAGGTGACCATAAGGTTGTCGGGTTGAATCCCAGCATCGGCAAGCCGATGCAACTGTTTGGCCCCTGAGCAAGGCACCTCGATTGCTCCTGACTGCCTGGGGGGGGGGGGGGGGGGGGGGGCTGCATGCTGTGACCCCACCCCCTAAACTTGCTCTCACCTCTATACATGTCTGTTTTTCTCATGGGGAGCATGATGAGATAGGCGAGAAAAGACAATTTACCCACAAGGATCAATGAAACATCACTATTCCATTCTAAAACATTAATACAAACCAAAGTATACCCTACAACCCGTCAGCTGACAAAGCATTTACTCATTTCAATAATGAGCGAACACGTCTCACGCTAAATCGTATAATGAATATATTCATGTCAGAGCAAACCCTATAACCAGATACAGACTCTGCGCTAGCCAGCTCCACGTCGCGATCATCACAGACAGGCCCCGTGGGCATGGTAGAAGTGATGAGTTATCGACGGTACTCGTCATGTTCGAGTCACGCCGGTGCTCACTGCTATGGCTTCGGCATCGAGGAAGCCCATCGATTTTCCAGGGCCGGGTCGCGTATGGCATACCGGGGGGGAGGGGGCCGGAACGCCAGGGGTACATCCCTTTACCAGCAGAAGTCTTCAATTCCAATTTGTCATGCTTCGAAAGATCACTTAAACTAATTAAGGGCTTTACCTCCCTGCTGATAATTAAATGTGGTCAATGGCAGGAAGCTGGTGAACTGAGGCGTCGGTAATTCACGGTTCATCCGCCACCGATGGACGTCCGCGTGACACCCGGCATCTACCGATTCGAGGACGCGACATACTGAGTTGTATAAACGGCACGACATCATAAACAAATGTGTGAGATTTTATATTGGCTGAAATCAACACCAATCACTGCCGCTGTTTTCTCCCATACCTCAAACATCCATGGCTGGACTTAACAGTCAAAAGTTTGGACACGCCAAGTCGCCTATAGACTAGAGCGATAGTCTCTAGTGACTTGGCCACCTGACCTAAACACAGTATAAATGGTTTTGGAGGAGCTTGACCAGAGAGTGACGGAAAAGCGGCCAATGAGGGCTCAGCATTTGTGGGACCTCCTTCAGGACAGCTGGAAGAGCATCCCAGGAGGCCACCTCATGGAACTGGAGTAGAGGAGACTGTAGGATCAGCCAGTCTGTGGAGCAACTGGGGTTAAGGGCCTTGTTCAAAGGCCCAATGGTGGGACCACTGTGCCGAACATGGAATATGAACCAGCAACCTTCCGAGTCCTAGCCAACGGGACTGCCCCTCCCATCAGCAATTAAGTTTTGGTTGGTGCATAATTCCATATGTCATTTTAGAATTGTAATGTCTTTATAATTATTCTAAAATGTAGAGAATAGTGCAAATAAGCCATTATATGGGTAGGTGTGTCCAAACTTCTGACTGGTACTATCCGCCAGAGCCAACTTGCGCCGTAGCTCAGAGCGTGGATGTCAGCCAGAGATAAGCAGCGTCCGTCCGGCCGGCTGGTGGTGCTGGGGGGTAACCAGACACATGTAATAGCATTACGTAATTAAATTACAAAATAAATGTAATTGCAATCTGTTACAATTACTAAGAAAAAGTATGCAATTATAATACAGATACTAATCAATATGTTGGTATTTAAATCTGAATGTATTCTTTTTGTTAAAAAGCCTATATGTAGAATATATGTAGAATATATGTAGAATATAACATTCATTTTGTTGTTTTGCATCTTGTTGCCGTGCAGAAATGTTTTTGTATATTTCCAGACAAGGAGGGTCAGCAAAGCCATTGGACCTTTTCAGCTTTATTTAAGTTTAATATATTTCTTAGAAAAGTAATCAAAAATAACTAAATGTAATGTTACATTACTTTGATGAAGTAATCAAAATCGTTAATTTACTTATTACAATTTTTCCAGGGTAACTAGTATTCCAGCATAACAGGTTACATATCGAAAGTATTCTCTCCAACACTGATAGCCGGCATGTGGGTATGGAGCCTAACGATTGAGAAGCGGCGGGAAACGGCGTAGTTACAGTAAACAGAGCGGAGCCCCGCACATCATCACCACGCGACGGTGCGGCTCATGCCTACCTGGGTGCGAATTGTCTTTATGCAGGGTGGTTTGGAAAATCTAATTAATATTCATGAAGTGCTACATGATTGGCCAACTCATTAATATTTATGAGAACCGCTACCTGATTGGCCGGTGAACGTGCTCCCATTGACATGTGCTGCCTGTTCTTTCTGTCTAAGGCAGCGGTGGCCAATCTTATCCGCAGAGGGCCGGTGTGTATGCAGGTTTTCGGGGTAAACTTTAGGGCAACTGTTCAAACTCAGATGTCAGTCGTCTAATTGGTAAAATAATTAGGGAGCTGCAGCGAAAACCCGCACACACAGCGGCCCTTTGCGGATCAGATTGGTCACCCCTGGTCTAAGGCATTTACTGGCCAATCAGGAAGCGCTTCTTTCATGAATATTACTACGTTTTCCTGAACCTCCCTGCAATATGGAAATTTGCACCCGGGTCGTCTCCCAAACGTGAGGCACCTGCTGCCGCGCCGCTCCGATTTGTCGCTTTGTCTCGCCGTTGTCATTTGTGCCTCCCGGCAGGTAGCTTGCTTGGCATTCACGCTGCGGGGAGACGGTCCTGCCTCTCTGGGAATTAGTCCAAATGCAGAATGCTGGTTTATTCAATCCAGCGGGCTCTCATTTAACATAAACTGTAATTAAAGTCATTTGGCGTTCCAGACGAAGGACGTTTCTTACGCAGATCACATGAAAAAAATGGAAATAAAAAAATCTACAAGCAAGCGGGATGGTGCTGTTATTGCAAATATTTTGATGGTGTATTTTTCTCGAGGTCATTATGTGTAAATTAAGCTGGGGGGGGTGAAACCTGTATGTTTTTGCAGACTGAGAGTTTCAGTCGACTCCTCATTGTTCCCTTTCATTATCTAAGATACCCTTGAAGATAGCAGGATAGGTTTGAATGCACCAATGTGATTTAAGCTTATATTCCTACGAATGCAGGAGGGGTGCTGTCCTGTGTTGAATCGCATGCTGTTATTGGCTAATATCACCACATCAAAATAAAAGTTGTGATACACTCCCACAGGCTCGTGAACCCGCCTCCCCACCGCGACACTGTTAGCTGATGTCTGCCGCTCGGTGTTTAACTAACGCGGACAAAATCAGTGGCATTAGGAATTACGCATTTTCAGTTGCCAGCGGGAGAAGCGCAGCTGGAACGCGCAGCTGGAACGCGCAGCGGCATGGCGCGTCATCTGGCAGCGGGCGAGTAGGCTGGTTTGTTCAGGTCCGGAGCCCATTCGGTGGGTCACACCGGTACCCACAGGG
The DNA here is from genome assembly GCF_048594095.1 of Paramormyrops kingsleyae. Taxonomy (NCBI): domain Eukaryota; kingdom Metazoa; phylum Chordata; class Actinopteri; order Osteoglossiformes; family Mormyridae; genus Paramormyrops; species Paramormyrops kingsleyae. The sequence continues at coordinate 17,302,373 of NC_132817.1, read as the reverse complement.
GTTGAGAGCGGGTGGGGCTGACAGGAAGTGAAGCAGAAGGGAAAGGAATCCGCCAGTGGAAAGTGCTGGGGGGGGGGGGGGGGGGGGGCACCACAGGCCAGCGCACACGCGCCACACCCACAAGTGACCTCGTGCCATTTTCCCAGTGACACAGCATGTCACGCTCGGACTCTGAAAGCTAATTCCGGAACTGACTGAGAATGGTCATTACCGTTCTGTTTAAACAAAAATCATAAATACATCAATTTCTAACCTCCATGGTCGGGGGTTTGAGTCACACTTGGCCTCTGCGCACGTGGGGATTGCAGCTTCTCCGTGTCACGTGGGCTTCCTCCCGCCGACCAAAGACATGCAGTTAGGCTAATTGGCGTCTCTAAATTGCCCGGAGTGTCTGTGTGCCCTGCGATGGGCTGGCATCCTGCCCGGGCTGCAGCCTTGACTTGTGTCCTGCGTCGCATAGGACACATTCCAGGCTCCCTGTTATTCTACGCAGGATAAGCGTTTGCAGGTGAGTGGAAATGACAGAATAACACTTAGAATATTAGCAACTACATGTCGATATGTTATTACTACAGTGTCAGTCAAAAGTATGGACACACTGACCCACAGAAAGGTTTATACTGTATGTACTAAATAGAATAATTATAAAGGCAAGAAAACTGGTCAAACTCCCCCAAAACCAAACCTACTGTGTTTAGGTCAGATGGCCAGGTCATGTGATGTGACACTATCACTCTCCTTTGTAGGTGACCTGGCCTGTGTGTTTTCAGTGTTCATGACAGATCACTCCAAAATCGAAACGAGGTGAAAGGTGTTGATTGGAAACCTGCCGCGTGCGACTACGTGTGCAGAGAGGAAGTATCAGACGCTTGGCAAGGCCTTGTGATGTCACATCTGCGCTGCCTTCAGAACTGTGAGATGAAGATGTTAGGAGGCTAAATTTGGAGATGGTTACAAAAACATCAGCTTTGAAGCTTCTCAGGAGAACAGGCGAGTTCCAGGTAAAATCCCTGCGGTCTGGCATGGAGGGGAAAACATCACGACATAGAGCAGCAGATGGGACAGGGAAGCTTGGCATCTTCACGGCTAAGTAGAATGGACCCGCACACAGGAAGAATCCTGATTGACGCTTCCTGACCCAGAACGCCACGTGTTTAGGGGGAAGACTGGCATTCGAGCTTAATGATGACCCCAAACACAGAACAGGCAGCATATAGAAGCCTCAGAAGGTCAGTATTGTGCAAGCCCAGGTTTAAGGAGCACTGAAAATCGGCATTATGACCTGAAAATAGCCGTCCTGCAATACTCAGTCTAACAATCCGCACCGGAGTGAATTTCCGGGATACAGCTCCAGACCTACCCACACTCCCCCTGCCCTGAGGCAGAAGGTCCTTCCACCTGTCTGGAAAATACTGACATGTTTTGGCTTGGAATGGTTCAGAACACTAGAACACTAGAGATGAGGAATGAAATATATATATATATTATTTATTGGAAGACTGTTGTAGACTGTTGTTCCAAACAGCAATATATCTGAGGGAGTAAAGAAAAAGAGCTGAATTTTATTATCACTGCGAGCTTTCCAAACTCTTTTTTTTTTTTTTTTTTTTTTTTTAATAATCTAGGCTGCTCAGAGGAACATCAATATTAATGGGTGTGGACAGAAGCAGCTTTACTTGGGGGGGGGGGGGGGGGGTTGTCTCAATGTACGGCCACCCTTACCGGACACCTGAGAAATGCTTTTACGAGGACGTAGAAGTCCGGAGGAGCCGCATGCCAGCACGCCGCAGCCGACGCAGCAAACCATACGTTTGCTCTCTTCAGCCGTGCATTATGGGTAACCCTAGAGGACTATTATTGGATGTAAAAGCCGCCACGTCAATATGTATCTGGGCCTAAAAGGGTCGCCTTATAGCACCAGCCAGCCACCAGGCCTCTTACAGCATTGTGCCGAGTCGTGCCACCCCCCCAAACTGCACGGGGTGGGGGGTGACGTCCACATCTCTCTGGCAGGCTATTTCCATTGCCCGGGGGGGGGTCCACGATGCTGAGCACACAGTGCTGCGTATCTGTCTTCAGGAAGCCTGCACAGTCGTACCCGCTGCCCCCACAGCAAGACAACCCACCCCCCCTCCCCAGCCTGCCCTTCTGAACACCCCCACCAAGACACACTGCGGTTTCATCTCCCGCCTTCCAGACCACGTCCCTGCGGAGGGGCACTGGAACACAACTGCAGAGGAGCTCTGAAATTTATTTGGGGAGGACATATTTATTTATCCACCCCCCCCCCATCCCCCCCACGAGAGGCATACATTACACGTCCATCCCTCTAGAGCCGCTAAAATCTAGGCCGAGGGTTTGAGGCTCTGGCTGCGCTCTCCAGCCCACCCCCCCGGCCAGGGTATGTCACACCCCCTGCACATCTGACACACCCCTCCATCCAGAAAAGCTGACACCATAATTACAAATAAAACACCCGCCCTGTCGGCTGTATTGAACTGGTGAGGCGGCCTCATCAAGATCTCAGACAGTGCCTGGCTTTAAATACCCCTCCCGCTAATTACAACGCCGATGATGTCACAGGAAGCTGCCAAGGACATCACATGACCAGAGTGGGGCGATCAGCCTACGATTGTCCATCTGCTTCCATTACTGCCCAATGAACACTTTTTCACTTCAAACGAACTGCAAGTTCTGCGTGAAAATATTATGAAATACCTCCATAAAATATATGTTTAAAATACATATAGACTCCAGCTTCTCAAGGTTCAAACATTTCATTATCTCAAAGATGACAGATCCACGCAGAGGATTATTCCTGCTTATCATGACCAAAACTGGCACACCGTGGAAGCAAGAGGGCCTCTCTGCCGCTGTGAGTCCTCAGAGGATGAAGGGAACAGAAAAGGCGGAGGACGGGCGGGGGTGGTGAGGGACAGTCACCTGAGTCCGGCCGCGGGGCCTCCTGTTGGGGCAGAGATACCCTTTCGGCCCTGTAGGGGGCGCTTCCTGCGCACCGGCGGATCAGGCAAGTGACCAAAAATCATCCAGATTCATTAACAACTCCCCCCCCCCCGCCCCCACACACACACCTGCACCAATGGTAATAAAAATACCAGCCCAGGGCCCTTAGTGTGACTGTACATGCCTGAACCTGTTTAGGGACTACTTTCAATTTTTATCCCTCTTTTAAAACACTTTAAAATAAATAAGCCATTTAGGGCACCTATAAAAGCAAGTATTTTTCTTTGCAGTTTTACACACAACCAAGCCCCATACTATCTATAGATACTAGTGTGCAGAACATAAGCCGTTTAGAATAGGACTGTTTCTGAAATAACGAGAATAAGGATCTGTTACTTCTCATTGAAAAAAATGTAATTTTTAGTGCAGCAGTATCTTTTATTGGGCAGAAAACACCCCGGTGTGGCCTTAATCGCCCCAAAACAGAGTAATAGTCATACTCCAGTGACCATCTCACATTCTGCTTCAAGTTCCGGGCCAATTTACGCTGTAAAAACCTGACCACTAAGGAAGGATCAGGCGGCTAACCCCAAATAAAATCTGACTGGGCCCCACCTGCCGGCTTTCAATCCCTCCGTCAGACGCTCAGAGTCCAGCCTCCCCCCAAACCCGAGGGCCTTCGTAGAGGTGTGGAAAATGGGCCGCCCCTGCCCTCTCTCTCTCTCTCTCTCCGCGGCACACAGCTTTGCGTGTTTCGTTCGCCCAGCAGATACATACCTCCTTTCCTACATATTTTCTTTCCCGGTTTTCTGGCACATTCCTTGGTAATTCGTTTTACTGCAAAATGAATAGAAGACTAAAGAATAACATGGGCGCCCGTGACACACTACAGCATTCAACAACACGGTCGCAGGCTAAACGAACACAGAAGAGGACAGAGGCGCTCCGTCACTCCATCTAATGTCATTACTGGTGGCCGTCATCGTCACGGATTCAGCCCGGCTCAGGGACACACTCGTCACGCCTACACACACATATGCAGACGAGGCGACGGGGACACGTCACACAGGACAGACTGGGCGCAGTAAGCAGGGGGACACATACACAGACGCGCAACGCACACGCACACGCACACAAAGAAGCGGGGGGGCATGCACGGAGAACATGCACGCAGCATGCTCTGTATCCTGCGGCGTCGTACGATTAGGGAAACACTAACAGCTCCCTCCGGCCCCCCGTGAGTCACTCACCATCCTCAGTGGGGACATATATATTCAGGAAGAGGCAGTCCTCGCTCTGGTCCTGCACAAACGATGAAACCACCTCCAGGCCGTTGGTGAACCACACAGGTAGCATGACGTCGGGTAGCCTGCCCTCCAGCACCGTCTGAGGGCACACCGGGGCAAACTGGGTAGCGTTGCGGGTGCCCGACCATGGTATGGGCGGCTCCGGGGGCTGGAAGCGGCGGCCACCAGTAGGGGGCGCCGCATAGGGGACACCAAGAAACTGCACCACGGGACCCAGGATGTCGTTTCCCAGCTCCTTTTTGAAGCCACGGACCTTGCCGTAGGCCGTGGTGACCACAGGGTCGACGTCGTCCATCTTCTGCTGCTGCAGCGTCACGGCGGCCGCCTGCAAGGCCACACCCAGTGCCCACAGGGAGAAGGCGGGGCCACCGGGCCGCGGGCTCCGCCCCGGCATCCTCCCACCGCGCTCCAGGTGACGGCGGACGGGCCCTCTACAGCTCCGAGGCACTCGAGCTCTCTAAAGACGCAGGCGGGATGGGGCGCTCAGAGGGGGGGCGGGGAGCGTGGCAGACGCGAGCCGGCAAGGCCGCTCAGAGCGCGCGCACATGGCAGGGGGGGCCCATCGATCTCACTCGCACGGGGGGGGGCATCATCCTCACTTGTCGCCATCCATCAGCCGAATCCTATTGACAGTCGTGCTTCCTTGCCGGCCGGGCGGGGGGCGCGGCCATTTGCTGGGGGACCCTCGGCCGACAAATCAAATCCAGCTTGGCCCCGGGTGCGAGTGACCTGTGGGGAACGACACAGTTACTAATTAGAATACATATATCCATATATGGGCATAGAGGAGTTCATTACCATGGCAACAACTCCGATATCGGGCCGACGCCTCATCAGTCACCTCTGGCTCCCCGTTCGTACTTTTGCTACCGAATCCACCTTCACATAACGAGGCGGCAGGCTGGGTGATATCAAGGAGCGTCTTATTAATCTCTGGCCCCCTCCTCCCCTCTCAGCTAGCCTGAGCGAGCCGCAGATTAAGCTCCGACGAACGGAAACCGTCAGGAAGATGAAAACAGTACGTCGTGAGCCGGCTGCCGTTGACCACATTCGTTTATTCGTTATACAGTGTATGTGTTCTTAATGAGAGCACCATTAATGAGATCAAGGGCGATAGTACCGTTCGCGGTTCCAGTGTGGTTGATTTTTATTATTAAAATAATGATTTTGTTTTTTTTATTTATTTTTGGATGCTACGAAGGGGTGCTTTAATGCACAGGATTACCTAAAAAGGGACCTTGACTAAGCTTGCTTAATAAAAGAGCCCAGGGTCCCCAAACCATGTTAATGTGTCTCTGGTGCTATATTCAGACACTCTATGAAAATTCAGGATTAGACAACCGGGTGCGGAGGAACATTCCCCGAGATCAATTAAACGCAGCTCAGCCACACACACCCCCCCGCCCTGCGACAGCCGGACAATCACTCCGAATAAATGTAACAGTAGCTAATCCTTCACGCCGACGCCCCACTTCGACGTCCATTTTCATATGAATCGAAAAAGAAACGGTTTAAAAGTTGGGTCCATCCCAGCCCATCTCGAGGGCTGCCTGGCCAACGGAGGGTGTCGTAATGATAATCGTCTGAACGTTCAATAGGAGCAAATGTGCAGGTGTGACACCAGATTTCACAGAGTCAACAGCAGGCGAATCGACTCCCACAATGGTGCCGTGGAGCCCTACCCCTCCTGAAGCGCTGCTAAAAATAGCCAACAGCCGATTGGACCGCTGAGACGGATCGCATCACTTTACACGCTCCGTCCGACATTCCCGCGGCTTTGAAGTCACCCACAGACGTTCGGCTGCATTTGAAACAGTTCAGCTTTTTTAATAGATGATTACCGCAAACCTTTGTAAAACGTTAGCTATGAAAACTTCCTGCCTCCCCACAGGAGTAATGCTGTTATCAAACGAAAGGGAAAATGGCATCTTCTCGTGGTTATACTATAAGCATTCATACAGTACCTCTTACAGTGGCTAATACATCCAACCTGGAGAACGATACCAGCCACCTTCCTGCCCCCTGAGCCTGAAAACCAGCTGCTTTTGTCCACAAAGAGCGTAAATATAACCTGCGTTCTGTCACCCTGTTGAGCTTATATGGATCTCCACATGGGAACAAGACCAACTATCCTAGAATTTCCTACGTTCCCTTGGAAGCAAAATCATCATAATTATCCATCTTCAAACACTTATCCTGAAGGGGGCTGTGTGTGTGTGGGGGAGGGGGGGGGGGTATCCCAGGCAGCACAGGCCACAAGAAAAGGTGGATCGGACAGATCCAGAAAGTAAAAATCCAGATCAAGATTTTGTTTCAACCAACCAGCTGAGTGACTGTGATTCTTTACACTCAATAGGTTGGTTGAATCCTTGGTCTGGACTTTAACTCTCTGGACCTGAACTATCTATCTCACAAGGCAGACAAACACCGTGGACAGCATGACCAGTATTATATTATAGTACAAACCAGTTTAAAGGTCCCATATGTTCCAGCTGCTTACCCAGTACAGGTCCAGGGTGAGCCCGGAGCTGATTCCAGGCTAAATAAGGCACAAGCCTGGGCACTCCCTCAACCGGATGCCAGTCCATCACAGGGCACTCACGCCCAGTGGGCAATTTAGATACACAATCCACCCAGCTGCCCAACACAGGAAGACCATGCAAACTTCAAACTTCACTCAGAGCAGGGGTAGGATTCAACCCCCAACCGTGGAGACATGAGGCTATAAAGTTACCCTATGAGCCACCCAAGCAAAGATCTGACACGCAAAATTCCTCTACTGATTAACCAAACGAGGGTGGGGGGGCGGGGCAAGTGCACACTGAGACATATTCTGCATCTTTATCATCGGAATGTCTGCAAAGTGGGTAAACATTGAATTGGGCTCCCAAATATTTAGCTTTCAAATTGGCTGGCTGACTGTCTGGCTTTGATGCAGCAATGGGGGGTGGCTTAGGGGCTGGGGGGTGTCTGTAAATGGGTAAGCTAGCTTACAGAAGGACAACAAAAAGCTGATGGGGGAGACATTGAAGGAAACACACGTCTCCTCCTGAGACACTGCGGGGTCTTCGGAACACAGCGATCGCACCGCCGGGATTGACCGAAGAGTCACCCAGTGTTTTTTGCAATGTGCCTTGTTAGCAGATGAGCACGCTTCGATTACTCGGGTGAAGATGCCCGGCGAGTCCCCGCCCCCCCCGACCACGACGACCCCCATATCCGGCACAGATACAACGCCGGCAACGGAGCACATGGCCAGTGTTATGTGCCTCGCTCCTCTCCTCCGCGGGGGCACAGTAAATTACATAAACCGCGATCAAAAGGCACCCTGGGGGAGGGAGGGGGGTTCACCACCATAGGGGCCGAATGGGCAGCTGGAGTTTCTGTCTTTTCCGGAATGTTCCAACCGCCAAATAAAAAAGGCCACTTATTTTTATATGGCACTCTCCCTGAGAGCCCTCGAGATTCAGCAAACATATCATGAGAGGATTTGAAGCAAATTAATCACAGCATTGGAGGCAAACGTAACGGCGGTTAATTTTACATGGTTTTAGGTCTGTCTAAGAAAAAGAAAAAAAAAATAAACCGCAAAAAAAGAGGATAGAAATGAAAACAACCTTGGAGAGATGTGATGTTTTAGGAAGGGTTACAACAGGCGCTGGGGTGGGGTGTTGGGGGGGGGGGCATGCTGGGGCCTTCGAGAGCCCAGGATGATGGACAGCGCTCACAGAAACTCTTGGGACACTTGCTTAAGTCAGTAAAATTTATTAGGTTTATTTTAAAAATCGTTACTTGATTCATTTGTCTGCAAAAAATGCATATCACATTAGAAACAACCAGTAATTTTAAGTAAAACATTATTATCTAATAGTAATAAATTGAAACCCAAATTGTAGTTCTAAAAGAGATGTTCGGAGTTAAACAGTTCATCGACAAGCAGCCTCGCTGGGTGCTTTTTAATTAGTAACACCTCTGCAAAAACATAAAACACCAAACATTTAAGATCCCTTTGGGAGCCAGTGACTACGATTGCAATTAATAGCAAAATGGGAAGAACAAAACTGAGTTAATCAAAAAAAAAAAATTAAGACACTGAATAAAAATAAAATAATATGCAGATATGTTAAACATTGCCCGTCAATGGACTTTTGTTATGAAACCATTAAGTCTGCATTTTTATAGAACTAAGCAAGCATCTGAAGGCTTTCTGTGGGCACTGGAATGAACTGGAATGGATGCCCCCACCCGTAGAGATCTGCACCCCCCACCCCAGCTTACAGAGGGCTATTTATTGGTCGGGCTGTGTTACTGGAAAACAGACATGCAGGATGGGCCACCGTTAGCCAGGTGGCTGGACCCATGATGGAGATATGTCAACCATGTGGACTGGATCAGGACTATGTGAAGCTCTGCTAATGAACCCCGAAGAGCAGGTCCGTCAAACACGTCCGGAGATTAAGCTCCTGATGTCGGGGACGATATTCAAACAAAACAGTTTAATTCCTTTTATTATCACTCAAAAGAACCCCTGTCTTCCCAGAAACGTTAAAATGCCAAGCAGTCTGTCAGCAAATGTCTGTTTTATTTGCTGTTTGAGTCTTACATCAGCAGAATGATGGGTACTTCCTGTTACCCTACAGAAGAAGCGTTGAGATTCTACCGGCTTATACAGCATTAGATTAAAGGCTGCCACTTCGGGATACTAAGCATATAGAATTTTTTTTCTGCAGTTCAAGTGTCATATCAACACAAGATGGGATCTAAGCTGCAGTCTCGCATAAAAATGATTGAATCTGAAGTTATAACAACCAGCTGCATGGGTATCTTGCATCCATCAGAAGACATACACCTTAACTCCGTTTGGTGACAGTGTTTGTTACGCAACAACATGACTGATGTTAAAGTTTTCATGATATGTTAAAGTATTATAATGCTATACAACTAATCAAAATAAGAATAAAACTGACAAGAAGAAGAAAAACAACAAGAACAAACACAGGCCACAAAGATAATTTGTCCGTCCGTTTTCAGTAACCGCATAGCCAGTACAAGGTCCCGAAAGACCCCCAAAACAACAAATCAGGGGAATCCCTGGATGAGAAGTCAGGCCGTTGGGGGGCACACACATATGAGGTATCTATATCTTTGTGGGGACTCCCCATTCATTTCTATGGGAAAAGCCCTAATCCCAACAATGACGACCTACCCAGCCCGAACTTTGACCATAAGTATCCAAACAAAATACAAGACTTTTGGCATTTTTAGTTTTTTGATTGAAGTCATAGATTTACATAAAACTGAGTGTCCCCTAGTGAGACTGAAAAAATGTCATTTATTACATTAGGTCCCCACAATGCAACATACACATGACCACACACAGACGCACAAACACACAGACACACGCACACACACACTTAGAGCTGGTGATTCGCCAAATCTCAAGTTGAGCTCCCACACAAAAAAGCCTGCAGACTAACTACACAGAGTGGAAAATAAACTGACAACGTATAAGGAACTAACTCATACCAAAGTCCTAACAATTCAAAACAGGCTGAACCTGGGAAACACAACCAGACAGAAATGCAAAAACAGAATAAATGTAGTCAACAGACAAAGCATCACAGGATTATAAAGTTTACCTAAAAGCAGACTTAGGCCACCCTGAGCTCATTCCGGAGGCTTGGGGGGAAATTTACAGACAAGGTCTTTGTCAGATTCCGAATCAGAATCAGGATCCTTTATTCGGCAAGTATATAGAAGTACAAGGCATTTCTTTTGGTTCAGGGGGCATCACGACTTAAGCAAATTAAACATACAACTAAAAATCTGTGTATACAAGTACAAAGACAGTAAATAGAATGAGGCAAAAAAAAAAATTATATATACACACACATATATATATATATGAGATATGCAATGATGAGGCAAACATGTGATCAAATAAATAAATGAATTGTGCAAACCAGTCCATCAGGGTACGAAGTTTGTGCAGTGGCTGCTTACATTATGAAACAGTTTCTCATGGGTCCTTATTCAGAAGGCCGATGGCCTGGGGGCAGTAGCTGTTAAGAGATGGTTTGTCCTTGGGCTCAGGGCTCTTATTCTCTGCCTTCGCCGAGATGGAAGACGCCGGAAAAGGGAGAGGCCGGGATACAGGGGGTCAGACATCATTTTTTTGGCTCTGTTCTGTCTTGAGACTATTTTGGTCAATACGCTTAGTTGGCACGGCGTCTACGCCACAGGAAAGGAGGCCGACTTCTGTGAGACGCCCGCAGCCAGCCAAGAGAACGGCATCATAAATTAGCTTTGGCGCCCCCTCTCTGTGGCCGTGTAAAATCACCCCCGCTTTACTCCCACAAAAGCACAGTAAAACTGGCAGTAAAAGGCCCCGTAATAGCCTGGTTGAAACGCTGAAACGCTGTTCTTAGAGGTCAACACCTTGCTCTCTCCTCCAGGCCTACGTCCCGCTCCAGTTCAAACGCACCTCGCTGCCGTAACTGAGCGCACTGTGTCAAAATGACACACTCTCTAAGACCAGGGGACTCCAGGCCGCGGCAGCAGCACAGTCATGTGACGCGGTGTTGCCGCGGCGATGCCGACGGCTGCTCCCTCTCCTCCTGTTTTATCATTTCAGTCAGGTCCCGCCACAGCGATCGCTGGACTCCACAGGAAATTGCAGCGTAGGCAGGAACTCCAGAGACCTGAGCGGAGGAGACGATGGTTCGCGATACGGCTGTGTCTGTAGGACAGTCACGCCACATGGTCGTATTTTTTTTAAAGAAAAGAAATTACACAGCAATTAATGCACTTCCAGGAGAATCTACCTTCTATGCCAGGACCCAGTGATACAGCACTGATGCAAACTTCCAGCTCTTTCTATGCATTAGATGAGCATCCAAGCCACACATGGGTTGCCCTGTTTAAATCGCTCGTGGGAGTGTTCTGAAGGCAGAACGAAAAATGATTGGTACAGAGACATAACCAATCAGATTGTAGAGGAGGTGGGTCCAAGCAACTGGAGGAGGCGGGACCAAGACATCTGATTGGTTGGTCCCACCTGCTCCAGTTTCTTGTACCCACCTACTCTCTGAGCCAATCATTTTTCGTTCTGCCCTCAGAACATTTTTCTGTAAGTAAAACTCCCACAAGCGTTTAAATCCTGATCGCATTCCCTGGCGTGTGGACAGAGATGACATGCTGACCTCCTTAGGACTCTACCCCACCTGCCCCCACACATCGTACCACCCATCCAGACAGGGAAGGAAATGGACCTCTACACTTAGCCAAACGGTATCCAGATGCAAAAGAAACGTTCGAGCAATATTACGATTAATAATCAAGGCAGACAGCGGGCAGCTAAACTGCTTCAGCATGCGCAGGACCCAACGATACGAATAAATCAGGAGCCTGAAACATCCGGCTGAATAAAATCAATGCGGTGCAGCACTGGGGGGGGGCGGCACAGTGACGCTGTGGTTAGTACTGCGGCTCAGCAGGACTGGGGCTCTGATCCCTGCCTCTGGCTCTGTGTGTGTGTGACAGTGTAGGTTCTCCCTGTGTTCGTGTGGGTCTCCTACAGACACTCTCTGTCCTCACACAGCCCAAAAACAAGCTGTTATACAGACTTTAAATTGCCAAAAGTCTGGGGTATCCCCTCACCCCAAAATGGATGGGTGAAGGAGATATGGAAGGTGGATAGATGGAAGCATACCACTGCAAGCAACCTAACTGTAATACAGAGTAAAGCACTGTAACTATCAAATTCATAAAACGATGGCGTGGAGCATCACTGCTTAACCAAAGGGCCGTTCTGGAGCCTTTCGTTTGCTCGTCTACTTGTACCTCTCCAAAGACTCTGCACGCCTCACTACGGCAGCTCAGCATTGATTCGTCATGGCAACCCCATCCTGTGCATTATTTCGACTCATTACTCATTATTCATGCCACTTGGACTGCGATATCGCAGAAAAAAATCTGCTCCGCGGGGGTTTTTCCTGCACGTGAAGAACGTGATCGTGTTTTATACATATATATCACCCCTATACGCAAGTTAGCAAGTTTGCCAAAAGCGACGCGAGGTTTGCTGGCTTGATGTTCTACTGGAGATGTTAAGGTTTGGTACCCTGCTCTGGGGTACAAGACGGTACCACTAGAGGCGATATATCAGTTAGCGTACTGGTATCACTCATGGTTCCTTAATTAACAAACAAGGCATTGCTATTGGTCCAGTGAGTCAGTCTTGGTCAATATTCAGATTTCAGCAATATTTATATTTAGTAGCACTAGAGCTGAACTTGACATAACCGCTAAAATAATGTAGATGATTGCGTGGGACATTCATCCGTTTTCCGTAGTGGAGGACGAGGGATTTCGTCGGCTGATTCGGCGCTTAGGACCTCGCTACAGTCTCCCAGGTCGATGCTACTCCGCTGATGTCTCACTGGCTGAGTTATACGATGTGGCTGCTACACAGATTCACGGGATCTAAAGAAGGAACATCACCGACGTCGGTTTCACTACAGGTGTGCGGAGCTCAGGTGTTAACGAGTTATCAGTATTTTTAATATTAAAGAAAAATATATCAGTATCGGTGAAAATCTCTACATCGGTGCAGCACTAAGTAACTTTAAGGTCTGTAATCAGTGGTTTTTAAGGTGAGTCCATTTCCTTAAGAGAGCAGGTGACTCGCCATCCTCCTGACGTCCCCCTACTGTCCCCCTACTGTCCCCCTACTGTCCCCCTACGGTCTCCTGAACAGCCAGGCTAACCCTTCCTGTCCACATAGACAAATTCACCCATTAACTCCACGTTGCTACCCGCTCATGCATGTCGGGTGAAACTCCCAGCAGCACGCTCACGCTCAGATGTCGCACCAAACAGTTTACCAGTCTGAAAAACAGCGCCCTTTGGGTGCACGCTGTCACCAATTATCCCCCTCTGTGACAACAACACGCAGCATCCAGGGCCTGATCAGATTATGCAAGGTAAAAGCTGTGATCGCACAGCGCGTTTAAACCTCCTTCCGTTCGGCTGAAAATATTCCAATATCGCCCACGAGCATCAGATGTTGCGGCGCCGAAGCTCCCCTGGTCTCTGGCGGCCCGCGGCCCGCGGCCCGCTCCGGCGAAGCTGTCCTTCCTCGGCGGAAAGAAAAAAGAAACAGAGATATTTCCCCTTTCCCGGGATGACAAATGCAGCTGACAAAAGGTGAGAAATTGGACTCTCGAACCCCACACCGCTCTAAGGAGAAAAACAGCAATCAGAGGCATAATCCACTGGCAGACCGCAGTCACACGAAGGTAAGGAGAAGAGGGGGGAGGATGTGACCAAATGCATGACACATGGTTTATAATGCGGGAGCTGGCCGATTGATTAATCGCAGGAAGTGGTCCGGGCGCTCGGGTCCTGACGGCCACGACGACACGTGTCGAAGACAGGAATCGATCAGCAAGCAGGCGGGATGAAAAGGGAGTCCATTAAGGCAGGTACCGCACGGAGCGTCTCCCATCTCTCCACCACGAGTCTGCGTCGCTCGTTTCCAAACTCCGACGTTTCTCCCAAAAGGAAACAGGGGAGGTGCGACTAAGCTTCCCGGGAGCCATTTATAGAGACGTGCCTGCGGATCTGATCCCGGGTCAGCTCTCCCGGGACGTGCCACCTCCCTTCATTTATACTGGGTGTTAAAAACCTCGGCTGAGGGGCATCAGCATGGCCGAAGGTGAAAATCACTGCCGGCGAGTCAGCTGGGGGCGGCCTGCAATGGCGGGCAATCATGCCAACAGAGGCGTTGTTATTAAAACAGAAACCCCCTCGTGGCCCTAGTCTCCCTGGTCTGCCTAAAACAGTATAACACTACTGCTGGAAATGCTGTCGAGTACCAGGGAGGTCAGTCGCACCAATCAGATACAATAAACCCGCCGCAGCCATTTAATCAGTAAGCAAACCTGGAAATGCACCCTTATGCTGTAAACTTACAATTATCCGGGGGAAAAAAAATACTTTTCCAGTTAGCATTGACTGCGCAATTACAAAAAACTGTTACTGCCTTATGCTTTTGGTTTAACCCTCGACAAAGGACAGATAACGACGTCGTACGTTCTCCGGTGACAAGCAAACGCACGAATCGATCTGAGAAATGAAAACAGAAGACTCTCCCAGGTCTCAGTGGGAATAGCAAAGACTTGTTCTGGGCATGTCACATCCCTGGGCAAAGCAATGCTTCATATCATAGCTCTGAGAGCCCCCAGCTGACATCTGGTCCACCAAGGGCCGTTCTGCTGTAAAGCTTGGCGTGAAGGATCCTGATTGGCCAGGGCCCAGTCCCGTCTGCCGCTGTGTCGTGGGACCACCACCACCACCACCAGCCCCCCCTCCCCATAGCCGCGGGACATGGTCCACATAAAGCTGGCTCTACGGCTCATACACCAAATGCTCCTTTCGAGCGAGAAGTTCAAAGGCAGCCCCTTGTCTTGCACGAGGGAACAAGACACCGTGTCATAGCAGGCGACGGGAAACAATCAGCGCAGATCAGTCTGCACGTTAACACTGCTAACCTCCAGCGGGAGGCTCCTGCAGCATCGTTACCTCGCGACTTGTAACGTCACGTACGATTCACGGGTCTCGAGGTGAAACGAGTCGTTTCTCGCTGCGTTCATTTAGCAGCATGGCAAGCAGTGGGTGACGCACGTGCGCGGTGTGCATGCAAGGCAGCAACAATTATAAGGAGTTAAAACAAGTAAAGTGAAAAAGTATTGAATTAGAAAGCATCGATTATATAATTAAAAGACTAAAATATTATAAGGACGTATTAAAATCTAGCCAGGAGGTAGCCATCCCATTAATACTAGTATTTTATAAGTATATATTTTTTTCGTTTAAATGCACTATATACAGTACAATATACAGAGGGACGAGTGCATAAAAAGAAGGGCGCGAGCTCTAGTAAGCGGTTTGGGGAATGGCACCATTATTTACGACCTGGTGGCTCCCTCCCCTGTACAGAGCGGGTAGAGATGCAGACAGACTTGAGGAGAGAAAGCTGTCACGGCGTGATGTGGAAATCCTGCGAAAATATTCCCTGATCCTTGAAATCTCGTTATATTACCACCTTATTTATTCCCTCGGTAAGGCAGAGGCTGGACCGCCCGGCACAATCTATGGTATTCGATATGGTAATTGCAGCTATAGGAAAAAGTGAAAACCTGGTCGTGCATAATGCAAAGAAATCTCTGGCGGCATGTAGGCCTATAAAAGAAAAGTAAATTTGGAGCATTTTGTGGGATTCGCCGTCCGACCTGCACTTCTGCCCCCCCCCCCCTCCCTGCCTACAAGCCCTTAAAAGTCAGAGAAATTGCACTTGCTGAAAATAATGAGAGTGGAGTGAGTTTTTTTTTATATAATGTTTAATGTGGCATGAAAAAGGAAATATTTTATCGGATCTTTCTACTGGCTTCGTGTTAATCAAAATTATCCACTGCATGTATTGCTTAGTCCAATACAGCTATGTATCCTACACGCAGACATATGTATAGCCTGGTGCAAGTTTTAAAAAAATAATAAAAAAAATAAAACCCCTTATTTTGGTTTTCGTGGCTGTATTTCAATTTACCTGCACCTCGTCATATCCTATCCCAGGGTCTTGGATAAATTATAAGTCAATTAATAAAATAACTCAATTTGCCCGGTTCATTTTAATTAAGGCTGCGGGAAATTGATTTATCCAGCGACAATGAGGATGATGTCCCGCTACACTTTGAATGAGGGGCTTTTCATGGCGCTACAGCGGCAGGTAGGTAATAAACGCCCGGCGCGGCTGGCTGGCGCAGAAGGAGCGTCATTCGCACCCCGAGACCCGCCTTTTCATTTCACACCTAATGCACGCAGGCTGAATGTAATTACGCCTTTTAATGCGGCTTAGTTATTTGGATAAATATCGAGCCTGTCGTTTTTTTATGTATTTGGCAACTGGACGATGAAGTGAATCACGACAAATTCGGGTTTACCTGATCTAAGCTGCTTTAAACACCAATGACTGAGTGCAATTAAAAAATAGCATTATAGTTTAATGCCGAAATACGGGAATACTGCTTCAAAAATGCCACGGGAAAAGTGTCTCCCCGTTTTATTTTTCTGTCACTATATCCTAAGAAATACTATTATAACTACCACACAGATCAACTCGCGAGATGCCCGGGTAGCTATAACTGAATGCCAACTTTGACTTTGAGAAAATAACGTTATATTTACCATCAAACTTGGTTTGTAGCCCTGCCACCACACGCCGACGTCTTCTCTGCCATACCAAGTGCTCCAAAGTACACTCCTTCCCCTCCAAAGCCCGATGCAGCTACGTTCAATTCACCAAGTCAAAATGAAACCGATTCTATTTTTAAATGATATCCTCGATTTTGTTTTCACAGTAGTTCGTTTTTAGATCCAAAAAGGCTATTAAAACAATCCTGCGATTTCCTCCCACTGTTAATATAAATTACCTAAATTACAATAGCGTAAATCCAAAACGCTTGTGTATTTTAAACAATGGCCACGGTATTTCTTGCAGATCTCTACCCATCATCTCCACACACTGCAATGGTAAATGATTCATATTTCTTTCCTCTTCGCATCATCTCTTTCTGTTTCTGCTTGCGCCGCCTGTTAAGCCGCCGACTTTGCCCCCTTTTCCCCCGGTACCGAGCGCATGAAGCGCGGTGAATCGCAGGCTCTGCATGGAGCAAAGGTGCGCCCAGTGGCCGCTGAAGGAACTGCAGCGCCGCACGGTTTTATTTTCAGAGACAAATGACGGTTATAATTATTGAAGGAAGCAGCGGAAATTCGGGACTGATGCTTTAAAGCTCTCGCCCCCGGGGCGTATGATATAAACAACTATCCAGCTAATATCAGACGTTCACGGTTCTGCATAAGCTGCATCATGCTACTCCATCATCGCCCCATCTCTCTATATATCCCGGTTCACGGTATCCTGCTAGCGGGTCAACAACCTGCTCGGCCGAGTGGGCACGATCCCTCCTGTCGGACTCCTAAGTACACGCCGGGCATGCCCTGCACGATCAGTGTGGACAACTTCTAACTATTGGAACAAGAACTGCTATGGGAAGGAAAACATGTAATGTTGTTTTCGCCTTCCATTATAAAAATCTTTTTTTTTTTTTTTTTTTGGTTTTCAATGCCAGGCTAAACTTCTTTCAAATGTCCAGTTGCAGTGTATTCCCACTACGGTTCCATAAATAATCTGTTATTACTTCACACCGTTAAATAGACTCGTTCATTTTTCAGCACGTTATTGAAATGGCCGGAGCTGTTAATTACACACGACAGTGTCATTTTTTTCTCCAAAAAAACAAACACAAAACAAGCCACTTAACTACAAAACAGCTTCTTAAATTGGTCTGACATTTTTATGCAACTGTAGATGTTTATTTTTCCTGCCGCAAGTGAAATGGTTACTCCTGGAAAGTAAATACCCCGTTACTGTAGCAAAGATTCCAAAAGGAAAGGCAAAATGTATCCTGTCAAGCTAAAGAAACCATTATGAAAAGCAACATGTGCCTTTTGTATGGCTCGAATGTATTGCTGAAGCAGGTCTGATATTTCCAGGTGTCTCTCTTAAAGGTGTAAGCTTTCAAAACGTGCTGCTCACGGAATGTTAAAGAACTCGTAATAATCGTGTCTGTTCCTTTTTTGTCATAGAATACTAGGCTACATTATGACTGGAACAGCACCATTCAATCAAATCTGAGGTGCTACACAAAATTTAACATCCATCTATTGTAATTGCAGCACAAACTTTCAGATTCAACCAGTCAGCAAGAAAGTGCCAGGAATACCCAACCTGCACTGTCAGAAAAAAAGACAAGCAATTTGTACCTCTGCCTCTCACTGGGGCTGTACCTTCAAGGGTCTGCCAATTGTACCTTAGCGAAATGTACCTTATAGTATAGGGATGGGCAATCAAAGGGCCGGTGTGTGTGCTGGTTTTGGGATAACCTTTAGGTCAGCTGTTCAAACCCAGGGGTGAGGACTCTTCAGCCAATCAGTCCTCTAATCAGTAATCTAATTATGGAGTTACAGCAAAAACCAGCACACACAGCGGCCCTTTCTGGATAAGATTGCTCACCCTGTCTTAGTCTGACTGAAGGTACAGAAATGGACTCTGAGGAACATCCCCAAAGTACAAACAACATTAATGTACCCCCAATGGTACAAAAATATTCCTGACTCCAATTCTGTACCTTTAAAGGTACATTTACCTACAGCTAAGGGTACAGGCAGACCATTGAGGGTACAGCCCCAGTGACAGACATCTTTGGAAGTCCTAACATTTCAAATAGATCCATGAATATTATATATATATATGGTATATGGGCATCAAGTGCTTTTTGTAAGCGATACGGGTTGAGATTCCTTGCAGGTAGTAATTACTACCTTTCCCAATCACCTATTGTTTTAGTGCAAAGAGCTGCAGCAATGAAGTAATCTGTTTGTCCGTGTTCCATAACAGCTTATCCAGAGGAAGGTCACTCCTCGGTTTAGGTACGACTCAGGAAGCAGAATCGTGCATGAGGCAGGGGACACGCTGAATCGGATGCCAGTGCATCCCAACACACATCCAGCTATAAAACAACCACTGATCTCATTCATTTCTTTATACCATTTTTTTTTTTTGCAGCTCTCACTGTTTCCTGAATGCCCTGAAATGTCAGCAGTGTTAAGTAGCACCATTTAAAAAATTTATTTTGAGCACTTATTATTCTGAAAAATCCATTTAAATGCATTTGTAAAAGTCAGTTTAAACACAAGCAGGGATATGTTGCATATTTGGTATTTATTACATTTGATTTCTCCAGATCTAAAGGATAAAACTAAATGTAATTATCCTTCCAATAACATTTCTAGAAATATCTACATCTCAAAGGCAGTTTTCCATCAGATAAATCCTCAAGGCAAACTTCACATATATTACAGCGGTGGCCAATCTTATCCACAAAGGGCCGGTGTGTGTGCTGGTTTTGGGGATAACCTTTAGGTCAGCTGTTCAAACCCAGGTGTGAGGACTCCTCAGCCAATCAGTCCTCTAATTAGTAATCTAATTCAGGACTTGCAGAGAAAACCTACATACACACAGCAGCCCTTTCTGGGCAAGACTGCCCACCCCTAGTATACCAGCAATCAAAGGTGATTAACTCAAGATGTCTGTAGCATCATTTCATATTTTCCATGACCTCCTTCTGCGTGTTGTGCCTCCGCACACACATGCTGTACGTCACGGCACACAGACTCCTCATCGCTTGTAGGTCTGAAGACCACAGCAGGAACTCCCCCCCCCCACACACACCCACCCCCAAAAATCCATTCTTTGCAAAGCCTGGGCGACAAGCTCCCCTGAGCTCCACATTGCCCAAACAGCTTCTCCAATCCCTTCCTGACGGGGTCCACTTCCAAGATCAGGGCAGAACCGAGACCAGCGGCACCTCCGTGGCTCTGGAGCGACGACCCCAGGAGGCGACAGACTCCGGGCAGCTCGTGCTCCTGGAAACACGGCCTGTCGCCTTGGGGGCTTCGGGCAGCGCATCTGAGGACTGTGAATCTTTAAAGGGGGAGGGGGGGGCGGCATGAATTTACTGAAAAATACACACAGGCATGGGGGAGGAACAGCTGTGGGGTCCGTGAGACTTCCGGATGCCGCCAAACACAGTTGGCCCCTTCAAAGGCACCATAATCACGCCCATTGTTCATTTCCCGCCACGCAAAGTGGGACAAAACTACAGGCAGGCAGGCAGAGGACGGCGGCAGCCGCGGCCCAGAGCCGGAAACAAGTAGCCGAGAGCAGACTGCACTCCTGAGCCTGGATGTGGGGCCCGCCCAGGGCCCCTCGGGACCTGTCATGAAATCACAGCTCCACAGCACAGCGGAGGCACTGGTCCCCTTCCCAGCCGGGCCCCGACTATAAATAACGGCATCCCAGCGCGTGCCATCCCAGCACCGGCAGCCCAGCCGGATGCTCGTCACGGACCAGCTGGAAAAACCGCTGCTGGCCAGGGTGGCGAGGCGGGGTGGCGTTCCCGGGCCGGCGCACGCTCGGGAATGCGGGCCGGGTTCGGGGACGAACGGACGGCTACAGATCACCGCCCGCCCATGTTAGCACGTTAGCAATTAGCAAGTATAGTAGTAACCCAAATATAGACACTGTAAAATGCGTTTTTCTTTTTTTCTCCCCCCGGTTAACACAGGGAGGGTGATGACTTGCACAGAATCCGGCGTCCTTGAAGTCCGGTTTTCCGGACGTGGATGGGAACCTCTCAGTCGGAGCTCCTCCACTGAGCAGGTGATTGGCAGCTCCATCTGATATGCCTTTACGGTCAGCAAATAAACCCAGGCAGCAAAGCCCCCCTCTGAAAAGCCGAAGCGTTTCAGGTCGGCGCCGGAAGCTTCTGAGACAAGTGGACCCCCCCCCCGCCCCACCAGCACCACCTCTTTTGTTTTTGCTTCTCACCCTTCCCCTCGGTCAAGGACAGTTTTGCGGTATAATAAATCACCCTTAAGGCCTGTTGCGCGTCTGCACAGAGAAAACTGTTCAGCCACGTCAGATCGGTGCGCGGGAACGATAACAAGAATGGAGGAAATGGCCGACTATATATTACTAAACGGACGTGAGCGGGCGGCCTTTTAAAATGCATGAAAAGTGCAGAAATGGCCCGCCGGCGGCAGACTTTATTAGACCGTCCTGCAGAAAGGATCCTCGTACCAGCCAGGGAGGACGGCAGCGGCCGAGCTTTCCGGAACGTTCCAGAATGCTCCGGAGGTGCAGAGCCAGGTAGACGATGGGCGGCAGGTACATTACTTAACATGCTATAAATCACCTGATATCTGAACCGGATTTTAATAGGCTGCCTGAGCCGAGGCCTTCCACAGTCCGTAGCTACTATGTCCCAGCGTGCGTTAGGACAGCCAGAATATTTTTCCGGCTGATTCCGTACAAGCGTCTAAAATTCAGCAGATCTTCCCAGCTTGTGTCCTTCCAACTTGACTCGTTACAAACATGCATTGGAGCAAACTGATTCAGGGAGTGAGATCTCTGGATGAGATTTGACAACTGGGGGGGGGGGGGGGCGGGTTGTGCTTAGTACCGCTTGGAGACAATCAGTCGATATCATCAAAACTCATTGGAGCAAAGACAACGAAATTTCTCCTCGGACACAGCAGACACATAATCCATCCATCCAGGGGAGAAAAGGAGGGAAAATCTGAATTACGGCCCCAGTTTGGAGAAAACGGCCAACCAGCAGGCGCTATGTACAGTCGACGTGATGCCGATGAACATCTGCATTGTGGTAAGTGGTGTTCAAAAATCGTTCATTAATGGGGAGAACGGCACGCCAACATGGGCGGATCAGCGCCGCAATCATAGCCGGTGCGGGAAATCGCGGCCGGCGGAGATGAGTGTGGGATTTAATTTATTTTATTATTTTTTTTTTTTTAAGCTTGACGCTCATTCCAATTACATCAGGACCGCGATGCTCCAACCCCTTGGCACGTATCGACCGATCACTAAATCTTGTTTATATGAGGGCCGGGGTCTGGGAAGGCTGGTCCCCAGTATGTGCTGCTTCTGGTGAAGCAGGCGGACTGCTGGAGTTATCGCGCGCGGGAGGGGGGGGGGGGGGCTACAGCCTCGCGCGGGCCCTTGAAGCCGATGGCATGACAGGGATGGGGGATTTTCTGCGGTGCTGCCAGGTTAATAATTCAAGAGCGCCAACTTCAGCAGCGGAGGGAAATGGCTCAGTATTAAAAACAGAGCCTTGCAGTGCGAGGAAGGCAAGCCAGCGGTCATTACCCCCCCCCCCCCCCCGCTCTGATTGTCAGCTCTCAGTAAACATCTATTTATTTTGTCTGTTCCTTTCATTTTCTCAGTTTCATTTTTGGGCCGGATGAAGATATCAATGCCAAGGCCCATTTCGCTACGCCCCAGCGTTACAGAAAACTGAGAGATAAATTCTGTTGAAGCGGTTGTTTGGTATAAACTTTACTTTTTCTCCCGCTGGGGGCGCATAAGACCTGGTACATAATGTGCTTTTATTCGCTTTACCATTCTGTTTTATTTATTTATACAGCAGCCAAGCGACTTCGACTGGTTTATTCCAGTTCGACTGGTTTATTCCAGTTCACACATATATGCAGCTGATATGATTCGCTGGTAGATCTTAGTACCTTGCATAAGGTTACTGCACAGATGCGGGACCCTCAAATGCAACACATTTTAGGTATTATTTATTTAGCATTTGTTTTTACCCAAAGCGACATACTTTGTCCTTTTTGAGAAAGCAGGCTCAGACAGGAGCAATTGGGGATTAAGGCCCCTCACTCAAGGGCCCCACGGTGACATCACACTGCCGACCCTAGGAATTGAAATGGTGACCTTCCGATCACAACGTCCTAACCTACTGCTCACTGCCCTGCCCCCCCCCCCCCCCCCCCCCCACAAACACACGAGGATGTAAATCGATTGAAATTACAAATTATTTTGATCTATCACCACATGTCTGACCACAGATCCAGTTCAGGGTCGCGGGGCCACAATCCTGCAGTATCGTATTTTTTAGAACGTCAAGGTGACCGAAAGATTGTTACTCATAAACTAAGAAGGGGAAAAAACAGGAAATCTTAGGTATAAAATGTAGTGCTTGGCAATGTGGTTAAGCTACTGTAATATCTCATTATAATATAAGCCATCCATCCATCCATCCCATCCATCCATCCATCTGTCCTCTGTAACTGATTATTCAGGACAGTTGCAGGGGACCTGAAGCCTATCCCAGAATGCACAGGGGTACGAGGCAGGGGAGCGTCTGCAATGACGGCTGCTCCCAGCTCAGGACACAAACACTACTCCTTCACACCATGCATATATGTATGCTGTGTGTGGCCATGGAAAAAACAATGCTGAAATATATCACAGCTTGTTGCTTGCTCGTTATTTATCGCAAGGTCAGAAATGATGGGACTGTTTTTGGAATTCTGCACAGACTTTACAAAAAAAAAAAAGAAAAAGCCCAGCTGACATTGAAATCACATTTCCTGTTCTCACAGGGCAGAGGTAAACTATCTTGCTTGGCGCATAAGCTAATTTGTATTCCATGACACACACAACACAGGCTTGGGTTATGAAACAAGGCTTTCTATCTTCTTTGATGTAAAAAAAAAAAAAAAAAAAGGATGTCTTACTTGGATTTTGACAATAGAGGACGAAACGCTAGTGTAGGTTCTCTTCCCGAATGCGCTGGCGTCTGTCCTCACGCCCCTGACACAATGAACCTCGATTTTGTCTCCTAAGGTACTGAACCGATTCAATATAGACAATCTATTTGAATGGGGGTGGGGCAGATTAAACACTGAGGAGAACCAATGGCTTTGATTTCCATCAAAATATGGAACACAGCGACTTTCCAGTGAAAGAACCGATTGGCTGTACTTGAAATACAGATTCGTATACCGGCGTGCACGCTCCAAAAACGGTAGGAAAGTTTCATCGATTAAATTGCCTATGACTCTCCGTGGTTGATTTTCTCATCCATGCGCAGAGCACCTGCCTAGTCAGTAACTTCCTTTGTGTCAGCCACTTCCTGTCATGGACAGGTTCGCGGTGGCGAGATTCGTCTGTGATCACAAACAGGGATTTCGCTCTTTAAGGATAGCAAATATGAAAGGGAGTACGGGAATCCACAAAGGGGGGTGCGGCTGCACGACTCGAGGGAAACTTTAATGTGATTTTAAGCCCCGGATTCAGTCTGACATTTTTTTTCCCAGAGATGCCAGTTTAGGCCCCCAGAGACCAAACTTTTGGTGTGTCGATTAATATTCCGCGCATGTGGAACTGTGAAGGACATTTGAGAATTATCAGGCCTTTTACAGGGAGCAGTCCGCTAGGCGACCATGCCGAGCAACTGTGTCTCGTTTGAAAAGGAGGCAAAGGATGCAATCAATGGTGAAGGGGCAGACCGGGGGCACCTTGGAGGGCGGGGCACTAAAAAAGGTCTCTGTATTATTTTACAAGGAGGACAGAAATCCTTTATGTAGAAGATCCCTACAGGGCGGCTGATTACATGCAAAAATTGGCCAGCCCAAACATCAACAAACCATATCGATCCCTTTCGCCTGCTTTACTACAACCTAGACCAGGGGAACCCAAATAGAGATCTCTGATCTGCATCTGGACCAAAACACAATGTAACACAATCCCCCCCTCTACCCTTGTCGGCCAATGAAAGTTGGACCACAGCAGCAACTGCGTGGCTCGTGGCCTACAGGACAATCTCTCTGCATCCAGGCACCGGCCGCTGGTCCCACGTATCAGAAACTGCACCATGTTCCACTGGCCTCCCCACCTCTATGGCGCCTCCTACTGTCAGCCGTGTGCATTACACCACCTGAAGAAGCCCGCAGCACGCGTAGTGAAGGAGAAGCAGGCAGCACTGTTTGCACACATCTGGGGAGGGGCTGGTCTCCTCCCCTCCCTGTGTGCACTAAGGGGGAGACCTGCGGCAAGAGAGGGACAATGATATATAAACGGACCCTGTTTTTATTAGTGTCAAGGAGCACAGATCACAGCCCAACTACACAGATTTTCACATTCTACCCTGTTTGGACCTCCTATGCTCTCTCTCATCTAACAGAACATCCCTCTCTCTCTCTCTCTCTCTGTTTCTCCACATATCCTCGCTTAAAGGATACAGATTTTAAATCCATCCCACCGATGCATCATGCCCATTATATACTTACACACATCTTATGCACACATATTCATTCTGCTAGAATGTAGTGGTCCAGCAATTTAATTGCACTAGTCTGAATTATTAATATCGCTCATCTAATTCCACGTGCTCTGTTCAGAATTAATTGAGCCAAATGATTTCTATATGGCCTCACCATGCAGAAGTTCAATACAAGTTCAAATGTAGTTTATCTTGAAACAAGAAAGTTTTATTGCAACCTTATAGTAATTATTAACTTAATGCTTGCATCTGTTCATTGTCCTGTCATATTGAATTTCCATAAATTCTATTCTTATGCTCTTTACTGCTCTGATATCACATCTATCTACCTGTTCTGTTTTCATGTGTCCTATCTCAGCACGGACAAGGGACCGTCTTGAATAAAATTGCTAGTTTCTGGTATATAACCTCTTCCACCCTAAAGCCAAGCTCTCCAGTGAAAGAGGAATCCACTTCATCATTCTCGGATCAATTGGCTAATGACCCGCATGTATTAACTCTAAACCAAGCCCAGGCTGCAAGAACTGAGGGCAAATTTAACACGAATGGCGTCAAAGCGGTTTCTGCGTGAAACAAACCCCGCCCACTGTTTCATTGTCACATAACCAACTTGGCTACATTATTTCTCTCTTATTGGAAATGTAACTCCAAGCCACAAAACCCTCTAACAGTGAATTAATGCAATGAAAAGAACAAAGTTTGTTTATTCTGTTTATTGTGTTCATAAAGCCCTCTGCTTTAGTTAAAAAGATAGATATTCATTTGTGATCATCTGTGTAAATTCAATGTATAAA
The DNA here is from genome assembly GCF_048594095.1 of Paramormyrops kingsleyae. Classification (NCBI taxonomy): domain Eukaryota; kingdom Metazoa; phylum Chordata; class Actinopteri; order Osteoglossiformes; family Mormyridae; genus Paramormyrops; species Paramormyrops kingsleyae. Next base: position 17,276,522 of record NC_132817.1, on the reverse strand, counting down.
CTGTGCCTCTATACAGTCACAATAGGGACTATTGAGTTCCCACACCCTGACCAAAATAAGTGGTTAGTGGATGGATGGATGGATGGATGGAATTACACAGGATTTAATTAATTTCATTAACTTCTTAATTAACTTCTTGTGTAGCAGTCCCAAAACAGTGAAGGAAATGAAGTCCTAGTGTTACAGCAGACGCCATACAAAAGCAAAAGAAGATTCTAAATATTACCATTAATAATCAAGGCCGACAGCGGGCAGCTAAACTGCTTCAGCATGCGCAGGACCCAACGATACGAATAAATCAGGAGCCTGAAACATCCGGCTGAATAAAATCAATGCGGTGCAGCACTCGGGGGGGGGGCGGGGGGGCGGCACAGTGACGCTGTGGTTAGTACTGCGGCTCAGCAGGACTGGGGCTCTGATCCCTGCCTCTGGCTCTGTGTGTGTGTGACAGTGCAGGTTCTCCCTGTGTTCGTGTGGGTCTCCTACAGACACTCTCTGTCCTCACACAGCCCAAAAAACCTGCCCTTATATGAACTGGTGTCCTTAAATTGCCCACGGTGTGATTGCATGTGGAAGTGTGTAACCTGTGATGGACTGGCAATCATGTCCAGCGTATCCCCAACCTTGTCATCTACACACTCTGGGATATGCTCGACGCCGACGTCACCCCCCCCCCCCCCCCCCCTTCCTCCATGACCCGGTACAAGTTAAATAATTAGAAGGTGGATGGAAGGCTTATCTGTAGAATTAAACGCACATAAACCGTATTCTTCTGTTATGGTGCAGGGTGTTCGGCGCCCTGTTCCTGTATTGTGTTTATCTACCGTATAAATCTCCTTTCTGTAATTTTAGTGAGTTGAACTTCATAACATTACATCACATGCACAATTTGTAATGACTCAGCAGTTTGCTCAGTAAAAGGGAGCTGCATGCTTCCACCCATTACAACGTCGTTTATCATATGTGCCCTGCAAGGAGTACAGATACAGTAAAACATAACAGCACCTAGTGCCTCCTGGGGGGGGGGGTTCTCTATGACCCTGTACTGAACAAGCTGTATGGGAGATGGATAAATGGAACCTTTGTTTCCAAATTCTATATGGCAAAGTACTTACAAAAATTAGCGGTTATCAAAGTGTGCATTATACAGGCCTAGAGGTCGATCACCCCAACAGCATAAGTCAGCATCTTCGCTTTGACTAACAGACATCAGTCCTGCATTTCAACATTGAGGAAATTTCCAAAACCCATAGCAGGTTACCAGTATGACCAGCATAATGCATGCTGGTTATATCAGCATATGTTGTGTTTTGGTGCTGGGGAACCAGCTTCATGTGCAGGTATGCTGGTCCACCAGCTACAACAGCACCAAACCAGTACTAAACAGCACCAAACCAGTACTAAACAGCACCAAACCAGGACTAACCAGCACCAAACCAGGACTAACCAGCATGGACCAGCATAGAAATCATGCTGGTCTATACTGCTTTTTTTCCAGCAGGGCAGTCAATGGGATACATGGACTGGGTAAGTTCATAAATGCGTGCCATATTTCTGGAATTTTGGAAATGTAGCGAAAGTTCTTTGTTGGATCATAGGAGGACTGAGTTAGTTTTGGATCCCGATACTGTAACAAATGACGAGGAAGTCTGACATCTCATCTCAACAAAAAAAATGGTCTGAGTTTTGGAAATTTGCTCTTCAATTGCGACACAATATGAGCTACACCTTCCGCAGGGGCGTTGTGAAAGTTCCCAGCGTAACACAGGTGTCCTAAGAGATAAAACTTCATAATGTCCCTTCATCACAATAAAACTTTTTCTAGGCTGTCTGCTTTCACCGATATGACAGACAGAAAAACTTCTGTCCTGCATCTCCAGTTCAAAATTGCCATCTCGAAATTCATTTCTGCTGAATTTTATTCCATGCTTTGTCAGTGCTACCCCCAATAACATTGCCGCAACGGTAAAGTAACAGCATCATTTCAACCCAAAGACAAAAAACGACAACTTTGCAATTGATGTTGTACAATAAAAGAAAAAAATACAAAACACTGTGTCTAAAGTATCCAGGACAAGACAGATTAATATTACCGAGAAACGATTGGCATGAATTTACTGTAATACCATTTCTTCCTATTAAATGACTTCTGGTACTCATTTACACCGTTATAACCGCTTCATATCCTGTTTGTGTTTCAACAATGTTCCCCCATAAGATTCCTGTTTTTATTCCTTCTCCCCGAAAATACGTACGGGAAAACAAGTAACATGCCAACTGCCGAATGACAATCTAATTTATGACAGGGGATGCATCTGAAGAGAATTTTTTTCCATTTCTTAAATTATTATTATTTTTTTAAATAGTCCAGCAACAAAACAATAGGCACTTTAGAGGCTCCAGTGACGGGGATAAAAGCAGCAGCGCCCAATGAGGCCCTAATTCTCAGTGTGACAGGCGGCCCTCCCTGCGCTACCATAATACTCTGTAGATGATCGACTTTGTTTCCCCAGTTACTAATACCGTCCAATATTCGTGACAATGCGGAAAAAGCAAACATCAGAGGCATGTTTACTTCTAGAGCTTCACGTGCACGAAGTATATATGCAGGCGATCGGCAGGTTTGTCAGTCACTGCCAGGGGGAAACCAGTGAGAAATTGGTCACTGAGACCCGTCTATCAGCATTTCTCTCATCATTAATACATAGCTTTACATAAAACGTTTTGCATTTAAAACACAGCAAATGTTACGCGTTTCACATCATATTCTCCAAATTTCCATACTCTTCACGCAATACTTGAAGAAATGCAGCGATGATGTATTTCATGATTTATAGTTCCGAATTACTTCACAGACGTCGGCGGGAGGAATGATTTTCCAACAGAAATCTGACATTGTTCAGACACGTCTTTGGACTGGATTTCAAGATGATCGCAAATAATTAATTGACTTAAATTGCATTTAGCATCTGACTGGCACATGTTTGCGATGTTTTTCCTCTGTGACGCATATCGTAACGTTACAGTAGGAGGCGGTAAATTCGCTAAGGAGACTGCCTCGTGTTTTCATCATTCCTAATGAATGGACCTATTGTAATTTACCCCATTGTTCTGTCCAGACTGTCATTAGACAATCCAAAATCCATTTGCTACTTTAAAAAGCCCATTTAAGTTTCTAGCATTCATGTTTATGTATTTATGGAGGTTTTTTAGCAAAAACAATAGTCTTATATTGGACATGGAACCGTGTTCATTTTATGTGACAAACAGCATTTTTATTATTGCAATTATTGCAATGGTTCAAAACTCAACATTGTATCTGCAGACTTCCAGCCATCTCCAACCCGGCTCTAGGGCCAAATCAAATATTGAACAAATCCTCTCCAATTAACCGAAGCTTCCATCAACTCATTTCAAGTCGCTGGTATGATGTTTGGAGTCCAACTCCCAAGTTAACCATAAACACCCTTTAAAATTTTTTTTAAAGGATGCAGTTTAGCATTGTGTATTAGTCAGTTCCTAGGTCAATGTCCATGAATCAATAAACAGATAAGTCAAGCTTTGTTTAATATACACAGCTTTTTACAAGAAAACTGATGTCACAAAGAGCTTTACAGTAGATGTTTCAGATGGAAAACTGTAGGCCCATTTGCTAATACTGTGAAAACTGAAAATGACTCACTGACGCCTTAGAAGGGGGTGATCAACTATCGCTTCTGTGACATAAAATTTACAGATCACAGACACAAATACAGCTATACAGCACACATGAGTCACTGGCCCTGCGATGGAATGTGATAGGCTCCAGGCCCTGATGACACTCTGCACTGGGTAAGCCACTGGAAGATGGATGGATGGATGGATGGATGAATGGATGGATATGAGTCACTTGATTGTTGCGGACACTCAGTACGTTTACATGCACACTAAGAAAATTGAATTATTGAGTTAGTCCGACTAAAACCGGACCAAACATGTTAGTCTGACTGAAATCATACTAAATCACATTTGTCTTAGTCTGACTAAGACACTCAGATAATGCAATTTGGAGTCGATCTGCTCCTGCATGTCTACGTTCAACTGGACCCAAACTGGCCTAGGGTCTCTCCACATGCTCCACAGTTACCCAATACCCCCCCGGCTTTGACCCGGAAGTAACAGAAGAAGCCGGTATCCAGAAGTAGCACAGAGAATAGCAGAGGTCACATTGTTATTGCACCCCAGCTCCATACGGCAGCGTCGTCTGCCGTTGGAAAACACCATAGCCACAAGGAATAGCGTGCATCTGGTTTGTAGAAACAAAAACGAAAAAGTACAATGCACAGCAGCACGTATGAAATACAGCACGCACACAATGTACAGTCCAGTTTAACGCTCAGATAAAGGGCGCTTTTCCACCGCACCAGGTACTCAGGCTCCTGAAAGTCAGAACGACCAATAGACTTTACTGAAGTTCTTTTGTATCATGGGTGGCTATGGGCAACTAACGAGGGTGGTGCTGTTAGAGACAGGATCATAAAGTCGCCTCTGAGCCACTGTAAGATAATTAAAATAACACCATGCACTTCCGTGATCGCCCAGAGGGGGCGATGTCAGCACCTCCCAGTTCCGGGGCTGCGGTGCTCAGGTAATCTTGGGAATGAAAGTGGGGTCATCCTTGTTTCTCTTTTTGGTTTTTTGTTTCATTTGTTTCTGTTCGCCCACATATGGAATTGGAAATATACTGAAGGAGGTGTAACAAATCTCAGGTCTCAGTGCAAGTGTGGCTCTCCTTCTGGGAGATAAAGTGATTTTACATTCCTTAAGCGCTCCTGGCCCCGATATTCCTCTGCATGTATGTAAATACCGTGACCTAACTGCCTACCCAAGCAGACAGAGACTCTGAGTGCTGGCCCCCGCCCTGGCTTTAAATAGATGGCACTGTCCTCCTATGATTGCGGCCACAGTTCTGTGATTACAAAGGGGGGGGGGGCGCGGGGGGCAGGATGGACAACAGAGAGATGGGGGAGCCGGGGTGTTCAACTCTGCACTCCTAATTGCTCATGCATGTCACCCTGACTGCAGTTCCGACTATTTCGGTGGGGGGGGGGGGGCTTCGGTCCTTGGCCGGGAGTCATGCCTTCGGTAACTGAAAAGAGAGTCATTTACAAGGCATACCCACAGAGACGGAGCGAGCTATTTTCAGCCTGCAGGGGTAGAGGGGCAGGGGGGGGGGGGTGAAATGCACAAAACATACAGCACACCTACGTGGCAGGCTCTGAAAGGGTGCTGATGTCATGAGCGGCTGTGGCCTGATGAGGGCGCCGTCGAGGAGACGAGAAACCTAGCGGCGCCCCGTTCCCGCCCACAATAAGTCAACAAATCGCCAGCACCGCAGTGTCAGTATACATACACATCTTACACGTTACACGTTTTTTGGTCGCGCTGCTTACGTAATAATCTAAATTTTCACGTGATATGCTAATTGTGTGCGCTCCATAGCTACGTCAGCCATGAAACAGTCTCCGTGTCCAAATGATGTGGCTCAACTCTACCAGCATGGATTTCAATCTGCCTGTTTTAACCTCCCAATCACATGACCCTAATAACACACCATAACAGTAGTATTACCTGTAATTAATTATAATTGTAATTAATTATAACTAGCTAATTATTTGCTTGTGTAATTGAGGTACCATTTCGACGTGAAAATATCCAGCACTCTCTCTGATCTGCATCTCGCACGTTCCTGTCCACCAAAGTGCTTATACCAGAGTCACGGGAACTAGTGATAGAGAAAAACACCGGTTTGAGGCCCCCGCGAGGTGGGGTAACCCCCACCATCAATCACGAAGATTATACCCATTACGGCGAGCATTGCTGGTTCAGTCACTCCACATCGATCCCACTCACTGTGGTGTTGGGGGGGGGGGGGGGGTTCGGTTCCGTCATCAACGGTAAAACCCATTCTGGGCTTGCATAAATAGGGCCGGTTATATAGTGTGTAATGTGGCTCTTCTATCACCCACTATATCTACGCCCTTCCTGCTCAAGCTGCTTGCCCTTAAAGTGGTAACGCCTGATGCTTAAATGCGACTGCTGTTCCCACTTCACCGTCGGCCCCACGCTGGATCTGGGAGATTCAAACTACTTTCTGCCAGTCCTCTGCTATCCCTGGGGACCGTCGGGTGGGCTGTTAGCGTTCCCCGCTTCTGGGGCGCATCGGCGGAATTGCCACACAGACACGGAGGGGTCGATGGCTGCCAAGGGGGGCGCGGATTAACGACGCAACGCGGGCCCATCGATCGCCGCTGCCGCCGCCGGCCTTTTAAGCGACCACCTTGGAACAGCAAGACGTTAATTTGTCACTCGCGGCAACATTCGCAGAGAATTAACCCTCCCCTATGTGTGTGCCCATCCATCCCCAAGCAATACGACCGGGGAGCCCCATGGAACAAATTACTGGTGGGTTTTTTCCAGCCATTTTAGTCCGAGATGCAAAGAAATTACCATTAGCCAACGGCATGCAACATCCTTAACGGACCATTTCACCTTTAACCCCAACCCCATTTCTGATTTTTTTTTTTACATACTGTCATAAACATGTGACACAGACACCTGGATTTTTTTCATTCTATAATTAATGCGTTCAGATAATAAGTCACAGAGGATCCAAGCAATGTTTAAATAAAGGACGACAGGACGCAACTCATCTGGACACATTCATGTATAACTCATACATTAAAAGAATGTTATTTCCAAACAGTCACGACTCCCAAACATACACAATTCTAGCAAACTTACAAAAACTAGCTAGCAGACACACAAAATTTTTCAGATTCAATGTAATTTTCCTCCCATCCATCCATCCATCCATCCATCCATCCATCCATCCATCCATCCATCCATCCATCCATCCATCCATCCATCCATCCATCCATCCATCCATCCATCCATCCATCCATCCATCCATCCATCCATCCATCCATGATCGAGGCACTTATTCAGTACAGGATCATGGTGAGCCTGGGGCTTATCAGAGGAACCACAGGACACTGGCACAAGGACAGGTGTAGTAGTGAACACTGCGGGTGGGGGGGGGTGTGTGGAGGGGGCATGAGATTCATTTCAGACTGAAGTGACACACAATCACAGCACAAGTAGCACAGTTCCATCTATCGGTTGGCCCACACAGAGTCACACTGAGCGAACCGCACTCTGCAGGGGACTGTGGGAGGGGGCCGGGGGGGCCATGGCTCAAAACACCTGCAGCTGAAGTATCGCCTAGGATCCAGTCGCCGAGAATCCCCCAGCTTGCCCCCCCAGCGTATCCCATCACGCCGGTGCCAACCCTCTGAGAATCTCTCCCTACAGGAAAGGTGTGGCAGGAAGGGGGGGCTATCTATGACCCCTAACCCCCCCCCCGAACCCCACCCCATAGGATCTGTATTATTCTCTCACAGGCCCTTCGAAGTAATAACCTCTGTGCCCCCCCTCTCCCAACCCCCACCAACTACCTCTCACTTCCACAGCTGACGTGCAGGATGAAGACCCCCCCCAACCCCCATCCCTGTCCACCTCGTACCTTTAAATGCCCCAACGAACCGGCATACGTCAAAGAACTCCCCCCCCCCAGTATATAACGTGGTCATATGAGCTTGGTCTCATACCCTACATGCCTCTGCTTTTTCTGTTTCAGTCTAGACACTAAAGATGAAAAACCTCCATCTTGTTTATATCATATATATATATATATATAAGATGATTAAATATGTTAATTTAATCCCATACATTGCAGCAATGCCAGGCTACTACTAAACAAATAGACATGATGCCAAAGGGGATTCTTATTCATTCATTTCTCAGGCCGTCTCCCCCCACTCACACTGCATACAGGACAGGAGAATAAGGCACGGGATTGGACAAACCCCCGTCTACGGGACGGTCACGTGACACCCGCCGGCTGTCTCCCGCTTGCCCGCGCTAAGCCTCATTACTCCTCTCTGACACAAAGTAATGAGATTCCTACACCTAAATATGTTAAGGATTGGCTTTGGGGGCCAATGAGGTGCCCCGAGCAAAACAGGGATTTGCTCTTAGATATTCCAAAGCCCCGCCCACGTGCTGTCACATGACGCAGAGGCTCATAACTGCGCAAACACTATATGCAAATCGTTCTCGGCATCTCGGCAAATCAACCTTGACGCTAACCTTGCAGCTCTTGTGCCTCTCGCTGCCTTTAACCTATCATTCACCTTCGACTCGCTGATTCCGGGTCTTTCCGTAAGTCGCCTTTATATCTTCTCCCCGTTCAGCACAGATGAATGTAAATTGCCGGCTGTTAAACTGCATAATCCTGCACGCACCTTCCCATCTGAGTCAGCTCTAAATCGCGGTCCTATCCCGCCTCGTCCACATCTCCCGCCTCTGTTTATGTTCTGGTAATGGGGGAGGCAGGGGCCTCTGACCTTGCCCAAGCAGTCCGACGGACTCCAAGACGAATGTGTCTGTGCCTGGTCCCAATGGCCTTCCGGTGCATTCTCAGAGAAATGTATGTCCACCATATCTCTACTGATCATCCGTAGCTTAAATCCAAAAACATATATATAAGCACATTCAAGGATAATATACAGTGTGCACAATGTCCAGCTTCAATACCATGAAATATTTCTTGTTAAAATGAATCACATCAAACGACTTTTTGAAATGAAATGATGTACATAGGAATTCTTTTAGTTTTCACATATCTCATCTTGCTCTCTTTGCAACACACATATACAGGTAAGAGTGAATCGTTGGGTCAGAACGCAAGGTCAGCCATTTACACGGTGCCCCTCGAGCAGTTTTTAATCTGAACACGTCCAGAAACATTCCACTTAGGCATCCATTTTTCATAAGTGCTCATCCTGTATGGGGTAGAAGTGTGAATGGAACTCATCAAACACACAAGGCTAGGGGCAGGACTCCACGGCATGAGCTACCAAGCAGCCTGACTTCTACCCGGGATTTTCAGTTCACGGACTCCAGTGCTGCATCACAGAACAAGCTACTCTTCAGGTGTCTGCGGCCATCAGTTTTCCTTAAGGCGCGATGGAAACAAGAATTCCCTAAAACTGTTACGACAGTCTTTCGGAAATATTACGTTATGACCTTGGGACCTATACACTTCCCCGCTCCAGGGAAAATTTAATAAAAAAATATAATAACGTCACCCACCTACCAGAATTGCTTCAAAAAAGTTACATTTTTCTTTTTTGATGAAATTAATGTAAATCCTCAGCTACTATCGTCCGGGCAGAGAGGAGTACGGCAGCTTAATCCGGAAGCGTACAATGGGCCAGCAGGAACCAGGAGGAACACGAGAGAGATCTTCAGTAATCTCGTTATTGTCTGGCCACTTAGCACCTCGCTGGCTTACCTGCCGGTGTCGGGTCACCGATGAAAAGAGGGGCCGCCGTCTCTACAACGTAGGCAGAAAGGAATTTAACGTCAGAATAAAACACCTGAGGAATTGCTAGCTGGAGGCTCAGCGTCTCGTTTTGCTATTGACGCATCTCTGTTTGTGACGTTCGTGTCAGAGGCGTGGAGACGGCAATAGGCCCCCGGGAGTTCCTGACGAGTGATCGAAGCATGCACTGTCCTCTGCGGTTTGGAGACCCACTTTCGGGGGGGGGGGGGGGGGGTTGTGGCTCGCTGTGCTTTGTGAGCAAGTGGGTCCACCGGCAAGCTAGTTAGGGGATCAGAGGACATTAGCATTCCGTAGGGTGCCAACGGCAGCAGAACCGGGTACACAACGGACTCAGAGAATCCCTCTGTAACCCCAGAAGCCTGGCACCATCCCACCTTGTGTGGGGGGAGGTGGGGGGGGCTGGCCTCCGGCCACACATTGACGGCCCCCCCACTGAAAAGAGAGCCCCCAGGATCTACAGTGAAAGGGGAGGGTATTCAACCTCGACACTACAGCCGTCGGCAGTGGAAAAAAAACACACACACACACACAGAACCAGACGCAGAATAAAGGTCATATTCTTATTCCCCGGTTTACGGGAAGGCGGGGGGGGGGGGGGATTCAGTGGGGGCTAGATGGAGGGGGGGGGGCACCAGTGCTAACTCCATCATTTCATGCAAATTACCCACAGCGCAATATCCTGTTGTCCCAAACTTCCTGATTCCTCGTGCCCTCATATCAAACAAAAGAGTGATTTTGCTCTCCTTATCGTGGGATATCGCGCAATTCATCCCAGATTCTCTATCTACGCTTGAAATAGAGGGAGGGCGCTTTTATTTCTTTTGTTCTGTCTGCGAACAAATTTCTTTGATAAGCAATCTTCATCTCAAGCGCTATATCTCACGGCATAATTGGCAGGATGTTTTATACCAAGAGCAGAAAAAATCATTAGGCGAGCTGTATTATATACTGACGCTAACCAGTTGTGATGGTTAGTTTGATAGATACCTTAATATGAGCAGAGGCCATAAAGCACCGATACGAACGGAGAGCTTTACAGGGCAGTGCAAAGGTACAGCTTCAAACCGCATATCAACCATCTGCAAATCAATACCTCCCGCTCAGATTTTTTTCCTCTAGTTTTATTCCAGGACCCTTCCCTGTTACATGCTCTAGGTAGCCCTGGGGTCACCTGGCCCCTGCTGCCCACCCTTACGGCGGACCCCCCCCCCCGGTCCACGTGCCCGCAGGCTGGCTTGCCGGTAACGCTTCACAGGTAGCACCTGAGCTAGTGTCTGCATCTTCCTCCTGCAAATCCACGCCCCTCCCCGGCAGCAGTGCCCGCGCCTCGCCGTGGCGCGCCAGTGGGCGGGCCCCCCCCCCAGTTATAACTTGCTCGCTGATACTTCTGTATTTATGGATTCCATCAGATTATATGCATTTAATGGGCTAATTGTGTGGATCCCAAGCCCATCTGCTCAGGAGTTTATTACAGTGCTAAATTGGATTATTTCTGTGGAGTGGCTCTCTGGGTAATTCACCGCCGCGCGGCTGGCAGAGGGCCGTGCGCGGCCCCGGGACTCGCGACGGCGGGAGCTCGCTCGCACACGTGTGCACAGGGGGGGGGGGGCAAACCCGGTGCTAATGTGCTGCTGATGTCCACCACCGCGATTTCCGCATGCGCCCTTTCCCATGTAGTGCGATACGGGTTCGACTGCCCGCCATGTCATATTCACGGTGCACACGGGCCCCCGTCCAACAGGCAGAGGGAACCTGAACATGTCACGAGGAAACACAGTGCTCCTATTGGCCTGCAGCAAAACAACAGTGCTCCTATTGGCCTACAACAAAACAACAGCACTCCCATTGGCCTTCAACAAAACAACAGCGCTCCTATTGGCCTTTAACAAAACAACAGTGCTCCTATTGGCCTACAACAAAACAACAGCGCTCCTATTGGCCTACAACAAAACAACAGCGCTCCTATTGGCCTACAACAAAACAACAGCGCTCCTATTGGCCTTCAACAAAACAACAGCGCTCCCATTGGCCTACAAAAAAACAATATGTAAGAAACACTTAGCAGATAGCAGCAGATTTCAAGGGGGGGGGGGGTTACAGGGGCACCAGCCCAAGCTAAAAGCTGATTGGCCCCCAATGTGCTCCCACCCTTGTCACTCACCGATTCAAAACATATTACTTGCTAATGATAAGGTTGACCCATCAGTATGAATTATGGCCCCTCTTATGCCCCACACCTTAAAAAATCCTAGAATCGATTTACTTTTACTGCTTAAAAGTACAAAGAGATAAAACAACCCAACACAGTCTGGTAACTACTCACTAAAATGTGCTTCTCTGATAATCAGCATTCAATATTGTTTGGATGTTTCTGTCTGGGTTCTCTGGCCAAACCACTCACCGATAAATAGTCATATGTTATTCATGCGGTGCTTAAATGTTTATTTATATATAGCTACAAATAAAAGGTGACTCGGTTGTTAAAGTCGACGAGTGTTCTTTTTTTTCATTAGGAGTTTAATTACCTTTAAAGATTTAGAATCTGAAATTCAGCCATGTGCCAGGCATGCGAGATCCATTTTAATTTGGGCGGACGAGCGAAACTGTTCATCTCTGAGTGCCGGCGGACGTCGCACCCGGACGCTGAATGAATGTCACGTCGACCGTTCCCTGAAAGGCTATTTCTGTGCAGGTCTGCGGTCCGTGCACGCATTTTTAAACGGCCCCCGGCCCCCAGGCGACTGCACGCCCGTGCCCTCCCCGCCGGTAGCGGGCTAATAGGGTGTCCGTCCCGTATCTGTAGCGGGCTGCCTGTGAATGGAAGAGGCCCGTCCTGATCGAGCTGAGGGCTGACCCAGAAATCCAGAGCCACCAGCGGCCCAGCGCTGCCATTCTCCTGCCCTAAATTCTGCGGCGGAGAAGTGGAGATCTTTCCGGAAGCACAGACATTTCCCACGAGTCGTACTCCCACCAAAGACATACAGAGAGTCGCACTTGACTTTCCAAAGTCGTGGCCAGAACATTGGGGGGGTGATAGTACAGTCGGGGGGGGGGGGGGGTGGTTTATGTCCCAAAACAGGTGAAAGAATCTTGGGTGTGTTATTATTCTTTAATAATGTTAAATATGTTATTTCAACACTGCAGGAGCATTGCAAACAGCCAAATCTCAAGGGTGAGTTGGGGGGGCACTACATGAATGAAACACTGGTCCAAGGGTCAGGGCGTGTCAAATATAAACAAACACACACAATGCAGTGCATGCGCCACAACTGCTGCATGCACCCTGGTTTGCAGCTGGCGCAGGGTTACTACACGCCTAATTATAATAATTATCCTGTTGAAACAATGGCATTCCTGAGTGCGGCGGGCGCAAGCAAACTCCCAAATTAAGGTTATTAGGGGCTATTTTGAAAACTAAGACAGATGGGGTTCATTTACCATCGGAAGGCATTCGGACACTTTGGCGCGACCAGCTACCGCTCACGCAGAGTAATATTCATATTATTCATACGGCTGCATTTAGTGAGAGTGGCGCTAAATAATAGGCCACTGCGTTCCAAAAGCATCGCCATTTAGCATAAACCAGGAAAATTAAAGCAAAAAATGAATAATTAAATGACGTCCAGGAGTATTTCACAGCCAACGCATATTGGGCCACATGCGGTAAAACTCCCTTTTATTGCCCCAGATAAAAGAGTCGCATTGTCTAGGACTGTGCGGAAAAAGATAAAAAACCGGGCCGGTTCTAGGGTTTAAGATGGGGGGGGCAAGAGACACCAGAATTCATACTGGGGGGCAACTTTATCATTAGCCAATGATGTGTCGCGAATTGGTGAGTGATAGGGGAAGGGCACTCCACGAGCCAATCAGCCGTCAGCTGGGATCAGGGCCCCGCCCTTGTGTATGGCCCTGACAGAAATGTAAAGGAAACTAAGCGAATAGTGAATGTCTGTAAACTAGAAGTCAATAAACTCAATCTGCTCTTGGTATTAAACAGCGGAGAGATGCTTTCGATCGTTTCCTAACAGCATGGGGGGGGGGACGGTATCGAAGTCACCCATCCGCTCCGGCACCGGAGGTGGGCCCCCCCCCCCCCCACACCCCCGTCCGCTTTGCCACCATGTCAAGCGTGAGGTAACAGTAGTAAAATCATCCAGCACCCCAAAGTCTCACGCCCTCACACCGCTCGCCTTGACAGGGCGTGTAAATATAGACGTAGCGGGTCTTTGCAGCGAGAGGGAGGGTGGGGGGGTGCACATGATCCTCCACACGGAAGTCACCCTGTGACATATGATGTCGACCCCAGAAATTATTTCTTGACCTGATGTAAACTAGATATTTCCATTGCGATATTGCACCCCCCCCCCTCCCCCCTCATGGGGCGGGGACAGCTGAATAAGCGTATCAGACAGAAACCCCCCCAATTCCCCACCACAGATGACCTCCCCCTCACCGGGGCCAAACACTGGCTAAAATAAGTGGCAGTTATGGAAATCACCATTTTTAATGCTACTCAAACCCTGATACTGACATATTCCATTGTCGCCATGCACTTCTGCCTGTTAACACTGGGGGTTTATTTTTAAATTACAGTATTCTTAGCCAACCACGTGTGCAAGACACCTCTTATAAGAAAGCAGCCATTTTGCATTCACGGTGAATGAGTTCACCTACCGTATTTTATTATCCATATCCATTAAATGCCAACTATTCCAGTGATGAATGACTGACGTAGATGAATAGGTCGCTAACAGCCTCAGTCATCTTATGAAAATGCGGCTTCGGGCTGCTTTTCACGTACCGGAAGCGTGTTTACCACGCCAGGAGAGCCACACACTGTTCAGCACTGTGCTGCACCCCTTTGTAGAAGAAAACAGAAATCTGACCTTTAACGGCGCGCTGGCAAAGGCTGCAATCGGTTGTTGCTTTTCACGTCAGTTGACTAACATCTTACTGCGCGTAAAATCCCACAAGCCTTTCCCCAAAAGGTACAACGGAGACGACGAGTAATAGAAACGCCAGGCCTGTATAACATTACATTTAAAGCAAGCCTTAATCACAATCCATTCATCTTCCAGAAATGCTTATCCAGGACAGGGTGACAGAGCCTGGAGCCTGGAGCGTATCCCAGGTGACACAGGGGACACCTCGGCTGGGACGCTGCTCCATCACAGGGCACAAACTCAGGCATAACGGGCAAGTCAGACACACCGGTTCACCTGACCGCATGTTTTTTGCAGTGTGTAGGAAATAGAAAGACCCACGCAGACACAGAGCCAGGGGTCGGACCTGAACGGAGGTGTGTGGCACCAGTGTTAAACACCAGACCTCCCCCCCTCACCCCTGAGTCACGACGCTGCCTTATCACACTCCAGCTATGACATAACTAAGAATGAACTCGCAGTCACAACAGGCAAGAACTGCTTTTATAAGGTCAGTATGTAATTCAAAATTCGTAAAGTGCCTTCAGATTCTCAAACCTACATGTTCACATTCATAGAAGAGGAAAAACACACAAATTGGCTTCTAATTCACTCAGAGTAAAAATCTAAACATCTTGATGCTTTTAAAGAGTATTTTGCCAAAACGTTTAGAATCGAGCCGGCTCAGATGAAAGCATATCTTGCGGTTAGATAATCACCAGCAGCGGGGAATGCGAGATGCAAAGACAGCATGTGACGGAGGAAGTTTAACGTAACAGCATGCAAGGCTGGGCTTGGTGGTGCACCGGCTGTAGCGCTCTAACACAGACATCTGACAGGTCCATGAGTAATACCGGCAGCCCTGAAATAGTACGGTGGACCCACGCCAATCCCAGCGAACGACGACGGCGTGCACAGGACCGCCCGCGATTCCGGTGACACTCCTCCGCCCTCGTCTCCACCTCCTCGCGCGCCGGGGAAGCGGCCTGGATCAAAACCCTCCTTCTGCAGAGAGGCCGACCCTCCGAGGGAGGCGTGCAGGAGCGGCCTGCTGCTCAGCAATGGTAGATGCCATTGCAACCAGTGTGTCCTGTCAGCTACACGGGACAACCCCCCCCCAAATCACACCAAGTCAACTAAAGTGCCACAACAGGAAATAAAAGCAGCCCTCAACAAACCACACTGTGCCTACTGCTTCAGAACCTATAAAAACAACACAAACAGGATTTAAGCAGCAGTGTTGTGATGTGGTGTGATGTGGTGTGATGTGGTGTGATGTGATACTCTCCTTGCAGCTTCATACGCCTCATCAGTCATTCTAACGCAGTTACCAGCCTCTTCCCAAGCTCGGTGGGTCCATTTCAAAGCATCTTGCTCCCGATGCTCCTCGATCTAAAATATCTCCTTACCTTGAAAAGCTTCCTGAAATCACGTAACGATTCTCAGGACCACGACCACCATCAGACCACGGTCTCTCGTTCCCAGAGTGCAAAAGTACAAACAAAAAAAATCAACAAGCTGATGCATTTTGTCTTTACTGACGTGTCAATAAGAACAACAAGGCAGCTTATTAGATTTAACAGCCCTGATGGTTCTTTGCTGTATATCTGCTACAAATTGCTCCTGAACTAATCATAATGTCATGTGATACTGGGGCTGTAAATCCCTCCACATCACCCACTCCTGAATGCATGCTATTCAGCCATCAGCTGTCCTACATTAGCTATATACAAATATACAGACTTCAGACAGCTACTCTGAACATCAGTAAGTGAATAACCCTCCAACAATTAGCCAAGAATTCACCAAAATCTCCATATTTGCTTTAGGTCCTCCCACTTAAACCCACTGTACGGCTGTTTGGGAATTAAACAACAAAGAACGTGTCTCAATTTAGGGCAAATGAAAACCAATCCTTTACAACCCGGGACAGGCTGCCAAACAGGTGTAGCGCACGTCATCGTTACGAGGATAATGTTCTACAGAGGGGGGAGCAGAGATCCTCCAGCGCCAATCGGTATGTATTTCGAAAAGCGTCGGGTGATTATTTTCCACAAGCGAGACTCGCTGCAGGAGGTTTTGGTGTCGAGATGCGCTTGTGCGCCGATTTTAGAAATATGTCATCTTCTCGGAGCTGTGGCCAACCGGGAGTCGCCGGTCGCCAGGAAACGTGACCGGGCGCCTGGTTGTAAAACATGGCACAGGGGGGCACAGCTGTTCCGCTCATAAATATTCATGTGATGGGCTGGATGCCCCCCTCCTGCCATCTCACCGCTACAAAACTACACGGTAGGAGCCTCAGAGGGCTGAGCCACCAAGCGCGGCACCTTTAATCTCCTACGGCCTGCCTTTGATCACTGCCCGGCTCCCGGACCCTGCTGATCAACATGCAGCCCCTTATTCAACACTCTGCAGGTATATCCTGCACTCCTGGCACATGATTTCCAAGATTTTTTGACCTCCAGCAGATTTAGGAAACAGCGAGTTTTACCTTTAAGAAGTGACATTCCTAGGTATAGTAACCAAACCTAAAAACTAACAAAGATTCATCATTGCCACACACACACACACACTAACATTTTGTTATCCACCCGCACCGCCGCTGCCGAGGGTAACAAGATTAATTGTGTTGTCCTCGATGAATACAGAAATGATCTGTACTGCCACCTACAGACAATATGGTCATAAAGCATAAGGGGACAGAAAGACACCTTACCTGGCGAAGGAATATCAGCGTTTTCCTTTATCACATTATTCTGTTTAAAATGCCAAGTGAATTTCACGCAACCCGCCAGTGGTCCCGGTGCCATGACTCACATTTATTTCACCAAGACGGCTGAAAAGGTTGTCTGGTGGAAATAGCATTCAAATAACTTATTGACGTAAGTAGCATAAATCCTGGACGTTTGCGGTTTTTATCCTACTATATTGCGATGGCGGCTTTTAATAAGGCGTTTTTCTCTCCATGATCCGAAGGAGGACGGGACGCGGGAGGCTGTAGAATCCGGCTGCGTTTCTGAGTCGCCTTGTAGTTGAAAGCAGCACTTTGCACAGCGATGCAGCCCGCAACCCTCTCCAGATTTCCAAGATCATTGACAATCATTATCATTCAAAGAAAATGTATTTAAATACGCATGCTTCATTTATAAGAAAGAGGAATGCCTAAGCTAAAATACATTAAATATATTCAGAACAAAATTGTCTTTGACCCCATAGCTAAATCTGTCTTCTTCCACATAATTTAAAAAGGATTACTGTGCTGTATATTACTCGAAACATGGACTAATATATACTTTTTTGTACTTATATAATACTTAATTCGATTTAAAATCCTGTCAATAGGAAACAACAATACGCAACTTTCATTCTATAACTTAACAGAGGACGAAAATGCACATATTCCAACCAAAATGCAATTTAAAAAAATCAGATGTAGGCTATCTCTAACTACTTCGTCACAGTTGTTTTTTAACAGAGAGAAGATTAAACCTTACCGTTTGGCAAATTTCAAGTCGTTTGAGTACTTAAAATACTTACAGGTGATGAAACAGCCCAAATAAGTCTCCGTCGTGATCGCAAGTAGATAGATAAATAAATATATAAATATCACGAAAAGTCGTGCGGTTTGATCCAGCGACGGCAGCGACAAGTTGGGTATAAACGGTGTTCTTAAAACAATCTTTCAATCGTAATATTAGCACCGGCATAAAGATCTAAATAATCCCTTTCTGATATTCCTTTTTATAGTGTAATTTGAGTTTCCGGACATCACAATTACCTGGGTGAACGCGGAGATTCTGCCTTTGAACGGGATTATTTCAGGTCCATCGCTGATGGGCAGGAAAGTATAAAAAGCTTCTGCGTTTGTCACTGTTTCTTGATGGCTTTAAAGAACGACACTTTTCATTTCATTTTTCTAGGCAGAGCGCGAGCAAAAATGAATAATTATTATTATTATGCACAGGAATAAAGCCAAGCTTCCCGTTACTTCCAGTTAGATAAGTAGTCTTCTGGCGCAATGTGTATATATATATACTTTTTTTTTCCAAAATTGAAAAATAGCCTGTTTTCTCCTGCTGATTGCGGTGAACTTCGGCTGCTTGGCGCTGACCGCTGAGTCCCCGAAATGCCGAGAAGAAGCGGTGCAGCGGTCCGGAGGGGTGAGCGCGTCAGACGTGACGTTTAGGGGGAGAGCTTTAAACAGGATGTGTAATGATGCGTCGCAACATATTTGCTTCTAGCAAAAAAAAAATAATAATAAAAAATAAAAAAGGCAGCCCTCCAAATGGTTTTTATTCCAGACAGGACCTATTAAAACAGCGACTGCTGTAATTCACTCGTATGGCAGAGCGCGAGCCATCCTTCTGCATGCAGGCTCGCGCGGAAATCAAAGGGTGCACATTCTGGCGCCCACGAAAATTAATAATGCAAGAATTAAGATACAGGTCGACCTATATTTGTTATGAATGCATAAATATTCACAAAGATGTATTAGTCTAATAAATATATATACGTGTATATATATATTAAAATACGGAGGCGAAATCTTAATTTTCCATTTCCGAATCGCACTGTGTTACGCAACAGCAGTGCATTGGCGTTGTACCGATAAATAAAATATGAATATATGGATTTTTTTTCATTTTGCTGATCTCATTCTGTAATAATAATAATAATGATAATAATAACGAACACTCATCAAGAGATGAAGTTCAGATGAAGTACAAACGCAGTCGCTCTGAAACACAGACCAATTTGTCAGATGTGATTTTATTATTATTTGATGACTCGTGTAAAGCACCTTACTGGCATTACCCTAAATTCACTTTTGACACCTGGTAACTGCATTCTTGAGCTTCCATTATACAACAAGGCTGGATAGGTGCCTTGAAGGGTTATTCTCCTCTGTTTTAGTGACACATTAATCCAAACAGACATTATCTTATTGGCAGAAGCACTATGAAAACATTACTATATCTTAAGTACAGTATAGGAGTATAGAGATATTGGTTTTAATGTACTTCTAGCTGTAAGTACTGTCAGATACACACCATCATATGGTAATAATTACAGTTTAGTCAGTATCCTGCTTTGTGAGAAGTAACTTTACAGAGAATACGTTATGAAAATGACTTCACTGGTGACTTTCCCTGAGTAGACAAACCCGGTGGAATGAGCCTTGCTTTGAATCGTCTCCACAGATAGCCAGATATATTAACGGCTCCAAGTTGACAAAACTAACGCAAATACACATTTCTGTTCCGATTCAGTCACCAGACTTTTGGAGGTCAGCACAACCAAGATATTTCCTCTCAGATTCAAATCCAGTCACCATGGTTGTGGAGGTCAGTGATACAGAGAAACCATGGTGTCACTTTCTGTTTTCACCTCACTTTCCGTCAGAGCAGATCACCGCATTAAATAAGAGAATTTAATCCTCACTGGTTTCACGCCAATATGACAAGTATGTCGTCGGGCTGCAGCGGAGCAGAATGAATGCCCCCTTATATTGCGAAAGATGAGCACTGCTTCAAATGCCCCATGCAGCATCGTTTGGTACAGCGTCGTTCCTGCAGAATGGCTAGTGTATAACCACAGCGTACACTATTCCCTTTGAGAGGTACAGCGAATTGTTTTATCATTTGCAGTCTCCAACCTTATTTACCGTGAGAGCCACTCTTACAATTAAAATATTCTTGGCCGCCGATTTGGTACCAACAGTATAAGCTGAGTACCGTTGAGTAAAGTTGAGTATTTTGCTGCCCGGGGGGTGGGGGGGGGGAACGGTGTCCGATTGTGGCAAAAGACTACAAATGCCTGTAACGTCGACCTGTCGATGAGGATCAACTGGCTGGTGACCACTCTTTCACATAGTACCTGAAGAGCGAAAGCGTGGTCGCCCTCAAAACCCATGACCTCCTTTATCATATGAACGCATGCGGCTGGCTCACCGTAGCGCCTCAGGAATGACCAAGGCAGCGTGTACTGCGGAGTACATTGACGGCGATTGCATCCTGAAGCTGTGATGCCCCAACATGCCATTAGCTCTTATAGATCACCCCTGTATGGCCAGAATACTCATCGGCGCCTGAGCTGGGGGATATGGATGAAGTAGTTTTAACACAGCTGCTGTTGGACCATCTTGCTTCCTGCCTCTAGGGGGCGCCCGGTCTCCCTCCCTCTCTGTCTTCCTTATGATGAGTATATCCTTCTTAATGTTAAGCACATGGCCTCCTACTCAGCCAACTCATATGCTGGTGCTTTCTACTTCTTTTGCATCATCCATCCATCCATCCATTTCCATAATCACTTATCCAGCACAGGATTGGGCTGAGATGGAACTTACCCCAATAAGCAAA
This sequence comes from Paramormyrops kingsleyae, assembly GCF_048594095.1. NCBI lineage: Eukaryota > Metazoa > Chordata > Actinopteri > Osteoglossiformes > Mormyridae > Paramormyrops > Paramormyrops kingsleyae. Next base: position 17,255,793 of record NC_132817.1, on the reverse strand, counting down.
GTGCAAGTGGCTGGGTAAGACCTAAGATAGGGGGCCCATCCATCAACAAAGTAAGTTAATTAGCTCTTAAGTATCCAACATACCTAAAAAGGTTATGGTATTTAGGGAAGAAATCTGTGAGACGTGTTTAGAAGTGAATAGTTGTACTTGAGCGAACTGCATGGTTTAATATACCATTTGAGTTTGTCACATTCCTCACAGTCTTCATTAAAAAAACCTAATGTTCTGGAACAGATTGTCCCTTCCAAAACTATCCCAAAAGAAAAAGTATGTGTGTGTATGGATATAAGTGTTCGTGTGTGTGTGTGTGTGTGTGTGTGTGTGTTTGTGTGTGTCCATGAGAATGACTGTTTTCCTCATGGAGGTGACTAAGATTTAAAAAGGCAGACAAAGTGTTTTCCTGGCCTTCGTTAAGTTTTTGTCCATGAAAAAACCTCACTTGCTTTTCAACGTAAGCACCATTTTCACTCCTTTGTTTTTTTTTAACTTTTGCATGCTTCCTTTGTAGTTTTTGAGAATATGATAATCAAAGACCCAGCGTCGTTAAGGACACCTAGGGCACTAAGATCTCAAAATAAAAATAATTGTTAAGACCGAAAGAATGATAATTAGGTTCAGGAAATGTGTTGCGCTTGTATTATCCTCGGATGAATTGTGCTTCATTTTGTTGCGGGTGAACACTCCTGTCTGGCTGCTTCGTTTTTGGTCTCTAGTAACGAGTCTAACGACGTAGCACATTCTTTGTTCCTGGGGCATTGCGCGTTTTCCAGGCTGAAATCACATCACAATTCATTGTGTTGATTTCGAAGCGTGTTACAATTTCAAAGCGGCGTGCTAAATGCGATGGGTGTAGCTCATCAGAGGCCTCCCCTGCTCCGCAGACCAATGGCAGCGAAATCGATCTGCAGTTGTAAGTGCATTAATCAAAATGGATACATAGAGACGAAAAGAATCAAAAGAGAAAAAAAAATCAAACCCCAGCTGAAAACTTGGTTTGCGAAAGGTTGTTGGGTTCATTTTGTAACCATGCAAAATCCTGTGAAATTCCATTGCTGCTCAGAAAATGCCTATTTCAATAAAAATCTGCTTTATATCTGCTCTATATATATCAAACTACTTATAAACAAACAGAAGCTGTAGCTTTTGTCTTGCGCAAAGTTCACGTTATCCAAGTGTTGCTTTTGGTTACTCTGCAAGATTGTCTCAGAATCACTCCTTTTCAGAGGCTGAGTTTTTATTATGGCCAGGTTTTGTAATTATCACCACGTTTCGACTCCAACATCAACATATAACCTCCACTGGGCAAGATCAGCAGAGTCAGCTGGGCAAGGAAAGCCATGGATAAAGTACCTGTAGGTCCTGAACGGAGATCGATGTCCCGTTCAGCCGTTACCAGAGCTGTGTCAGACTGAAACTGCCAGAGCCTCTATCAGCCACAAAGCAGAGCAGGTTCCCCAGAGGGCTTCCTAGCATCTATAGCCAGGCGTGAAGAGAAAAAAGCTATAGAGAGCAATAGAGAAACATGACCGACACGGGGGACCACAGGACGTGGTGTCCTCTGCAAAGACTGCCAGAGACTTGTACCCCACCAGCCATGACCGAAATGCAGCAGGAAGCTACCCAGAAATTACCCAGAATGCAAAGGGCTGTGTGTCTGGACGGGCATGGGGCGGTTTGGGACGCCTTTTCTCCACTGAACAGGATGTACTGAGCTTTGCGTCAATGTAGGCGGAGGACCTTTAACGTTGTACATCACTGGATTAAATGAATTGGTTTCAACGCCAGCAGCAGCATATACAGGGGAAGGGCCGCAGAGATACTGGCCCCAGCTGAAAGTTGATTGGCTCCTGGTGTGACCCCTCCCCTGTCACTCACCCACTCAAATCATATAATTGGCTAATAATAAGGTTGGCGCCCTGTTTATGAATTACGCCCCTCGCCCTCAAAAATCGTGGAATCAGCCCCAAACACACGAAGGTTAACATTCCATTAGACTTTCTGCAAATGCATACCCTCTTCTGCGACTCAGAAAGTCAGTGAAATAATTGGCACTCGGAATTTGAAACAACCTTTAAACAATAGACTCCACGCCTCAGACACACTCCAGTGGCAGAAATATAATTCTTTCATGTAATTCAGCTTTTTTTGGGGGGGGGGGGGTAGCTACTGTTTCTCAGCAACAGGATGGCTTTCGCTTGTGTACAGTATTCCGAACAGCTCTGAAAACGTACCGCTCTCCCCATTTAATTAAGTGGCCTTTGTGCGACGCAAGTTATTTTTCTGTATTTTGACAGGCGTGCTGATATAATATGTGGGCGGAAAAGTATAAAAATGTCAAATCCGAAATAGCCGAAAGGAAGGCCAACACGACTGACTGAACGGCAAAAAAAAACACAAAAAAATAAATAAACGACGACAACAACAATCACCGGTGGACGATTAAAAACAACATGAGATTTTTATATATTATTCATTTCCCTTTCCTGTTTTCTCCCCATCGTTTCTCAGGCCTCTTAGTCACCGGGATGAATATGGATGAGTAATCTTCAAAACAAGACGAGGAGGGAAATGGCGAGACTGCAACACGCGGCGATAGCGGCCTGCCGGTGCGGCTCTAAAGTACGCGGCTCTGAAGTGTGCGGTGTCCTCTCTGCATGTCACTTAGACGAGGGCATCGCTTCGACGTGACCTTACACACCGATGTACCTCCTTAGGGACCTTATACACCACACAGAAAGAGCTCTCTTTACCATTAATGGCTTATGACCTTATCCTTGTGGATTCTCCTTCATTGGCTGATGATTGAGGGATCGGGGGGAAAGGAGCAGTAGTTTATTTGCATCATAATGCAAGAATAGCTGCATCCGCTGTTTTGCCCCATTAATGCTCTGTCACAACGCAGCAAAGGCGTTTACAGTTACCTGGAGCTGCTAATTAATTTGAGTTTCATAAGCACATCCATAACAAGTACCCCCGTATTGTTCAGTATTAATACATATTAATAGAATGTACTGATAGCGATTTCGGTTTTTGTGAGGGGCTTTATGCAAGCGATTAAAAAAAAAATCTAAGTAACCTAGAAATACATCAACTTGTTTGCTAGTTAGGGTTATTAAAATAACACTGTTGCATAATTGATGTGAAAGTTCACTTGACAACAAAAGCGAATGTCCCAAAAAGCAGGGTCCCCTTCCTGCTGGAACAGCCTAAAGCAGGGTCCCCTTCCAGCTAAAACAGCCTAAAGCAGGGTCCCCTTCCTGCTGGAACAGCCTAAAGCAGGGTCCCTTTCCTGCTGGAACAGCCTAAAGCAGGGTCCCCTTCCAGCTAAAACAGCCTAAAGCAGGGTCCCCTTCCAGCTAAAACAGCCAAAAGCAGGGTCCCCTTCCTGCTGGAACAGCCTAAAGCAGGGTCCCCTTCCTGCTGGAACAGCCTAAAGCAGGGTCCCTTTCCTGCTGGAACAGCCTAAAGCAGGGTCCCCTTCCTGCTGGAACAGCCTAAAGCAGGGTCCCCTTCCAGCTAAAACAGCCTAAAGCAGGGTCCCCTTCCAGCTAAAACAGCCAAAAGCAGGGTCCCCTTCCTGCTGGAACAGCCTAAAGCAGGGTCCCCTTCCTGCTGAAACAGCCTAAAGCAGGGTCCCCTTCCTATAATCGATGCACACTTGGCTGACTGACAGCTTCCGCTACTTGCGTTTTGCTTTGCATGCACCTTGCAGCTGTCCTTTAGCAGGCTTTTCCAGGGACTCCAGGCCAATTTATTGGGATGTTTCTCCAAAATACACAACCTCAGCTGCAATGGCTTTGGGGGGGGGGGGTGGTTCTCCTACACATGACATGAATGGCAAAGGAGAAAGGGGACAGTTTATCAAACTCTAATAGAGTGACTTAAAAATGCTCCAGGACCAAATCAATAAACTGTGGTATGCATCATGCGTATCGCTGTAGCTGGCTGGTTCCCGTCAGCCCCCTTAAGGTTCCACGAAAAACACGAAAGGTTCTACTGTATGGTGTAACATTACTATAAAAGAAATGTTGGCCTTGAGACTGCGGTCATAAATCATTATTCGTGTTTCAAATGAATAGTCATCTCTTGACATCAGCCGATCAAGCAGGCAAGTAAACGTCCTGCGGGGAGGTAAACAAACTTAGTAGCTCTTATTGCTTATCTGATTTCATTGTGAAGGCGGCTTGATTGGTCTCTGGCTTGATCTTGCTACTTAGATACAAACAGATAGAATTTCCTGTGTGAATAAGAAAAAACTGAACATTACTGAAGTCTATTATATAAGAGCAATATTACCATATCCTTCCTGTGCGCTGTTGCTTCACTACTGTATTCTCCACCTGACAAACAGCAAGAGCAGTTGGTAACCCTGTGAGGGATTTCCCTAGTTAATTTGTCGCTATTTAATTATGTTCATTTAGTTCACTCATTTACAGTTTTCATGTTTCTTATTTTTACGTTTCTTTCTCTCCTTGCTACTCGCTCATCATGTTCTTTGTCTTTCTCATACAACTTACTCTCATCAAGGCCGTCTGACCCCCCAGCTCCAGGAGTCTGTATGAAGACCATAGATAAAGGGCCTGCGTCCCTCGGGGGGGGCAGAGACAGACACAGACAGACACTGAACCGGCCGTGTGAAACATCTTTCTGTAACATCTTCATTCTGTCTTAATAAACTGCTTAAGCTTAAGGAACCTGCCTCATCATTCAACTAAAAGAACATGAGCTTTCACTGAAGAAATCATTCACCTGTACTCTCCCATCTACTGGGTTCCGATCCCTCCCCCAGCTCTGTGTGTGTAAAGTTTGCACGGTTTGGGGATGGTATGAGACTCAGCAGGTCATGACACTGTGCCTTTAAGAGGAAGGTTGCCGGTTCAAATCCCAGGGTCAGCAGAACAATTTTACTCCCGGGCCCCTGAGCAAGGCTGTTAACCCCTTGCTGCCCTAGGAGCGGGCTGACCCTGAGTTCCCAAAAAATAAAGTACATTACTTTGGATAAAAAACCCCTGCTAATAATATGTGGATGTTTCCTCCTTGTGGTTCAGAAAATGTGCCGTAAGCTAAACTGGCCACTGAAATCGCCACTACTGTTGGCTCCCCCCAACCAGCGGGCCCCCTGCCCTGTCGGTAACCCTGGATACGCTCCATGGTTACCAAGTCCCAGTACTGGGTAAGAAGTTAAGGATGAAGTTAGTGATGAAGCAAGATACTGAAGGAGCCAAAAACTCTATTGTATGAAATGCTTCGCAGATGTATTATGGCACATGTGATACTATGCAAAGACATCATAGCCACCAGGAACCAATTGGAAAGCAAAGGTCCATATAGCAATAAGAGTGAAACAGGGCAATCTCAGTAGTAATTGTCTTCCGTAATCCATTCTTCCTTCACATTCAGCAGAGGGTCTAACTTTTGGCCCTTCCTCACTCAAATGACGGTGAGCCCAGTCATTTGCTTCCATGAGACATGCCCTCGTTTTACTCACTTTACGTTCGACCGTAAGTACGACGGCTAACGCCGACACACGGTCCAGACATAAATTGAACGGTGGACCTAATAAAAGATGAGGAAAAAAAAAAACACTGGTCAAACATAAAATGTCAGCAAATGAAGTGTAAAGGGCAGGTTTAGTCAATCAGCGGCGTGTATATGGCTGGTCGATATGAGGTGCAGTCCGTAAATTACCCAATAAAGATGATAGAGAGGGCCGGTAGGAAGCTGCCACACGCTGCTGTTTGTTACTGTTCGGGGGCCAGCGCCGTGTGTTTCCTCGTCGTTACTAATGTTCACGCAATTAACATAAAAGATGCATTTTTGGTCCCTGCGGGGCACTTTGAACCATGGGTCAAATTGTTAAATTGCGACGAGTTGTGGAATCCAGTTAACCATAAATGTGGATATATATGGTCCCACCCAGGGAGCAAAACTGTTGCATGGGAGCAAAAATGTGGACGGCCTGGCCAGGAGCTCGGAGGGAGCAAAAACATGGACTGACTGTGGGTCCCGAAACACCGGGTTTGGAAACACTGGTCTAAGGAAGTACCTTACTTGAATAAAGGGGCAGCATTGTGGTTTTGGTTCCTAAGGCTGCGGGTTCGATTCCCATGTTACCCCTTTTGTTCTCGTAGGTGTTCTCCCAGTTCCTCCCACAGTGTTGAGACGTACAATTTAGTTAAACTGGCCTCTCTAAAGAGCCCTTAGTTTGTGTTCCCTGGGACAAACTGGCATCCATCCAGAAAGAACTATGTGCTGAGAAAGGCTGCAGGCTAGCTGTGCCCCCGCATCAGACGTGCCGCTTGAAGGAAAGGAATGAATGACATCGACACTTTTATTTTTATCGGATCTGTCAGGCTGATGGGTTATATCGACACGGAGGACCGGCAACGGCGTAATTACTGCAGCGCCGGAGACAGGTCCGCAGCTGGGCCAATTAGCTCCCATTCCATCTGATCTGTTTCCACACATCAGCAGTGGCAACACCTTCACTCAGCAGCCGGTGTCCCCGCCTCGCAGGAAGTGCCGATCAACAAAGCCCAGCGATGGCAATTAACGCCATTCCGAGCGGGACACGAGCATGCTATCGATTTAGGGCAGGGCCGGCCCAGGAAAGTGGCTGGGTCCCCAGGACCCATGGTACTCCACCGCAAGGCACGTGGTATCAAATATTAACTGCAAATTAATGTATCGTCCGCGGTCAGAGTGAAAATGTCGGCCCAAGTTGCAGGACAGAGTAGGAGTGCCTCTGATAAGTATCTTGAAAGCACAAACCTGCGTCACAAATATCTGTAGAAGCCGGGGAGTGACTCGATCTAACCGTCAGCATTTACCCTCGACATTTAAAATGGCACAGAAATAAAGGCTGGCTCTAATTGCGAGGGATGATTACATGTCTTTCAGGCCTTTTCCCGCCCGTTTTACAACAGCGCCGCAGTATAAACCAGCCAGACCCATTTAATAAAATTGCTTAATTGCTTAACGAAGGACATGACCGTGGGTTTGGAGGAAAGCAGTGAGCAGGAATTTTGTGCCCAGAATTAGGAGGAATCGTAAAAACTCGCTCCGCTCAACTGAGCCAGCGAAGATAACTGAACCAACACGGTCTGACCGTCACAGGTCACATGACGAGACGAAAGCTTTGGGTTTTTGAACTGTTGGCTTTGAAAAAAAGCCTTTTCATCTTTTTTTAATCTATAGACGGCGAGGGACTGTGTGAGAATCCTTGCTTGACCGCGGCCACGTTGCCTGTGACCAGCACAACGATTTATCATTCTCCGGCTACAGAATGGAAGGGAAAAAAGCTACTTGTGACCATGAGTCTAGCAGCCTGTGCAGACGGGGCCAGGTTGGTCCATCCCATGGGTCACTGCAAAATGTACAGCACTAACTGTGCAGCTAAACTGAGAAGGAAAACCCAAAAATAGATATATATGTAAAAAGTACAGTAAAGATATGAAGAATAAAGGGTAGGGTCATGGGATTTGAACTAGCAACCTACCGATCGCAGCATTGTAGCCTGATGAGCTACACACCTTCCCAAAAGCAACAGCACGCTCCTCATCGGGGAGTCGAACCCCAGACTTCAGCGTAACCGGCAGATATACTCATCACTATACTAACATGTGTACTAGTATGCAGGACAAGCTAAATACATACATGCACTTTATGCTACATTATGCCAAATCAAACCTATAAATAGAAGTGTATATGTATATATATATTTATTTTTTCCCCTTCGAGTGGCTACGAAAAAAAGTGAAAGCCGTTCGCAAATGACTGGAGTCAGGCTGCTTGGTGCTGCATCTGCCGTGGGCGACTGAGGAGGGGTAGGCAGCTTATGATGTAGGACCAGGCCCCCTCTAGAGCAGGCGGGCCAAGCTTTGTGGCCTCGGGCTGCGGGGAACCGAGGGGAGGGGCTGCCCCTCTGCGATACGGGAAGGGAAAGTGCAGCCGCTGACATAAGTCTTCGAATTAAATGACAAGATGCAAAGATTTATTGCTAAACTCCACCATTAGCCGCGTTTTATATTGACAGGCGCTGGGCTCGCTAAATTAGCTCAGTTGGTGCAACTTAATCACCGTGCTGATATAAATCAGAGCTGAAGGATGCGTGTCTCGTGATTGTCAGATAAAATGACAGTGCTGAAAGCAGGGTGGCATGTCAGGACACCTAGAGGATGGGGGGACGTCCCGGAATTGTACTATTTTTTATATTAAACATGCAGGACATTTTACGGGAAAGTTATTTCCAAAATAAGGAAACACTTTAAATCAAGGCATCATTCCAAAGTAGAATAGATGGAATGAAAATGAAAAATCCCATTTAAAAATAAAAATTAAGCATATTAGGAGGATTTCTGAAGTGCCTAGTCAATCCATGCCACCAATCATCAGTGTCAATCATCAGCAGTTAATAAAGATAAATATGGATAGTTAAAATGTAACTATTGCTCACTGCTTTCCCGGTGCCCTGACAACACGCTACCGTTGTCATTACAGCGGTAACACCTTCCTGCCGGATTAAACTTGGCTGGGATGATTCGACATCCTTCATTGCGTCTCATCCAAATTTTTGGAGTGTGATTTAGAATTTTTTTTTGTAATCATTATTTTTTTTATTTCAGTCCTGTAAAAACACATCAGTGATATTACTTAGTCATGTGTCATGCTGGTAATCTTTCACAGCGTAATGGGATTCATCAATCAATGAGAAAAAAACATTTACATTCACATTTATATTACGCCAGTAGAGCGTTTTACATGTAAGCTGCCCTCTTGTGTCTCTGAATCTCCATAGACCACCGTTTTATTTGAGCATTCATTAGCAGGATTCGCAGACAGTCCTTTGGTTGTTATTTTTGTCTGTGGTGGTTGCGTGGGGGGGGGGGGGGAATGCAATTCTCCCTGAATTTCTCAGTAGACAAATTCACAGTAAATCTGAGCAAGGGAGAAAAAAGAAAAGAAAAAAAAACGAACGGAAATCATGAAAATCAGGCATAAAGGGATTGTCTCCCCATGACCTGCAGAGAGGAGCTGCGAGAAACAGGAGGAGGAGGAGGAGGAGACGCTGCAGGACTGAAGAAGAGCGATGCAACAAGCATGGCGGAGAGCAAGAGGGAGGGGGAGAGAGGGAGAGATAAGACGCGTGGAGAGCAGAGCCGGGCCCTGGGTCGGATAATGGAGAGGACTCTGGCGCTGGTGTGTGCTATCAGAGAGGAGGCGGTGCGGACGTGAGCGGACGGCACGCTCACAGACGGGCGGCTCGCAATCAGAGCGGCGCGCTGAGAAATGGAGGGCAGAGCGGGGGGCACCGCATCGAGCCTTTCCTGCCACGAGCAGGGAACTCAGAGAGAACTCACACGCATCAGCCGGACAGGAGCCATGCATCACCTACAAGTATATATGCGCGTCTACACTATATAATATATATTATGTATATATGACAGACACACTTTAACATACTTCTTAGAACCCTTAATATCTAAATAAAATGTGTTTTTTATATACATACTTTATTCATCTGCCTTTGTTAATTTCATCATTAGTTTCCTGAAGTCGTCCTTTCGTATGCACATCCGGGGCCTTGTGACTGCAGCTGCATGCGCATAATCCCTGCATCCCTTACACGTTATATACTCCCTATAAACTTTTAAGGCCTTATGTCACCTTTTAAGTTACTGGATTTTCCAAGAGCCGCTTTAACGGTCTGACCCCCGATAATCCTTGTTTTGCTGAAAAATTGCAGCATCCATCTTTCATAGCGTATTATCTGGGGTAGGTTCACGGGGAGTCTTCAGCCTATCCCAGGAAGTGTGGGGCACACGAAGCCCCCCCCCCCCCATTTCGGGAGACACACAGTACAGGCACCTATACACCAAACCATGTGCTTTTGTCTGCAGAATATGCATGCAGAGTTGGGATTCAAACTCCCAGCAGCAGCAGAAGCCACAGACCGACCCCCCCCCCCCAAGCCAGCCACCCATAGTTTGTTTTACTTAATTATTTTAATCCCTTTTTTCATTTTTTTCTGTAATTTCTCGTTTTCAAATTTCAAGAAGTGTGACAAACCAAGCAGGGCCCATTCCCCCTTGTTTGGATTTGAACCCAGTGAGGGAATTGGTTCACTTACAGGCTTTATACTTTTATAATTAGCATGGATGTGAGAACAGTACAGGTGTATCTTTAGAACAGCAGCATGCTAGAGTTTTTCTGTCATACTTAGCAGAGGTGTTGATGGGAAGTGAAGGCTTGGAACCCATCGTGTAACACACTGGACTACATTTCCAATAACCCCCAGTAGTAATACATGGCGTGACCGTGGCTCGCCGCAGCCCAGCAAATCAGTCTGTGGACATAATGGCAGGAGAGGAGAACAGGACATAAGCCATAATGTCAGCGCATTAGCATATGAACGAGATACTACGCCGACGGTGAATTCACAGCCCAGCGGTCACATATCGGAAATTCTGAATGCAGGAGGTCAAAAATTACATTATGGCTATAAAAAAAAAAGGTGGGAAGCTGTGGAAGTAGTTTGATGGCTCAGGCTGTGCACTGTAATCATGCATAATCTCAAGCCGCAACTCAGGGCACTTTAGTGGAGTAATTAATGGGCATTAATTCTACGAAACCAAGCACATGAAAGCAGGAACACCCCTGAGGACAATATACATAGACTTAACTGTACAAAAAAGGTGACTAATCGTGTAACACTGAGAGCTATGGGGAAAAAAACTAAACAAATAAAATGAGCTGTAATTTAAAACTAAAGTCTATGCCCAGTGTGCAGGTCTGGGGCAAAAAAAATATTTATTTCTGTAGGTCGCAAAGGCTATACGGGTACATTTCATCATCTCCCGTAATTCATTACATTTTACCTGCTGTATAATGAGTCCATTGTTTCCTCTGCATTTCAGATGAATTACCATTTTTAAAAAAATTGCTACGTCGAAGCATAAGTTGTGCGCGAATTAGGGACGGTCACCTCTTACAGAATGGTGGCTAAGGAGCTAGCGGCGTTGCATCATACCTCCAGGGCTGGGAGGTGGAATCCCCCCCCCCCGTGAGTGTGTGGAGCTTTTGCACGTTCTCTTTGCCTGACTTGGGTCCGCACTGGGAAGGCTAGTTTCCTGCCGCAGCCCAAACGCATGCAATCGGTGTCTCCAAAATGTCTATTGTGTGCATGTGTGCTTATGCCCTGTGATGGAGCCTTTACCTTATGCCCCATGTTTGATAGAAAGATGAAAGGCAGCAGGTCCTCCCACTCAGGGGTGGGTTTGTTGTTTGCGAGGCTTCACTAAAAAAAAAAAAAAAAAAGACAATTTGCCCCCCCCCCCCCAAAGAAATTGGTCAGCTTAGGCAAATTTTCTAGCAGAGAGAGCGAGTCCAAAGATAGTGTCTAGCTAGCTGGTTAGCAGAACACGCTGCTTCAGCATCTCATAAACAAGGGTCAACGCCTTGCCGAATTCTGACGGACATTTTGGTCAAAATGCAATTTTTCCACAGACTTGATATTTAGAAACGTAGCCTACACAGTTTGTTGCCACAGACAGGTCGACGGTCCTTAGTCCTAAGTAAGAATTGATTCAAATGCCGTTTAGTGTTACAATGGCTTGTGGCCAACAGGGGGCCACGATGCTTGTTTTGAGTGATGGTGAATGCCCCTCCCACCTCCATGATGCTGACCAGCATAAGAACATCCGTCCACCCACACCCACTTGGGGGGGGGAGGGGGGCTTGGATGGGATGCCAATCTGTCATAGCACCGTACTGATCTATAAATACAAAGATGATGTAAAGACAAGAGAAGGCATAAAAGACTGAATGGAAGGAAAAGCCGCTTGGAATGACAAAAATCAACAAGATGAACTGTAATGTCTCCCCATAATCTGATAAGATCCCTCCTCCCGAACCCAAAACTATACAGTGTGGACTTACACCGTTTACTGCTGAAATATATACAGTCAAACGGCGCGTAATGACATTTCGGCGACGGAGAGTGTATACGACGGTGCTGCCTTAAGACTATAACGGAGCTGAAAAATTCCAATCGCCTAGCGATATCGTAGCCGCCGTAACATCATAGCGAAACGCGTCACGTGTTTGTGGTGATTCTGGTGTAATCAAACCTACTGTGCCGCCAGTTATATATAAGTAAAGCACTCAGAATAATGTACGGCACATAATACTTGATAATAAACTGCTATGTTACTGCTTTCTGTATTTCCTATATCGTACTTTTTAATCGTTAGTTTCTAGCATACTTCTACTTATTAAAAGTGTACCCAGTGTACTGCAGCCTAGGTGTGTTGTTGGCTATGCTGTACGACATCTGCACAACAACAAAATGAGACAAAAATCGCATTTCTCAGAAGGTAGGCCTGTCGTGAAGCGACGCATGACTGCATATGAAAACAGACATCTAAATTACAAAACTGAGAGCTCCACAGAGAAATTATGCAAGGTGGTATGGTGTTAAAAATTCTGCTGTGCCGCCCCCCCCAAACTGACCCGTAGCACCTAGCAGGGTGGAATCTTTCATACTCACTTTGGAGATTTTGCCAAGTCAGCCCAGTTAAGTACAGCCTGCCCTAATCAGCCCAAAGGATGGCCTGCCTTAATCAGCCCAAAGGATGGCCTGCCTTAATCAGCCCAAAGGATGGCCTGCCTTTATCAGCTGCAAGCATATGAAAAAAGCAGGAAGCAAAAACTTTCTTTTGGAACACGGACAGCCCTTCTGCCAATGATACTTTACAAAGCAAGACCTTAAAATCCTAACAGCCCAGACTGGTAATCCACCATTCCTCCAAATTTACTACATATATATTGCATATGTATTGCTTCACCTCCTATTTTCCACTGTCTTGTGTCTTGCATTTCTTGTCTTTTATTGCACTGTCTTGTCTCTTATTGCACTGATTCTGTCCTATTGTCCCCCACCCCCCCATGCACCTGTCCCTTCCCCTGCAATTGTGGCATAAGAATTTCACTGTGTTCCTCCGAACATGTCGCAATGAAGCCTCAAAACTTAAAAACATGGAAGACAATGCTGTTAAATTAACTGCCAGGCAGGGACGCTATTCTCCTCCTCCACCTGCAGAAAAAAACTGGCACAGACTCAGACTGCAGCCTTCACAACTGTGATCAAGGTAAACAGCGTTCATTTTGCTTTTAGTTGCGCTATTCTGAACATCTGGTATTTTAGATCATATTAGCCAAACGTGTTTTTCCAGTATGCCAGATAATCGCTTGGTATTCCCTGCATCTGGTCTGCGAAGAGAGCAGTTCTACCATCGTTAATAGTTCCCATGCTCCTCACTCCCCCCACCCCCCCCCCCCCCACCCAGTAGCCCATTTCCCACTGGGTTGACCTTAATAGGCTACGGCCAAAGACTCCTAGAAGACACCATGAGAAAGTATCCGGCACCCTACAAGTCACACACCAACGGCACGGCTTTGGAATCGCTACGTCCGACGCAGCCACTTAGGTGCGGAAAGCGCATTCGTCATTTCCCACGGAAACGACTGGGAAATGTTATCATGCGTGTGTAATACACGGATGCACCTGGAGCTAGAGGCGGGCAGCTCCCGCACCTCACGTCAGCCTAGCTTACCGTAACCGTGAGCGACCGCCCGGCCACCCCCAATGGGGAAACCTGGGCTCTGTCCGCCTGGCCAATCGGCCTTCACATCCTGTCATCACCCTGGCACTTCTACCCTTCCGATTCGCTGGTCGCTGAAAGCCGCTGCCGGCTCTGCTGTGATTGGCCCGCTCCGTATACGCGTCTCCCCTCTCCCGCTACTCTTTAATTATGCCGAAGCTCTACTGGATCTGTACCCAGTTCCCAGTGAGGGATGAGGCAAGAAAATAGAAGAGAATAAAAGAGATATGCAAACATCGTGAGCAGCTTTGACTGTTTATGTACGTTATGGAGCTCCCAGAACGTTCTCATTAGCGTGAGCGTGAGATTAGCCGCAGTTAGCATCCGCCGCCCACTCTCCCAATGTCCTGCCCCTCAGGTCAGAGACGCCAAACAGCGCCCGGGCTCCCGGCCTGGCACGGCTGCCTCGCGGGCACATGGTTGGGGTGCTCTGCAGTTGGGGACGTTCTGCCAGCCCAGAGTCTGTGTGACATCTCAGGATTCGTCTACCGACTGCCTGGCAGAGGTGGAAAGTTCAGGTCCAGAAAGTAAAAATCCAGACCAGGATTTTATTTCAACCAACCAGTTGAGTACTGTGTGATTGTGACACTTTATACTCAGCTGGTTGTGCCTGTGATCACAAGGTCATCAGTTTCAGTCCCAGCCTAGGCAGAATGTGCCAAATAAATAGCTGACCCTGCGGGCAACCCAAAGCTTCACTTTTAGCTGTATATATGTGGGTATATCTCAAAGAGGAGCATGAAGGGTTATGCAAAGAGAAGCATTCCAATGTACTTGTGCAACTGGCAAATAAAGCAGTATTCCATATGAAGGTGCGACCAGGGACAACTGGCATCTCTTAAGTACGAGAACCTGCAAGGACCCAGTGACAACTGGTCACGCTGTCCAAGGTATGCCACTGCTTTCCGGAATGTGCCGCAGGGCGGCAGGATGACAGCGATGCAGCATTCAGAACGATGGACGGGCAGCTACATGAAAGGTCATGGCATTTCGCAAGAGGGCCCAGCGCAGCAGGCTATAGGCTAACGGCCAGTGGACATCGGAGCCGTGCGTCACCGAGCGCATACTCAGATATTCCTCGACGAGCCTGCTCTGACTGTCACTGCTGAACAACTGGGAATCGGTCAGGGAGTTTAGATCCCCCTGGAAGGAAAAATTATGCTAATTTCTGTATGTGATACAGCCATACTGGGAAACTGAGGAGGGGAAAAAAAACACATCTGCATTTGAACTTTGTAAAATGACATCTTTAAGCTGTGCAGGATGACAGTGTTTGCATATTGCTTTTGTGCATGTTGCTTGCGAGTGTCCCAATTCTCTTCAGAAATGTCGACTCTCCAGATGAATACCCTTCCCGTACAAGCTCCATCCTCCTTATGAAGCATACTCTCTTACCTTCAAACCCAAAGGTTGTTTCACTCTAAGGAAATCCTCCATACATCCAAGATGATAAAAACGTATGTTCTAATCATTCTTATTGTGGTTATTGATAGGCCATGGGATGAACCAGAGGTGGACAATCCATGTCCAGAAAGTAAAAATCCAGACCAAGATTTTGTTTCAACCGAGCAGTTGAGTATATAGAGTGGCAGTCACAGAGTACTCAACTGGTTGGTTGAACCAGTTGAAATCCTGGTTTGGATTTTTACTTTCTGGACCGGAATTGTCCACCTCTGAGATGGGCTATTCGGACAGCGACATACATGGAAACATTCATGCCAACACTATTATTACACCTACTACTTAGGTACTATTGGCTGTACAGTGCATAATCAATCACGTTTAATTGGTGATGAGAGGTAGAATGTGCCTGAGAAAATATGTAACCAACTGTCACCAGCCCGAGTCATCTGGCAATTGGTAATATGAATACACAGAGCAGTTTTTTTCCCCCTAAGTATTCAACATCCTTAAGCAGGAAAGGTGAGATCATAAAGGCAAAAATGCTGTCTTTCTTTAATCTCTTGAAATTTGTACAAAGCGTAGAACAGGCTGCCAAATCCATTATCGGGGATTAGCAAAGTTTCCAGCGAGATTCAGAGGCACTACAAAGGGAAGGATGTTTGTTCCCCCAGAACCGCGAGCTGGAGCGGTGTTCCCGACGACGTTAACCGCGGAGACGTTCAGGAGAGGGAGAGCAAGCCATAAGTCATGCGTGTCAGTGGTAGGGAAAAATCCAGATGGCAAGATTTTACTCTGTTTTCTGAAAGTTTTTACAGCTTGGGGGAGATTGGGGGGTGGGGGGGGGGTCCTGTCTGAAAGCGCTTCTCTCTACTCCAGTGTCTGTTTGAGTTAATTTGCATGAAGTTAAAGGCCCAGCCGCTTACGTGGAGAGCAATATTTGGCCCTGTCAGTGGCTGCGTCAGGCGGCGCGAGGAGGAAGAGGAGCAGGGGAACTTTCCACCCCCAGCTCTGCACCTGAGAAGTTTAAGGAAAGTTTTCACGTAGTGCTACTCAAAGAGTCCCCAGTGAGGCGGTTCTGAGTGACGCTCATGCAAGAGTGGGAATCAGTCTTGGTGGTTTTACTTACTTACTTACAAATTACTTATTTGGCTTTAGAGAAGCCAAACGAAGGACACATGTGACTTCGGTTCAGCAAGCACAAGGCTGAGATTAAAGCCTGCAAGTAACGACTGGTGAACACGATGTTACATCCTCAGCAAGGTGCAGCTAGTAACTCCAGGGGGCGCCAGTGAGCACCCAGAATCTGTAATCTTCTGGAAACTTACGACTCCAGACAGCACCCTACTGATTACTACATGCTTGTTAGGTACTAGAGCTGGCTGATTTCCTCAGGCTATACTCAGCCATCAAAGCTATTCTATAGAGTACTTAATAGCATAGTGAGTATGGTGATTATCAGCATGACTCTAAAAGGCAGGACACCTGTGTCCAAAGAGTAGGACCAAGGGCCAAAAAGGTGGACACCCATGAAGGGGGGGGGGGGGTAGTTATATCATACACATACTATGGAAGCCAAGAATGCCATAAAAAAAATAATTGCAAGCAGGGCCGTCCTTGGCTTCTGTAGAATGTGAGTGTGGGTGTTTCACATTTTTTACGCAATTAGGGGCGGGAGAAAGTAGCGTTTGTTGTTGACAGGGAGGTGGGTACTGGGGAGGGAAAAAGGGGGCCATAAGGAGGATATCCAACAGGAGTCCGGATAGGGGGCTGGAAAACCGGGTGAGTGGTCACCATAATAGTGATCCATTTGTGTGGGATTTCTCTGCTTGCGTGTGTCTCTATTTGCTGCATCGTGGGGACTTCTTAGACTGATGGTCCTACATTTAAGAACTCTTTCCTGTCCCTGGGACAGCCTGTTTGGCTCCACTTCGTGGAGAAGATCCTTGTTAGCGGATATGAAGTCATCCCTTGGCTTGCTGGCTCTCCACACTTGTTCACTTTTGACACACGAGTCTGATACGTAAGTTTACGAAACTTTGCAGATCACGTACAGGAATCCTGGGCATGGTCACACCTCCCTTTCATGCATTTTAAATCGTATACATACCAGTAAAAGCATCTGAGCTGAGTCACCAGCATGTCCCTGCTTCACTCTCCCCCCGCCCCCCTCCAGACGTAGGAGCAGCTCTTCCACCTCCATGCTGGAGTTTAAGTCAGCGTCTCCCTAAGCACATTAACGACCGACATCCCGAAGAGAAGGTGACACAAATGTAGGGTATTTGGGGACCCGGAGAAGGAGCAGACGGAGCGGCATGACTCGAGGGGACCGGCACGGACTCCGCAGGAAGGCGGTACCCAGCAATCTTACAGATTAACGAGGCCCGGGAATGATTAGTGCGATGCTCCTGACCCGCTAATTATTTACCGAACAAAGGCTGGACGGATTAATGAATTCAGCCAGAAGGAAAACATAGGGGCGACCAAAGGGGACGCGGTTTCTAATGGTTACGCTCACACATGGGAGCCTGCGGCAGCATCTTATTCAGGGAAAATGCGTCAGATGTTCCTCGGGTGGGACCTGCTAATTAGCCTCTACGTTAGCCGGTGACTCCAGCGCTCGTAGGCGAGGCCGAGGCAAGCGGGGGTGCCGCATTTCATGTTACGCAGAGGTGTGGGCGGACCGGGCCGCCGTACCCACGGCCGGCTGACGTTTCAGACGCGAGCCGCCACGCGCTCAGAGCCAGCAGCCTTTACGGGGCCCTGTCAGGACCCGCCGCCCGTTACTGCCGCTCGCTGTCACTCCGGCACTCTGTCTGCAGGTCTCCCCGGCCCTTTGATGATGAAGCCACCTTGATTACGTGGGGGAATCTTTCAGAGGCTTGTGCTTCACACGCCGTTGCATCAGATTCACCATCCAACCCACCAGGTTTATTTTTTGTTAACTCCTACTTTGAGCTGCCAAGGCTGAGCTGACGTCCACAGACGGGTATGACCGGTCTGGCCGATTCGTTCCCATTCCAAGATCTCATGGATCCCAGTGTGCATGGTGCTGTGGGATTGACTTGCTGCTCTCAGCTGGTCAGGTATTATTCCCATGCAAATAAAACCACTTAAGGCTCTGAAACTCACCATCACCCAAAATAACACTCCCAGGTGTTAACACTGCCCAGTGGCTCTGCTATAACAGTCAAGGTATGAGTCACTTGGTTCATGGTGTGTTGGCTGCATTACCTCCAAAAGTGGATTAAATAATTAAAAAAAAGAAACCCTTGCAGTTACTGATTGTTCAGGATGTGTGTGAGCAAATGTCCAGCATTCAAGGGTTTCTGTTCTGTTCAATTTTTGGCTTGAGAGCAAAATGGTTATTTTTGTATGTTTGTCCAGCTTGCCTACGTGTCCATGTCCCCAGGGTGCCAATAAAAATCCTGGTTCCATCCTCCAGTCCCCGTGTCGCCGTGATCTGCTCACAGGCCAGAAGGCCAAGGTTATCACACATGTCAGGTCTGGAATATATGTGGTGACACAAGTGTGGTCAGTTGTTTTCCTGTTTCATCATGCAATCATGGACACTGGCCTGTGTATTTAAACTTTTTTCTTTCTCTACTTGTCCAATATGTTAAACTTTATCTAAGAACACTTGGATGTGTTTGAGGTGCAGGAATTGAGGTTCGATAAAAGTAATTTCTGTCAACAGAGAATGACATTTGCCAATGCACTTGAACATTATTTCAGATATTCACTCTTTAAACATTTATATTTATCAAATGTGTATGTTTTTCCTCGCAGCTGGGATCACATGACAGCCAAATGGTTCAGGTTTGGCTGTAGAGCCTGGTCAGGCGTTCCACCTTTAGGGCCCCATCTGTGTCATGACCAGAGTTGGGTAATTCAGGTCCAGAGAGTCAAAATCCAGACCAAGATTTTGTTTCAACCAACCAGTCGAGTATAAAGAGTCACAGTCTCAGAGTACTCAAGTGGTTGGTTGAAACAAAATCCCGGTCTGGACTTTTACTCTCTGGACCTGAATTACCCAACTCTGGTCATGACCACAGTTCTGAAAGCATATGCTAGCAAGTCGGGGTTAGTAGCCGAGTGGACGGCATCGCTAAAAGAGCAGGGAAGTGATTATGCCCGGCACTAACCTACCCATTTCCATAACTATCCCAGGCAATCAGTGGAGCGCAAGTTACCTGGAAGTTAGTGTGTGGCTGGGAACTTCCGAGAGTCGTTATGTAAGCGTGCAGGATGTGGAGCTCTGCAAAGAGCATACATCACTGGAGAACCTTACTCACTGTACCCTCAGACGTGGGCTGGCGGGGGGGGGGGGGGCTGAGAACACATGGGGCAAAGGAGTCGGAGGTGGGGCAGTGGCAGGGGGCGGAGCCAAGGTTCAGATATTCACCCATCTTCTGTAACCACTGATCCCATGCAGGGTGGTCTGCAGCCTATCCTAGATGCCAAAGGCAAAAGGTAGGGAACAACGACCCATCACAGGGCACACACACACACACAGTACCAGCAGTACATTAAATATCCATCAAATGTCTTATCCTGGTCTGGGTTGTGCAGAGGCCTGGAGATGAGCAGCATAGGGCACAGGACCAGGATACGCCACGCTCGGGACGGCATTAAATATGATGATGCTTATTTATTATTAAGCAGAAAATTTAACTGAGGCTGCCTGCCGCCGTGGCCCAGCTGTACCTTAAGGCAAATTCATTTCCATAAAAGGCATATATTAAAATTAGAAATGGAATGCAGTTATTGCAGGAGATTCCTGATCAAACTCTACTTGCAAGAACTTTTGAGAACTTTCTAAATATATGCGCGTGCAAAAACGGATCTTCAGTGATTTTAGACAATTATCGCCCCGTGGAACTTTCCAAAGATGGTAGAGATGACGTGCGTGTATTTTTATTATCCTGAAAATTCATCTAAATTAATTTAAATCTGAAGTAAACACAGAAGTAAATAATAAACACATTGGGATGGGGTATAGAACCATTGCCTGAATAATATCAGTCAACATTTTATTTACCATCCCCTCAAAATGGCATGATTCCACAGCACAGTGTGCGTCATTGTGTACCATGTTTGCTTAGCACACTAAACGGTCGCCATCTACACCACACCATCGAGCGATTCTGCCTCACGCGCAAGTCCACCGCCTCTCCCCCAGACACAGCACAAGAGCTTCACACCGCTTTCAGGAGGGACACGCATTGACCGGCTCTCTGCAGGGACACATCGAGCATCATCAATAGATCCTCTCAGCAGAAGGGTCTCACTGCACATCGGCCGGGCGGAACAAGTCGATAGAGAGCGACATTGTACAGTAATGACAGCCCATTTATTACCAAATGGCCCCCAGTACTCATTTTCCTCCAGGTTCCAGATGAGATATTAGACAGACCCGTTGTGTCCATTTATGCAATTAAGGCGACACTCACAACAATGGCCCTCTGATGGGATAATTCATAAATATAGGGCTTCATGTTGTCGGAGAGCTTGAAAACGCGTCGTTTTCAATATGGCGAAATAGCGCGACTGTCCGCGAGAGAGCACTCCGGCTTTGATTCCGCACACTAACAACTAATAACTTTATCTCAGCTAACATGCAGGCCTGTATATACACACACGCGCGCGCGCACGCACGTGTCCGAGGTGTTAAGAACCTGAACTGAACTGACAGGTGAGGACAAGCAGCCTTCAGTTTGACCAGAATGCCGGATTTTCAACGGGTAACATGGGGAAGGTTTTTAAATAAAAGAAAGAAAGATTAAGCACTTGGGAAGTCACGTTTTTTTCTGGTACACTTCACGGCACACGTTGGCGCACCTCATGATTAAATCGCTAAAACGGCCTGTATTTGTTCTTGTGGTTCTACTCAAGTTGCATTTAAAACTGGTATTTAGGATCGATCGACGTTATCCATTTATAATACCTATTAACCATCCATCCATCTTTCCATCACCTGTTATCTGGGACAGGGTCTGCAGACATTTAGCAGGAAACAAAGGGCAAGGAATTAGCACCTTTGTCCAATTAGCTTAGCACAAAGAAAGTGGGCGTGGCCATGCTTCATAAAGAATCGGTAAGAGCTTCTGTTCTGTTTCTAAGTGTCATAATCAACCTAGTTGGTGATACAGTGAGCAAAAGAGCCAGCCTTACAGTAGGATATTAGCCACATCTGTAGAGAATATTACCCATGATGCTCACAGCAACTCTTGGGTGTCATGTGATGACGACGTGGCTTTTATTTTCACTGACTTGTCGGAGCAGCTCCACAGCACTGACGCCGCATGCGAATCGTGATCAGGTTTCTCTCAGAGTATTAATAATACAGGTGTGACGTTGCACTATCTGCCCCCCAAGTTCCTCCATTTTGTGCACAGCTAATGGGGATGGGAATGGGGGAGGGGCGGGCAACATGGCCGGCGCAGACTCTGAGGAGTCCTTTTTCATCCCACGCCCTCCATCTGAGGACCGAACTCGTCTGACACAGCGAGGGCCATAATGAGACTTTTCATTTGCCGTTCACAGAAGGAGTCGTGCTGTCAGATACGTTATTATCCTCATACGAAGCCCGTAGCTCAGAACTCTCCATACCAGCCATCTCCCTGCTATCCCTTTGATACACATCTCATTGTCCCGCTGCCCCCATGGGGTCCGTGGAAAAGACATAACAAGAAGTAAAAATTAACTTGACTCCCCCACTGTGCGCTGCAAAGGTGATTTTTTTTTCCGAGGTACCCTTGCAGAGATGAAAAAAGTGAAGTAAAAACGCTGATATGAGACCAGAAAGGCAGACGGGAAGGTCCACTTTTTCCTCTGCCGATTTCCCGAGGAGTCGTATTATTACTATTAATAAATGTTGTCATACAATGTTAGCAGAGGGTCTGGATCTCTGGATTGGGGTGTCTGGGTAAAAAGCTCCAACGCTCCTGCCTCCTTAAGATCCAGTTTCATTCTGGTATCCCCTGTGGCGTCATAAAGGAAGTGTGGATGGATCAAAGCAGAATCGGGGACCACGGCACCTGTGATTCTGGGCCTAACAAAGCGATACCCAAACCAGCCTCAGAGGACCGACCCAGGAAGCACATGTGCACCTCTTACCATGACCTCACTTCTCTGCTCCCTACCGATTCACAGAGAGCGTCGTCGTTTAGAAAGGAGGAAGACACTATTGCTGGTAGAAACATTATTTTTCAGTCTCATTTATCAAGCGTGGATGTACCTCTGCACCCAAGGGACGTATCGATCAGCCGATGGCCACGGTTTAACTGAGCGTATCCACAAATGCCCCATCCTTCTCAAACAATCGAGGCAGTACTGACGGATTCCCTGTGGGACCATTACTCTGCGTTTGGTTTGAGTATTCACTAATTACTGACTAAATATTGACTATCGACGGGGATTATCCTCAAGCTGTCTCAACACAATGCGTGTTTGTCGGTAGTAGATGAAATCATGCTCTGGGCGCTCTAGGAAGATCGGCATGAGAGGGGAGATCTTCGAGGCTGGCTCCGGCTCAAATAATTGCAGGCAGGTAGTGCTAGTTCACCAAGTCGTCGTCAGCAGCTAGCTATTGCCTCACATCACGTCGCGCAAACCGGACCAAGATCCGCTGCCTTGACACTGCATTGGCTAGCAGAACTCGGGAACGATCCATTTCACCCGGCAGGAGCGCTTAGCTAAAACAGCGGAATGCCGTACCATTCGGAGGGGTTGTGGATTCTGCCTGGTCTTTCAGATTCTCATTAAGAAAAAAAAAATCTCCAAAATATGTGGGGTAAAAAAAATAAAAACAAATATGTTAAAAAGCTCCCCGGCTGCAAGATGCCAGGACTCATACTCGCCAGCAACAGTAATGCGACCTGACATTGGAACATTTTATTTTCCATTTTTCTTCTTTTTTTCTTGCGACGCAGCATTTCAGGTTGTGCTGGTAATGCAGAGCCGCTCCAGGTCCTTATTTGTGCAAGCCGTTCACTACTGCATTTGGATGCGGGGGCTTGGTGTGGCGGGGGGGGCGGGGGGGCGGCTACACAGGTCATTCTTGGGTGCCGTTTCAATCTGTCTTATACCTTTTGGCAGCTCCCGCTAACGTTTCAGTTTTTTTTTTGTGCGTACACCAACTCCCCCGCCCGCGCCCCCGCCCCCAGGCTAACAGATGTGTGGGGGGCTCCGCTTCTTGCCACGCACCTTATCCGAAACTGTCTGCGTGTCTGCCCACATCATTAGGAATGCCGTGACTGCTGACTGCAGGGATCAGCCACCGGGGGTGGGGGGGGGGGAGGCGTTGAGGAGGATAAGGGGCAGATAGAGGCCAGTTCATCGCGCCACGTCAGCCTAGTCAGCGCGGGAGATTAAAGATGGCCGCTCATGATACGCCACCCCGGAGGACCTCCCGGGATACCAAAGAGGCGACGGCTCCTTCGCACCAGGAAACCGCGGCTCGTCAGCACAGGGGTCCAGCGAGCAAACACGCTTATTCCCCTTCATGCTGATTTTGTCACGGAGGCTTTTAACCAACGCTGGATATTTCTCCTGAGGGGAACCGCGTGACTACAACTGCCTTAATGATGGGGAGATGTAATTTTCGAGAGCGTCCTCATAACTGAAGCACGGCTCTGTACATTTAAGGGCAGCCCATTCTCCTTTTGCAGTCATGCTAATAAGCGAGTGTCTGAGATTTTAATTCTATTAAATATACTGCTGCTTCCCCACGGCTGTTACAGGCTTTGAAATTGGGTTTCAATAAACTGTGATTACAATGAGGTCGGATTTGAACCTGAGCACTTAAACCTTTATTACCTTCTGCAGATTACTGGTGTGGCCTGGGAAACGGAGAGGCCGTGAACTACTTTGATACTGGGAGCCAATCACATCAAACAGAAGAATCTGGTTTTATTTAACCTGTCGCCGAAGACGCTTTGCCATCGCCATGGGAACAGGGGTGGCACTTCTCAAGATGGGAGCCTTGGCTAAGAAGACAGTCTCAAAAGGGGGGTGCGGTCTGTGTTCCAGGGACCCCCGACCAATAAAATCAGTCAATCACGTGGTCACAACGCAGCTATAAAGACAAAATTGTAATTAAAATTTACAACAATGCAATTATTGTTTCTTAACACTAACCTCAACAAGTGCAAACCTTTCAGAGTTAATAAAAAAAATATTTAGTAACTATTGAATTACTTGGTAAGTCTACCACGAAGAGTAAACTTGCATTGAAAAATTTTTGGGAGATAGTGGTTTATTTTCTGCGCGTTTCTTTGTGCTTGATCTTGCAATATAAATTATGCAGAGGCAAAAGTTTGCGCTGCAGTTGTATTGTGCTGGGGGGGGGATCCCATGTCACAATGGGAACAACTGGTAGTTCTGAGCAGGATCATAGAGGGACCTGGAGCCTATCCCAGGCAACAAGGTACCAGGCAAGGACAAACCCTCAACAGGGTGCCAGTCCATCACAGGACACTTACATGCATGTTCATAGAATCATACACTAAGGGCAAATATGCAATGCTATTATGGATCGCCAAAATGTCTACCCTATGAGGACTGTATGACAGAGTGGTGGAGGGGATTGCGTGTTTTGCTAATCTACAGAGCTGCTTGTTCGGGTGGTGCCCACCAGTAAGCTTTTGGTAGCTGTGTCCCCATGTAACTCAGCTGTGCTCAGCACAAAACGGTTATATGGAACCAAGCAGCAGGCAAAAGGTGGGGGTCAGGTACAAGCAGCAGTGGGAGGGGCACTCGTGGGAGTTTTACTGACACAAAAATGTTCTGAGGGCAGAGCAAAAAATGATCGGTTCAGAGAGATAACCAATCAGATTGCAGAGGAGGTGTCGCCAAGCAACTGGAGGAGGCAGGAGCAAGACATCTGATTGGGTGGTCCCGTCTCCTGTAGTCGCTCCCTTATGACCCACCTCTTCAATCTGATTGGTTATCTCTCTGAAACAATCATTTTTCGTTCTGCCCTCGGAACAGTTTTTGTACAAGCAATATTCCCATGAGTGGAAGGGACCCAGACAGATCAGGCTATGGCAATGGACCCAGGCTTAGGGAATCTGACAGGGAAGAAGCTTAAACTAGTGCAGGAGATAGAAAAGTACCGGCTAGATAGAGTCAAGCTTATCTCCACGCATAGTGTAGGCACCAGAACCAAGCCTCTTGATCAGGGGTGAAGTGTCGGCTACTTGAAGTTATGAGGATGCTTATAAGTCTCAGGCGCTGAGCTGTGCAGCTGGAGTTTCTTACAGAGCAAGAGGCTTGTTTCTATGTGACTGCATGGTCCGCAGAGGGGAACTCTTGTTTGTCTGCATGGACCAAACAGCAGTGCCGGATAGACACAATTTGCCGAGAATGTGGGCGAAACGCTTGAAAGGGTACCGCCTACGGACTCCTGGGACACCAGTGCTCACGTGGAGATTGACGGGGATTCCTGAGGGGCATGACTGGGAAGACTGGCCTCTCAGATCTGACCCTCAGTGGATGATCATAAGGGTATAAGGCACTGAGCCAAGAGGCAATGATGATGTCATTTCATGGGTCACCATCTAGGCATGGATGCTCCCCATATCCTACGATCCAGCAATTCATTGTTATCTTCTGTATCTGTGTCTCTTCTACTGCATAAGCCAAAATATTAAGTCCTGCTATTCAGTTAGGGCTTTAAGATGACATCATATGCATGGGGGGGGGGTGACCTTGCCAACTTCCTCTTCCTGTCAAATCAAAATTATCATCAATATTAAAAAACTGTTTTCCCCCCAGATCTCAGGAGGATAGATACCTTAGCTTAAAATTCAGAGAACAAAACTGCTGCATGGATTACGAATACACCCTCCACGCCCAAAGCCCTGAATCTGCAAAATCATCATATCACATCAAAGCTCATCCCACGGACCTGGGTGTGGGGCGGCCAGCAGCAAGGCCAGCCGGAGCCCTGCTTTCCGGCGATTTCCATCTCCTTGTGAATTCCACTGCTGCTCCGAGTACGTCCACGCATCTGCTACCAGGCACGGATTCTCATCTTGAAAAGAGGAGATGTCAACCCCCCTCCCCCCGCCCCCCCATCCCGGCCTGCTGCCAGCTGCCCGCTCCCCGTTGTGGATTCACCACGGGGGGCCCGTCCTGTCCCAGGTGAAGGCTGTGAAGATGTAACCCCGGCGACAGGCCACACGCCTTCCAGGAGTGAGTCACCGTCTGCCCTGTTTCCACCTCTCACTACAGGCAGCCCAGAGCTTCAGCTGGTCTCCTCCTGGGTCACTCCACCAACGACTATTCCCAGCAGAGAAGCATTTTAAACCCAAAAGCCAAAGCGCTAGGAGTATAGTCATATTCACATACTGTATGGGTATTTCTCTCTTCACGCTCCCAGTCCACATGCATTTTATATATAGATTATATAATAGATTTTTATATCTATTCATTTCCAAGCAGCCTTTGGTCGCTCAGGTAAATTTGCTACCTTCTGCCGGATGCTACATTCAAATATGAAATCGACGGAGAGACAATTTTGATGTATAGCCTGTCATATGACGTGGTAACATTACGTGGAATGACCAGAACAATAACTATTCCATCTTACGGAATAACAATGATTGAATGCACCCATTAAAATTTAAGGAATGCTAAACTGCATTAGAATTGAGGAAGAAGTTTTCATTTCCATCCTCATTGTTCATATTCAGGCTTGGGTACCTGTCAGCAAATTCAGTCTTACAGCCTTTGCCTTGAGCCTTTTTTTCTGTTTTTTTTGGGGGGGGGGGGGTGGTGGTTCAGGTGCGTGTTAATGTGGACCATAATATTTTACCAGCTCCCTGCACTCTGGCAAAGCCATCCTGGGACATCGTTCCCCTTTTAGACTTGGGCAGGGCATTGGAGGAGCACGAAGTCGAGGATTTTACGAACCTCCGAGCTGTGCGGTGCTAAGCAAACAGTGCATTTGGCAACCATTTCCTCAGTGCCACTCCGCACTCGCAATTACTAAGTTATTCTACCGGGGGCATTCAGAGGAGGTGACGCCAAGCAACTGGAGGAGGCGGGAGCAAGACATCTGATTGGGTGATCCCAGTTGCTCCCTTATGACCTTATGCCCCACCTCTTCAATCTGATTGGTTCTCTCTCTGAAACATACATTTTTCGTTCTGCCCTCAGTGTGCGTGAACCATGTACCTTTCTGAAGGCCGAGGCAGCAGGAATCCCCCTTGGCCTTGGGCAGGTCAAGAGGCCACGTCCTTTCCTGCTATGCTACCTGTCGTATACATAATATCCCCGCGTGTGTTCGTGTAAGCATGTGCATGTGTGTTTGTCTGTGTCATCGTGTTGACGTGGGCTTATTCAGGATGCAACAGGCTCCCACAGTCCACAAAACCTGCAGCTACATCAGTGACTCTAAGAATCGCCCTTAGAGTGTGTGACTGTATGTGTGTTTCCTTGTGATGAACTGCCATTCCATCCACCGTGTCCCCTGCTTTGTTCCCTATGCATGCTGGGATAGACTCCAAGCTCACGGTGACCCTGTACTGGATAAACACTATGAAAGATGAATAGACAAATGTGTATATATACAATTACAGCTTCTAGTCATCCAAGGTGAGGCTATTTCTGTGCCTTTAGTGGATGGTTTTTTTTTTAATCTAAAGCCACTTGTGAAGTTTTTATACTTCACACAGCTACTTAGCTCCAATCTGTAGCTGTAGCCCTTTAGCCACAAAACTCCCCGCTACCCTCACTGCGATTCCTGGAAAATTGTTAAGGACGTCCGGGCATCATCTGGCCTGCTAACCTTGAGATGAAATCAGCCGTGATCATGTATTTTAGAATCACCTTCAACGTCTGTCGATTTGCACCGTCTTCTATGATTAATGTATTCTCAAACTTCAAGAGATCCGGGAACAGAATTCAGGAAAAATAATGCAATGTTCCCTAATCAATCAGCCAATGAAAATTTAGATAGATAAGGTGCTTTCACGTCGAAGTTCTGGAACCTGGTCCAAGTCCCTGGGCTGCCGACCCGGTACTTCTGTATCTCCTGGCCACGTTTGTGTGTCACTTTCACACCACACAACAGGAAACGGGACCTTTATGCTAAATAAGCAGACGAGACAAGACAAGTTCATAGGTGAAAACACATCATTTCGTACGAAACTACACCAACACGCCAAAACAATAATAGATACTTTTCATTGATCCCTGTGGGGAAATTCTCTTTATGCCTCCCCTAACTTTGTCTCTGTAGGTGAGAGTAAGCTGGCGAAGAAGGGAACCACCCATAGCGGCACCCAGGGAGCTGGGGGGGTTTTTCTGATCATAGGTACAGAGGGTTAAGCCCACTGAGTCACATGCTGCCCCATGAAAGATCAATAAGTCCTTCTGTTAGTTATTGCGGAGGGGTCGCTCACAATCAAAACGGGACACAGCTTTTTATTTATATTTTACTAATATGACCCACAACATATTCATAAATCTCGCCAGAAGATGGATCTTTTGTTTTCCACAAGAAAAAAAAACAAAGTAATGTTATTATGCTAATAAGCTCTGGCAAGTCTCACCAACGGCAATAAAAAGTATATTGATTAGTGATGGGATTTTCCGATACAGAAATATGGAAAAAATGTATTAATTGATACCTTAAATGTAATTGTGCTACAAAAATAATTCAATTTGCTCAATGTTTGCTCCACTACCTCTCTTTGTAACTTCTAAGTCAGCACTGGTGCTTGTGGTCAACCAGTAAGCAAGCTATTGATGCAAGTATCTCCCCTGTAGTTTGTGTTCGAATGAATGGTGCGTCTGGAGTAGGGACTAAAAAAGGGTTCTGGAACTCCCTCTGTGGGACTACAATCGGGCCAAGTTCCTGCGGTGAGAACACAACAGAAGCCCCTAGTTCTAGAAAAAAAAAGTTCCAGCACTGTGAAAGTGCCTATAGACATACAGACAGACACAGACAGATAACTATATATAAAGAAAGTATATATCGCTCTTTCTACATTGTGATTGGCTGATTAATGTAGAGACCGATTGACTGAGTACCTGTTGGGTCTCACACAGTGGTCACTTGTTCCTGTTCCTTTCATATAAAATATGACAGGTTGAAATGTTTTTGGGCAGCAGTATTACGAAGCCCGGAGCGGCATAGAGAGCAAAAACGCCCCCATGGCGGCAGCCAGATCTTTAGCGTGCAAGTAGAAGATCACATCAGTTACGGAGGGAACAAGCAAACAAGCCTCCACTTCCACGTCTCCGTTCTGGTTGTCATGTCAAGTCGCGCGCGTCGCGTAAATGACACAAACAGGCCACTGGAAACGGCACAGGGGACATCTTTGAAAACGGAGATGCAGGGAAAGCAGGCATCCTACTTGAGATCTCGCACTCTACATATACAGTAGATGCCAGAGGCGGCTGTAGGAGCAGCTCAGTCTACTGGGGTACCAAAGATCTACTGTAATCTACTGTAATCTTAGACATCAGCCCCCCCCCCCCAGTCAGGGTAATGCTTATGGGCAGAAATCATCGGCGAGGGTAAGGAACTAACGCGTGTCCGGCAGTGGTTTAACCGGAAGGAACCCAAGGCAGCGGGGGGGGGGGCTTCTATCACC
Organism: Paramormyrops kingsleyae; assembly: GCF_048594095.1. Classification (NCBI taxonomy): domain Eukaryota; kingdom Metazoa; phylum Chordata; class Actinopteri; order Osteoglossiformes; family Mormyridae; genus Paramormyrops; species Paramormyrops kingsleyae. The sequence goes on along the minus strand of NC_132817.1, from coordinate 17,226,122 downwards.
GTTCGCGTGGACGGCAGCTAAATGGATGGACGGGCACAGGCGCAATAGATCAACGTTGAAGGAGACCTTTAAAACAAATTAGCCACCTCGATGCCACGAGTCTTCCCTACATTCCCCCCCCCCCCCTTCTCCAGTGCATCGCAGCCGCGCTCTTCCAGTGCTCAGCACATTCGGCAGCTCATTAAGACCCCGGGCCCCCGTCGCTTAATCAAAGTGCAGGATGGCGCATACATCACCGTGTTTGCCAAAGCAAGGGGAACCGCCTGCGCTGGCTTTTCATCTAGCGCGCTTTTCTCAAATTCCAGGCAAACACACCCAGCTCCCTGTTTCACGTCTCACGTAAACAGAATTCCATATGTACAGCCTGCATAAGCAGCTCATAAATCTTACCTGTAATACTTCTGGTCCCATTTTTCCTCCCCAGTAGGGATCATCATGTACGTGACCAGTTTTCATACAGCAGCCCTGTGACTTAAAAGGAATTACCACTTTGTGAATAATTACTGCACATGTTGTGTGCTGCATCAGAGAGTTGAACAGAGTCCAAATTAAGCACTCAAGCCATAATTTAGCAAATTGGCAGCTAATAGCAAATGGCAGCAAGGTGAAGAGTTTCTGTAGGTGCTCAGACTTGGAGTATCTCATTTATTTATTTGTTTATACATTTATTTATTTGTTTGGCACAGGGGGAAGAACAGGCATCCGTGTGCTTGCCCGTAACAATTCTTTTAAAGGCGTCGATCTTCTCTCTGGAGTAACGGCTCTCGTCACAGCTTCAGTTGTCATCACCTGGGTTACAGGAGTGACTCATCACGTTCATCATGTCTTTCTGGTGCCCAGACAATGAACTACATTTGGTTTACAGGTAACACTCCGATGCCTATTCTCCAGGCTGCTGTAAGAACTTGGAAAAATAAGACATTTGCACGTTCACCGAAATAAACTATGTCCAGCGCAGTAATGACGAAACATGGGAATCAACCAGCGTGGATGTTCAGCAAGATGACCATCTTCCCTGAATGCTGACATTCTTCAATCACAATTAGCTAAACACACACTCAATAAAAAAGTAACAGCACAAACCTAAACTGCCTTTTCACAAGCGCCAGTTAGACTCAGTGTGTCCCTGATCTGAACTGCTTTTACTAAATCATCCTGCCATACAAAAAAGTAGCACCATAAACCAGTCAAGTTACCTTGGGTTATTGTGTCTAGTAAGCAAACGAATGATGTAACAAAATGTAACCAATCTCAAGATGAAATACTGGCCTTTGGATATTACAACAAATCAGCTTAATCATCCAGGTTTCCGAAATGTGCAAGTATGCATGGGCGATAGCCACAGGCACAAGGCGGCGCTATTTAAGGAGTTAATTATTTACCTGGGTGTCATGGAGGCTCCGTGGGTAGCATTGTGACTGCACACCTCCACAGGCCTGGATGTACGTGTATGGAGTTAGCACTGTGCTAATGTGGGATTGCTGTGGGTGGTCTGCTTTGGGTGAACTAGTGTCTCTGTGACAGCCCTGAACTCGTGCTGCTTCCTGGGAGGAAAATGGATAGTTCTTTCCCTTTTCCAGAATGTTAAAATGCATTATGTTCCTGTATTTAAGTACGTTTAAGAAGCAGAACTCACAATGAGTTGGGAGTTTACAAAAATAAATAAGTACAGGATCAATACTGTAAGCAGTATATGTAAGATAATCACCCTGGTTTTGCATAGACTACCAAAGACAGACGTGCAAAAGGCAGAAAGGTGGAAAGCACAATCACGCTGTAACTCCTTTTGCTTTCTGGCATTTATAAAATCATCACTAATGTTACACGTTTACCCCGGAGAGATATTAATGCACCTGCCATCAACAAAATATTATCACGCTACTCAAAGTTACCCTTCACCATACGTATATTATAATTGTCACTTGACTAATTGCTATTGAAAAACTGTTTAGCTGTTATTTTTTTAATGATACGTTGCAGGACTTTGCACTAGTCTTAGAGCCTGAGAAGGACAAACTCTTCAACAGGGCATTACGAGTGATTATACGGATTTAATTCCGATTACATCTTGAGTTATAATGTTTTCTGTAGCCGGCAAAGCGTGATTGTCCAAGCATGTGTTTTAGACTGAGATCAAGGTTATTCAGGGACTGTAGAGAATTTACCATAAGTATTCCAGATTGAACAATTACAGTGAATTTTGCAGGAGAAGGAGTGTGTAAATATAGACACCCCCAGCTCTCCTGCCTTTGATTTGACCGATTTTGATTACATTATACAGTACCTGCTACAGGAGCCGGGATTATTTTAATTTTCGTTCCAGCGCCACCACGACTGCAAGATGTGATTTTCTGTGAGAATCAGAGGAGACGATTCTTTTTCGCTCCAAACAATGTGGTGCAGAGTCATAGCAATAAACCAATAGAATGGTATTTAAACGCAAGCTGCAGGGAAGCGTGCTGTACAACGATGAAAGAAGCAGAATATTGAATATGGATGGGAAAGAAAATGGAATCAATCTTTAAAACAGGCAGAGAGCCTATGAAATATTCACCAGGGAGAAAACAACATCAATCGTAAAGTAGGGGAGCAGATTTTTTTTTTTTTTGAGGATATTGAAGGCAAACAATATGGTGGTATAGACGTGGGGGTGGGGCAATGTTCCCTCCAAAACAAGAGAGACAAGGATAATGAAAAAATTATGTGTTCCCGGTGATATGTATCTGTAATAAAAAGGAGTGAAGGGGAGTCAATGGTATGGCAGGTTGAAGCCTTACCTCAGACTGGGGAGAGGAGCATTCTGGGAAACCTTCGTGGAGGAAGGGGTTCGACTCCCAAAGCACGCCACCTGCTGGGCAAGAAAAAAAGATGGCCGACATTTTGTCAGAGTAAATAAGTGGGAGAACTTTTAACAGCAGCTGGTGTGGAGGCTGTAGGGCGGCGGCATCAGAAAAAGGGTTTGGGGGCAAGAGAAGCAGCTTGGTAAGTATGATCCACCCATGTGCAGGAGGCATCTAGCTCCCAGCTTCTTCGTCTTAAAGCTGATCACGAAGCTACTCGGATTATTAAAATCATTAAACGGATGCTTTCGAATTTTCAATCGTTCATTTATTTTCTGTACCCTTTGTCCTGTACAGGGCCACGGGGGCCGGAAATATATCCCAGAAGCTATCGGCGCAAGGCAAGGAATAACCTTGGATGGGGGTGCCAACCCATCGTAGGGAAGATGCACCATTCACAGCCACATTCACACCTATGGACAATTATAGCAAGTCCGAGTCACCTTAGCATGCGTTTGGACTGGAGAACCGGGAGGAAACCCCACGACAGCACAGGGAGAACATGCACACTCCACACACGTAGACCTAAACAAACGAGTTCCGAGGCAGTGATAATGCAGGGCATCAGGAGTGGTACTTAGGAGATACCTGCGGAACGCTGAGAAGTGGCCCAGGAGGAACAAGGATCCCTGCTATCCTAGCGAGAACCAGATTTTTAATGGAGTCGCAAAGGCAGGCCATGAAGTCAACCTGAAGGGGGGGGGGGGGGGCTTTAATGTGGAAACTACCGGAGCCAGCGGAAGAGGGCGACAGGGCAGTGCCAGATCATCAATCAGGCCGAGGTTGGGCTGGCAGCCGGGCCGGGTACATAGGACATCGGCTAGCGGGATGTGGAAACGGGTGAGCGGTCCGTAGTTACTGTCCCTGCTTTAATGTGCGTCGGCCTGGCGGACAGAGAACAGCGTGGCCCCGAGGAGACCCGGAAAGGCCCCGGAAATGGCATCTCCAGAGGAACATAAGATGAGAGTCTGACAGATGGCAAACGCCTGCATGACGAAGACTTGCAGAGCGACAACACTGTCTGTGCTGAGATTAACAGGGCCGGCATTTGAGGAAAACTTCAATGGGGGGGGGGAAGATTTCGGGGAATGACACAGGTGAAAAACACATGAATAAAGAGGGAAATTATATTTTACTTTTATTCGTGTTTTTTATTGTCATCTTTTTTTTGCCAGCCGTTGGTGAATAATACCATCTGAGCACATGAAGATTTTTATGTTGTTTTTTGAATGCTGTGTATAAAAATGTGATTTCCAGTTTGTGCCACACTGTCATTTGCTTGGAGTTTATCACCAGTAATAAAGGCCATTTTAAAGGTTTGTAAATGCGAATCTGGCTGGCACATAGAAGAGAAATCGAACACGATAAACTCTACTTATAATGGTACATTTTCATATGCAATTCCCAAATAATGCTCTACCAACCGCAAATACAAAATACAAAAAAAAAAAAAGAAAAAAACAGTAAATACAGATTATGGTGAGGCTGTTGTCAGTTTAACGGCAACAGAGAGGGTGTAAAGCGCCACTTGGAAAAGACGGCAGTGAAAATCACTTCGCTGCTTGCTGTTTACGGTGAAAGCCAATTCGAGCGCCTTTTACAGCTCTCCACGGTGACCATCTGAAGGGAGGTGGGACTACGGCGGCACATTCATCACTCTGCCGTGATGAACGTCGGTATTAGCTAGGCCATTGTTCCCAAGCTTTGGTTTACAGTCTGTCCAGTGGAGCCCCTCACTTAGCCCCCCCCCCACCCACCGTAAATAAACGAAGACAAGATGGCCGTCCACACTCGCTAGGACTTAGTCATAAAGCCATCGCCCAAACAAATGACTTTTTAATTAGCTTTTAAAACTGTGTGTTTAGAGACATTACAGCCAAGTGTAAATAATACCCGTATAATGTTTATCTTGGAGCAGCAGTTGCGGGTGGTAAAGGCAAAGACGACAGACACCATTGGAAGGAGAATCGGTAATAACAGGAACCTTCTAGAAAGATATACCACATACAAAGAGAGCAAAAGGTACAGAGATAATGACTGATAATGAAAGGAGTGAAATAAGGATTACCACTAATATCACAAAGCAAATTTAAGCTTAAAGAAAAAAGAAAAGGACTTTTTTGTGGACAGGAACCAGGCCATAACCAAATCGTACCGCAAAAAGATATTAGTTACAGTACTGATCCAGCTAGCTTTGGTTTTCCACTGCAGAAGGGTCGGCTCAGTGAAGGTGTTGCCGAGTTTGTAGAACAAAAAGACCGAAAAGATGCTTATTTAAGTTATTTACCATTCACACAGTGTACGTCATGACTCACTATGTGCTAATTCCCGCTATAACATCTGACAATCGGCGAGTTATGTTAGCATGAAATGCTAGTGGAATTAGCATTAGCTTTCGTAAATTCGGATTATAAATCCATTCCTTTCAGCCATTATATAAATATTTTTTCCAGTAAAAGGTTGGAACTAGGTTCAAGTTCCTAGTTGTCGGGAATGCATCGATACGTCACAATGTGCGAGAAGACTTAAGATAAGAAAGAACTTTATTAATCCCGAAGGAAATTCTTGTGCCAGTAACATGCTGAGTGCAACAGAAACAGAAACACTGGGTATAAAACCACAGACAGGATTGTCAGTCACTTCAACCCCAGTGTGGAAAGTATTAAAGCAGCTAAACTTAATTAAAACTATAGGATATAGTGCAAATATTAAGGGACAATCCTCAAAAACCTGCGTGCACAAGATTCAAATTACAAACAAATATGTACAAAGTAACTTACATGTAGGAATGTAAGTGCAAATAGGCATTAGAAAGTGACACAAGTGATGATGGTAATATTAATAATAATAATAATAATAATAATAATAATAATAATAATGATGCTAGCAGCAGATGAGGTAATAAGATAGAGAGGGAGAATATTGCTATACAGATACATTTTCTTATTGCACATATCTGATAAGGAATATATGGACGATGACCAGAGTAAAACGTTATTACTTTTTAAATGTCCTTAAATGCCCCCCCACACTCGCATAGAACAATGAGGAAATATGCTTTTTTTAATCCATGCATATCGACACAGATCACTGGTACGTCTATGCATTTCGACCAATCAGCTGGGTTTGGTCACACTTTCGGACCTCCTAGTAAGCAGGACCATGTCAGCACGGGTACGACTGGCATAACTCACAACGGAAAACCTCCTCTTTGTGGTGCAGCTCGTGTGCGGCTCGGTTCTCGGTGGCAGTGGAATAACACCGCATCTTCTTCCATTAATTAGCTTAATTTGAGCGTTAGCCATTTTTTTTTAGTTATACGGAGAGCAAGTAGCCAAAGAAAATGTGTCTGGAGAGACACAGGTATCCATTTCACAGCTGACTGAAAAGAAGACTGAGGGCAGGCTAAACCCTAATTACATCAGGGAAAAAATCATATGCAAGATTCAATCACTTTTTTCATTCCCCATTAAATCTCCTCTAGTTGGATTTCCATCGATTTCCTACCCACCGTCCAGAACTTATTTTCGGAATATGCCTAACAACAGTTGCCTACTGTCTACTGATATAGAACGGTGCAGATTTGTGTGACCGACCCTTTTTCATGAAAGCGATAGAAGCATCCGGGTTCCCCCCCATTGCCACCCCCCTGTGTCACTGGCGAGGTAATGATGGATGGGAAAGAGGCAGGCGATGTGACAGCGGCCAGCGGGAGACTGTTTTCTGTACCTCTGGCCTCAGCGCAGCCAAGCGTGACCACAGGAGCGGTCAGGCCTTGTCGTTAGCGACGGTCAATACGGACCGAAGTCGTTCCGCCTCCGCAGACCCCAGGCAACATTTCACGGCCGGTTACCTCAAACGGGATGTATTATATACACCTAAGGTGTATTTTGTCAACAGTGTGTTTGACAAAAACGATGTAGGGGGGGGCGATGTAACCTTGTACCAGTCTGAACGTCGATGAACACTGAGTCATCAGACCACAGTCCCAGAACAGACCCGAGGCCTAATCTAAACACTGAAATAATATCACAGTCATAGGACCTGCGGGGCACGGACTGAGGTCGGTGAAGGCTACATTTCTATGATTTCACATACGTTTCCTGATAGGTGTTTTTAATCACCCGTCTTCTACCTTGACGTGTCACTTTCAATCTGACAAAATAAGGGACACCGCCATCTCCCCCCTCTATTGAAAGTACAGGACAAATCGCATGATCATCCCATAATATATGGGACGGTCAGTAACTGTACTGTCATCGTCCATCCATCTTCCACCACTGCTTACTGGAGGTGTTGGTACTGGGTCACAGACCCAGAGTCCACCTCTCTACGCTTTGTCTCACTTGTACGTCACTGGACAAAAGACTTTTGCTAAATAAATATAAATAAATTTAAAATGTACCCGAAGACACTGTGGAGACATTACCGTCCATTTACGAATACCAACCCTATATGAAGTACTTTTCAAAAGTCTGAGGCAGTCAAAGAAAATTATGCTTAAATGACCTTCATGTTCGAGTAAAACAAAAATGATTTAATGTGTGCCAAAGTATGTCAGCTTATTCATTTCAAAACCTCTCCTAAAGTCACCGGTACTGTCGATGTACATATGTCCTAATGTTAAATTGTGTTGTTTTCTGAGCAAATATACTTTTACTGCAAAGATAAATGGCTTTAAACATTTTCTTTGGCTAAGACTTTTGCCCAGTAACTGTATTTTTTAAAGTGTTCACCAACACATGGCTCCACATTGAAACGTGGCCTGCGGAATTCACGTCTCCATGACCAGTGACGGTTTTCCCACATGCAAGCAAAACCACGCTTGCCTTCCTGCTCCCACTCGTTCCACACGCTTGGGTCACATGACGACAAAAAGTTCCGTCCGTGGCCATCTTGCTAACATTGTTAGCGACGCCACTGTTTGGGAAACTTAGCGGAATGACAGCTGCCTTGAGCAGTAGGCTGCGAGCATTAGCCAGAGCATTCATTTTGATTTTGTGCACTCAACAAAAGAATCGCATATTTCACATGGATAATTATATGGAGGAGCCTTGTGTATATGAGCTAATGATGTTCTGAACAGGGCCGTTCTCCTCAGAATCCCTGTATGCGTATGGATTTCTCCAAAGCGTGCACATCTCACATCGCACAGCTGTTTGGTAGGTAGTGCTTTTCAGTGGTGGATAATGAATTCGCCAATTTCACTTAGCCACTGAATAAAAGGAATCTTGCTTAAACAACCACAGAAGCCTTCAACAAATAGGTCACTGTATAAGTTGGAGTGAATAATATATGTAAGGTAGAACATTATGTCTTTTAACGTGACATGGTGACTCATAACTCCCAGCTCGGGGGTTTAAATTTCACTAAGTTGCCTCTGGGAACTCTGGTTTGCTCCCAAAGTCCAAAGACACGTGGTTAAGATAATTGGTGACTGTAAATTGTCCATGGTGTATGAGCGTGTGCCCTGTGATGAACCGGAAGCCCATCCAGGGTGTAACCCAGCCCAGAGCTCAGTATCGCCTGGGATCAGCTCCAGGCAACCGTGACCAAAATAAGCAGTCGGAAGATGGAAGGATCGTTGATGTATTTTAAGCAACATCATGCATAATGAAATCAATACGGGAAAGGGCACAGTAATTGTGTACAAATCTATGGCTTTACGTGAAATTCACTTATATATTGTATATCTATACAAGCAATTTGCTGTAAAATAAGTTGGAAGGCTTAGTAAAATGGCCAGACTGTGGGTATGCATGTTTTATGAGGCAAGTAGCAGAGCTGCATTTGAGACGGGCAAGTTATATCTCGCTTTTCTGTTTCTGGCTGGGGAGACAGTAATGTATTTCGCAAATGGCTGATTCATATCAGAGCGGCTGCCTAACAAACACATTGTCCAGCTAATGAAGGCAGGAAAACAGGGACCTATTTTCTTGTACAGCCAGAATGCAGCGTGAACCAGTGTCACCCTGGATAAGAGGCCATCCGCGTTTACAAACGTCACCGTTACTGACATCCTGACATTTACTAAGCGAATGTTTGTAAACAGTAATTACAACAGAATATTACATTTTCATGCTTGCAAACATATTATTCAGACAGCAAGTTTAGTCCACGTACTCAGGATTTTTGAATGTTGTGCACTTGCAAATATAATTATTATCTTCACATTCCCCAAAACGAATTAATTCCCTGGTGACATGCAGGTTTCTCTCAGTTACTCTGATTTCTTCCCACTTTCCAAAGGCATGTAGCTAGTGAGCCAATGTCTTTAAAACTGTCCACAGTGCGTGACTCTGTGTTTCACTGTACATGCCCCGTGCTGGACTGAAATCCCATCCAAAGGTTTTCCCCAGTTTGGACCCACTGCTTTGATTCATTCTGCAACCCTATACTGGAAAGATGCAAATAAATAAATAATGATGAATCCATTGCAGAAAATATAAGACAAATTTTAGTGGATGGGTTATATACTGAAGGAAAATACCCCAATTTCAGTTTAGTGTTAATTATTAGTTGGTTAATAAGACTTGTTCATTTTTTTTTTACTATGGACTGTATTTATAAATATCCATCCATCAATCCATCTTTCTATCACTTATCCCATAAAGGGGCACCGGGGGTTAAACCTGAGGGGATACCAGCCTATCACAGGGCACACACACACACACACACACACACACACACACACACACTATGGAGAATTTGGAGATGCCAATTTGCCAGGCTGTGTCTCACTGAACTGCAAAAGGACACCCAGGCACCAGGGGAGACCATGTGACCATAACACACACTCAGTAGGGGAGGGATTCGAACCCCTCCCATAATGGGACTCCAATGGTCACTGTATCATCATGCCACCCTATTTATTGATTGATTGATTATTGATTTATTGATTAGCATTCACATTCAAATATATGAATGAATACAAAAATAAAAATTACCACAAAGCAAAAACACAGGACAAAGCTAATCAAAAGGTATTGGCTGAAGCATATGCTTATTTCGCCAACCTTTTTAGCACAAAAAAATAATTACAAAACAAGTAATTTAGAATCATACGGCAAAAAACTTATAATACATAATAAAATAAGCGTAAATGTCACATCTTCACTGCAAAGACTGCAACTTCTCTATAAAAACAGTGAATGTTCCAAATACTATATATTACGTTCAACTCTACCAATTCAGACCTCGAACAGTTTGGTAGAGAAAAATCTAACCGCAACTCGACCAAAAACTCGGAACGACACAACAAAACAGACCTGCTAAACTGATGAGATGGAGACGCGTCTCAGATGGGCTTTACGCAAAGGCAGGGGCACCAACTGGGATGCTGATGCTTATGAGACGCTCTGTGTCGCGGTACCTCTCCACCTAGTTCGACATGCAAAAGCTGTGTTCGGTGTGAATATTCCTGTGCTTTACCTACAGTACATTTAGTAATCATGGCCCCCAAGAAAGTGAGCAGTGATAGCGGCAAATCAAAGAGGAAATTGGTGAGAGTAACTGCAGAACTTTACTTGACGGTGGTGCATGTGTCTCTGCTCTCGCTTCGGACTCTGGGATTGTCATTTATTTCATGTTTATTGCTTTTGTACGTGTGATTTTCCATGTGTGTAGTAGTTTTATATTAATTGTCAGTGCTTTTTATCATTAGTCAGGTAGGTAGATGAGTTTAATAGGCAATCATTTGGGGGTCTGGAACGGATTAAATTCATTTACATTATTTCTTATGGGGAAATGCGACTTGGACCTCGACCAAATTGCAAGTCGACCAGCCTTCTGGAACCAATTAGGTTTGTGTTCCAAGGTACCACTGCATTTGTTAAATATGGGGTAGCAGTGGGTTGGTTCTCGACTGCCCGCCCTGCGTGTGTGGGGTTCACACGTGGAAGGAAGCCGCATGCTAACACCTCTCTCTGAATTCCAAATTGCCGCAGGCTTAGGCCACTTGCGCCAACGGTTCCACCGCCGTAGTGTAATCGGGGCTGCGCCCGCCTGGCTGGGAGGCTGTGCGTTACACACACGCACCACGTGACTGAACCCTGAGAGGCTGGAGCTTTACAAACAACAACAAAAATGCTCGTTTGGTGCCATCATTCTCCAAAAATAGACAGATTGCAGCACTTGGCAGCCGCTGCAGTCCTCATCAGCGCAGGAGGCCGTCGAAGGCTGGTTTTCGCGGCCGGCTCTGCTCCGCCCCCCCTCCTTAAACTCACCATGTGCTTTTTCCATCCCAGATTCATTTGTTGTCGTGTTTTTCCCCCCGTGCCTGCATGCTAGCTGTGGACTCACTCTCCAGTTCTAGTCCACAGCCAAGTGACGATCCGTCCGCCTCATCAAAACCAGAGGAACGAGAAACAACAAGTAAGGGGGCATTATTACGTCCCTCGTAAATGTCAGAGCAAAACGAAGATGCGTTGGTGGAATGAGGCCCAGTGATGGGTACTGGGTACAGAACGTTACAGCCACTAGAGGCTGGCTTTTAGCTCAGCGAACGATCTCCAGCTTTCTGAAAAGTGCTCTTGTGCCATCAGAAGACAAATGGAGGGAGTGTGGAACCACATGTTTCACCTCTTTGACCACATTAAAGATCTGCTTGGTTCCAGCCAAGATTCCACAAACGTGTATCTGGTCAAGCACTGACAAGACCTCAGGAGGCATCTCCCACTCTGTTATGCTTTGCATTTCTAAATTTTGTTCTGTCGCTCTCATTTAAGAATCAAATTCACAGAAACATGAGATAGAACTGAGATATTTAGGCTTCTTTGACCAAAATCAATCAGCAAATTCAACTCCATGATATATAATACACCAAAAATACTGTGATCCACCAACCGTGAGGATACAACGTGACCTTGGTGCAGTAATCAGACTGAAATACATAGTATTTCTCAGAAACTTCTCTGTCAAAAGAATGATAGGCTGAGTGTTAAAACGATATCATTATTTTGAGCAATTGGAGAAGGGAGTGTGAATCCCCGTTATATTTTTTAGTTAAGGTTACATTACCGGTTATCTATGTTACCAATATATATCCATCCATTCATCTTCCAGCCACTGGTGTTCAGTAACACTACAAAGAAACTTCTTAGGGTTACACTTAAGATATCTGTAACAATTTTTGATGGAACTTTTTTATAGTAATGCTGCAGTTCATTTACGTTGAGCTCTCTCAGTGCTAATTTTACATGTAATTTTGACTGGAAAGTACAGCCTTAACACCAGATGGAAATGTTCTCAAAATTAGAATACCACATCTGTGAGCTTTACGAAATTAAAGGTAGAACATAGTTACGCCAAATTTAAAGGTGTTCCAGATGAATCAGAAGTCTCCCTTGGGCTTTAACAACCCTTGAACACCCAAGTTCTCTCAAGATTTCAAAGAGGAAAAGCTGCTTTTCAAAATGTTGAGAGGGTTTCAGTTGGGCCTTGTGTCAGCCTCTCTCTCACTTTCCTGTTCCTATAGCTGGTTGCAGGTAATTCTATTCACACTAGACCTTGATGATCAACCACCATTTGCTGCAGTTTGACCCCAGGATACAACAGAAGCCATAAGATGGCTGCAGTGTCAACTTGCATTGGGAATTTGACTCTGGAGTCAGTCCTGATTATTGCCACAGCATTGTTTCACCTTAAATATTTCATTATGATTATTTTTGTGTTTAAATCTCCAAACTATGGACCAGGGGAGGGCAATCCTATCTAAGAAGGGCCATTAGATAAGAAGATTTTGCTGTTGCTCCCTAGTTATGGAGTGTGAGCTGGGGCATGTGGCTCAGTGGGCCAAGTCTTGTGAAACGTGCCACGTGCTTGTGAGCAGAAGGTTGCCAGTTCAAGCCTGGCCTTGGGACTTCAGCAGGCGCTTGAGCGAGGCCTTCAGTCCCTCCACCTCCCACACCCTGAGATCGACGGTAGCCAGCGGCCCTTTACTGCCATGTTTGCTCTCATGGACAGTAAGATGGGGGAAATGAAAGGAGAATTTCCCCATGGGCATCAATAAAATTATTAATTAGATTGCTAATTAGAGGACTGATTGGCTGAAGAGTCCTCACACCTGCTTTGAACAGCTGACCTACAGGTTATCCCAAAAACCTGCACACACACCTGCCCTTTGTGGATAAGACCGGTCACCCCTGCTATGGACTTTCAAACGGAGATCCAAAACTTATCAACTATGAAGGTTTTATGTTATTTTTAAAAAAAAATATTTTAGCAAGAAGATTTCTTTCTGGTTTTTAAGTTCCCCTTTGCATCATCACTAAAGCAGGTGACCATGAAAATTTGATTTGCACAGTAACTGAAGAATCCATCCTCATTGATTCATTCAGATTGCCTGAGGAATTTTGAAGAATATTATTTTCCTATAGCCAAAAAATTGCACAGTTGGTTACAACAATATCCATTTACTTGTATTTGTCTGCATACTGGTATGGATATTATAAATAAGTGCAATATCTTATACCTTTTCTGCTCCTTTTCTGCATTGTGAATGGATGGCTCAAGGTTTTTTTTTAACACTCTAAGCTTTATTCAAAAACCGAAAAGGAATTCCTGAAAAAAGATAATTTGCCGGTTATGATTAGCTAGTATCACCAGGTTCCTTTGAAAGGAACGTACACATCTCTGAAAGACCATCTTCTCAGAGGATCTTGCTTCATTCACACTTTGTACTGACTATTACAGAAGCACAAGGCTCAAAAGTCATAAAATATTCAGGTGGCACTTCTTGTGGGCAGATGCCTTAGTCAATAGATCCTTCAAGGTGCTCAAGCACTTACAGCACGGAAACACTGGAGCTGGAGAGAGCTAATTACAGACTTAAATTTCGGAAAAAAGGAGATATGATGTACTTTTAGAGAACTAAGGACATTAAGAATTGGTATGTTGAAAGACGTGCGGACTATTAATCACGCGTGGCATGGTCCTCTTTTCTGAAATCTCTTTTACTTAAAAGCACATCAACTTTTATCTTGGATTCATCAGCCTTTTTTCATAACTGCAGATGGATCTAAAAAATAGATCCCTGTAGGGTGTTTGACAAATCCCACAGTGGCAAAATGTCACTGATCATCTTTCAGCTCAATAATATTTCATCCTCTAAAGCACAGGGCACGTGATATCCTGATTTGGAAGCCAGCCATCACAGGAGACACCATGGGCAATTCTAGGATATGACCCTTGGGGGGGGGGGGCGGGGAAGATTCAACCCTTCCTAAAAGAAATATTGGCCGTCACCCCCCATGAGTAAATTTACTCTGAAGCCCGCCTACATTGGGTCCAGAACCGCCGACAATGTACACTCACACACACGAACACATCTTCAGCTATTTAGGGATGGAAATTCACCTAATCTACATTTTCGGAAGCATCTGGAAGAGGTAGAAAATGAAAATTCCCCAAATACAAAGGCAGGACAAAGATCAAATCCACAAGCCTGAGCGTGTATGATGCCGACTGAGCAGCCACGCCGCCCACTAATCATACTCTGAAATATTTTTTCACAGCTAAAATCTCAATTTCTCACCCATATCTTAATTTTCAATGCTTGTTTTACACCATGCGCTGTCCAACAGGAAATTTTAGAACAACCCAAAAACAAACAAAAAGTGTTTTCCATTATTATTCACTTACAAATATTCACCCGACGTCTCCTGGTCAGTCTCCTAGAGGGGTCTGAAGCCTATCCCAGGCAGCACAGAGTACAAGGCTGGGTACAGCCTGGACAGGAGCAATTTAGGGACACTAACCCAACTGGACTTTGAGAAGAGATCTGCACAATATAGGAAACAAAAAACCTGCAAACTACATGCAGAAACAGACACACTCATGGAGTGGATGTGCGATTTCAATCTCCAGCCCTGAAAATGTGCTACTCCCTGAGCCAGTATAAAGACATCCTAAATTTATTTCTACATATTAGTAATTTAAAAGCTAAATATTGTTAAATGCCTCATTTCAAAATACTGATATAATTTAGATATCTGAGTGACTTTTTTTTTTTTTTAAAAATGGAGAAATACATTGCATATTATCTGTAAATGACGATTTGCATTTCCGCGGTGTGTAAGAGTGGGGGGGGGGGTGCGTTTTTAATGAATTGCAATGCTCAGTCACACGTGGGCGACGAATCGAGTCCAACAGCGCTGACTTTTATTCACATGGAGTCCCTCTGGGAGTCCCCTTGATGAGTGTTTGCAGTGAGATTTGGGTGAGAACGTTACAAAAATGTAGGAATAGCTGAATTAAAATATCCTGACAATGATGTAAAACTCAATTGTAAGTAAAGGTTCAGTTCACTAAGGAATAAATTAACATTATTTCAGAGGGGGTCACAAGCCGTTGGCATTGTGTGATATTATCACTGTCTAATTACGTTGGTGGCATTCGCTAATTGGTTAACAATCAAAATTCTTAATTACAATATGCATAATGTATACAACGATAACTGACCTAATTTTGAGGTGCAATTAGCAGATATATTAGCTTCGTATTATAATTATTAATTTATCGAATGGTCCTGTCATAAACGTTTTTCATATTAGAAAGTCAGAGTGACGAAAGCCTTCAAGAATAAAATAAATGATAAAGTTTCTGAATTTATGCTAAGTAGCTGGGTTGATTAAGCGCTGTTTCCTCAATAATTTTCTCCTTTCCCCTTTTCATAACCATGTGCACACAGAATGCCTAATTGACTTCACAGCTCGCCCGAGCTCACGAGCCAATCCTGTGACTTGGGGGGGGGGGGGGGGGGGGGGTGTAGGCTGGTGCCACACACGCTGACGGCAGAAAGTTTCCGTGGTCGGCAGGAGCTGAAAGGGAGCCCGACGTAGACGAGCGTGAGGTAGACCTACAGCCAGTAACCCTAGCCCTCGCCTGAGAGCCTCGATCTCCAGGCAGAAATCAAGGGCCCCCAGCTCTCCGGGTGAGACACCTGCTCACGGCGCGTGACTCAGGAAACCGGGGGCCACATTAACAGCGATAAAGCCAGACTACTCACGGGACAGACAGGTGGACACAGAGAAGGCCGGGAAGATCGAGGTTACGGTATGATTCACTCAAGCACAATATGAAGAGGAAGATGAAAACAGCACTCCAGATCATGATCTGTCTCGTTTCTGTAGTGGGGGAAGCTGATTAAATGCTATAATGGAGCGTTATGTAGAAGGACCCAGGAAAAATGCCAGCAACGAAGGATAGTTTGTCAGCCGTCAAAGCGGCAATGAGCTTGTGCTTAAGCTGTCGTCGTCTCCACCCCCACACCCACACCCCCGCCCCCAGTGGAAATTCCACACTGTCACCATTGAGGCTTCGCAAACAGTGTGGGGAACGGGGAGTCACAGTGGCAATAATGAATTGTTGTAAAAACTGGAAACAGCATTTAAGATCCTAGCGTTCAGTCTATTTGACTAACAAATACGCAGTTGTCAGGGAGACGGAGGGATGGAGGGAACCAACTTGTCAGACCTCAGGAGCAGGGGTGTATGTGTGTGTGTGTGTGTGGGGAGGGGGTGGGGGGGTATGATGTGCAATGCCTCAAGCAGCCTGTGCTTCAGGATAGCTCTCACCGAGGACATGTCGATTCTGTTCCCGTCTTCTTATGCTAAGCGGTTTCCTAACTGTGATGGAAGGTTGCCGAGATCACGAAGAACGACTGGAAACATATCTGCGAAAAATATGTGCCAGCCGATGACCCACAGCTAACTTACAACCACCACTGTAAAAACTACTGATAGTTATTTTAAGTTTGCCACTCATCCATAGATATTCTAAACCCATGTGCCTTATGCAGGGCCACAGGAATCCACATTGCCTATGCGGACGGCACGCCAGGCCTTCACAGTGCATACACGGACGGCACGCCAGGCCTTCACAGTGCATACACGGACGGCACGCCAGGCCTTCACAGTGCATACACGGACGGCACGCCAGGCCTTCACAGTGCATACACGGACGGCACGCCAGGCCTTCACAGTGCATACACGGACGGCACGCCAGGCCTTCACAGTGCATACACGGATGGCACGCCAGGCCTTCACAGTGCATACACGGACGGCACGCCAGGCCTTCACAGTGCATACACGGACGGCACGCCAGGCCTTCACAGTGAATACATACACTCTGAGTGAGATACCAGCTGATCTTAGCCAGCACAGGGCTTACACCAGGCTTCTCCTGGCCCAAGTGGCAGAATCCATTGGGTCATGGTGAGAACTCGTACATTCAATGTAGAGCGGGGCGAAATCCAAAAAAATAATGTGTGATATTTTCATTTTAAAATATTGGGATAGAGGTGAGTTGAAAGGAGGCCAGATACGCAGAAGGGAATCGTACATCTGGCAATTACACCCAGCAGTAAAATTTTAAATGAAACTGATGGTGAAAATCTTTATTTTTCAGAATGAGGGAGCGAGTCACAGTCAGGATGTTGAGTAAGGTTTGCCACGGATCCATTCGACAGAAGGACCAGACGCCCATTCTAAGATGCATTCAAGAGTCATTGCAGAGACATAGAGTGAAAATTACCTCTATTGGCGACAGACTAGCATCCCGTCCAGGGTCTCCTGCGCCTCCCAGGCTCTCAGCTCCTGGAGATCATGTGCTGGATATGCAGCATGCAAGGTGGATGGATAAGCTTTATTAATCATGATTTATTTATCACTTAAAGACATCTATTATTCTGAAAATCAAAAACAGGTTCCTTTAAGTGGTTTGTATAAATCATACGTTTGCTGCAATAGTCTAGCATCTCATTGAGAGTTTCCTTTTTAATAGTTAATGAATATGGTTCTTTTTATTTACATTTATTATGTTAGACACACAGACAGTATATGGCTGTATTTGCTCTGTTTGGATAAACAGCACAGGGTGTTTATGATAACGCCTTAGAAAGCTTTTCCTAACTTCCTTGCATTGAATTCGGCCAGTTGGATGCTGTTAACAATAACATAAAAGGGAGTATTTAACAAACACTAGGAAGACCCGCCTACATTATCTTAATAATTAAATATTTAATTTCATTATGCCGCTACCGACATTTAATTATGTAGACGGCGCGAGCATTTTATGCAATTTGTCTGTCACGCTCTGTAAATTTTCCAGGATTCCGTCTGTTTTTTTTTTTGTAACACCTTTACTTGAGGGGGGAGCACAAATACTTAGTTATAACTCAGTTACTACTGAAGGACAAATCATGAATAAACCATGAACAAATATAGTTATTACTTCAGATAGATGCGTTGATTAATGATGAACAAACATGAGATCAATATTTCACGTCATTAATTGTTCCTTCAGAAGTTTCTTCAGTAGTTGATTACGGTTTGCAGAATTAACAGATATAGTAACAAATATAGTAACTTCTTCAGATGCATCATGTATCACAATTAATTAATGATGAATTTACATTAAATCAGTATTTAACTAAGACTTAGTTTGTGGTCATTTAATACATAAGTATTAGGAACTAATATTATTTGTGCCCCGTCAAATAAAGAGTTACCGTTTTTGCGCCACGGCGACGGAAAAATTTGTTTTTAACAAAAGCGGTGTTATTCAGGTTCAAGAGACGCCGCTTTCTAATTATTTATAGGTTTCAAAACATCGGACCAAAAACCCTTTGAAGAGCAAGGCGGACAGGAGCACTAAGAAGAAAAATAAAAGTTTGATGGTTGTTTAAACGATCTCAGGCTATGCTGGGCAATAACGGGAACAAAAAACGTCTTTAAATAGCTAAACTGCAGGCGATCGCATCTCACCGAAGATCAAACACCAACCCGCTCACAGCACATGGTGTCTTTTGTAGACCTTGAAAACGTCAAGTATTTTTTCTTCCCCTATTTAAAATAAAATTCTTTTTTGGGTAAGGTTATGATGGAACACATTTTACGACCACGTGAGCCGCACGTGCGGAAAGCAGGAATGCGTCTTAACTCGGACCTGCGCAGTTAAGCATGCAGGCTGAGTTTGACCGTATCAGTTAAGAAAAGAACTATAAAAACGAGACCTCGATACACAGCTAGGTAATTACAAAACAAGTAGCTAGAAAAATTGTTTTTCATGGTGCAGTGGTTAACACCGTTACCTCACACCTCTGGGACCAGGGTTCGAGTCTCCACCATGGCTCCGTGTGTGGAGTTCACATGTCCTCCCCGTGTCATCGTGGGGTTTCCTCTGGGTACTTCGGTTCCCCGCCCCCACAGTCCAAAAACATGCTGAGGTTAATCGGAGTTACCAAATTGCCCGTAGGTGTGTGTGTGTGTGGGTGTGTGTGCCATGTGACGGGTTAGCGCCCCATCCTGGATTGTTCCCTGCCTTGCACACGTAGGCCTGTGGCCCTGAATATCACAAGCGGTCTCAGAAGATGGATGGATGGATAATATTTCATATTTTGAGGCCCTTATAAGATGATGGGCCATCTTAAACTGCTCTGGTACACATGCCCCTCAAAGCCCCTCAACAGAATCAATAACTTAATAATGACTAATTAAAAGATGAATCCTGTCCTGAATCTCAGGTCATTCTCAGTTATGATTTGGCCAGGCCTGGTTTTAAACAGGCCAAGTTCTCATAATTACTGTAATCTTTAATCAAGAGTTTCCCCCTGAGATCAATAAAGTTAATTGTAACTCTAATTATTACTCATTGGTTATTTGCTTATATAGTAACTGTAGTGCTTGTTTAATATTGCTACAGAAAAAACACAGAGCACCTTCATCAATGAATGGTCACATTGATTCAGTGGGTCGGAGATGATGATGATGCTCATTCCAGTTTGTTAAAGTATAATAATGTTCTTCTGCATCCTCTCCAAACTACCCACACTCATAATTTGAACCAAGGACATTAGTGTCACTTCCAGAAGGCAAATACGCTAAAAGTTCATCTGTGCTTTCTCGATGTCCTTTGAACGCACAGAGTGCTTACAATTAATTAAGAAACTTTTAGAAGTCGCAATTACTGAAATAAAGACTTGGACAAAGGCCAATGAGGAAACTTAGCGGTCAAATATATAGCAGGGGAGAGGGGAGGAGAAGGAAGATAATTTCATTCCGTGCAGAAGTGTGAGTCAATCTAAAACCATTCATTTTTATCTTCATTGAGTGACCATCATTCAAGTCACATGCCACCAGTTATCTGGGAAGGAAAGGTTCCCAGATGTCATTGAACAGGCTCAGCCCTGATTGGGCAGTTTTATCTTTTTATTTAGCTAACAATAGGAAAAATGCAGATAGATGAGAAGAAAAATATATAGTAGAAATATTCTTGCCTGTAGGTCAAGAGGCTTGACAGAGTTAGCCTCGTTTGTACAGAAGTGGTGCTTGACTGTTATCTAGAGATAAGTCTCTTGCAGGAAAGGAAAAAAAAAACATTTATTTACTTGTATGATCACTTGTTGCTTTTTGTCAGCGGACGGTTGGTTGTGGTGATATGTATTTTTTTTTGTATCCCGTATTTTTCACACCCAACTCTCAAAAGGCATCAGATGAAAGCTACTGTAGCCTGACAAGGGATGGCGAGAAAGAGCTGGAGAACGGGTTTAAATCTGGCATCGCCAGGCAAAGGCCTGACTGACACAGCCCTTGACATCAACACAAGTTCTGGGAGGCTTGTATAATTTGCTTGGAACTATAGTGTGTTCCCCACACCCACCAAACCACACCTCCTACCTTCCGTCTCACACAGAAATCACAGGCACGCGTCAGGGCCCTGTTACGCACTTGAAATGTGCATGAAATCTCAAACAAACAATATAATGCAAATCTGCATTGCATATTCGCACCTCAGACAAAGTGTACATACATCTGTAAAGGAAGCACAAATGAACAACAGGCACACTCAGGGTACTAAGCTGCATTGGCGATGGCTGGGCCTAAGATTTTTATTGGGACAGGGGTGAAATCTGTTGGGGAGGTACATCAGTGTCTCCCAACCCTCAGGGAACCCCGGACAGTCCACGTTTTTGCTCCCTCCCAGCTCCCAGCCAATCAGGAACACCGAATACCTTGTACAGGTGCGCTGGGAGCTGAGGGTAAGCAAAAATGTGGAGTGTCCGGGGTTCCCCGAGGACTGGGTTGGGAAACACTGAGGTAGATGATCTGTTCCCACTCATAGCCATGCCCCTGGCAAACAGACTAATCTTTTTTTAGCATCTCTGAGTGATTCTTTTATAGGCCGTCAGGCGACTTACCGCATGACCATGGTGACTCTCACACTGACAATGCCGATTTTGGGGGCAAAAAAAAAAAAAACAATAGCACAAGACCGAAGTGAGTGAATCTTGGACCTTTATTGCTTTTCTGCATTTTCATAAGCGTATCAATTACAGGGGATGAAGGAGGCAATCACCCTGGCTTTCGGCTGGTTTGTTTAGCACTCTCTCAGTACGCGGGGAGGAGATAACCAGCTCAACTCCAGATTTTCTGAGAAATACAGCAATGCCCCAAAGGTATGATGAGGACTGATTACAGGGCTTTATACTCCGAGCTGCAGGGGGAAAAAAAAACATGCTGCCAAAACCAAAAATGCAAAGAGGCGCAGTTCAAGGAGAGATGGATTTTTATATTGCAGTGTTCCACTTTAATCATTTATTCTCAAGAGAAAGATGTCGAGAACATTAAACGTGTTTTTAAGTGACCGGAGACTCTGTAGTGTAAGGAAGAATCTCCACCAGTTCGCCATCAGTGACACAGGGAATGTTTGAAGCTCCAAATATGCAAGATAAGTCACCAGTAGTTAATTTATGCTTAAAGCAAGTCAATTGCAGATGTACATGCATGATACTCAGCACCGCGTCTCAAAACGAACTTTAGACCAGCTGCCTCCTTCAAAGAGACGGAAATCTTCTTACTTACCTGCAAATTCTTTGGGAGATCTGCAGTACCTTTGGAAACAGTTCATGTCTTGGATTTTTTCTTTCAGATGATTATAGCGGAACAAAAAAATTTTAATTCAGTTTTATTACCAACTTGCACTAGTGTACAGTGGGATGCAAAGGCTTTTTATATGAGTCATGGTGCGGCTTTTAACAAACATGACTATGCTATACATTCTGTTACTGTACAAAACTGAACAGGGACAGCGCATTGTACAGATTTACAGTATGAAATAATATACACATACAATAGTGTGTACAGTATATATAGTGTGGCAGTGCATACTTGGAAATGACAGAATTGGCAAATGCTATATGAAGAAATCAATTTAGAATAGGTAGAGACTAGGACAACATGGTGATTCAGTGGAGAGAACTTTTGCCTTACACCTCCAGGGTAGTACGTCGGAATCCTTCTTCTGCTATGAGTTTGCATGTTCTCCCTATGTCTCACGGGTTTCTCTCCCTTAACCCCAAGATTTGTAGTTAGGCTAAATGGTGTCTCTAAACCAGTGTTTCCCAAACCAGTGTTTCCCAACCCAGTCCTCTGGGACCCACCGACAGTCCACATTTTTGCTCCCTCCCAGCTCCCTGCCAGACAGCCCACATTTTTGCTCCCTCCCAGCTCCCTGTCAGACAGCCCACATTTTTGCTCCCTCCCAGATCCCTGTCAGACAGTCCACATTTTTGCTCCCTCCCAGCTCCCTGTCAGACAGTCCACATTTTTGCTCCCTCCCAGCTCTCTGCCAGACAGTCCACATTTTTGCTCCCTCCCAGATCCCTGTCAGACAGTCCACATTTTTGCTCCCTCCCAGCTCCCTGTCAGACAGTCCACATTTTTGCTCCCTCCCAGCTCTCTGCCAGACAGTCCACATTTTTGCTCCCTCCCCGCTCCCTGCCAGACAGTCCACATTTTCGCTCCCTCCCAGCTCCCTATCGGGGAGCAGCTAAAACATAGACTGTCTATGAGTCCCCGAGGACTGGATTGGCAAACACTGATCTAACAAATAAGTAGATGAGTGCAATGAAGTCAACGATGCAATAGTGGCTTGGTGGGGAATAGACACTTCCAGTACAGGAGTAACATGTTCTTTAAGTAGAAATCCCTAACGACCATTTTGGGGATTAGATCAGTACTGAGAGGAGTACATGATTTGGGGTTATGCATTCTACAGGAAGGCCACCAACTGGGCGCCGGTGTTCAAACAATGGCTGTGTTTGTTTTCCAGAAATGAGTCTTTGGATCAGGTGATGTTCTGGATGGGAGGGGTGTGAGACGGTGACGCCTGTCTACCGCAGTGTCACGGTCCCTGCTTATCTGCCTACGACCACATCGCTTTTCTAGGCAACCATCTTGCAGGTATCTATTGTGGCAGCTTATAGGGTCGCTGGCTCCCTTGTGTGTCGGGACAGTGGGAGCTTCCTCTGCTGTAGGAAGTCTCTTAAATAATCCATGAACAAAGGGGGGGGGGAGGGGGGCAAAAATTTGGGGAATTCCAGCAGGGGAGCAACCTTGTGCTGCTTCTGGGAAGGGTGCCTATTTGAAACGGTGGGGAGCTTTTAGGAGATATTTTTAGCCAGGTAGAAAGGGGGAGGGGGGGGGGCAGAGCTGTGTGGCCTGTTCGTGTCTCCCCCTCCACCTGCTCTCCCCCGACTCCAGTCAAGGCCAAGGTGGAGAAGTATAATCTGAACGCTGGCAGAGAATGCAGGCCAGGGAGGCAGCATGGGGTACCACCCTGAATGTAATGTCAGTCCATCACAGGGCACCAACATACAAGTCTACTGCATGGACCATTTAGAACAGTATTATCAACCCAGTCCTCTGGGATCCCGCAGACGGTCCATGTTTTTGCTCCCTACTAGGAGCTGGGAGGGAGCAAAGATGTGGACTGTCTGGGCGTTCCCCCGGACCGGGTTGGGTAACGCTGGTTTAGAGACACCATTTAGCCTAAACTACATGTATTAGGGTTATGGGAGAAAATTGGAATACCCAGAAACCCGTGTGACATAGGGAGAACATGCAAACTCACAGCAGGAGGAGGATTCCGACCCACAACCCTGGAGGTGTGAGACAAAAGTTCCGTCCACTTACCACTATGTTGTCCTAGTCCAGGGGCCTCCAACTCCGGTCCTGGAGAGCTACTATCCAGTAGGTTTTCTATTCTACTCTGATGAGCCACACCTGACCCTGGTATTTACCCGAGAACAGGTGTGGCTCATCAGAAGCCGGGTAGGATAGAAAACCTACTGGATAGTAGCTCTGCAGGACCGGAGTTGGAGACCCCTGTCCTAGTCTCTACCTATTCTAAATTTATTTCTTCATACAACATTTACCAATTCTGTCATTTCCAAGCATGCACTACCACACTATATACACACATGTTATACACCATTGGATATCTATATTGTATTGTGTATATTTCATATTGTAATACTGAACTATGCTCTGCACTTAAAAACACGATGTTCTCGATATCTTTCTCTTGAGAACAAGCACTGGGCTGGAGTAACATACAGACCTTTACGATCATTTCTGTTACAGCAAGCAGGAACACATGCAGAATGACAAACATCACATGAAGTTTTCAAAAACGGAGCGTCATATAGAGCCCCTATTCAAATCTGGCCCTCGATTCCAAATCCAGGCCTGGTTTTCAGTTCACCCCGGCAGTTTAATAATTACTGATTCTGATTGGTCAGAGGCTTCACAGATAAAGGAAGGCTGGAAGATCAGCAGGGCCCAGGCCTTGAGGACCGATTTGAACAGCCCTGATATAGACCTTTTTCCAAACGATCACGTTCTTTCAGCCTGATGTGGCTGCAAACGCAGCAGCACTTTCACCACGCAGTCACAACAACAGCAACAATGAGGGGGTCCGGAAAGCACCACAGTGCTCTCCGTAAAAATGACAGCCATAGTTATCTTTCCATCCATTTGCAAAAAAAAAAAAAAACCACCCAACAACCTAAGACAGATGTAGACCATTAGGAGAGAAGCAGCACTGAATTTTAAGGTCCAAAGGAGAAACAAGTGCATATACAGTCAGCACTTCACTTCCACTGATCATTGCAGAATTTTTAATAATGTTTCTATAATTGTTGTACTGACATCTCGTAGAACATTCTCTGCTCAACAACGTACCCTTGCATTTTTACTTAATTTTTGTATTTAGCTATCAAAATGGAAGTAAAAAAAAAATACAGAAACTTAATTCCTCCTCATTCTAATTAATCTAGAATGCAACTGGACGTATCACAAGGAGGAACTAGCATCTCTGAAATAGCATCTTACAGTAGAGGCCTTCATCCTGCCGCCTCATAAAAAAAATTACATTCTTGTCATGTTTTAGATAAAATTATAAGCAGTAGGGAAAATCCTTTGGAAACCATAGAGTAATACAAAAAAGGATTCTAATACAAAAGCTAATCACATACTCAGATTTGTGTGGTAGCATTTACTGTGTTACAAGTCATTCAATAGCAAGGCAATAACAGTGCATCACGTCAAATAACTCAAAAGATCTGAAGGTGAAAACCAGGGCACTCGACTGACCATCTGGCAACATTCAACCAAGCGCGAGATACAGATTCATGCAAGTGTTGCATCCCAACAAGTTTATCGCCTATGGTAGAAGAACGTAATCCCCAATATTCACAACGTCAGCAATATTAAGCAGTGCAGAGAGAATCTGAAGGGAAAAATAAAAGGAACTTCATAGAAGTATCTCCACCAGCATAACCTGATAGGGATTTATACATCAGCAGCCCAATTCTTATTTCTGTGGAAAAGGTCAAGCCTACCTTCTACTGACCTTTCTCCATCTTGAAAATGACACTATCCCACCTTCTTCCAGGATGCACCAATAGCTGTAGATTCATGGTAGTGAAATTCATGCTGATGCATCGATGCTCGATAACACCGCTTTTCCCAGATAGAGTGGAGGCCCCAGACAGACCAAAGGAAGCATGGACTGCAGCCTGGACACATGGTAATTATTCTGATCAAATGTGTGTATGTGGAGAAGCGTGGGGGGGGGGGGGGGGGGGTGTTTAATGAACCTGTCTGGCCAGAATAAGCATCAACAACATGCCATAAAGCTCTTTATTTGCTTGAAAGCATGCAACTGCTAAAATTAGTCCGTTATTAGACCATGATAAAAGGAATAAAGTACATAGTACACATAGAAGTCCCTGGCTGACAGTCACCATTACACAAAGACGCCACTGAGATTAACAGAAGTCTGAGTGTTTTAAAAACAGCAACAGGACACAAATTACGTTAATACAAAACAGCAGCACCGTTCCAACAACCAACCAATACGAAGATTATATACATAAAAAGGAAAAAAAAAAAAAGACATTACGGGTCTTGGACAAAGAGAGACACACACACACACACACACACACACACACACACACCCTTGAGGTGAATTAAACACCTGCATGAAGATGCAGTTTCGGAGAAGCGTCTCATGTTCTGCGAGGAGGTTTTTTAGCAGCTGAATTTCACGGCCGTCACAGCAGGTGGCTGGTGGATCTGCTGAACGCCATGCACTTCCTTTCAAAGGAGGACGGCAGGTCACCCAGAGAAGGGGAATGGAGGCCCTGCGGAGAGGGGACAGCAGCTTATAAAAGATATTCACACACAATCTCGTGTAAACAGCAACACACGGCAGTCAACAAATCCAGCATTACCTGCGGAATCCCTTTGTCTGGGGACTTTCAGAAAGTCAATTTGATATGTATGCTACACGTTGTATAGTACTGTATAGTCATTACTCTAAGCTTGACTGCCTACAAAATTAATCTGGCAGGAAAAAAAAAAAATGCTTAAAAGAACAGGATGGTGCTGATCTGTAGCAGGTTATGATTCTTTGTGGTTGACGTGTGAAATATACATGTGGCCAACACAACAACATCCTGCTTGGCAATTGTTAATAGCTAGATATTAGGTTGGCAAAATCATGGGCATCATAGGCAAGGGCGAATGTAGGATTTTTTTTTTAGGGGGAGGAGTCATCATTCATACAAAGGGGCCGACCTTATTAGGAAATATGTTTAGGATTGGTGAGTGATAGGGGGCAGGGCTCTCCAAGGGCCAATCAGCTTTCAGCTGCGACCAGTGGTCCCACCCCTGCATGTGCTCCAATCATAGAATGGTGACAGACAAACATTCAAAGCTGAGGTTACCGTTGACAGCGGATTTGCACCACTTATAAAAACTATTCCCCAAAGTAAAATCATAAGGAGCTTGGTGTGAGCGTGCCCCCCCGAAAGGCAGCATTTCAACCTTTGCACTTCTGTAGACCAATATCTGCTGTATTGTTATTCATTTTATATTAATTCAATGCAGCATGTGCGCGTTGGCTATGGCGTATTGCAGTACAAAGCCCAGCATACATGACCCCCCCCCCCCCCCCCTCATTTAGCAAGCATCAGTGACAACAGCCAGCAATAAGGATGCAGCACTGGGTGTAGGAAGGGGCATTCAATGCAAAGCTGCTTAAGTAATTCCAGGAAGCTCCATTAGGGGGTGCTCAAGAGAACAGGAAGGAAAAGAAAAAAAGGTGACTAATCACTGTGCCTTGGGTCTACCGTGTGCTCCAGAGGTGTAAGCACTTCGGGACTAGGACCTAAGCACCAAGACTGCTCAATGTCAGCGTTAAGGATCAGGGCAGCATAGAACAGGACTGCCGCTGAGGTGCAGTGTGGAGATTAACAGAGATACTTCATGTAAAGAAAATTTTTAAAAAGCCACTTAACCTCCCCACCACCTTTGCAACTTCACAAGCCAAATAAATAAAAGTGAAATAGCGGCACAAAGCCGCTAAGATCCAGGCGAGAGTAAGAGCCAGCGCCGGAAGAGGTGCGCTGGCAAAAAATGCCGTCAGTCTACGTTCGTGTTAAAAGGAAAATAATACTCAAATTTGATTGTATTCTGCTCAAGCACAATTACAAATAAGTCGGCACAGGAAAGACAGGGTCACATAAAATGCACTCGTGCATTAAACCATGCAGACGCATGTTTGAACTTCTGTCCCCAGGCTTTTCTTATTGACTCCAACACCACAATGAATACATTTCTATCCACAGACCCAAACACTGGGAAGGCAGCAGATTCTGTTCTTAAAAATCTACGGGAACTTTTCCCTCGAGAAATAAATGAAGCGCTAGTCGGATGCAGACACATCAACCCACAGTAAGCGTGGCGTGGCCGTCCAAGTGGGCGCCGTGCTCCGGGTCATGCAGGACGCTGGAGCACATCACGGCCCTCTGGATCACACGCTTGGGCGTCTTGGTGAAGGAGAAGGCCCGGGTCACCTGAAAGCACCCCAGTCCACACAGTCAGCTCCGGGTTAAGAGAGCACACCATTACCACAGCAGCAGAGTGATACGGTAACAGCCAATCACGGCTACTCTCCGGATTTCCTATTAGCTCTACACAGATTCATCGTTAGTTATGTCATTATGAAACGCTCATCTTCATCTAGGACTCGTCACCTTCTTCTTGATGGCTCTGGATGCCCGACTCAAGGTGCTGTCCATGTCCTTTGTGTTCACTTGGATCGATTCAGGATCGGTGTAGTGAATTAGATCTTCCTACAGAACATTAGAATGTAAAACCCATGTAAGTATTTATACAGTATATAAAGAGTTGCTATTGAAAGGACAGTAAAAATTAGATTCAATGGCCACGTCGCCACCCAGTGGACGAATCCATGCCGGCAGCACACCTGCAGGATGGTGATAAATCTCCGTGATGATAAATCACTAAATTTTGTATTGCAAAACATTTTGCCATTAGGAGCAACTTTCCTTTTCTTAAATCAGACCTACTGTGAAACATTTTAGGCGTTGATTACAAAGTGGCTGCAGCTCTGACCCGCATCTGAAAAGTGTGACAATTTTTTTTTTTTATATAATAAAATCAATAGTAGCATATAACGATACATTGAGAATATTCCCTGTGGACATTATGGATACACTCCATGTTCTGTAATATCCTTTGCGGACTGGCAAGCTGAGGTCATTTAGTTGGGAAAGTTTCATTTAAATTAAACAAAAGTGGGAGGGGGGACTTCCAGCCAAATTAGTCATACTCCATAGTCCCATAGCGAAAAAAAAACGCCAATTCGAGTTTAAACCCTTTGTCGTTTATATCATAACCAAATGAATTCCACCGTGTCATAGTCATGACTACCAGACAACCCTTGCACTGCTACAGCAGTTGGTGTTCAGTCTGTAATCACTGTTGGCTACCCCGGATCTGAGCATCTGTTAAACAAATAATTAAACTTAAATCCAGTAGGAGGCGCACTTACCGCATCAGCCTTACAGATGGTGTCGGCCACATGTCGGCAGAGCGTTCTCAGCCAGGCCGTCTTGTCCATGTCCTCAGCCGCGATCTGGAAGCTGAACAATTGGTAGTCCTGCTCCGTGGGCTGGTGCACCACCAGGGCAAAAGCATGCAGGCAGTCTGCTCCCAAGACAGACCGACATTCAGCCAATCACATACAAGGGTGGTGCTGGGGGGGGGGGTTTCATTCTCATTGCATTCATAAAAATGGAAGCTTTTCACAGAAGGCCCTCATTTATACTGGAATACAAAGCAGAAAGAACTAAGGCAGAGAGATTTTCCCAGATATGTGGTCATTTCGATTCTCCTACAACATGAACTACGGATTTTTTATTTTTTTTTCTGTGCAGACTGTTGACACTTCTCTCATCTGAGCGTGGCTACCATCTACCCAGCTTTCACAGACAGGCTGGTTACCGTTTCTCAAATGACATCAGGGGAAAAGAAAACGATTTAACGCGTTTTAAAAGGCGTCGCTTCATCAAGTTGCTATTCATCGTTATGGTAATCAAACTTAAAAGCCACGCCCGCGTCAGGGAATAAAACGCTCACGGCCTTTCTGCCCGAGATCTGATACCTTGAGACCTCGGCGGGATGGAAAACAAGAGCGACAATCTGGAGTGAGGCTCTTCAGCCCAGGTCCTGGGGGGGGGGGGGTTCGGTAATTTCAGCCTTTTGTTCCAGCTGGGGTCTCCACCTGACTCCACTACATCAGCGTCCTGATTGAATCAGCTCAGCTCCATTTGCTAAGCTCTAGAGGAGTGGGTTTCACGGCAAGCCGGGACCCAGCCTTGGACCACCCCACCCCAGCCCAGCCCACCCCCCCTCTCAGCGATCATCACTAATTCACGCTGAAAGGGTGCTCACCCTCAGTCTCCTGCAGGTCCAGAACCCTCCGGATTTGGGAGAGAGGCATGAGGGCGACATGCTTCAGCGTGGCTGGGGGCCGCATGGGACCCAGCGGACCCTTAAACGTCGCCATCGCCTTGTTGCGCTTCCTCGCGATCTGGAAACGATATTGGAGTTGATGTTAACTTTCAGCTCCCGCAGAACGTCAACCAGGGGCCGGTAGGGAGGCTGGCCAAGAGCGAAGACATTAAAAGTACGACAGAACTGACGGTAAACGCTCCGGTCCATTAGCAGGCCGCTAACTGCAGGCCGCTAACTGCAGGCCCCTAGTCCAGAATGAAAGTTTTAAAATAGGAGGGATATTATAAAAAAGGAGGTGCAGATAAAAATATTTTAAAAAAAAAAGATCGATAAATAATTGAGAAAACCCGCTGGTTTCTATCCCCCTCCCCCCCTCATTATCAAGCTGGTCCGGCATCCTTGAATCAGTAGGCTTAAGATTCGGGGTTTGATTGCCAAATCCCGGCTAATGCGACCCACCGCTAATGAGCGAACCAGTAATAAGTGCCGTCAGCAGCTTTAATGCGCTTCGCATAAATAATTCATTTTCATAAACACTGCTGCGCTTGCTTGCCACAAATAAAAAGTGCACTTTAAGCATCTTAGGCAGAAAGGCACCCAAATCTAAAAGCAGGCAAGGGTGAGCTGGTACCGGAACAAGTGTGCGGACGCTAAAAACGAGACTGCAGCTTCCGCTTCAGAAGAGCGAGCTGGGATAGATTTAAAATGCGACGGTTAAAATGCGAGCATCTTCCCTTCACCATGGGAAACACAGGAATCACCTGGAAAAACAAGCCTTTGCGCCACACAGTATCAAAGCTAGCTGGTGAATAACGTGACCAAACCTTAAGCAGTCACCCCCGACCACCCCCCAAGTTAATTTAATTGAATTCTCGCACCATGGTCAGCAGCCAGGGCTATATTCAGGATAGGGGGGTTCCCAAAGTGTCGGCCGTAAGACAATAAATAGAATATGTTTAAGAAATTTGAAAACTTGGAAAAAAAAAATGTATTCCATTTCTACTGTAACAACACTCAGCTGATGTAATCTACCAAGGGTTCCCCCCCCCCCCAGTTGGGTCACGAGTCTCTAGTACTCTAATTTTGGAAGTCGAGGGCTGGAAACTTTGGGAACCCATGAGCTAAGTTTATAATTATTAAAAATGATTATATGAAAATTATAAACAGAACACCTAGAGTACAAAACGTAGAACTGCCTCCGATTTAGTAAAAGCATCCTGCAAAGTATCGATTATAAGAAACCCCCCATAATCCCAAAAAAAGCTTAATTGAATCCACAGGTCGCAGGTGCTGCCGCCCCCACGTCACCTCGAGACAGTCGTTGAAGAGGAAGAGCGTGACGTGATCCCCGCGATCGCAGGGGTGTTCACCCAGTGCGATGGTCTCCATCCTGTGGACCAGAGTTCGATGAGAAGACAGGAGGTTGGCCTGGGCAGGGAGAGACAGATTAACAGAGGATTTAGAAAGTCACCATTAGTGACAACGAACAGAAATGCACAAGGAGTCCTTAATTACTGCAGGGCTATAATGCGCAGGTGGCAGCGTTCAGGGCTGCACCGTCACCATTGGGGGCCACCCATCCTCCCGACTGGCACGCCGCAACAAGACGCTCCCGCCGAATCACCGCGGACATGCCCACATTCAGTCACTCGTGCCATGGCGGTGAGCGGCGCGAGAGCGCCATAAATCTCAGAGCAGATAAGCCAGAGTGTCGCTCAAATGCAGGACGCGCAGGGCTGTGTACGTGGGGTCCGCCGCGGGACCCTCCCGAAAGGGAGATTTAAGTACTTCGCCGCAGCGAGTGAAGCAGTATTTCAGCACGTTTGCGTTTTGGCTCAGAAATGTACGGAAAAATGGAAGGAAGAAAAAAAAATAATAATAAAACACACAGCAATTCAGCAGGGTAGTAAGAGCCTTACCGGACAGCCATCAACTTCGTAAACTACGTCGAAGATCTGTTTCTGTCCTTCCGTTTTCCTCTTGTCCTCGTTAATGTGCCTTAAAAAAAATAATCACACACATTATCAGACGCACACGTTGGTTAACTGAATAGCTTAATACAGATAAAAAGTAACCACTACTTACGCCAATACTTCCTTGAGCGATTCGATAGCTTTTCCCAGAGTGACTTTATCAGGGTTACTCTCTGAGGTGTGCTTCCTTATATCTGGGGGGGGGGGGGGGGGTCTTTTCACTGTTTATCGCTACATTGGTATCCCAGCGTCCCTGCAACCCGCGGCGCGGCGCCTTACCGTTGAGCAGCAGCGCCATGCTCGGCAGCCGCTGCACGGGCCGGATCAGCAGCTCCACCAGCGTCTGCCGCCCGCATTCCGCTTTCGCCTGGTTGATCTGTGACACGCAAAGCAGCAGCAGGAGTTTCCCACACAAGCAGGTGGCCGGAAATCAGTACGTTCTAGACGTTTAAACGGCGCACAGGCCAGCGAAGCTGCAAAACCTCAAGCAATTTCCCCATACAAGAGGGGGCTGCTGTCCCCAAGAGCACGACTCCCTTAGGGCCGGTTCCTCACTGGCTGAGAACCACGGGGGCGAAATGCTAGCTTAAAAAAAAACAAAAAAAAAAAAACTCACCCATTACTGCACATTACCGCCAGCCACCAATGCTTCCTACTACATTTAATAAGCCAGATTTTTAATGGTTCATTATCTGTCATGGTTTCCCATTTCTTTGGGGACTTTCCCCCCCCCCCCTTCCCTACACCATGTACCAAATCTGTGGGGGGGCATCCTATCTTGTAAAAAAAATAAAAATAAAAAATTCTGTATCTTTGAAAGACTTGAACAAGTTTTTGAACTAAATACTTATAACGCAGCCAATCTACACATATCCATTACAAAAATAATGTTACTTTCACATTATGCGACAAAACTCAGCAACTTCTAATTTGAATGTAACTGGCAGGAACTGACCCGCGTGGAGCTGGAAACAACCCGAAAGCTGATTATCTGCAAGCGAACAAAAGTGCGAGTTGTAGCATGTGAGCGAGCATATTGAGAATTGGGCAGCACTCTTTGCCAGTAAAAATTCTGGCGTTGGATTTGGACCCCATTGACGGCAAAGTTTCGCAGGCAGTGAGACTAACTGCTATCCCTTTCTGAACAGGCATTCTTTTGGTCAAAGGGCTGAACACTCGTAGGACCCCACCAAGGGAGTGGCCCTACCTTCAGGAATGCGTGGAACCTCGGTTTCGTCTTCTCGCATCTCACTATAGTGTCCTTGCTCATTTCCAAGAAGTTTATAAACTGGGGGTAGGCTCTTATCAGGTCTCTGGACTAAGACACAAACACACACACTTTAGAATCTGTGTGAAAGAAAAGAAAAAAATAAAGTTACGGAGAAATGGATAACGAGCATACTTACATATTTCAGAATCACATTCCCGACGCTTCTGTCTTCTGACCAGTTCATCACAAGATCCTCCAAATCAGCCTACAAGTTAAATTAGGGCAATTTATCATAAAAAAAATACACACACACACACACACACACACACACTGCACTGAAAAATGTAAGTAAAAATTAAATTAGATTTTTACTTTTATTCTTGTGTGAACTTCATATATGTCAGGAATGCTGCCAAAAATAGTCTTTATCTCCCCCTGGGCGAGAATTGGACCACCGACGAGTCCTCCTTTCTCGAGAGGATGTTTGAACAGCTTAAAAAAAACCCCACAAATTTCAAACAAGTGGTGGCCCTACAACTTTGGCTGATGGTTGTTAATTTATAAACACAAACATCTAGGAAACTACTAGAATCTAAATTAGTGGAGGGGAAATAGGAGCAAAGGGGTGAGGGGAGGAGCTTTGATAGCAGAAGAGTCATGTGACATCCAACCCAATCACGTGCGGGTACAACAGAAGGGAAGGCAGTCTAGGACAGACCTGTAGGACGGTCGTCAGGATGTCCACGTAGTTGCTCTCGGTCTGGTACAGCTCCCTTGAGACCTGCCACCGGGCAGACAACTTTGGGGGGGGCACAATGCACTTTGATGGCTTCTGGGTCTCTGTGAGGGCCCCACCCCAAGCACCAAGTGGAGGGAGAGGGGGGGGGGAAAAACAAAACATTTGTATTCATGTCTTTGTGGGGACTGTCCAATCATTTCTTTGGGCATAACCCTAATCCCAACAATGACAACCTTAACCCCAACCCAGCCCTAACCTAAACCATAAGTAAACAAACAAAATACAAGACTTTTGGCATTTATAATTTAATTGATTGCAGGGACAGATTTTCATAAAATTGAGCTTCTCCTTGTGGGGACAGGAAAAATGATCCCCATCATGATGTCAAAGTATTTGGTCGATACAATGCAATATAGACAAGAAAAGACCACACACACACACACACACACACACACACACACACACACAATAAGCAAATACCAGCCATTCACTCATTCACACAGAACTTAATCTGACAGCTCTAACACTTTACGTTACATAAACCGCGGGACACGAAGCAACACGCTGCGGGTC
Organism: Paramormyrops kingsleyae; assembly: GCF_048594095.1. Lineage (NCBI taxonomy): Eukaryota > Metazoa > Chordata > Actinopteri > Osteoglossiformes > Mormyridae > Paramormyrops > Paramormyrops kingsleyae. Next base: position 17,191,620 of record NC_132817.1, on the reverse strand, counting down.
TCATGACGCTGGCAGGACGTCGCTCCTGCTGTTATTTGCAAGTCATTACCAAAGCAGGAAAAGTCCTGCATCTGCTCTTCCAGGTGTAAATGAGTTGCTAATTAAAAGGATCTCAAAAGCCAACCTGAGCACACAGCCCATGGGGGGGGGGGCTATAAATGACTGCACAGCTCGACTGAGTGACCTCACGTAAACACAGCAACAAGGGAGGAACCATCAGAACCACAGAACTGGGCTTAGAGAGTTAGGATGCATCCTCAGTCTTAACTGACCTCCAGAAGGCCTCGCTATTACAGCACGGTATCATAAAAGCTGCTGATTAACACGTTGTCTCTTTCGGCCATCAAGGCTAACCCTTCCGTAACCCGCTCTGCGGGAGGCTCTGTTAGCAAAAGCCCTCGATCACAGCCTCCTGAGATGCCTCCGGGCTAAACAGCCTGTGGCGGGGGGGGGGGGGGGGTCGACTGAGCCGCTCCTACCAGCCGACTTTTGGCGGGTATCATGGACCAGAAGCATGATCTCATCCACCCCTCTGCCTGCTGGGATTTTAAGGCACTTCCATCAAGTGGCGGGAGCAAGCCGGCCCACTGCGTCTACACACTCTGAGATCAGCAGGGAACAGCAAGCTGTGCCTCTCACTGAAGGCCTGCTCAGCGCAGCCACTCCTCTGGAGCGAGCTGAAATGCATGAGCCCTGGGATCGCCTTTCCGTCACGTTCGTCGTGCAAGAACGGCGAGAGGTGGTCTGAAGTGGCAAGACTCTGGAGAGGCTGGAGATGAGACAGTTGAGAGGGCAGCACCTACCCCCAGGAGATCTAGCCGACTCGGGGGTGTCGGACACGTCCTGCAGCAGGCCTTCGGGTCCCGAGTGGTCGGCGGATGGCCGCTTGCACGGTGGGAAGGACGGCATCGCCGTCTCCTTGGTCAGCTGGGCCAGGGTGTCCTTGAGCCGCCGTTTCTTGCGGGGGCAGGCAGGCGCGGAAAGCGAGAGCAGGGACACCGCCTTCTTCATGGCGGGACCATCAGGCTGCGAGGAATAGACCCGTCCGGCTAAACTGGCCAGTCTGTCTGGCTGACATCAGTCCGAGATGAACCTGGAGACCGTTTGTGTAATTCCGGAAAACACCTGAGGCACATGCACCACGCCCCCCTGACCTGGTTGGCATCAATCCCAGCATGCCACCTGCTCCCCACCTTTCAAAATTGCCTCACCGCCCCTGATGCTAATTATGCAGCTAACGGCATTATCTCAAGGGTTTGCACCTGCAAGGGTTTCAAGCAGAAAGACCTTAAAAATGCACGGCGTCTGCAGCCAGAAGTCACACCTTCTCGTAGAAGTACATGGACTCGCCAGCTCTGGCATCCATCTGGATGCTTCCCCAGAACCACTGGGCCGAGGTGGGGGGTGGGGGGTGGGGGGTGGGGGAAAAAAGTTAGCATGTTAGCATCTCAAGGCGAGTCTCCGGGAATGACAGTGACGATATCGCAGGGAAGTTGGGTGAAGGACTTTACCTCCTGCTTCACGACGTACAGCTTCTTCGACGGCTCGAACGGGAGCTCCTTAACGGTGTTCTCCTCCACAACCACGTGGGTGCAGCGCTCGTCACCTACCTCCAGGTGACCACCACCTTTGCAAGAAAAGCATAGCGAGAGGTCCATCAGATGTATCAAAATTGGGCAAAAAAATGGCAGCGAGGCCTGCAGAATCAAAATGGAGTGAAATGTTGACTTGAGCAATGCTAGTACTCAAAGGCTCAAAAGGTTTTAGTTTGCATTGCAGCACTCAGATCGTTACTGGGAGCATAAGTTACCACACCTGGAGACTCAGGTGAAAAATCAGTCTTTAATTGAAAGGTTACTCAGGACTGAAAAGGCTGAAGGTTTAGATTCTCCCATGGCTCTGATGTTTTCTGGAGGACATCACGAAGGCCTACCATGCTTTAGAGTCCTCTCCTCCATGTTGGTCTTCTCCTCCTCAGAGAAGCCCAGGAAACTGAGCACACAGTCTTGAAAAGGGGGGACTTTGAACTCGGAACGAAAGTCGTCGTCGTCGGCGTTGAATTCACTTTCGGGAGACCGGGAGTGCAGGTTTGGGGAAGAAGGTAAATGAGAAACCTAAAAGTTTAGCTTCTAAAAAATTGGAAAATTCAAGAAGCACTGAGGTAGGGCTATCGGTACCCTGGTGGTGGGACCTGGTACTTACACGTCGTTTCGCTGTGCCCAGGCTGCACGGATCCAGGCCGGGGTGAGAATCGGGGTGCCCATGCACACGGCCAGCTGCCAGAAAAAAAAAACGCAGACAAGCCAAGTCTTGTTTAAAAAACCACAGAAAGATAATGAAGGAACTTCCACGGCAGAAAATCGAGAATTAGACAGCGAGTCCAGAACGGCCCCGTAACACCTTTTCCGAAACCAAAGACACCTCAGAGAGGAAGCAGGGCTATGACCTATCAGGATGAGAGAAATCGGCAAGAGACAGAAATCCTGCTGCACACCGGCATCGTCACGACGACCACGACACCCGCTCACCCTGTACTTCTCCCCGTGGGTGGAGTGAGCGATCAGGTGGGTCACTTTGGAACTGAAATCCTTCCGAATGGTTCCTCCCATGTGATGGACTAAGCTCACCAGATCCACCTGGGCAGAGAGGATGTCCAATAAGGCTGCTTTCATGCACAATCGCCCCCCCAGAGACTGATTACAAAATTAAGCTTTATTGTGCTTGTCGGGACTTCAATAAAAATTGTCTGCACAATTTCATTGCAGTTTAAAGAGTCTAATTTGCAGAGAACTAAAAACAAAATCAGTAAAGAGGAAATGTACAATTTAACCAAGTTCATCATCTTAATCCTTCAATTGGTGTACCATAATAATCCTAAGCCGTGCATCTTTATTTAAAAAAAGAAAAAAAATATGAACTTGTCTACTCTTAAAGGTTCCCTTGAAGCACTTTACATGCACTCCTGGGGACTGGGGGCCACCGTGGAGGGTCTGAAACGTCGGACTGGTGCGATCGTGCCACCCGGACCGTACTCACGACTTCGTCCTTCTTGCGGAAGCCGGTGAAACAGAGCGAGAGGTTCAGCATGGTGGGCGAATAGAGCGGCCGTGAGCTGAAGGGCAGGGGCTGCAACAGAGGGGAGGCCGTGACAACGTGGCCCCCACCTTCAGCGCTGAGACCAACTGACCCTAACCCCCTATTCATCCATCAGCCACCTTAAAGACTTGCCTGCCATGCTAACTATCCTATTTACTTTTACTTACGCAAAAATATTCTGAGAGCAGAAGGAAAAAATGATTGGTTCCAGGAGATAACTAATCAGATTATAGCGGTGGGTCCAAGCAACTATAGGTGAAACCAACCAATCAGATGTCTTGGTCTGGCCTCCTCTAGTTGTTTGGACCCGCCTCCTCTACAATCTGATTGGTTATCTCTAAGAACAAATCATTGTTCCTTCTGCCCTCAACATTTTTTTGTAAGTATAACTCCCACAACATAGCTGGGTGACTGGTCAATCGAGTCACAGCTAAACCTTTCCAGCACAATGAAAGCAGGCAGCTCAACACCAGCATTCCTGCCCCATCATAATGTTCTGATCCAAATGGACATCTTTTTTTTAGCCAAGCTGAACAGGTGCACCATTTTAAAGAGAGACCCCTGATGTAACTGATATGCTCCACTGGAACAATTTGAAGAAACTTTGGAATCAATTAACGCTGCAGTGAAATTTGTTCAGTCTCCAGATGAGCAAAAGGCAAGAAGCAGGTAGCGATCGCCACGCCGCCCCTCATAACTGCTATGACTAGCCCCATCAATCCCCGAGTACAAGACGTAGGATTCTTACCTCCTCTCTAGCTGCACAGTGGAGGAGGACAGGGGGCCCCACTATCCGGTGGTCGTTCTTGTACAGATAGTCAAAGTCGAGGCACTTGAAGTCACGCAGCACGAACACGGTCTCAAACTCCGCACTCTCGCCGTCGCCAAACTCCTTGGCATTGTCCGTCTTGAGATAGGGCCCATTAATGGCCTGTGCAGACATTAACATTAAAGTAAGGTGGGGGTGGGGGACGGAGGCGGGGCAGGAAGCTGACTGTGCACTGCTCTGCACTGGAAAATGCAGCACCAGCCTTGCCCCGTGGGCCCAAGCATTCCAGTGGAGTGCAGCCACTTCCCAAGGTTGCTGAGTAGCAGGGAGGCTACAACTCACACCAGGCATCTCATGAATGTAGACAAGCGGCTTCCCACCCAGGCTCACATCTCCTGAGCGGCTCCTTCTGAGCGGCAGCGTCTCAAAACAGAGGTCGGGCATTATAGTGCCGTCACGGGAGATCAGAGTCTCAAACGGCATCGTGCCGCGTGAAAACCGGCCCCGATTAAGGCGTCTTACCGAGCAGGGGCTCCGGCGTTAGGGGAGGCTGGGGATTAGGGAGCGGCCTACCATATTAACGACGGATTTGATCAGCTTCTCGCCGGATCCACCCCCCGGTCCGTGGCTATTAATCTTCACCGCGGGGACCTCCATTATCTGGATGTCCTGCAGAAACCAAGGATTAACAACACTGCTTCAATTCACAAACAGCCCCCATCTAATTAAATAAAAAAAAAAAAAAAAAAAGTCAAATATGCAAAGTGAAGAGAATATATATTTTTTTTTTTATAAAAACATGAAGTTCAACACCATTGGTGGCCGAACTGCAAAATATTTTCCAGAAAGTCTTCATGCTCACCATTTGAATCACATCCATGCCTATTTTGCTTTTGTTATACACAAGTTAGATGTGTCCCAGCGTATTACAGACAGAAATCTGTAGTTTATGTACCACATGTAAGGAATGAGGGGGATGTATTAAATCTAATCAAAAGGATGCAATATAATATAAAGGATCAACAAAGTTCAATAAAGGGGGGGGGGGGGCATCCGCCAGCAAAACTGCACAGATACAATCAAAAATACTTCCCCACATAATAACCCCCTACAAAAATAAAAGCATAAGTAAATAAAAGAGGAGTGTCGCAACAGCACGAGTTGTACAATGGAGGCAGAGCAGAAGGTGTGTAATTAGTGCCGGTGCCCTCATTACGTGTGTAATCACGAGTACTGCCCTCAGGGTAATAAGGCAACCCCTGCTTTAATATGCTGTCATAATGGACATATTTGATTGGTCAAATATCAGGGCCGGGCAGCTCTGCTTAAACCTATCAGAGCGCAGAGTGTTTGGCCCTCAGCACTGCAGTCAAACAGCGGGAAACATCCACCCTACAGTCAAACTCCACTCTCCCTGGCACAGTCAGCTCAATTCCACTTATTATAAAATGGTGCCCTTTCCAAAATGCCGGCCCCTAATCGCTCTCGTTTGCCTCTAAACCAGGCTTCTGCAGCTCCAGTCCTGCAGGACCGAAATCCAACGCACTGTGCAGATTTCCCAGCTGAAACACAGCCGCCAAACCTGGTAATTGGCCGATTTAAGGCGTCTCAGCAGGGAAATCAGCAAACTGTGCTGGACTTTGGTCCTCCAGGACCGGCACCGAGGAACCCTGCTCTAAAGAATCACATCAGCAAAAAAAAAATAAGAAGGATTAATAAAATTAAATTTCAAGAGGTAAATGTGAAAAGCAAACAGATTTTTTAAAGAATAGGAAGCAATGCATCCCTATGCTTCACCTACAGAAAACTGCCCATAAACGCATTATAAATACCACACACTTGTTTGCACTCTTCACTGCCCCCCCCCCCCCCGAATGAAATGCTCAAAAGGTACACACATTGCAATTTCTCAAATAGCTTTACTAAGGACCTCTTGAAGTGATTACGTACTGCTTGATGGCAGTGCTCGATGCTATGTGCTCATTTACAAACATCTGAATTAAGGGTGTGTTGACAGTGTACCAGGAAGAGAGGCCTCTGCCCTCTTATATAAATGCATACAGTCAAGGGGCAGACAATGCATGCTACGATAACGCAAACAAACAGTGCGCACAATCAGCGATTCGCCTGGTTCGTACCTTCACTGCTCTCAGCAGTTTCTCATCACCTCCTGCTTCTCCAACGAGGACAATTCTGGCAACTTGTGGCAGAACATCTACAAAACAGAGATTAGAACACTGAAGACTGGATAAATAGAGTGAATGTCACAAAAGGGCTGCCAACTCTCACGCATCTGGCCTGACACACACTCTCAGGCTCTCACGCTCATGCAAGAAATCTTACGGCAAATCTATATTAGGTAAAGTACAAGGTAATAAAACTCGTACATACATGTAAATTCATATGCATGTGTGCGCAGACTTGTCTCGAATTGAAAATCTCACGCAAGCCAGCTCACCAAAGTAGGCAACCCTGGTTACAAATATCTAGATGCTTGGGTAAAAACACCACTGGTTTCTTCTTTAAGATCCAGCTTAAGAAGGCCTGGGTTCTTCCCAGTAAATATTTCACTTACATTCAGCATCTTCCGGTGACAAGACCAGAAACAAATTCTCTCTGGACGTTTCCGCCATCCTTGAGTCATAAACCGAGGAATCGGCCAGCAGATGCTGGGGAATGCCCAGAGTCGCAGGACCAACAGCAGCCATAGCGGAGTCCCGGCACTGGGGTGTCAACCTTCTTCAGTAACACAAAACAGCCTCGGTCATCAAAGATCAATCAACCATTTCAAAGAGCCCCTCTTTTTTTTGGGAAGAAAAAGAAATCTATGTGACTGAATTATCGCGCTACTACGTGGTACCAAATAAACACTTTTGTTCAGACACGCGCTGCCCTGCATTTCTGAGCAATTCGTTTCAAATAAACGAAAACAAATGCTTGCACAAATGCGTTTTGATTTTACATTGCTGATTATTTAAACAAATTTTAAGACACACACACCTACCAGCAAACTGCAGCAAGACGACGATCAGATCTAAATCAGCGAAACTGAAAGAGTCATAAAACAAACATTACGCAGTATTATGTTTTATTGCTGGACTTGACACGCATAAATATTTACGTACGTATGAATAAATATTTAGGTATAGAAAAAAATATTACTAGATTGACGAGGAAAACCGCATTTACTACATAAAAAGTTTAGAAAACTGTATCCCAAATTATCAGCTGCGTGTGTTTTAACTTAAACTAAGTGCCCTCTTCCTAACACAGGCTGCACACCTGAGTCAGCAGTAAAAATGTGAGTTTGTAGCACTCATTTATGCTTTTTTTTTAATTAAAAAGCCAACATAGGCGGGTCAATAAAGAGGAGAAGGTTTTGGTACTACAGTAGTAAAGGATATGAAACATGTGCACCTAAAGGAGCTACACAAGCAGAGCTGCAGACACCTGGGTGCGAGAACAGTCTTTCTCTGCGCTATTATTTGCTTTTAAAAAGTTCTCACTTAAATTGTTTTAAATGTTTTGAACGTATCCGACCAAATAACTAACCAAAACACTGGACCGACAAAAGCGGTCATGTTCCATCCAAAAAAAAAGCAACCACTCTGTTATACAAAGTTACTAATTCTGAATAAAAAGGCGTTTCGTACAACCTGGCAGCTTTTTTAAATCCACGCCGAGGACCCCGAGCGGCCGACGGTACCCGGTTAAGTCGCAGGGTGTGTAATCAGACGCTCAGTCGCCCGTCATTTTCGGCTGCTCTGCACCTACATTCAAAAGCAGCGCAGCCATCGGGCTCGCGGCGCGATTGGAGAAGCGGCGGCGCGCTCTACGCAAGTAGCGCGGCTTTTATGGTCATGCGACTGATGCCTCGCGCAGCGCTACGCATCCTTCGTAGTGATAGCGACGCTCTTTGCGCAGTCGTCATATTTACCTGAATGCATTATAAAGCTTACTCATTCGAAAAAAGCTTTAGTTTTGTAAAGTGCGCTGTTTTTGTCTGCTCCGACTCTTCATGGGATTGAATGTCCGCCCCACTTTAACCCATGTGTGATATTAAGAGCTGTGACTTACGTAATGTTATCATCGGGGCTGCCAACTCCCACGCATCTGGCGTGACTCTCACGCTTTCGGACTTTCACGCTCACGTAAGAAACCTTACGGCAAATCGATATTATTCCATCATAGACCTAAAATTAGCTGCATCAAAAGCGTTGGGGTAGTTTGCAAACCCTCCAGACTATTTACAAAGTAATAAAACTGTTACATGGTGTGTGCAGATTTGTCTCGAATTGAAAATCTCACGCCGACCAGCTGACCAAAGTTGTCACCCTGAATTATATTTGATCACTCTTTCAACCACTTGTTTGCACTATTAGTGGCTTAAGTTAAAGCAGTCACACGTGGGGATGGTTGTAAACATAACGCGACGGTGCGAGCGCCGTAAAAGGGCTTTTCTGTTGAACCTTTGAGTGTGTCCACAAGTCTATAATTATTCCAGGAGATTATCCAGTAGTATCGGTGGGCAAAATTGCTTGTCAGTCTAGATAAATGTGTCGGCATAGCAAAATTCTGTTGCCGATAGATGGAAAGTAGGTGGTTTAAAATTAGTAGATAATAGAATTAAAATTTAATTAGGATACATAGGCCTGTGTGATGCACGTGGATCCCCAGAAGCACTCTTACACTTGGCCAAGGCTGAAACGTCTTTTTAAATTGTTTTAAATTAAATCTTTATATACATTAAATTGCAATTGCAATTCTAAAAACTGTTACTGTAAAATCTATACACACATCAAAAGGATTGTGTGGTCCTCAGAACAAATTACTTGACCCCTCCTGCATCCAAGGCACGCCACTTTTTAAAACTCATTTACACAGTGGGATGTTATATTGATTGGAATAAAGGGTACAAGGCAAGACCCATTCTGGGATTTCAACTACCAGCCTTAAGAATGAAAGTCCACACTCTTTGCCCCAGTGCTACCAGTTACCCCAAAATGAGGATCGATGGGAAAAGTGGCCTTGTTAAGGGAAATTATAAATTACAGCATGAAAGTGATCAGTTTTATATTCAGGGTGCTTGAAAAAGATGGGATTCCTTTCAATATGCTTCAGTAAATGCAGCTGATACCCACACTGCAATCAGTAGTTTTGCACAAAACAACTGCTATAAACTACAGTGGAGACAGGTTTAAAACATAATTACTACCATTCATTTTCACTGCCCTATTGGGAAACAGTGCACCGATTCACTTAGAGGAAGAATTCCAGAACTAAATATTTTTACAATGTGAAACAGTGTTTGTTTTACTGTTGTAATGTTTTATTCAAACTGGAAAGAGAAAACCGTTTGTTCTCGAGTGGTTCAGGTTTATGCAATTTCACCCTTTTTCTACGTAAAGTAAATGTCTAAAAAGTGTCATTGTCATGATCTTAAATACTGCAGAGAATAAAAAGAAAAACATCCTTTACTGTTAAAAATGCAGGACAGTAATAGAGCTGTTTATGTGTAACCACTGATATAGTCAAACGGAGAACAACCTGGCTGAGATTAATCATACATAGAAAAGAAACACAATTTGAGTATAGATACGTTTATTACAAGCAATGGTGACTTCTTACACAACGATGAAAAACTGCTCCTGTATAATTTAAAATATGGAATTTAAAACATTACAATTTTAATTTAATACTGCATTTATAAAGCTTTGTGTTCGAGAAAGGATGCCATTAAGCAGCTATTGTATTAAACGTTCCGTTTAAAGTGTTCAGCAGGACAGTAATTTTAAAGTCATTCTTTTGCTTTAAAGCTGACAGCTGAATTACATTCCGGCCCAACTTGGACCATATTACTGGCACTGAGAATTAGTCCAGCTTTTCTGTTATTGTTGTTACGAGAACAGTATCTTTGTATATAAAATCCAGTCAGCTTTACCAAGTTTAAAATCCACCAACAGCCCACTACCATTCTAAAATTTGATTAATAATATATGGCAAAGATTTCCTATTGCTACTGAGTAAAAAAAGAAAAGTGCAGGTCAGATCTACTTTCAGAATTCTGCCAGTTGACACTGTTGCATGTCCATGTTTTACAGAGCTGGAGAACATGGCAATGCAGGCACAGCTGGGACTTGTAGTCAATCTGTAGGCATCAGTGAGCCATTAATAGGTCACTGGGTTTTGTAGTCCTTTAAGATTTTTAAAGGAGTATAGCAGCTACAGAAAAGCCTAGTGCTTGCAAGTTCCACTTTGTCCAGCAGGGGGACTATGCAGAAGGCAAAACAGGACCTCAAGTTTGATAGGCCAGCCAGGGTCCTGCTGCTTATTTCTCATCAGCTTCCTCGGTGTCTGTCAAGGCAGCGCTGCACATGTCACTGAAAACATCTGGGGAGGGAAACACATGGGAAGGGCAGGTAAGATGTATACTGGGGCTGTTAGCTTTGTAGTCTCTGTGGAGCATTAAAGCTGCTGCGGGAAGTGCTGGTGGTGATGGTGGGGGGCAGGGGGGGCAGCGGCGGGTGCTGTGCGAGCCAGAGCCAGATCAGCAGAAGGACAGTCAGACTGGCACTGCCAAAGGACCCAAACAAAGACCAAGCTGCGGGCGAACGCGACAAAAGGCCCATTTGTAACTGACAAGCACAGCATTTGCGCAGAGGTAGAACAAACGCATACTGAACAAACTGGAGGCCAGCGGAACGCTACAGAGACGCCGCATGCACAAGCAGACGTCAGAGAGCACCAAAGCACTTCAGCTTTGCATTTAATATATCCCTGTCTGAGGCTTTGCTAGCCCCCCCCCCCAGCCTACATGATAACACAAGCCCCCCGAGAGTAGTGACTGTGGAGATTTTCATTCTGCTGTCACAAAACTTCCTGGAGTGCAGCCACCAATATAAGCAAAACAAAACAAAACAAAACAAAAAAAAACAAAACAAAAACAGCAGATAGCGAACAGTCCTAAGGCATGCTAAATAGCAGAAAATACATGCTTTGGGGGGGAAATAACAGCGTTTGTAGCCTCTTCCCTGCTATGGATACATTATCTTGAGTCTGCCGAACAGTTACAGAGTATTAGTGAGAAAATACCAATGTCACTGTATTCGTGAAAGCCTCCCAGGATTCTGGGCGGAACCAGACCCGTCTTCTGAGTAACAAGGTTCTTGACTAGCCTAAAACATGAGAAAAATATTCACTTCAGCTGCAATGTGCATATTTTCAGGCATTGACATAATATTTGACCTTGCTTTCCTTTATAGGACTGAGTGGAAAGGCTTGTACATTTTCCAAGTATCAATGATAGCATCCAGTCTTCTTGTGACAGGGAATCATCCTCGTCGGTCCTAAAGTCAGCTGCATACAACTAACACGCAGTGGAGTACATCAGATAGGAAAGCACCCTCTTTTGTCTTCAGAAGCACTTTAACAAGTAGGTGAGTTAATTCATGGGTGTGCCTAATAAAGTGGCCACTGAGTGTAAATCTTACATGCGTTTGTAGGACTACTTGGAGCCCTGCAGAATAAAAGCAATATAAAAGTTTTGGTGTACTGCACACTGCACACTGCACACTGCACCTTATCAGTGAGGTAATAACACATATATAAGTTTAGGATGCAGCTGGAATGTAAAGATGAATCAACAACGGATCGCGGTTAGGTAACGCTACAGACTCACTCGCTTCCTGAAAATGGAATTATGGGTAACAAGAGACTCACTCCTTCAGCATGCATTTCATTGCCCTCCCTGCTCCTGATTACTTTCTGGCTGGTTTTACTACGGCTTCATCTGAGAACGCACCCCGAAGATGAAAGCCATTCTAAAACGGTTATACAGTCCAAATACGCATGAGATAATGAAACTCAGCCGTATCGGATGCATTAATGTAATTGAGTATTAGCTTCGCAATCAATGTCATGTGACAGCTGAGGCAGACTGCTTCACAGACATATTACATGGAGTGGAGTGTTTTCGTTCTTGTTAGATGTGCGCACTAGGAAGAAAGATCAGTTCTGACACAAATCACAAAATAGGATGTGGTTTAGTAGGATGGTGTTTCAGTATTGCTATTAATAACATGGACACTGCAAAATTACAGTATTTGGATGTACAAATAAGCCAATTACCCAGTAAGTATTAACTCTTATGAGAGCACTCTTTTTTTTAACTTTATTGGCCAGTTTCCCAGTCAAGGATTAAGCCTAAGCCTAGACTAGCTTTGAGTTACGATGGTGAATCTCCATTGAAATGGCAATTTAGTCCAAGACTAGTCTTAATCCTTGTTCGGGAAACCGGCCCTATATGTGTATCTTATTACATATTATCCAGTACAGGCTGAAGGAGAACCAGCAGCCTACCCAGGCAGCCTAAATCACAAGGCAGGGACACCCAGGATGGAGCGCTGGTCCGTCATACGACACACACACTGTCATACAATATGGGTAATTCAGTGGCACCAATTCATCTGATCCACGTTTGGTCCACGTTTTTACCGGGACCAGGGAGGGAGCAAAAACATGGACTGACTGTGGGTCCCCGAAGACCGGATTGGGAAATATAGACAAATAAGAGATCAGTCATGCACAGAGAGTTTAGTACATACAGTCCAAATGCTGAGCTTAAAACTGGGCCTGTCGTCTTCTCTCCTACACCTGATGGGCACTTAGTGTCTGAGACTCACCACTGCCCACTGGCTGCCTCCTCCAGGAACTGCACCACATCCCCCGGCCCGACAGTCAGGTACTGGGCTGCCACCGCGTTCTCGTACATCATCTGGACCCGAAAACAATCCTCCTGATTGGAGAGAGAGAGAGAGAGAGAGAGAGAGAGAGAGAGCAGCGTCGAATCATATTTCACGGTAAACAACCCCATTTGATTCTCCAGGCTCCATCGATAAAATGAAATCAGTGCAACTGGTTTGTGATCGGCACAGATCATAACTGAGCGTGAGCTGAAACACCAGAGGAAGAGCAGACACCTGTCTTTTACTCCTCTTTCTGTCCTTTAATCAGAATCATGTTTATTGGCCAAGGATGTTCACACTCACACACACACACACACACACACACAGGGAATTTGTCTCTGGCTCACATGTAGCTCTGAAAAAAAATTACGAGACCACCCTATATAAAAAAATCTTTAAATCCTGGTTTAATCCTGGTTCTGCTGGCAGAGGCTACACTGAGCAGCAGGTTGCTTCCAGGTTCAAAATTTCTAAGACAGCAGCACAACAATAAGGTGAAGCAGGAGACACTGGGAACGACCAGAAACCAGCCAGGTAGAGGGCAGAAGCAACTTTCTAATGGCAGAGATGACTGTTAACCTATCTGACAGTTTCTCATGAATCGGATGATGACACCAAAAGGAACGGGAAACATTAAGTAGTATGAAGTGCACTGCTAGGACAGTTCATATCAGGCTGCCAGAAGCAGGACTGAAGTCCCACAAAGCAAGGAAGAAGCCCTTCATTAACGAGAAACGGGGAAGAAAAAGGATGCAGTTCTCAAAAAAATTTAATATTCACAGACGCACACTTAGAAACTGAGAAATGAGTGAAACAAAAATCATACTGTGGTCATACGAATTTTTTCCCAAGCTGTATATACAAGAGACGAGACAAGTTAATGGTGACATACAATTCACTTGATATATGCAATGTGTAAACACAGATCGCCTATGGAGTGTGATCCTTAAGGCAGCAGCCTGTTTCCAGGTCATGGAGGCTCTGCCTGGGGAATGGTCCCCCTTACTTACGTATTTGCTAACAGTCTCCTCCTCAGAGGTGTTCGAGAGCTCCTCAGTGCTCGATCGGATGATCTCCAAGTCCTCCATATCCAACGAACGCAGGTTCTTGTGGTCCTGTTCTGGAAAGAGACAGGCCCACGGTACTCTGTCAGAGTTTAGGAGGTCCGAGAGTGTGCCTTCGACGGAACAAAGCGATTACACGTAAGGAGGCACCGTCGCCACGTTTGATTTCAAGCAGAATATAGAGTAACTGCCAGGAAAATGACTAATGTAAAGAAAAAACTAGACTAATCTGCTTTCCAGTGGTCAGTTTATTAGATGTCACTGCGTTTAACCTGCCAGTGACTGACAAAGCAAGATAATCCCACCCACCAACGAACTATGCATAACAAATTATACCTGTTGTATATTATAATTCGTAATATCATTCATGGCTTTTTTCTATTTCAATTGCTATGCATTACGCATCCAGTAAATCTTCTTCTTTAGAGAAAGACTATCGCTATAGATACGTTCGATACGTAGCATCAATGCAGAGTATGAAATATCACCAGAGAGCAGAGATAACGTACACCCTGGACACCACTTAGTCATGTGGGCTATCATGTTGTACCTTTAAATCTTAAACGGATGAGGAAGCAACACACATAGCAGACTCTGCAAAGAATTGAGTGCAAAAAATCTATTAAATCCATGCGGTTATCAGAAAGACAAGTTTGCTTTATTACCTACAATGCAATTACAAATCTAACTAAAAACACCCTTCGGTAACGGTTTGTGAGGGAAGACAAAGAATTATTTTCTCTCAATTTAAATCATCATCAGCATTCCAAAAACAACGTCCTTTTGCAAGCCCCACGTAAATGTCACCCACATTCCAAATGTCAACTTATCGGAATTTACAATTCATCATTACCGATGACATTCTTTCACGTTTCACGTGCTGTCACCACTTTTCGTTTTTTTAATTTTGATATTTTTTTTTTGGAATATTTTATGTGCTTCATTAATTCTGTGAATGTAGAAAAGCCCGGAATACACCCCCCAGTTGGCTCTGACAACCAGTTCAAACCGCTTTTGTGCACTTTGGGGGTAATAATGATAATATCTACTTTGAGTGCTTGCAGTGGACCAGCAGGTGGCATAGTGATTAAAGTCCTGCACTCATAACCAAAATTTCCTTGAGTCCCAGGAAAGCCAATACTGTCAACCCTCAAGCATGAAGTTTAAACCAAACTGCTTAAATAAAATTATCCCATTACAGTGATGGATAAACATCTCAATGAAAATGAAGTGATTAACAAAATTTTAAAAACTTTGGATTAAACATTCTTTTGGGAACCCAAGGAAATTGCTGGAAGGAGATCTTAAAGGAGCCGTGTGCTATTGTCCTCCTTAGACAGGATCTGTGAAGTAAAAAAGGCTGGGACAGTCACCATACCCAGGGCGGCATGGCAGCTCCGTGAGTGACGCTGTTCCATCATACCTCCAGCATTAGGGCTTGAATCTTGCTCCTATTTTGTGTGTGTGGACTACAGAAAACACTGAAGACATGAGATAAGGTGTATCCGTGTCACCCACAGAGGGCGTGGGTGCCAAGCGACAGGCCGTCCGGATCCGTGTCACCCACAGAGGGCGTGGGTGCCAAGCGACAGGCCGTCCGGATCCGTGTCACCCACAGAGAGGGCGTAGGTGCCAAGCGACAGGCCGTCCGGATCCGTGTCACCCACAGAGAGGGCGTGGGTGCCACGCGACAGGCCTTCCGGATCCGTGTCACCCACAGAGAGGGCGTGGGTGCCAAGCGACAGGCCGTCCGGATCCGTGTCACCCACAGAGAGGGCGTGGGTGCCACGCGACAGGCCGTCCGGATCCGTGTCACCCACAGAGAGGGCGTGGGTGCCACGCGACAGGCCGTCCGGATCCGTGTCACCCACAGAGAGGGCGTGGGTGCCACGCGACAGGCCGTCCGGATCCGTGTCACCCACAGAGAGGGCGTGGGTGCCACACGACAGGCCTTCCGGATCCGTGTCACCCACAGAGGGCGTGGGTGCCAAGCAACAGGCCGTCCGGATCCGTGTCAGTGCTTGGTCATCGTACGTCACACTAAGACCAACGTTTTGATCAAAAAGGGCACAAGGCTCAGAGAGATCATTTCAGACCTCTGTACCAGTGAAAGAAAAGCACGATAAGTTTTGAGGCACCCTCCCCCCCCCCAGTTTCGCCAATTTTATCGCCAACATTTCAAAATACCAGAATAGTGTTTCTTTTGAAAATACCGTATATGGTAGTGTAATGTCTGAAAGGTATGATGGCATGAAAATTAGACACCGCCCAAACCTATGCTTTCATTATTTACTTTTTAACAAATTCGTTGGCGGCCCATTGGCCCCAGCAGGCTAGGGGGGCTGTGTGTGTCTATGCCATCGTTCCAGCTGGACTGTCTGAACAGCGCGTCAGGTGGATTGGAGCAAGGTGGGGGGAGTGGACCAGCGGATCCTGACAGGAGGTCGTGGGCGCAGCGGAAAGATCGATGGGACATTCGCTAACAAGATCAAGAGCTTCGACAGCTGAAGATCACGTCCGAAGTCACCTCCGCAGACCAGTAATTGCAAACACATCCCAGTGCGATCATTTGCCAGGAGTCTCGCAAACACACTCGCATGTCAGTAATAGAGATGTACAGAATATTCAATAAACACGAAGCTAAACAGGCCGATATTCCTATTAACACCGCGCTATCAGACAGTAAGAGGTGCCCATGAATCAAAGTAATAAAGCGAAACCACTTCAGAGCCATAAAATCAATTTTTCGTTAGCAGCAAACAAAAGATAATTTAGGAATTACCCCATGCCATTTCCAGTCTGTTGTTTTTTATTTTATTTTATTTTGGAAATGACCAGGGAAGATATAGCATGCAAAAAGTGACACAGGAACAGAGAGAGGATGGGTTTCATTTTAGCACCGGTTTGGGACACCTCACACTGCTGTTCCAAACACTACCAACAGGGGGAGAGCGAGAGCAAGAGAGAGAGTATTAAGCATATAGTGTACCATTAACAGACATCCCACCTTAGGCATACTGATTTAAGGGAGGTGGATGAGGGAGAAATGGGGGGTGGTGATGCTGGCTATTAAAAGTGTCAGCCAATCAAAGTTGTCTAAGTAACATTCCTGCAGTAGATCATTTTTAATTTTCTGTGGACAGATTTCCAGGACATTGTCCATCATTCACTGCTGTCAATTCGCGGGAAACTGCCAGGACGTCCGGGGGAGGCGAGATGTCTGTATTAAACTTCGAATGGGTAACTTCTAAAACATTGATTGTGCCAATCAATTTAGGAAGGCACGTGCCTACCCAATATTTTGTAAAAATGTAAACTTATAAATTATTTTTTCACACAACCAGTACATTGACTGTGAATAACATGTTACTAAACTTGCAGTCTTGCATTAAGACAGGACAGTGCATATGTGTATTTTTTGTCCTACAAATTTGGTTCTCACGACACCCCTGGAGAAGATCAAAGATAACTAGAATTCTGTCCTGTAAATGTATGGCAGTTAGCTTCACGATTGAAGGGTTTATTTGTCATGTGCAAAGTAAACTGTCAGTTCCACTATACAATGGAAAGTCTTACTCTGCACGTCCTTCTGTGAAACACAAGTTAACACAAAACATAGGTAAGAAGTACAGATTAAGGTGCAAGTACAGTAACATCATATATAAAATTCCAATTATCACAATAAACAACGAACTGTAAACGGAGAACAGAGGTTGGGTTAGTCTGCTGGCCCACGACTAACCTCGCGGTGCTGCCAGAAAACGAAAACCGAAACACAGAACTCCTCTCGTTCCTGCTAAAGCAGCGAGGTGAGTGAACTTTTAACTTGCAGACAGAGCGGTTTCACACTGCATGATGAGAAAGATTTGTTTGAAGCTGCTCATAATTCTAAAGTTCAAAGTAAAGGTATGGCATAGTGGAAATTTTATTTTAGCAGTTTACCATGAGAGAAGGAACACAGGTAATGTGCTAGAATCATACTTAATAAAGGTGACTTGACACAAGTGTAGATGGTGTTTGACCCTGATTTCACCAAAAACCATCCATCCATCCATCCATCCATCCATCCAGCGGTCTGCCTGAGCTTATCAAAGAACACACAGGTGACAAGCTGGGGACAGGATCGCACATTATGGGAAGTACAGAGAGATCAGTTCAGCTAAAATCATGGTTTTCTTGGGTGGCAGAACTCACAGGAAGGCGAAGCACATGCAGATAAAGCAGGAAAATTCTCACGCACAGAGTCCTACCCACCGAACCACTGTGCCAGACCAACGAACCACACTGCGAATGAGCAGTGACAACAAACCAAGGCAGACTGGATGGTAAAGGTGCCGATGGGCCATCGGTGGCTCTGCCCACCTGTGTGCGTGTGTCGCCGGCGTGGTGGCTCGCCGAGCTGCCATTCGCCCCCTGGACCGCAGCCCCTCCCACAGCCTCCGGGTTCGGACCTAGAGGGCACCAGCTTCCGCGGGGCCACCTTCCTCGTGGCTCTGCTAAGGGGTCAGGAAAAAGAGGATGAGGATGGGTTCAGCCAGCACACCTCGCTGTATCAGTATCCCACCCTCCACTGACAGGAAGAACGGGTGACCTGTCACTTAAAAAGGACCCAACACCCCCTTTTGGCAGGAGGGGGACACTGTACCTCACAATGGACACATTCAGCAGTGGGGGGTATATGTGGTCGGTCACTCTTTGGTGCAGCTGTCTGGCCTCTGCAGATTGAACAAAAGATCCCGTTACTATGAGATAACAGGCTGATGGGGAGAGGACTCACCTAGAGTGTGAATACCCGACAGACCACTGGAACGCCTTTGTGTCTGAGGACACATCTAGCATGCGAATACCCGACAGACCACTGGAACGCCTTTGTGTCTGAGGACACATCTAGCATGCGAATACCCGACAGACCACTGGAACGCCTTTGTGTCTGAGGACACATCTAGCATGCGAATACCCGACAGACCACTGGAACGCCTTTGTGTCTGAGGACACATCTAGCATGCGAATACCCGACAGACCACTGGAACGCCTTTGTGTCTGAGGACACATCTAGCATGCGAATACCCGACAGACCACTGGAACGCCTTTGTGTCTGAGGACACATCTAGCATGCGAATACCCGACAGACCACTGGAACGCCTTTGTGTCTGAGGACACATCTAGCATGCGAATACCCGACAGATCGTAGGAACGCCTTTTGCGTCTGGGAATCCGCACACTGGCTATGACACTGATATGCCTCATGTCAGTGAACCTGACTTGAACCAGTAACTCAAAATTAAGAAAAACAAAGAGTAAAAGATATCTGTTTTAAATACATGTTCACCTGGACTAACCCTGACATTATCCTGTATGTCGGTGTGTGCTGAGAATTAATATTAAATTTTAATAAATAACACAAACACTCCCTTAAACAAGACGGCCTAAACAATCAATCTTTCAGAACATGTACCATTTTACAATAAAGTTCCCTTTTGATACGGATGGATGGTTCTAACTTATTAATAAAAAGAAAACTGTGCAATAACTTGTTCACAATTGTCTATTAAAGATTTAGAAAGTGTTAGAAACTAATTAATAACCTGATTATAAACCATTCAAAACCTTTTGTGAGGGTATTCTAATTGTAACGTGGTACCCATATACCTTTGAATAACTATTTCAACACTACCTTTAAACCCTGTTATATAGATCCATCCATATACCAACTATTACTGGAAAGTAGGTGCCTGGAGCCCAGGCTAGGAAGTACAAGGCACAAGGTAGGAGTAGACCATAGACGGGATGTTAGCCCACTGCAGTGCAGCAGGAGTAGACCATAGACGGGATGTTAGCCCACTGCAGTGCAGCAGGAGTAGACCTTAGACGGGATGCTAGCCCACTGCAGTGCAGCAGGAGTGGACCATAGACGGGATGTTAGCCCACTGCAGTGCAGCAGGAGTAGACCTTAGACGGGATGCTAGCCCACTGCAGTGCAGCAGGAGTGGACCATAGACGGGATGCTAGCCCACTGCAATGCAGCAGGAGTGGACCATAGACGGGATGTTAGTCCACTGCAGTGCAGCAGGAGTAGACCTTAGATGGGATGCTAGCCCACTGCAGTGCAGCAGGAGTGGACCATAGACGGGATGTTAGCCCACTGCAGTGCAGCAAGAGTGGATCATAGGCAGGATGCTAGCCCACTGCAGTGCAGCAGGAGTGGACCATAGATGGGATGCTAGCCCACTGCAGTGCAGCAGGAGTAGACCTTAGACGGGATGTTAGTCCACTGCAGTGCAGCAGGAGTGGACCATAGACGGGATACTAGCCCACTGCAGTGCAGCAGGAGTAGACCTTAGACGGGATGCTAGCCCACTGCAGTGCAGCAGGAGTGGACCATAGACAGGATGTTAGCCCACTGCAGTGCAGCAGGAGTGGATCATAGGCGGGATGCTAGCCCACTGCAGTGCAGCAGGAGTGGACCATAGATGGGATGCTAGCCCACTGCAGTGCAGCAGGAGTAGACCTTAGACGGGATGTTAGCCCACTGCAGTGCAGCAGGAGTGGACCATAGACGGGATACTAGCCCACTGAAGTGCAGACACAGACAAACATACTTTATGGGTAACTCAAAGACATCAATTGGCCTGCATGACATAAGGAGAACATGTAAGCTCCACATACACAGCGAGAAAAACAGAGGCTAGCATATTGTACCCCTGACTTCTCTTGCCAGTACAGTTTAAATATCAAGATGGATAAAGTAGTAAAGAAAGAACACACACAGGTTTGTA
This sequence comes from Paramormyrops kingsleyae, assembly GCF_048594095.1. Lineage (NCBI taxonomy): Eukaryota > Metazoa > Chordata > Actinopteri > Osteoglossiformes > Mormyridae > Paramormyrops > Paramormyrops kingsleyae. The sequence goes on along the minus strand of NC_132817.1, from coordinate 17,171,171 downwards.
ATTATATCTTTGTGGGGACTCTCCATTCATTTATATGGGGAAAACTCTAATCCCAACATGACATGTGGGGGACATTTGGTCCCCACAATGTAACATAAACCTAATCCACACACACACACACACACACACACACACACACATACATACACATACACAGAATGGAACAAAACAAGCCTACTAATTAGAGATAGAAAGTTGGAAAGTAATAATGCACTTTGCAGATGTACAAACCCAACAAAAGGGAAAAAATAAGCAAACACAGAGTCTTGATCAATAACACAAAGTGAGCTTCTTCTCAGGAGCTGAGGGGGAACCGTGAAAAGTGGGAGGCCTTATCAAAGAATATTAAATTACAAAAAAATGAACCGTTCTTAAGAGAGCGACACTGACGGAGTAAATTGGCCTGATAGACGCAGAGCAGCTATCTGAATTATTCATCTGCGACTCGGGACAGGTCCCACAAAATGAAAGCCATCTTTTAAATCCGTCAACCAGGAATTAGTCACAGTGCACGAATGTTTCTGCTGCTTCTACTAAAGGGACAACAAGAAGTGTAATCTGTGACGCGCTTCCTTAACGATTCTGAGGAAAGCTCAACATGTGATCTAGAAAGAGGAGTAATTGGTAAACGGCGGCTGATTTGCACCAGCGGACCTGACAGCAGCACAGGTAATATTGCAGTGCAGCAGTAAGATAATCCATGGGGGAATCACAGGAAAGTGACTTCAGATGAACGGAATGTAGAGCGTGCAGTGATGCTGACTAACGTGTCAAGACGCAGATTTTCAAAGTGCAAAGAGAAGCCCTTTATCGGTAAAAGGCTCCTGGGGAAGACCCTCTTTTAGGGGAGAGTACGTCTGGCAGGATGAAGACGAGACCCACCTCTACAGGCCTCCAGTTGTTCTGTCAATACCTTCCTCATCTCCGACACCCACATGTTCTTCATGTCTGTGGAAGGGGCCTAAAAGCAGAGCAGGAGACTCATTTACCATTTTGCCACTGCCCAAGGCGACAGGCTGCTGCCACCCTGACGCCCACTTTCTCAAGGCAAACTATGCCACACGGTGGTCAAATATAGGAACTGCATACAAACAGAGCTATCCCCAAACTCCTAAGTTTCCTATTACCTATAATATTCTGTCCTTCAAAGCCAGATTATTATTAACTAAACAGTTACCAGTTACAGAAAAAAAGGATAATGAAGGTATTCAAACCATGAGAAAAAAATATTTTCATCTTCACAAACGCGACTCCAATAATTCACTCTGAATATTTAACACCTGAAGTGTAACCACCTAAGGAGACCACATTAGGGCCGTACAGTGAAATTAACCTCACGTAGTGCCAAGAAACCAGTGCCAGTGACCATACCAGTGGGCATACGGCTTCTTTTGCAGAAGCTGACAGAAGTGGTGAATCATTTATGGTGGAACAGGGAAAGAACTAAGCTACACAGGGCTCTGGCCCCCCAGGACTGGAGTTGGGCACCCCTGCACTAAATCAATAAAAAACATATATATATATATATATATATATATATATATATATATATATATATATATATCTGACATTCAAACACAGAAATATGAACACATTTTAAATGAAGTTGGCTCTCATAATGCATGCTTATTTTAGGCACAACAGCACGATTATTTTAGGCACAAGTTTGTGAGTGTGTGACTGCTGCTGAGACACTCTGACTAACCTTACCTGGATGATGTACACTTCCTCTCTTCCATTGCACCAGACCTCGAACTTTCTGCTGTCACCCTTCACGTTTTCTGTTATTCCAACCTCACTCATCTGAAAACACAGCGGGTAAACCTGTAGCAGTAGCCACGGTACAAATATTTCCGTAGTCTTGCTTCCAATTAAGCTTGTATTTGAGAGAAAAAAAATAACTACGATTTTCATCTTGCACAGTTGAGGCAAACCACTGAGCGATGCACAAGTGGAGTCTGGTTCTCTACATTACTGTGCCATAATATGTGGCTCCAGTTCATTGACAATAATTACTTTATAATAAATATTATTATAATAAATACTTTATTAATTTCTTTTAGTCGTCCTGTTTGTTTTAATGTTCTTACTGCATTGAAATGTATTCGCATCCCTTTTGTTCCGTTACACCTTTATTTCTTTTATTGTACTCTAATCGGTTTCTCCCTTTTAGCTTATTTCACCTTTTACTCTGATAACTGTTTTGTCCTTTATCAGTTTACATGACCTTTTCGCAATGTTACCCACAGCCCTGTTTATTTTGAATGTCTGTTCCATTTTCCTTCTTGACTTTTATCGTACATTGAAAGCACCTGGAGCTGCATTTCATGCATAAAAGGTGCTATATAAAATAACAATAACAATAACAATAATAAATAATAATGACAGTGGCCAGCAGGGGGGGCTCACAGCACCTTTAGGGAGTGCTTGAAGCTGTAGGACGGAGTGCGCTCGTGGTTGTCCGTGGAGTCCTCACGCCGCTTGCAGAAGAGCAGCATGGAGCTGTAAAGGAAGAGGTGTCTCTGCCTGGGCTTGAAGCGTGCCAGGTCCTTCACCTTGCTGTGTCCCTTCTTGTGCTCCGTCCACACGCTGAACGAGCCCTGCATCAGCAGCTTGCCCAGGTTGTTTAGGTTCCCCTAGAGTAGCACATACAATACTTCATACACTCTTGAGAAATACTCAACACCAATAATTCACACAAATACCACTCATTCACAACTAGACACACTTCCTCAAACAAATGCTCGTTCACTCACCGAAAAGCCTGTGATGGCTATCTGGTGCATGGAGTCGTTGACAGACTTGATGATATCTAGCATGGTTGCTAGAGCTTCCTGTAGCTGGGCAGTGTCTTCAGAGTTTGTGCTGCATTTGAGCATCTCCTGAGAATGCGATGATGCGACCAGGGTTAGGCCTCAAGTCTCCTTTTCCTTCTACATTTACAGCTTGACCTCCTGGGGCTTACAGAAATCAGAAACTGCTTGAGAATATAGGAAACAGACTTAACTGGTTCTGAACTCCAATCCTCATCCCAAAAACCTGCCCCCACACCGGCCCTCCAAGGATCAGGTTAGCCACCCTTGGTCTAACTCCCACTCCACCACCAATTTTTGCAACAACACAGCGGTCCACAAAGATCACAGGAAACTCAGGATGGTCATCCGCCCGATTTCCAGTTACTTATCCAGTAAAATGTGTGTAATAACCCTAAAATTGTAGAGTTTCTGCGGTCTATCCCAGGAGGCTGGAGGAGGAGCCTGATGAGCTGGCAGTCCGTCACAGGGTGCGCATACGCTCACATACTGTGGGTCACATACTGCCCCGTAAACCACCACGCCACCTCATGATTAGTGTAACAAACCTTAAACCATTGAATAATGCTCATGCCAGACGCCCTCCCCCCGACTACCTTATAGGGCACTGCGTAAACGACTCAAAACTCGACAGTGAATTTATTAAATGGAATCCAAAGTGGGGGAAATTTACTAATGCTGTGGGCAATGGTGTCATGTATATAACAGGCCATAATAAACACACAAAAGTACAAAAATTCTAATTAGTTGAATATGTACAATTTAAAACAAAAACTAAGGGTGGCAAAAGAACATTCTTAATTACAGAATTGTTATTTTATTAAGATGGGAATAAGACGAATCGACAGTAAACAGCCAGTTAAATCAGAGTAAACAAAGCTCTCTGCGTTTGTCAACTTGCCTTCAGCATCAGCTGATACTTGGTGATCCTCTGCACTGGCTTCAGCAAGTATGCGTCCAGCGAAAGTTTGTGATCCAGCTTTTTCTGGCATTCCTTTAACAATAGAATATGAAGTCTGTGCAAAGGACCAGAACATATCTACAACCAGATTTTCCTATCTTGGTGGTTCACATTCAAAATGACCAGTTACCTGTAACTAAGTGTAAGGTGAACGCATCTGTCCTCTGAAACGGTTTGCATGTACAAATTGATATGTTTCTGCATGAATCATTTGCGACACCAAAAAAAAAAAAAAAAAAAAAACACTCGGTGCATGGATATAGGCAAAAAATATGTAAATCCCTATCTGACCATTTACATTTGTGCTGCATGGCCAGGAGTCGGGTACATATCCAATCCAGTGCCACATATGAAATTAACTCAAATCTGATTCGAAAACATCAGATTTGCTCAGCCTATAAGAGAAAAGGCCTCAGACTAAACTAATGAGCACTGTCAACAACCAGTAGTGCTATCATTTTTGCAACTCTTAGTAGAAGTGTCGCTTGTAACATCATTAGTACCCTAGATAAGCCACCTGGAAGAAAGAAGATTCCACACACTGTCGCCAAAGAGCTTCAGATCGTGGCTTGTTCTGACAATACTTCTCATACATCTGCAGGTCTTCTTTCTAAATCATAAAAAAATCACAACAGAGTTTTTACATTCTGTCCCCACCGGTTCAGGTAAGAGTCAGTGGAACTTAATAATACTTGATATTTACATACCCTTTTCAAAAAGCATGCCCCAACTAACTCTGGATTCTCAATGCAATTTTCCAACTCTTTCCGAAATGTTCTAGAAGTGAAAAGGATCAAATCATGTCTTTATAAACAGGAAGAACCATACTGAATAGGTAGCATTAAAATGAAAAACAACAACCAAGAAGACCAAATCAACAAAATGAAGAAATATTCTGGATGTTCACAACGGTATGTTTTATACCAGTGCTTCTCTACCTTTTTTGCACTGTGACCCAATTTTTTCCATGCCAGCTCACTCGTGACCCTATTTAAATTAAGGCTATGATCTAGCACAGTGTGCACTCCGTAATCTGCGCCAATCGATGCCTATCACGCAAATTTGACTGGATGGGCCAGTGAATCAGTGGTTTGACTTGTTGGATTTGTTGAGTGTTCAATAGTTTTGCGTTAAGCATTTGCAGACCCAAGACCAGTTTATATAGGTTAATTCGAGGACTGGGGCTGGGAAATCTGATCGTGGATCAGCATAGGAGTTTGCTGGTAAAATGTTTACATTTCCAACTGTGCCTCACAGCCCTTTCAGAACTTAACATGACACAAATTTGGGTCACAACCCATAGGTTGAAAAATCACCATTTTATACCCTCTTGAAAAAGGTTGTATATTACATAAAAGCAAAACAGTGCATTAGTGCAATCATAGCATTATGTCAGGCAGTGAGAATCCCCCCCCCCCAACTGTAATATAAACCTGGGTTTGTGGGCCATGTATGTATGCCAGGACTTCTGAATGATCGCCAAGGAGTTTTACCATTCTTAGAGAGCATCAAAACCGAGAGGAAATTAACCTACTTAAGCAGCAGAATGTTCTGCACTTTCCCATAAGTGTCCTATTTGTATTCACTGTACTTGCTCTTTTCCCAAAAGTGTCCTCCTTTTGTTAACCTTCATTGTTGCACTTGCACGATCATAAAAAATGCAAGTTGTTTCAAAATATTATTCAATGTCTGTGCATCCATCACTCTGGATATTGCTCAATTTATAATTCTCATAAAAGAGAAGTGACAGCGATCGCTACAGACTATAATACGGATAGTATGACACTTGTCGGTGAAACATGACTGAAAATGCACGACGCCAGTCGCTTCATCGTTATTAATTCCGTGCTCCGTCGCGCGACGAAATTGAAAGCGCTTCCTCCACCGGGAAAGTCGGAAAAACACGAGGGATGCTGCGCGCGATACGCGGCCGGTTGCCTTGGAGATCCCCACCGTTTTCACTTCGTGTTACTCCTAGTCTCGGGTACAACTAAAAAAGAAGGCTTTTATGTGTTTGTATTGGTTTCTGAGAGCCAATTATGGTGTCGTTTTAACCCCATAAGTGTAGAGGGACGGAAAAGAAAGCACCTTACCGACTGCCTGAATTCTGTATTACTATTATTTCCCACGAAAACGGCGGATACCAGTTCCGAGTCTCCACTCGGCGACAGCGGACAAATGGGAAATTTCGATATACAGCCAGTTAAGTGCCACTGAGAGTAAAAAGAAGAGGCTCTCTTCAGCACGATCTTCATATAGGTCAGTAATTTTAATCTCTCTTTTGTGTGCGTGCTGTCTTCCCAGTACATTTAAATATGGATTCCAGAGTACTTTTTTATTAACAGTCTTAAGAGCATAAAGCGAAATGAGCGGCCAAATGTTCACGTAAATGTAGAAAACTGGCCAAAGTTATGATTTAATGTTTTGCAATAGGTGCCTCAAGTATGCTACAGCCAGTCGTAAGGATAAACGGTATAAAGATGAATTTCGGTAGCATCGACTGATCGTTGTGAAGATTTTTCTTAGCCTCCATGTTGCACGTGAACCATCTTGCGTACATTTTCCTAAGAATGATCTGGGTGTGATGTCTCACTCCAAAACAACGAGATGCTGTACAAAATTAAATGGGATAAAATGGGTTGCTTTCACCATATCGTGAGATGTTGTGAAAAAATAATTACCTTTCTTACCTGTTGTGGAAGTCATAGATTTCAGAGAGATTGCCAAAAAGCACATCCTGGTTGTTTTCCAACACTGGTGGTATCGGATGAGATAAGTCAGCTTTTCCAAGTTTGGCAACATAACCCTAGAACAAGGCATCATATACCACACTAAATATATGAAACTGGAAATGGATTGCTACTCAAATGCTTACTGTTGTACAGAATATCAGTTTACATATTTATAAAACGCACCGAGATTAATATTTATATATTCTCTGGACATGCATCAGGAACACCTCAGGTAACCTTGCCTAATAGCCTGAGTTGCCAACACATTCAATCTGCCAGACAGGTGTGCATAATTTGATCTGCTCAACCTGCACCCCCCCCCCCCCCCCCAAGCACCGCATGGAAAAAGAAATACAAATTTACTGACTGCAGCTATCTTGATACCTACTACTTGCACTCATGCATAAATGCCACCCACTGTTGGGTCATAAACAATGGCCTAAGATTTCACAGTGTAGATAACCGTCCGTGTAACTACCCGTTTCCGTATTAATGACCAACATCCTGGGTAATGACTATCTTCAGCCCTTACTTGTAGGAGACCTGGTTTATACTACAAACATACCTCCATGATACTTTGCAACTCCTCAACATACAGCCGTTCCGTTTCAATCAGTTCATTCATGATGTGTCTGTGGAGGGTTAGGGGTGGACACACAACTCATCAGCAGAGCAAAGGGAACTTGGCACCATTTGTTCAAAATACAAAATCATATTTAAAAAATAAAAATAAAAATTGGCATTGATGATCGAGGAAAAAACCTCCAACAGAAGAAAGGATGGATTAAGTAGGAGCTGTTATATATGCTAATGTGCAAACACTGATGTCTACATCTATATAGGCTGTTGCTCAAAAAAAGTCTGAATGAAATGTTGCTTTTATGAGCTAAGCAGTGCATTCAGGTTGTGAAATATTACTTTTAAAACAGGTTTGGTTGTTAGCGAGAATCATTTAAGATGGAGGAATATGCAGTTTGACGGTTTCCAGGATATTATCCAATCCTTACTCAGGTTAACACATAACGTAGGATTTCTCAGCTGATAAAAATGACAGCCACTGTAAAATACCTGCTACTGCATATTTTATCTGTGCAATTAAGAAACTTTGCAAAAAAAAAAAAAAAAACCTGCAACCTGTAAGAATAAAAACAAACAAAAAAAAACCTTTGGAACAAAAACCTGGCAGCTGTGGGGTCCCAGTGATGCAACAGACATCAAAATTTAGTGCACAATATGCCCCCCCCCCACTACAGATTTTAAAATCACTAATGGGCAGATATAGAGGATCCGCCAGTCAGACCGTGGCTGGTGTGACTCAGCCTGGAAACGTAACAGCAGCTCTCACTCAGCTCTTACTGTAGGTGGCTCCTTCACACCCACATAAGGACAGCGCTGTCTCACTTTCAGAGTTGCACGGCAGCGACTGGCTGCTACTCACAACGGTGATTTCACTTTGTCAGAGAGAAATCCTAAACTGTCCATCGGCCATACTCTGCTCCAGTCGCGCTGCGTTTCTCTAAACACATGGATTTACGACGGCCTTCCCTGTGCTGGTAAGTACCATCGTTCGTCCGGGAGAAAATTTCCATCCATCTCCTCTCCTTTCTAACCTTGTTTGAAATTAACTCCGTATCAAAGCAGAGTTCAGGGAAATGCAGTAAGAACTTTATGCTTCCAAAGGCGCAAGAAACTGCTTTTTGAAAATGATTTACAGCACTAACATTGGTGTGTTAGCTTCACAATTTCTGTATGGCTTATGAAAACAGTAAAAATTAAATAGATATGTCAGAGGCAATACCCTTTCTGAAACCAGTTCTGCATTGCCAGTGTTAAAAGAGGAATGCACATTCCATGACTGTTGTCTTTCGGCGTAAGTAAAACTAGTCTTTCACAGGCCTTATGTTTTGTGTAAAAGTGTCAGTTCAACTTCTGCTTAAATTAACAAAGGCCTTTTCAGGTTAAAACCCTTATTTGGTTTTGAAATGAAGACTTTATGCCATGACTGTTTTACAACTGGTGGAAAAAAGTCTTACCGAACTGCTATTACTGTGTAAATTAAAACCATATATTAATGGGGTGATTGGCGTGATTAATATTTATACTTATCCACTCAAGAACAGTGTATTGTGCCATATAAAACTCAAACATATTAAAATATCAGCAAGGAACCTTTTTTTTTTTTTAACTTGTGCCGCGTTTCAAAGCATTTCCTGTTTAACGTATATCTGCTCAAAGATATAGACAAATTATTGCTGATGTATTTAAAAATAAATAAATAAATAAAAATCACCCATCTTCCACAAACCCTTGTCCAGTAGAGGTCATGATGGTAAAAACAATTATGCATAAAATTAAAAATAATATGCGTAGAATGTCATTTTATGCAATTGAGGACTGTCCTTAAAAGGAAAAACAATACGTATAAAAATATACGCTTCTCCATTTGGAGTGTGACGGAATTGGGAAAGTTACGTCAAAGTAAAATTATATATTACCTTCAGCACACATAGCTATGCTTTGGTTACGTTCGCACTACGTCCACGTTTTTACGGGAGTCCGTGCTACAGTTATCTCCGACGTTGTAAAAAAATAAAAATAAAATAACTTCTGCGTTCACACTGCTCAGTGTAAAAGGCAAATGACGTAGCTATAAGACTGGATGTTAATGTATATATTTCTGAAATTTTTCATTTGCACATTTGACCAAAGCTTTTTATAATATATTTTTAGAATGGCGCACTTTATATTTCATTTGTTTGTTGTAACTCGAGCACAACGTGCACGAGTTTTTGTCCGTCCAAATTTTTTTAAATAATCATAGAAGTGGCGAAGTATATATTTTGAATAATTTTTTTCTTTGATTAGTAAAAGTTTTTTTATAAACGCTTGACTGTTGATTAATCTAACGCACAACCATGTGTTTAAAGTGCACGTATTTTAATTAGCGAAAGTGAAATATCAGAGTACTGTAGCTAGAGATGATCATGCAAAACCGCACGTGTAACGTAAACAAAGGAGAGGGCACCTGGATCTGTTAGATACATGGATAATCCTGGAATAAAGAAAATAACGACTTCACACCATCCAGTGCAAATCAACCGTGACGTTAGTATCCGAGACCAACGCGGACTCCAAGCAGACGGTCCGCAGAATCAGCTGGCCGCGCTTTCATCCACTTCACAGAGCTACATTGTCGTGCTAACTTTGCTAGTGAATGCCATTGTCAGTTTGTGAAAGATTTGCACCTCGCTCAGCTGTGATATGATCCGCGACCTAAACCCTCCATTATCACATCTTGCTTACAAAGAGCTGGCGCTGACTTTTATATTAAAGCTGAGCTGACGTGTGACCAAGGAGATTAACTGTAGTAGGGCAGGAGTGTAAAAAGTAAACAAAAAATATACATTACAACAGTAATAAGACTTGCTACTAGAAAGAAAGGAGAAAGCTTACTAAAATGTGCTGCTCAACTAATACTGGTCTATACTGGACTCAGATGTCTTTTCTAGCTCCTTATAGTTAATGAAGTGGACACAGGCCGTGGGGGGTGTACCATATTCCTCCAGCTATAATTATCTATTAATTCTAATGTGGCCCTGGAAGAGAGACTAAAAATTAATTGGAAAACCCACTAATTAGTCCCCCCCGCCCCACTAGTTTAGCATTTTAACTTGTTCAGGAGACCACCCTCGACCCCTAACATGGGCTGCTTTAGAAAAGTGTCGTGTGTGTGTGTGCACTTTTTGTTCAGTTACTTGAAATATATTCCAATGAGTCTGTTGTTTCAGCTTGGTCAGAGTATTCTGGATTTGACTTCTGAAATAGGCAGAATTTGACAAAAAGTCCCACTTTAACAAACATTTAACTGCCTTCAGAAACTCATTTTATGTGAAATGTATTTGTGCCTATAATCAAATTGATCTGATGATTTTTTACATCTGTATATTTTAAGGCGCAGTTTAAGATGATTTAATTTTGAAAAGCTAGTCACTGTGGTGACCTTATTGCCAATACACACTTGATGGCCACTTTCTTGGGCTCATTAATTCAAACAACCTGCCTCTATACAGCAAATCATATGGCTGCAATAGAATTCATACATGCAGACAGGATCCAGAGGTTCAGTTATAACTGATCTCATTCTCATTGCACAAACACCACAAAGGACATTCAGAGAACTACCATTATAAGGGAAACATGTGACTTCCTGACCACAATAACGACTGCGGCAAGGACCCCTAGGCCCATGTTTGAGATGATCTCCGTACCATCTCTGATTCTACATGTAGTTTTCTGCAACTACACTTCATTGGTTCTCAATTGATTCCCCTTTTTTTACCTCAGTTTTTTAATAAAAAACAGATAATGCTTTGAATAGCCTATTTTGATCATGCAATCTTATGTTGTTAAATCACTTTTTCTTTCAGATGAAGAAATAATTCAAGGTTTCTATAACAAAATAAGAAACTGGTAAACATGAGGACAGCAAGGCTTGACTCATTTCTGGGATCTAATGGCGGCTTACTTAGTCAGTAGACCTATTTTCATTCAGGCTCCCCTGACTCTGCATTAGTGTGGCAATAATAGAGTGAAACTCGAAAAACAAAAACATCTGAATTACTGCAAGAACATTCAACAGAATACACAATATCTGCCTTGACAGAGGAGGAGGATCTGGAGGTCAGCTGGACTGCAGAATGTTCATCTATTTCAGAAGGATCAGAAAACTTAAATGTGTGCAGCTGACAGCGACGTGCTTCGTCTTCTCCGTTGTAATGCTCTATTGGGATCAGCTGGACAACAACGTTGTGAGCCACATGAGGTCCTACTCATATCGCTACTTAGTCAACAGCTACAACTTTCTCAACAAGAGCTTCTCTGTGAGCCGGGAAGTGGCAGAGAGCTTCGCTAACCACCGTTACTTAATCAATCGCAGACATAAGTGCAGGGTTAAGGACTTGCTGCTGCTGCTCATGGTTAAGACTTCCCCAAAGAACACGGAGAGAAGGGCAGCCATCCGCTGTACTTGGGGAAATGAGACGTATGCACGCTCAGAACTCGGCGTGAATGTGAGGGTAGTGTTTGTCCTGGGTGTCCACCCCAAGGAATCTGATCGGGCCCAACAACAAAAACAGCTGGACCAGGAGGACAGAGAGTACGGGGACTTAATCCAGCAAGACTTTGTAGACACATTCCACAACCTCACCATCAAGCTACTCCTGCAGTTTCAATGGGCACACTCATATTGTAGCCATGCTCAGTTCCTTATGTCCGCCGATGACGATGTCTTCGTGCACATGCCCAACCTGGTCCACTATCTGCAAGAAATGGGCCGGAGAGACGTCCGGAACTTCTGGATTGGCCGTGTGCACCGCGGAGCCCCACCCATCCGCCGCAAGGATAGCAAGTACTATGTTCCCTATGAGATGTACCCCTGGTCCACTTATCCAGACTACACGGCAGGTGCTGGATATGTGGTGTCAGGGGACGTGGCTGCCAAAATATACCAGGCCTCGTTAACCCTCAACGCCACGCTCCACATCGACGATGTATTTATGGGGATCCTCGCAAATGTGATGGGTGTCTCCCCACAGGAACACGCATACTTCTCAGGGGAGGGAAAAGCCCCATACCACCCTTGTGTATACCACAAGATGATGACCTCACATGGACATGTGAAAGATATCCATTACCTCTGGAAGATCTCCACAGATCCTCAGCTCCAAAAAGCTAACTATGGACTCTTAGACGACCTATATTGCCAGGTAGTAAAAATAACACTGTTCTGTAAACCATACTATTTTAACACCTACCCTTGCAAAGCAGCCTTCTTGTAATGTGTGAAGAGTATTGGTTAGTCGCATGCTTTTTTCAAATATCATAATATCAAAGAAGAAGGGGGGGGGGGGCTTCTGTATTTTCACTTCGCATTTATATGGACATATAGTTAAATAAAGTGTTTCTAGGAACCTAATCTGCCCCTCCATTAGCCATGGTTCAGGTTTGGAGCATCTTCAGTCAAAAAAAGTAAGAATAAGTCCTAGTGGGTCATGCAAAAGAAGAGTCTAAGGAGAATAGAACACAATCTAGACATACTGCCAGTCGTCGGATGATCATAATTTTATTTATCTTTCGATGTCATTAAATTAAACTGATTTAAAAGGTTCCTTGCTTCTTCTTGATTTGTTCCTATCTCCTGGTGCCAGAAAGCTTCAAAGCCACATACTGTTTTACTGTTTGCAAAATGTTTCTATCTAAACAAGCCTGAAAAAAACTGTATATTAAAGCTATTGCTATTAAATCTACTGTAATAAAGATGAATTTGTTTGCCAAAACAACAGCCCGCAAGTACAATGATCTAATCACTGCACACAGGTAATAGTGTGTACCCCGCACCTACGGAATCTCCCCTGTTTTTGGAAAGCAGGTCACAATTTCTGCACAATTGTTTTTGTGGGTCACTGTAGTATATTTTTGTACATGTACACACACACACACACACACACACACAACCATTTTTGACACAAAAACACAGATTTCTTAGATTCAGACATGCAGGAACGAAAACTCACTTGAAAACTTTTTTAGAAAAAAAAAGACTTTTCTTCTATTCTCAAAAAGTGTGTAGGCACATAATTACTACATAATATTACAACAAACTGAAATATGGGGGAAATGCTGTGAAACACTCATTCTTTATTGCTAATGATTGCCTAAGCTGGAACATTTGACACAGAGAATGCTGGAAAACTTTGTTTTGTTTTAAAAAGTGTTAGTGTAAACAAAACATCATAGCCAACAGAATAACATTACACAAATTTTACCAAGCAAAAAGATGTCAGAAAGGAGCGTCAAGATTTAGGACATGAACTAAGGCTGCCTATTCAATACCCAAGGAGGATCCTACTGCTATAATTTTTTAAATTTGGAATAGCCAGATTAAAATATACAGCTTTGCAATTGAGTAAATTGTACTTGTCTTTGAATTAAAATACAGTAATGGACAGGAAAAGTCACTGTAAGATATACATGGAGAAATCTCCTACCTTCGTCTGTCGAATAAACTCTCCTCTGTATCGTTGGCCACCAAAATATGACTTAAACCCCCCTGGCTGGCTTCGTGCATAACTTCAATCTGAAGAGGGAAAAACAAATATAGGCAAAACAGAGGCCCTGTTTACACTTTGTTTTAAAGTGCATCTCAGACCTGGGCAAACAGGTTCCAAGATGCATTGTGATCCAACCACTCTGGGCCGCATGTGACCATGTATGTCTTACAGTGTAACTGCTAATCCATCCTGATGAGTCCATGACAATGACATCGCCACTGGTGTGTGAATGTCAGTGTGGATGGGTGAATGTGAGGCATGTATTGTAAAGCGCTTTGAGTACTCGTAGGAGTAGAAAAGCGCTATATAAATGCAGTCCATTTACCATTTTATTTTTACCATCACAATGACTGACAACCAAGCAGTCAGCTGGACACCTTGGAGATCAATGATAGATACTGGTGATATGCCACAGCTGTCTACTTAAGATCTGATCTCCCAACATGCATTTTAAAGCCAAGTGTAAACAGGGCTAGAGAGATGTTCTGTCTAACTGTTACACCTACTCAGCCACAGTGCTGCAGCATGGATTACTATCCCATCACAATGGAATCACGCACCATTCTACAAAAGCTGTAAAAATTCGGTTGAGCCGTGTTTCCGCGAAGGTATAATAATTCAGCTTAATTGAAATAACACACAAGTCCCCTCCAAGGATTCTGACAGTGTGGTTGAGGAGTTTACATACTTCAACGATCGACAGAGCCATGTCAAACAGACTATCAGCTACTTGGCAAACAAGTCTGCAGTGAGGCCAGGCAAACTACAATCCAAACAAACATCTACCATGAAAGGTAGCAAGTAGAATCAGAGCACCCTATGCAGAAATGGCTACAAGAACTCTTTGGTGCAACTGAGCTATGTTTATCCCTAATCCTAATAGTAGCCATAATCTCAAAGACTGACTCGATGTCTGGGATGAATCAAATTCTGCAGGCCCCTGTCCCTAAGGGGAAGCACCAAACCGTCTGTCAGTTGCTTGTTTACATACATACGTAACCCTTTCATTTTAAAAGAGGCCCGTATAACACAGGCAGATGGCAGAGTCATTGCTTAAAAAATCAGTTAAAAAAAGGTGCTCTCTCGTCTGTAGAGACACATTAGACTGGACACCCACTATATAGTCACTGCATAGTGGCCAGTTCACTGGATCCCAAGAAGGCTTCTGAGAGGTGGGGCATTATGCTGAGCCACTCAGAGTCAAATTAAAAAATAAAAGTTAAAAAATTGAACATGGAGATGCAATAACTCAAACAGTCTGCTGGTTTCGTTTGATTCACATAGTCCAATAAGGAAAAATAACTCGATGATGAATAACTGGATGAAGGTTCCGTGTCATTTTGGCCAAGACGGAAAGACTCAGGAGGAGTTTCTATCCCCAGGCGATTCGACTCCTCAACCAAGACATGCCACTCTCCCGGTCATAGAGTTATGGTTATCAGTTCAACCTTACACTGCTGTGCTGACACTGCACACTGCACTTTGTATGTAGTACCTGCATGTGACAAAAAAAGAATCTTGAATGAATCCTGAATGAACAGTGGAAACTAATCCCAGCACGTCCTTATTCTGGATCTAGTGAGGGAAGTTATCGAGCTGATGAAGAGGGTATTCAGATGAATGCTTGCTACTTAGCTGAAAGGTCAGGGCTACAGCAATGGCCATCACAGAGGTGAAAGCTTGTGCATAGGAGGAGTTTCTAAAGCCCGTGGTAGGAAACTGGGTGGCCCCATAAATGTTTTGGCAAACCAACCAACGCTTCAGGCTGGTAGGAGGAATACTTTGAGGAATCCAGGTCTGGCCGTGGAAGTGATCCATCTCTTCTCCCTCATGCAGCTATATAAGGGTACATGGGAAGATGGCAGCATATTCCATGTGTACTGTGCGTATTTAGAGAAGGCGTATGACCATATGCCCCAGTACACATTGCGGTATATGGGTACTACTGCTATTAAGCAGAGCCATGACAATGCGGGTATGGGTTGGGTACGGCTCATATAATTTACAATGGAAAATTTTTATCATTGTCACTGCTCCTTAGATTATTTTCTTTGTAGAAGTAGCTCTCACTGTAAATAAGGTTGGAGACCCCTGACCTAGAGTCTGAGCTACTCAACATACTACTGCTGCAACCCTCACCAAGAAAAGTGATGTCAAGATGAAGATAAATTCAAAGCATTGACAAATGATGCCAGCCCATCATAGGGCAGACGGTTAAATTCAAGATAAGTAACTAATGGCAATTTAGCAAAACCACACATATGTAAGAGGACAGCAGCACAGAGCCAGGACCAGGGAAACATGCAAACGGAACAACCGAAGATCCAGGGTCAGAAAACAAACCCACAGCCTTGGAGGACTAAGACTACAGTGACTACGCGTAGCCAATTTAGAAAGGATAAACTCTGATCAGTGTTGCTCAGTAAAATAAGGAAATATACCATGATATAAACTCACTCAAACTAGTGCTTAGCAATGGGTGCTTGACAAACACCACATCTTAAACTAGTAGGGCAATAGAGGCCTGTATTGTTGGTTAAGTCCGGGTCTGGTGCACATATTTTAGAGTGAACCCAACTGGGGACTGCACAGTGAACCCAACTGGGGACTGCACAGTGAACCCAACTGGGGACTGCACAGTGAACCCAACTGGGGACTGCACAGTGAATCCAAACTTTATTATGAACACCAAGGCAACATCTTGCCTCACCTTGATGCCCCCTTTTGTCTTGCGGAGGTTTCTTCTTTTTGAGGCGTCGGCATCAGCAGGTAATTTTGAAAACCCCGGGATCTCTGACGTCCTGTGGCTTGAGGCTGAAGTAGAACAGAAAGGGTTAGAGCAGCGGTCGGCAGGCGGCTCATCGCGACCGGCATGTCGTCTATCTTTAAGGCATTCCCAGTCAATTGCAACAAAGTATGAATATTTATCATCAAGGGAGGCCCCCCTCCACCCACTCCCGGAGTCAAAATATACTGCTGTTACTCAGTAGCTCACCAGAATTTTATTTCTTTGTAAAAGTAAAATTTAAAATGAAAAGCTAATCTAACCCCAGCTCACTATGTGATTCTCTTATAATTGTGGTTATTTATTCTCGTAATTCAAAGATGTGCAGTCCAGATAAGTAAATGATGATAAATTTGTCATGTGCGATTACAGACTGGCATCCCCCACAAAATGCGCCCACCTCCTACACACCCTGCAAAAGGGTCTTGGTCGCATTAATTGTGAGTGAATAAACGCTTATTAAGAACAGCCAGAAAGACATATGCACAAGAAGGTCTAACTAGTAACATCTTTGATCCCCAGTGTAAGAGGGACAGACTAAGTCAGGTGTTAGATTTGGAGGGAACTTTAGAAGTGCCTGGGGGGTGCTTTGGGGAGGATTCCGGGTGGGGGGCCACTGGCTGAACTGGCCTAGCTTGCTTGGCTGACAACTTCTTCAGGCTGGCCTGCCTCTTTTCAAACATCTCCTGGACTTCATCCAACCTTTCCAAAGCCTTCTGCAACTTTTCCTGCCAAGAAGGGGGGGGGGGGCAGCCAGAGAGAAGAGCCACAGGCTGATTACCTGAAAAACTGCTTTGTTTTCATTGAGTGACACTGTCATAGTTTGTGCCACCCCATCCTTGTCATGGAGCATAGCACCTACCCCCAACTCTACCCAGTCCTACCTACCTCAAGATCCACGGGAAGGCAGATATCACACTGGGCATGCAGGTCCCGCAAACTGGTCAGCTCCTCCTTCCTCACAGTCTCGATGAAGGACTCGACGTCTCTCAGGGCAGCTTCGGCGCCCTCCTGAGATTGGCACCTATCCACAGCTTGGCTGGCCAGCAGGTACATGCCAGACTCGCACCACTTGTTCACCTGTGACAACATCTCGCCCCTTGAGTTGCACAGCATGGCTCCAGCTTACATTACTGCTGTTTTGCTTGCTAGATGACAGAAATAAATAAACCAACAAAATGACAACACGTAGGCTGAGTCGAGTGCAGTCTACCGTTACGTTTTCAGGAGGAGCCTAATTATGCTTTAAAAGAAGTATACAGAATATATAAGAGCAGGGTAGAGCTACTGTTGAGCAAGTTATTTGCTGAATTCACTTTGCATCTTGGTAGCAGTCTTTAAATAGGTGCACTGCTGAGTATATCTTTCGAACGAGTATATCTGCAGACCAGGCCTGACACCCCAAGATGGCTTGATCTTTCTCCATACCTTGTCCACTTGCTGGTGGATTCGAAGGAACTTCTCCAGCACGGCACACTTCCGTTTAACCTCATCAGAGAAGTAACCGCAAACGCGCCTCAGCTCGGAGCACTTGGACTCGATGGAGTGGACGGCATAGTGACCATCTTCAATAAGCTGGTCACCGTGTACGACGTGCCTCTGGGCCCTTGCCAAGGACTCCTGAGAAACCAAAGCCACATGTGGTGAGATTACCAGCCAAACAGCTGAGGTTCAGTGAGGGCACTAGAATACAAGTGTAGCTTTGACCTGTCTGATGTTTAGACGTTCCCACCTCCACCCTCAGAGCAATTTAGAACTATTCCAGTAAACAGAGGGGGAAAAAAACGGCACTATGACACACTAAACCTAATTTTCCTCCAGGGATCCAAAAAAAAGTAACAAGCAAATTCATTCTTAGCAAAAGTGAAACCAGAATGCATAGTTGCATCAAACCGCGAAGAGACTCCTCTGGAGTTTCACTGCTCCAAAACACCTAGGCTTGACCTGAGCTCTCTCTTTCACAGCTTTCACTCCACTAAGCTGCTCCTCCACTGCGGTCATGCAGCTCCCGACGTCCGAGATGGAATCCAGCTCTTCCGTCCAAGCGTCCAGAGACTTTTTCACCTGTGCGATTGGGAGGGAGAGTGGCAACGCTGTCAGAGAATCCAGCATGGGCCTAGTCTAGAAGTCCCCTCTCCTTTAAACTCACCTCCAGACAATCCTGCTCAAACTGCCTGAACTGCAAACACTGCTCCAATTTCCGGTGGTGTTTGGACCAACACTGTTCAAGAGAAGCTTTTGTCTCATCCAGCTGAGAAACCAGCCTGAAACACAAAAGTCGCTCACTAATACAGGTTGGCCACAGAAACAGTGCAACCATATGAGGGACATCAAGATAGAACCTTCATATTAAAAACAGACAAACCAACCTTTCCACGGTGTCCAAGTTCTCTCTTTCATCAGGGTTGAGACGGCCACTAGCTGTTCTGTTTGCAGCTTCTTTGATACAGCACAGCAGAGTAGCTCCCTGTCTTACTGCCAGATGGAGATCATCCTATATGATAAGCAAAGGCACGAAAGGCAGATAGAAATATGAACCAGGAAACCTTATACAAAAAGCTTTTGACAGTCATAAGTCACATGCAACTTTATAATCCAGCATATTATTAGGGTTATATGGATGCATATAACATATCCAGGGAATATAGTCGTATTAAATACCCAAGTAAAGCAGAAAAATTATTACATCGTTCTACATGGTGTTCTGAAGTAAAACTCATAATTTAATAGCTAATTTACAAACAAGTAATCCAATGTATATGAAGTGCTCTTCGTAAACTAGACAACTCTTGAGGTGCTTGTGAAAAGCACACAACATCTATGAAGAACTCAACGTCTCCCAGGGGAGCCCGAATACTCTGTTCCTACATAAACTCTAGAAAAATTATTGCCAGTTTCGCAACGGAAAAATGGTACAAATTAGATTTTTTTTCAGAGCAGCTCAATGACACATTCATTCCACAAAGCTCAACCTCTGTTGGTGACTAATGCGGTCATTTTGGATGAATATAAACAGTGGGTTATTTCAAGTAGCAGGTAAACCAAACCACAGGAACCACCTGCAGCCCGTCGTGTCTCGCTGTGTGAGCGCACAACAGCTCTTGAGCACCATGCACATCCACGGGCAGCTCCACGCCACTGAGCTCGGCACTGAATTTCTGCAACTTCTGGGTCGCGCCCTTAACGGCAACTGCAAAGCTTTCGATGGCCTGCAAGAAGCACACCGAAGCAAGACGGAAACTTCAGTCACATTCCCGATACCTTCAATGCACCCATTTCCTTAATAAACCACAGCCATTTTAAGTAATTTCCTTAATTTGCATTTATTTTTTGTTTCCTCCTTTCAGAGGCATGGGGCAAACAGAGGCTGCTAGCTGAGAATGGTCTGCAGGTGCAGGAGACGTCACACAAAGAAAGAGCCAAAGCTACTGACTGTCCGATGGTGTATCCACTGACTGTGACAGTAATCCAGGTTCCCTCCGAGTTCACTGGTCAGCTGCCCTTTGTCCACGTAGATGTGCAAGTCGGACAGTGAGCTCAGCATGACGACCTACAAACAGAAGCATGGGGGTGGGGGTGTTGGGGGGGATATATATAACTAAAACTGACAACACTGAGCGCATTCAACTGCAGATGCCGTATATAATTTGTTCAAACATAATGAACCATGTCCACGTGCTACTGAGGTAATTACATCAATGGAATTTGATGCAACTACGCATTCTGGAGAAATAACTAAGGACAAAGAACTTTCTAAATTGATGGTCCATTTTTGAGCGCTTGTTTCAAATGATGCCAATATATGAACACAAGCAGCAAATTTAAAAAATGTAAAAGAATGTGTATTACATAGTTTTCTGCTTTTTCCATTATTTTTTATTGCTAGTTTGTCAAATTACCTTTATTTAAAGGGTATTGGATTTATTGTGAGCTCCGTTTTTAGCATCTTTTAGATTCTCTGGCTTAAATGAATTCAGCTGCCGTGTGGCCTTTCCTCACCCCTGTGACCCAACCAGGCCACACGTGGCAGGCGCCGTGCGCACACGATGCCACCTAGAGGACAGCTGGGTATTTCCGTCTCTCATACGGTGCGGCACAGGAACTTTCCCATTTCTCGCTCATTATAGGAAAGGGAAAAAAAAAAAAAAGATCCAATCTGTTTAGATTAGCAAGAGGAAAGGGCAGCAGAGATTGCTGTGGGAGTCCCAAGGCTCTGAAGGGGCCCAGCTTCAGAGGAAGTCACGGAGGGAACGTCTCACTTGTGGGCTGGAGGAACTGAGGTAAGAGATGAGTCACGCAGACAGACTCAGAGTTGTTGAGAAGCTGACTTCTGATTAAGTGTGATGCACGGGTGCCGAAACGAGAAGCGCTTTGGGGAGGCTGGGAACTGTAAGAGGAACCATCTCAGCCACTGTGAGGCCCCCAAACCCCTTCCACATTAACACCATAAAGCCGAGCAGGGAGAGGCTGTCTTCTGCCCAGAATGGGTCGGATCCTTTCCTCCGCAGGTTCTCCGTGTCCCGAGATCCAGCATGAGTGAGATGAGTCCATGGCAGAACCAGGAACCACCAAAAATGGCAGCTAGACGATGATGCAAAACGGCAGGGGCTCTCTTCCTCTTCCGGGTGCCGCCTCTTACATTACATTTTATGTATTTAGCCCAACCCTTTTACCCAAAATGCAGTACAACTGAAAGCAAGCTCAGAGTCCCTTTAGTAATTGTAGCCTTACTCAGAGGACCAGTGGTGAAATCTCTCTGCCGGGCATGGGATTCGACCCAACAACCTTACGGTCATAGGCACAGTATCCTGACCTGCTGAGCCACACACTGCCCTCATCTTCAGCAAAACTCCACACCGGTGAGGGATTTGCTTAGCTGAGAATCCGGCTGGTAAAGGACCCAGAGAAAGAACCGTTAAGACACAGCTGAGGATTCTGTTGGCAGTTACTGGCCATCCCAGTATCACCACCAGCCAACAGCCAATGCTTTCCAGATAAGGCTGCTCCGTGTGCTGCCTGCAGCTTGCTCCACAGCAGTGGTGAGTCAGCAGTTAGCTGGATACCGACCCCTGCACTGCCAGACACATTGGCTGATGCTTCGACTCTGGCCTTGGCACCAGCCCACAGGACAAGTTGTCAGCGGAGGCTGTGGTCCAGGCCAGGTGCTGCTGCTGCGCTAGACCACAGATACCGGAGGAGCCTCGGTGAGAGCCGGCTGGACACCGAACCCCCACCTCCGTTTTGGTCAGGACTGAAGACCGAAGAAAACTGGGTGAACTTTGTGGCGAGAGGCCTGGCTACAGAATCTACATTCTATGGAGGGGCTGGGTGGCTGTTTAAGTGTTAAAATTATTTGATTTCTCTTCAGTAGTAATAATAAAAAAAAGAATTCTGTAATTGGTTGGCATTCAGCCAGCCTTGGAATGGAGCAAGTCAACCGATTTGCTGCCCCATGTGTACCGATACCTCGGGTAGTTAAACCCAGCTGAGCCCGATTACCCACAGACTTTACCTACCCAAGTAAAAGGGAACATGGTATTTGACACAGAAGCTTCCAGTTTTCTTTTATTTACTTATGAACCCGGTTCTGCCTGCAGACCTTCAGCGCCACCCCATGCACTGAAACTCAGTGAAACTTTATCATGCACCTAAATAATCCAGGAAGGCCCCCACCTTCATTTTGAAGTCATCGCGGTGCAACCGGATTCCAATATCGGCCATGGCCCTCTGGAAAAAGCGCGACGGTCGGAGAACCAGGACCAGCTGCAGGTTTCCCGGAAACGCCCCCTGCGGGTGGACAGTATGAACAGCACCAATGCGCAAGAGTCACATGAAGAAAATTAAATGGTATTTTCCGGTGACATTTACAGTACATGAAACCAACTACGTCTACAGAAATTCATGATGTATTTGAATGAAACCACATAAATATATTTAACATAAAATTATATGCCGATTTTTCTTCCAAATTACCTTCTAAAACAATTTCTTTCAAGGACAGAATCTAAACACTGTTTTCCTCTTTAAAAGATTCACCCAGGAGGTCAGAGGACTGACATGCTGATTCACTCTATCGAGCCTCTCTGCAGGTATTTCACACTACCCTCCTACCTGCCCCAGAGAGACAGCCTCACAAAGGCGCTACAACTTTTAAATAGGACTTTAATAACATTCCTCACCCCTGAGCACCTATGCTGCTAATCACACAACCGCGAGCACAGAGGGGGCATGGCGCCACACCCTTCACGTACCGCTATTCTCGCCAGGGACGCTTTCACCGACGTCCATTTGTCCCGCCGGCGATCTATGACTATGATGAAGCCGATGCTGGCTGCCTCCTGACTGGACGGGGGAGAAGAGAAGAGAAAGGTGACGTGCAGATTTACGGCGGGGAGGATTTAGCCATTTGTTAGTGCCTGTGCATTGTCCACTTCGCATGGGAAAAATGCACTCTCTTTTTCTTTTTGTTTTATTTTTTTTTGTTTTTTGCAGTGCCGAGAAATGTTCATCTCCGGAAATGTCCACGATTAGCATACGCCACGGGAATCTTGGCCAACTGTGACTTCACGGCCTCACCCTCGAGTTTGGAAAACTGCACAGAAGGGAACCCCCACGCTGACATACAACAGGGTGGATATAGGAGCCGCCAAGCTATTTAAAGAAACACAGAAGGCAAGCACTGCTTTATTATTAAATTATGCTTCTGTTAAAATGTGATTTGGACGACCTGTCTCCCCTTGCTGTGGCAAGTCTGATTAAACAGGAAGTGAGGTAAAAGGGACCCTGCTGCTGTGGGTAGACACCTACCCATTCAAGCCATTATGCACCATGTGAAACCTACAACTAAAACCAATGTTATTATAATAAAATTCCACAAACCACGCCATGGTTCCTAGAATAGCATCAATTACTCAATCCCATGCCAGGGGATGGTTATGCCCAATCTGAAACCAAAACATGCATGCACCAGCAGAAAACAGCCACGGGAAATTCCTTAGGGAAACACTCTGGGTAACCTTGAAACTACAGAGGTGTTTTATCACATCCAACACACACTCAGTGACAGGATTTGAAACCACCGAGATAAAATGAATAGGAAATGAGCCTTTTTCGGCACCTTGGAATACTGGTCAGGTAGGTGATGACGCTCAGGAAGTCTTGATCCGGCAGTTCGCTAAACCCCGAGCACTCAGGCAAGGTGATGATGGGGGCACCATCTCTCCCTCTTCCTCCTGCAGAACCGAAGACTCCGGCAGTCAGTCCGCAGTCACTTGTCTATAAAAAACATCTGTGAGTGATCGCACCACAGTGACACAGCCAGAGCCCCAAGACAGACAGGAGGCCGACCGGGACTCTAAAGGTCACAATGAATCGGACAGGAGAAGTGGTCTGTAAAGGACGACAAACATGAGAAAAACGCAGAGTCCTAACGCAGAGCTTCCTATACCACATGAAACAAACACCTAAACGTCAACAGTAAACAATGAGGCTGATATTAAGCTATAGCTTATATAGCTTAATTTGTTTAATAAAATAATGAATTTCTCTGTCTTGAGTAATAGTCCAAAGGCACACTAAAGTCATTCAAACTTGTGCAACATACAGTAGTCGTACTATAACGGTACCCTGACAGATGGACAGGAAGGAACATGCACTGTGGTAAATCAGTACAGGAACTGCACGGTTTTCCCCACAATAATTCAGCTTATCACCAACAGCATATGTGGCAAGTAATGCTGGCTTCCATACATCACAACTATAAAATTGAAATTACGTCGTAAGCAAAGCCTAGTCCATGTGCCTTTATGGTGACTCACCACAGGTGCATGCTTCAATAAAACCACTAGATGGTGATGTTGAGCCAAAAATCTCAGTCAAACCACATTTGTTACTGCGGTCACTGCTAAATAAATTAATCCATTTGAAATCTAGGAAATAATTAAGGACAAAGCTGCACTGAATGTTTAAGGGGTTTAAATAGCAAAATCCCCGGAAAAGTAAAAAACTCCAACTGCAAATATCACAAACATTTTCAGAAGACCCACCAAGTTCAAACTCAAGTACATAGTTAAACAAATATAATAGAACATGATTCTGAACATATATGGCTAAAGTATAAGACTTGTACTTATCACTTGTAATAGTTTATCTAGGATTTATATTTAAAAGCCACAACAGCATGTTTTTCTTGTTACATTTACAAATGTTTGCCTTGCAGTCATTTGGAAGAGCATCACTCTACGAATGCTCATCTTCAGCGAGTCACCTGGTAATATCTGTGCCCCTCAAACCCAAGAAAATAGCCCGCCCCCAGCAACTAGTCAACCAGGCCCCCTACTGGCCACGTTTGGAAACGAGGACACCTCGCCCAAAGGTGAAGCTGGACCAGGAATTCCAAAGGGGTCAGTGGCTGCGGTTTGCAGTGCAGCACCAGGTTGCGTTTCTGCTCACTGCACCTCAGCCATCTGGCTTTTCTTATTTCCCAGCATTCCTTACATTCTCAGGGACACAAGCGTGAAACTGGCTGTTTTCGGCTCTTCGGTGCATTTTTTTTCTGACCAATCCTAAGCATCCATATGTCGACTATTGGAAAGATCTTATTTTTTGGCTATGACTTTGAATTCCAGGGTATCAGCACATCTTTCAGCAAACGCCCCTGCCCACATCCCGCCTGACAGGCCTGTAGCCCCTAGTGGAATGGGCTGCCATATTTTAGTGCAGACATCCTTTATTATTGCAGACGGCATGATTCGATTACCTGTCCCCTTTATCGGCCACCACCCACTGCTACGAGAAACCAAAAAAAAAAAAAAAAGCAGGATCTTCATCAGCTTTGGCAACAGCCTCCACAACCAAGAGAATCATGGGGTTTGAGATCAAAATAACCCCACCACTAGGAGGAGGTGTGAAGTACATCAGTCTCTTTACCAGTCACAAGTGGGACTTACAGACCCAAAACACTGGGTCATAATTAAAAATGCTTTATTGCTGTAAATATCACAATGCAGACATTTCCCTAAAGCTGTCAAACACATTGATCGACAGAAAATTGTAACATGAATGATTGGGCACGTTTCCTCTGCGTGACGCGTTAGACTTAAATGAAAATGCAAAGACTGTCTGGGGAAAAGGGCTGAGGTTAAACATCTGCCCTGGTATCACCTTCCAGCTTCAGGAATCACAGTGGAATGTTAACGGCCTGCCAGCCCGATTACTTATCTTCTACCGTCTGTCCAGAATCACCACCAGCCTTTTACAGGAAATACAAGGAATACATCAGGCCGATCGAAACTTTTGGCTCAAAGGTGACAATTGTGAAGGCCAGTTCCCAAGCTATGTACGTGTCATTTTTTTTTCTTAAATTAATAAATGAAGATATTTATACATTTTTCATTTAATAGGATTTGCGGAAAAGCTTAATTGGTGTGTTCCAGTGAGAAAGTGCAAAGTGTTATAATTTCACATGAAAATACGTCATAATCCCCTTGAGTAAAACATAATCTTGTATGCTTAACAATGTGTGGGGGACCAGATCCACCCATGTAAATCTATGCTCATGGGAGATTTATTTAGACAAAAATGTTCTAAGAGCATAATGAAAAGTGATTGGTTCAGAGAGATAACCAATCAGATTGTAGATGAGGCAGGTGCAAGCAACTATAGGACATCTGGTTGATTGTTCTGACATCTGACCAAGATCTGATTGGTTATCTCTCTGAACCATTTTTTGTTCTGTAAGTAAAACTCCCATAAGCTAAATCTATGCTGCCTGGCCAGGGTGAATCAAACAAAACGACTGTCTTAAAAAGAAACTTACAATTTAACCAAAGAACTACTTAATTGGGGGCTCTAAACTGCTTAATACAAATTTTCATGACTGAGCTGTTCTTTCAAAAGCTGATTCAGGGAAAGTCAGGCTTACAGTGACTGTTTACATTACAAAAAAAGAGAGAAAGAGATAGAGACAGCAGACATTTTACACTCTGTAGACTTGCAATGCTAACTGGAACAGAAACAGCTAAGGACTAATTATATATCCAAAGCACTTGTAATACAGTGAAATCAAAGTATTTCTAACACTGACTACCACTGTTCCATGTTTTCAATCCAGATAAGTAAAATTCCGGCCTTGATTTTGTCCCCAAAACTAATCCTTTAATGAATCACAGTTTCAACCTGTAATTAGGTATTTTAATTAGGTATACTAGGTACATTGTGGAATGTGGATTACACAGATACCAAAATTCAAAATAAACTAATCAGGGCGGAAGATGTTTTTAATGGCCAGCTTTCAGATCAAAATGAAACTGAGTATTAACTGCAGTCTACCAATAACTCCGAATGCTGAAATAAGAGGAACTAAATCTTACCTGACAGGACGGCAAACCTGCGGTGTAGCTGCTCGATGATGTCCACTGCCAGAAGGGGGCGCACCTCCTGCTGCATGATTTCATCTGAGGGGTGACAGTGAGGGGAACAGCTTCAGCCCCATGCACCCCAGGACAAAGGGGCTCCTTAGGAATTCATCAGTGCCCCATCATGCGGCAACTTCAGCAACAGACCGGCTTATTGCACCCATGAACATGGCCCTGTATGAACTGTGAGCTTTCTCCATGCAACCATTATGCAACCGCCTGATGACTATCATCCAAAGACAGGTTAGGGTCAATAAGCCTTCACTGCCTTTTTGGAGAGACTTAACTGTAGGAAATGACGGCCAGACAGAACATCTTTTGACTCACTCATTTTTTCCCCTTTACATCGTATGACCATTAAGCCCCCAGGCTAGTTGAGTCTCATTATTCAACACTGTGAAGGATAGAATCGCCCAAAGTCTCACTGTATCCATGCCCCAAAGCACCAAGCAGACACAGCTGCCTCTGTTCTGTGCCACAGCCTGCATTAACACTTAGCCCTGCCTTCGCTTCATTAAAAGGTTGCACACTTGAGCGAGGATTCCCTAGACTATGCATAGAAAAAGTCAATCATGATGGCAAAATTGATCTGTAGTAACAAAAGGGGTGTAGAGGGCATGAGTCTCAGAGGAAAGTCAAGTCTACTCCCACTGCATAGCATCAACTGGAGCAAACTCACAACCAAAAGCAACCAGCAAAGTTTTACAGCTCTTAAAAGGCCGGCTAACACTGAAGACTTAAGCTCAAGAACAGACCTTTAGTCAAACCACGAGCGTTACAGCATAGTGCTTTAAAATATCCTTAACAGAGCTTTGAAGAATTCCATTTTTTTAAAACAATGGATTTGAATACAGCAAAACTGTGCAGTGAATACACTGGTTTGCCCCGACACCTTCTGCCTAGTTACCAACCATGAAACAACGCATTTAATAATAAATGCCGCATTACATAATAAATGGACCGAATGTAACAAATTGAATGATGATAACAATGACAATAATAATAATAATTATAGGGCAATGTTGCAATGCAAAATTATAATGTAGTCTATAAATTTGTAACATTTTGTCAAGTTATTACATAATGTGTAATAATATTGCCTTATGTGATGAAAATTTGTTACATTTTGTCTAGTTATTACTTAGTGAGGCATTTATCACATAATGCATTGTTACACACAAACTAGAAGATGGTCAGGAGTGTGAGAATTAGAAGCCCATCTGGAATATGCCTGTGTAAGATACGTTTGGATTGTTATGGATTGTCTGAGCCTGATGCACAATTACTGCTATAATTACACCGGAAGACATGCGAAAGCAAACAATCATCATTCATTGCTTCTCACAGAACAACAAATACATCATACAACTCCATTCAGGCACAGAAAATGATCTGAACCATACTGAAACTGGGCAAAACAACCCAACAACAGCTTAAAAAAAAAAACTGACAACTTTGTCTTACGGCTGAATTCTAATAGCAGCAAATGGTCAAGATGAATGTGATAAAACGGAGAGAGTGGAAAGTCAGCACAGAATATAAGGAGCTGCAAGCTGCAAACACACAGGATATCTACACAAGCCGATGGTTCAAGGCGGCCAGGTCCGTCCTCTAGGGCCCCATGCCATCAAGAGCATGGAGAAACAGGGTCTGCAAGAGGCCCCACCCGCAGGCTGAGAGGCTGCTCATGAGAGGCTGCTCATGAGAGGCTGCTCAATAGCTGATTAGGTCATTAGCAAGGACAATTTGCATATTTGCACTTTTACATTTTATTTTATTTTTTTCTTTAATATTTTACCATTTTAGTATTTCCATTTCCTATTTTACTTATTTTGTTTATATAATGCTTACTACAGGAGCAATCTGGGAAATGCATTTTATTGCCTGCATCTACCACTGCTGGCTGTACTTTAAGTAAACTTTGATTTGAATTGCGAAATTTTTTTCCTGGAAAAATGTATTTTTTTTTTTACAAAAATGTTGTTGCTGGGTGCCTGACATTTATATAATTACGCTTGAGGGAATATATAAAAATGACATTTATCACCTAAATAAAATACACAGTAATAATCACAAAACATGCTAAATTTCCCCAATACATCTAACAGTGCATAATACAAATCTGATGAATCCAGATGTGAAATCTGAATATGTATGACATTTAATTTTTTCAAAGAATTTCCCGGGTTATAACTACTGAATAGTACACTGTGAAATCTGACGCTAAAGCTGCCCTGCTATGAAGTCATGCTTCAGCATGAGAAGTCCTGCTGCATAGCTGCAGATGGCAACCCATGGAAACAGGGGTTAACGCCATGGTAACAAACAGGGGCACCTTTGTAGTCCTCAAACTGGAAGATACAACTTCGTTACTTAGTTATACCCGTGCTCACTTTGCCTGTGATTTCCTGTCGGTTTGACAAAAGGGGCCATTTACCTCAATGAAGCAACTTTGTATCCAGCTTTGAAACTCCAACAGTACAAGTCTGTTATAGTTACGACTTTAATCTCTCCTTGTTACTCAGATGCAGTGGCTGAATCCGGCCCAGATGTGTAACAGCCACTCCACTGGTTAGTTCACATTTTTACCTAAGGCAGCCACTATTTTAACCTTACAAACGACAATATTAAAGGAAGGTGTTCTTCTCAAGATACACTCGTGGCCAAAAATTGTGGAAACATTTCCATTTTTTTTTTTTTAGAGATTTATTCAATTGTTGCTCCAGTTACTTATTTAATGGCCCAATGTGTGATATTTATAAAATCATACATTGGGCCATTAAATACGTAACTGGAGTAACTGAAATAAAGTGCTGCAGTCTCTAAAAAGTTGGAAGCGTTTCAGAAATTTTGGCCACTAGTGTAGATACCATAAGCAGTGTAAGGCTTACTGGTCTCTCAGGGCGACGACATAAGTGTGGCAACATGGGTCGCACAAGAAAATCTTTGTGGAAGAAGGTCCCTAAGACACACCCACCCAGATAGAATAATGCTTAAGGGACAGCCAAGCAGTAAACATGGTAATACAGCCATCATATTTTCCATATCCACCATAGCCTCCAGAAGGGACTCTTATGAGCAGGCAGATGCTCCAACTCGGCCTGTATACCATAACTAACATGCTTCCATGACAGCCACATCAAGATTCTGACAACATCTGGAGATCAAACAGGATTTAAGCTCTTCCAGATATATGTAAAACGTCACAAGGTTAGCCTTCCACATGCAGCCATGACTACCTTCGCCCTCCCGTCTGTCAAAGCGCACCGTAATGGTCTGATGAGGATCAAAGGAAATGACCGTATATAGTTCATCTCCTGCTGTTTCTATAGCGCTCGCGTCTGCAAATGCAGCATTATGAAACTGTGCCCTTTCTCAGAGAGATTAGGAGAATTTGGGGGCACTTTGGACAAGAATTCTGCTGTCTCATATTTAAATCCCATATAGTGTGTCATGTGACTCTTAAAAACATTCCTGTCCGAAGGCCAGGACCATAACCACTATGAACAAACCAGACAGAAACTCGATAAAACTAAATTGCTCGTATTATATATATGAATAAACGCGTATGCCGTTATCTGGCTCACCACCTTAGATTTAGGGATTACATGAAGGATAACACATCCATGCCTGAAGTTTGACTTCGTTCTCAGACTTACGGTTGATTTCCTGTGTCCGTTGAATCGCTTCAATACCCCCAACGCCAGGATAAAAAAAAAATAAAAAAAAAGTTGTATGTTTACCTCACGGGAAAAAAAAAACTTTTAACTTTACGAAAAATGATTAACAAAGTAATTAGTAAGTTTATGATAGAGGATGCACTGCATACTTTTTTTTGTTTTCTTTCATCAGCGGTGCGCGTGCGAGCCAGCGGCGCCCGCAGACCAGACAAAACACAAACGCCATAATAATGCACCCCAAGGACGGACATGAGGGGGGAAGCCCAAAATCTCTCACCTACCACCGGCCTGACCCTCTTCATCATAGCGGCCACGGTGTCACTCTGATCCACGGGATGACGCCCCAGCGCAGGACCCGTTGACCATCCTCCCGCCGCCCTGATCACTCTGCCCTCCCGCCGCACCAGCTGCGCCGGAGCCGCATTTTTGCGTTTAGCTGCATGCCTACACTGCGCTCACTTTTTCCAGCCTCGGCTCCTCCATCCGTGCGATCGTTTTTTTTCTCCCCCTCACACAGCCTGCTCAAGGCTCATTAGGCGATGCCGACCAATTGAACGCCTGAGAGGGTATTAGAAGGGAAAATCCACGCTCAGTGGGTTTTTCTCCCCCTCCTTAGTATATCCCGGCTTCACGTCTGAGACAACAAGTAGATCCGTATCGTGCAAGCTGACCATCTGTGTTTCTTCTCTCCCCCGCCGCTCCCGCAAATTAACATCATGCACAGTAACAGTAACACCCACCGACTGCCTGCTCTTGCATGAATGGAGTTGCATTTTTTTTCTTTCCACCCCCACCCCCCCGCCAAGTTTACCCGGAGCACAGCAGCACGGGAAAACGTGGGTGTTTATGATCCTTGAGGATGTGAGCGGTAAAGAGACGGAGGAACTGCGCGTCTCCTTTTCAAGCCCTTTTCCTTCCCGCTGTACAGTGCTTAGCAAAAACAATGGCATGAAAAGGAGTTCAGGTCCATGTGAAATCTAAAAATAAAGCGCTTCAGACTTCTGTCGGCCCTCGTCTCTTTTACAGAACCCGCCTGTAATAAATGGGGAGCGATCAAGTATTAAAAAGCAGCGAGTTATCTAATTGTGGATTATATTTAATTAAAATTACTGCAGGGCATGCGCAACATAAGGGCTGACATTAGTTTTTAACTTGAAAATGTGAGCTGAAATGTCGAATGGTCATATTTAAACATTAAAATGATATCTTCTTTCTCATCTCAGTTCCGAATTTAATTAGTTTCTGTCCTCCCCACCCAAACACTAGCTAAACATAGTAAACAGGAAATTGACGCGCATATAACGCCACTGTGAGGCATTGTCCCTCATGTTATGCAATAGATGCATAGCCCTTGTACTGTGTTTGATTACTTAGCAAGGATAAACTTGTGAAATATAAGTAATTCATTTTCTCAGAGAGTGTGACACAACACTGGTTCATAAGCAAGAATTTCTTATTTGTCTTCATGGGGCCCAAATCACTAGCTGCTGCTACCCACTACTAGCGATTAAGTGGCATTTAACATGTTAATATTCCACATTGAAATGCTATGAGATAAGTATAATACACCCTGACAAAAGTAGGCCAACCATCTCGCACAGTCACATCACTCCCCGCGTGACACAAACACCAGCGAATGCGGAGGGAGGGATTGCCCAAAGGCATCATCATCATCGCAGTTCCATAACCACTCTGGCTTTTCCAGGAAAAAAACAGTATGGGGGGGGTGGGGGGGCACAGCTGCCCCCACCTCAGCGCAATGCCCAAAACAGGAACCTGTGAATGGCTGTCATGCTCCTCACACGTCCGAGATGGGGGGCGGATTCCATCAATTGCCAGAAAGACATGCAATTCTTAAAATAAGGAAATGGACGCTGGGGAATTATCATGATCAAAATCTATTTTATGGGGCTTTACTGTGGAAAATGCTGCCTTTGCTTCCAGCGGAGCTGATTTCATGCTTCCCGAAGGAACATAAGAAAAGGACAGTCGTTAAATAAATAAGAAGAACAGGAAGAATTGGAGCCCGGCTTATGATCTGTACGTCTCAAACATGCTTTTTTGATACAGTCACAGAGCTGTGATGAATCCCTTGCGTTCCAGCAAAGCCTTCCTTTAGGACTGGATGAGGGAAACGCAGACCAGACTGGCATCCTGTCATTGGCTTCCCCTGCCTCATGTCCCGTGCTGCTTGGAATAGGGTCTCTTACTTCATGCCCATGTACTGGATAAACTATTAGAAGATTGATTGATCCATATAAGCCCCAAAAAGGATCCATTTTGTGCTTTGAGATTTCTGGTTCTTCTTCTCTGGATATAGCTGAAGGACCGGCCATTCAGGTGGTTCCCATTAACAGCGTGAGGATGCAACAGTGGGCTGGGGTTGGGAAGAACTGCACCTGTTGCAAAAGAGAACTTTGTACCGGGCAGAAAGGTCAAGAGCAGCGCTAGAACACCACACGGTCAACACAAAGTCCACTAGCAATACATGAAGGGGGTTGCACCAAATCTATGGACCTGCTGTGTCACAGATACCAATTAACCAGTTAAACCGCTAGCTTTCTGCTTCTGTGAAACCCAATTCATGCATTTGAAAGTGACTGATTACATAAATGTCTTGTCCAGCTACATTTTTTTGTTAAACAGAAGGAATAGAAAACCAGTATTTCCAGTAAAGCTGCAACATTACCTCAGACAGTTCTTTTTTCATAACATTTGGGAAAGTGGGCTTCTCCTGGCCCTTTTACTAAATAGGGATCTGAGCAAAGCTCCTTTCGTTCAATAATGTCCATGTTTTTGCCCCCATCGAGTTCCCTGCCAGACAGTGCACACTTACTTAGAGCTGGGAAGGAGCAAAAACCTGGACTGTCATTGGGTCCCCAAGGACCGGATTGGGAAACACTGCTCCACAGTGTTTGATCCCTCACTCACATTTACCCAAAGTTTGTTTTTGTGTACAACAAAACAGCTGAGCAGGATCTGATAAGGTTTTTTTTTTTTTTACTTTTTTTGAGCATATTTTAGCATCTGTTAGCATTTTGGTTTCAACCAGCCTGCTACCGAATCCCCAAAATGTTTGTGTGTTTAGCTGATTTTCTGAGCCACATTGCCCCAAAGCGCCTTACAGAAACATTTCTGTGGGGAATTATAAAAAAAAAAAAAAAAACAATGAAAACCCAAAATGCTAAAATCTGAATGTGATTCAAGTATGCGATTGAGTGTTTCTTGTGAAATACATTGAAAAAAGAAAAAGAAAAACAGAAAATGACAAATAAAACTTTAACTAATGCATAAGAATTGCTTGGTCATGGATGATAAAACACCAGCTTTACGCAAACAAGTTTTGCTTTCTTCTTGATAGCCATTCATCTTGGCAAAACATCATGTCAAAAGTCCTTTGAAGACAACACTAGATTATGTTATGCTGCTGTCTTCAGGACACGCTGCTACACACAGGTTAGTAACTCAGTAACAACTTGGACTGAATAAGCAGCTAATGAACTGATAGATGTGTGGTATGGTGATATTTTGGATGCAAATGTTCTATTTAAAAAAATCCAAGCGCTGTCTGGAATATTACAGTACTGCATGTGCTACGTTACCACAGGAAAGGGGCGGCTCGCTTGCTACAGGATGTCAAGCTTCTGTTGACCTTTGACCTTAAACACACCTTCAATCCACTCAAAGCAACATGCTTCCTCTGGCTGCCAGCCAGGTTCTTCCTTAGCCTTTAGCCTGCGGGGCTTCTGGGATACGTAGTTGAAGGCCTTGAGGGCCAAGGTCATGATTGTCGCACTAGGGAGCATGTGAACTGATAGATGTGTGGTATGGTGATATTTTGGATGCAAATGTTCTATTTAAAAAAATCCAAGCGCTGTCTGGAATATTACAGTACTGCATGTGCTACGTTACCACAGGAAAGGGGCGGCTCGCTTGCTACAGGATGTCAAGCTTCTGTTGACCTTTGACCTTAAACACACCTTCAATCCACTCAAAGCAACATGCTTCCTCTGGCTGCCAGCCAGGTTCTTCCTTAGCCTTTAGCCTGCGGGGCTTCTGGGATACGTAGTTGAAGGCCTTGAGGGCCAAGGTCATGATTGTCGCACTAGGGAGCATGTGAACTGATAGATGTGTGGTATGGTGATATTTTGGATGCAAATGTTCTATTTAAAAAAATCCAAGCGCTGTCTGGAATATTACAGTACTGCATGTGCTACGTTACCACAGGAAAGGGGCGGCTCGCTTGCTACAGGATGTCAAGCTTCTGTTGACCTTTGACCTTAAACACACCTTCAATCCACTCAAAGCAACATGCTTCCTCTGGCTGCCAGCCAGGTTCTTCCTTAGCCTTTAGCCTGCGGGGCTTCTGGGATACGTAGTTGAAGGCCTTGAGGGCCAAGGTCATGATTGTCGCACTAGGGAGCATGTGAGAGGGTTAGAACAGGGTTAATTTGTAGGGAAAGTAGAGATATTTTGTCAGTCGGAGGGGTTGTTCCAACGTGGTTAGGTGTGAATTAAATTTTACCAACTGTGGGGAAAATGCAAAGAGGGCAACGAGTCGAGCCCTTTCTCAAAATTTGTTCATAAAACAAGACCAGCACACACATGCCTAGCCGCCCTCTGTCATCTGGCTTTGCGTCTGCTGGACACACGAACGTCACGCAGTGGACCTGTCCGCCACTGCATTCAGGTCACCGGCTGCGCAAGTCGTCATCCGCAGACAATGACAGAGCCATTGTTCTGTTGTTTCCCGTCTTAAAAACACCGGCCTTTAGCCAAAGGACCTCAGAGAGAAAGAGGTCTCCTTACCAGAAGGAGAGGCGATGTGCCCCATACATCGAAAGAAAAAAAAAAAACAGGCTACCGTACAGATCGTCCCGGTCACGTTGCTGCAGAAGATGCCAAAAAAGAGATCTCAGCTGGTCAACGACACAGCGCACGTGTACATGGGGAGACAAGCGTGAGCAAAGTACAAAACAGATCCACAAGGGAGCAAGCACGTTTTAACCAGGAAGTGAGGAAGAGGGAAGGTTCACTGACTTTCCTGCTGTCAACCTAAAGTCCAGAAACAGCCTCTGTGTTTAATCGCTTAATATCATGCGCTGCACCATAACCTAAATACCTAAGAACAGGGGAAAATCAATCACAAAATTATGAAAGATACTGCACCCCAAACAATGATTAATTCTGAATGTGTGTGTATCAGGTCTTTACTGTGCAAAAATATTTTATACCTGCTGTCTGCTGAATATATATTCTGTCACTCCATTGGCATATTTTAAAGAACATTTATGGGAAATGTGTTTTATATTAAGAAAAATATATGTTTGCATACAGTGAATCTCCACCAGAAGGTGCAGCAGTGAGTAGGAGTAGGAGCTCATGTTCCTCACTGTGACACTGCATTGCCACCTACTGAGCAAATAAGCAAACACATTAAAATGTAAAGAGATTTAATTTTCAACTGTCTTTGGTCATAGTTATTTAGAAACACTATTGTACTAGTAACATTTGCACTTCCGAGCTGTAACTACTAAAATGAACTGCAAAAGGTTTTCTTGAGGAATTGGTCAGTCCATGCTGAGTATCTGTTTTGTGTGAGATAGTATGGTAAACATTAACCACTGCAAACATTAACCACTGTAACTATTTCCAGTCACTTGGCCACCTTATTGGTTGAGTGTGTGTAATCCCGCTTGTCTGTGAACCATCTGTGCCTCAGAAAAAGCCATTTTCCCATGTATTTTACGTAACTGCAAGCAGGCCCTGGTGGTCTGGCTGCGCTAATCTTCTTAACACTATTAGGATCAAAAACAGCGAATTTCCTCTCCTTAATTCTGTGGGACTGCTGCCAAAGCCCGTATCGATCAGCCTTCTGGCGATGGAAGTGTATGTGAACCAACTACGCTAACATCTGACAGTCTTTACACAATTCACATGCAGAAAATACCGGGCTAGTTTGTGAATAACGCTGAGCTAAGCGTAAGATGGACTCCCTGACAAAAATGTTCTGTAATATCAGAAAAGAGACGCTCCAAACTGATTTGTACAAATGGAAAGTCTTGTATCACCGTTAGCAGGGTATTTGGCACTAATGTGATATTAAAAGAAGCCATTGTTTTCCACGTAACTTAATACACGTTTGTCTAAGATTCTCCGTTCCCTGATTACATTCCGTGCCACTGCGACTAAAACCCATTTCACCCACAGACAGCTGCACCAAAGCATTTAACGGTCTCCCCATCATCCCTCCCACCAAGTCATAAAAGATAATCTTCCATGTTCTCTTTCTTGGAACACAGAACAATCGGCACATCCGTTACAGCATACCAGTCAAGGCAACCATTCATTCTTTAAACTATTTAAAATATCGATGGGTAGTTTAACTGATTACTGAGTTAATTTAATTGGTGAAATGAGTAGAGGTCCATGAAGGATTAATCATTGCTCTAGAATTTTGCATTTTCATAGCATCAAGGATTTATTGTAAATAGTACTTTTAAAACGTTAAAGGTGTTGATAGGTTATTTACCACAAATGCAGCAATAGAGGGATATTGTTTTTAAAGGTCAAACACTTTATTTAACATATTGCAATGAGGAAAACCTAGAACCAGACAGGAGCTGGAATGAGGCAGTCTGGAGACTCCGTAATAAACAGTCTGTAGAGGCATTATAAAGAATCTAGGCGGTTTTTCTAAAGTGGCTTTTATGAGACATCAGTACAGCCCTTTTTAGGGATGTCTGAGCTGTGATTTCTTTTGCCCGAGTGTTATAGCTGTACCAAAGCACAGTTAGCAGTAGCATTTGGAGAGTCACCCACGCTTTTCATGGGTAGGACATATGCTAAACGAAATGACCTCGTAATCCTGTACGTAAGTGAATCACTGAGTGTGATGATGACTCATTAGACTTACATCAGCTTCCCAGAAGTATGACAGTGACAACCTCAAATCAGATTCGCCGTCATGCTTGCAAAACCTGGTGAACCACTCAAAATGTGGCTTTGCAGCTCTCTTTAAGGCAGAAACCAGAAACCAAGTTTGCAATTTCTAAATGAGCACTTCCCATATGGGCTTAGATTTGGGTAAGGGCAGCAGGTGGCGTAGTGATTAAGGACATGGCCTTGCACCCTGAACACTGGCGCTGAAATTCCACTGTAGATCCTGCTGTGGGTTGAAAATATATTTGGAAAAAGCATCAACTAAGCAACTTATTGGGAGCATAACAATTACTGCAATGCACCTTAATGTGAATGGTCAGTACAAATGATTTGTCTGTACAAAAGTATCAAAAGCATTCTATTACACACACACACACAACCACACACACACACACACACATAGATACACAAACACACACACACACACACACACACATATATATATATATATATATATATATATATATATATATAAGAAGCTCTTCGGGACAAAAAAGTAGAGGGGATACAATACAACCACCCGGTTTAATCACCATAAAGTAACCTGCTCGACCTCTAACTCGGGAGGCGTGGAAGCCTGACCAGCATTCCAGAAAGCCGGTGTGGGCTGCAGCCAAGAGCCGGCAGCAGCACCCGAGGCGCGCGCACGGGTGATCCGTTGCCTTGGTAACGGCTCGCTTGTCATCACAGGGCAGCCGCAGTACTGGTCCAGTCAATGATCACGAACCGCAACCCGTGTTCCGTGTGGCTCTGCGCTACCGTCGCATAGCGCAGCCATAAATCTTGACTAACGAGAAGGAAAAATATCCGAATAATGTGTAAAACAGCTTTTTGTTGTATATATTAAATACCGTCCCATAAATACAACCCTGTGACACAGCGCGCACCTTATTATCAATAATGTTTTTTTACAGTTAGAATAAACTACAGCTTTCCTTCGCTAAAATGACATGAGCCTTTCTTCATTCTGTTTTCTATTTCTATTTGCGAATAGGCAATAAGTACATACCTGCATTTGTTATATTTCCTAAGTACATGTTTCACCTTCAAAATCACATTCTGCACTAACATAATTTTAATGCTACTACATACATCAATAATAAACCTGACTTTGTGCTATATTCGGAGTTAAGGCAATATTGGAATATATGCTTTTGTATTTCTCAATAACCTTAAACATACAGTTTTAAAGGTAATGCAGGGAGTTGAGTTTAAGCTCCGCCCCAATGGCGCGCGCACACACACACACCCACGCGGACACGCGAGTTCCCCACGCGGCGGCGGCTCCGACGGGAGACACTGACCGACTCGGCTGATGACGCGGTCCAAGCATTGCTGCAGCTCGGTCGGGGGCATCTTGCTCTCCGTCTGGGAGAGGAGAGTGTCCCGCGATGGGCCAGCATCCACCTGCATCCGCCGTGCCCGGTCCCCTGCGCAGCCTGCTCCGACTGCGGACACTCTCTGCGTGCGCGTACCAGATTAAACTCCCACTCAGCTGCTACGCGAGTGTCATAAGCAAAGGGGGTCCACGGACGCCTCTGGGAGACGTTCTGCTTAACTCTATCGCCGCTTCCCATGTAACACACGTAGCAAAATAATAATCAAAATAAGGTTTCAGTTTACTAGTGTTTGCTCACCATTAAGGTTGAGTCAGGTAGACAAATGCTTACTGGAATCGACACGACAGGTTTAAACCTTATGGAGTGTTTGTATTAAAAACATGGAGCTTTGGAGCATTATATCGAGACCAATATAATGTATAGCTTAACCGCTCGATGTAAGGATAAATGTATATTTGACACTGGGTTGGCGTCCTGCATAGGACAAGCGGGTATAGAAAATGGATGGATGTAGGTTGACAAATACCCACATTGATAAAAACGTAGCTTTTACTACGACGAACTCATAGATTTACGTAACACAGGTCGGTACGTGTTACAGATTTACCGTGAGGTTTCCGATTTTTGACAATTATTATAATTATTTTGTTTAAAAAGCTTACATCTTCTCTTGTAACTGCTTCCTGGATTTCCCTAGTAAAAGCTAGGAATTATCACGTTTTTCTGAATATCAAGGTGCTGTACAAGCAGTAATAAAACAAATCGGTAGAGGGCAATTATGTCCCATTTAAAGTCATCTGTATACAAGGAAAGGCTGCTATCAGATTATTATCTCGTAAAGTGTCGTGTTGTTCTCATTTTTGGAGCCTTTAGAGATGCTATGACGCTTTGACTTGGTTTTTTTATATGCTTACAACAAGAATAATAGAAATAGATTTAGAGAGAAACGAACTGCACAATTAGATTTAATTTAATCAATACAGTATTGCAGTAAAATCCCTGGTTACAGAATACTGACCTCTATATGAGCAAGTGCAACCTTATAGTAATGTTTGGACCGCTTTGTCCTACGCCAATGGCCTACTATCCTCGACACATCACTGACAAATAGGCCTTTGGGAGGTAAATGTTTGGCGGCGTTTCGGTTGTAGCTTACATATGATCCATATCGTTTTCCCACGATGACAGTGGACACGGAAGCAGGGACGTCGGCCAGTACGTCACAGTGCGTGCACTATCCCTCTCGCTCATCCACAAGCGTAAATTTTATATGCAGTGGAAATTGCCCTTATCAACTTTATAACTTGGCAAAGCAAGTAACCTTTGTGTTAGGTAAATATGCACCTGTTTGTAAAATTCTGCTGTGTCCTTGCGCGGAAATCATTGCTGCTATAATATAAGGCCCACTATCCTTATTGAGTTTCTGTTGCACTATTTAGTATTTATAAGCACCGACCTATTGCTGCTGATGAATCTGAACTCTGCTTTGTGGAAATAAGGGCGGTTTGTAACTCGAATCTCCCTGCAAAGCGCATACCCACTATGCGCTTATCCCCACACATTTGCTGCCTTTCATGTTTGTAAGCTAGTCTAGACGGCCGACCTGAGATCACTGTAAGACGCTGCCAGTTTTTGCTCTCCTACTTTGTAAACATTTATACTGAGAAAATCAATAGTAAATTTGACGCATGATGAAGCAGGCGGCTGTTTTGCTCTTTCGTGCTCAAACGAGAAGAAAACGAGAGTTAACGTTCTTTTCCACTGGACAATAACACGTTTAATTCATTTCCACTAACAGGAGAAACGTCGTAGCGTTTCGTTTTTCGAAAATGGCTCACGTGTGACACACCGTGGGCGGAGCGTCGTATTACATTTCAGGCTGACTTCATGTTAGTGCGGCCAGAAAGATGCTGATACCGCCTGGCGGCACTGAAACTGTATTGTTGAGAGAGATATGGTTCCTAAATTAAAATACCTTGCTTGAAAATATGCAGGGATGCAAGGAGTCAACTTTTAAATGTCTGCATAAAATACATGGGCAGGGGTGTGAGGAGTCAATTATGTGAATAATAATTCTGATGAGCAGCAGCGGGGTATTGTAATTGTAAATATGGGTGCGTCTGCAGTGTTCTCCACAGCTCCGCAGTTCTGCTGACACCACCGCATTCCTGGTGCTGGCCCAACTGGCTGCCCCCAGCAAGTGTTCTTTCACTGCACCCCCCCCCAAAAAAAATGCACACAGAGGCAACTCGCTGCTTCTTGTCCCTGTAGTGATGACTTTAGCGAAGTGTATTGACTTGGGCGTGGCGTCTGCAGAATAGCCCAAGACGTGTCATCGTGGTAAGTGTGCAGTCATGTTTATAAATATCTCTGGAAAGAGTTTTCAATTTAATTGCTTAGAGGTCTTGGTATTTTCATAAAGGGCAGTTTTTTTCTGGATAAGCTCAGAGGTTTTTTATGGATTTATGTTCCATTACTCATTCTATAAAAGCTTATTTCATTTTACGTTCATATCATACATTAATTCACTTGGAGGTTACAGTAAGGTGTAATCAGACTTGGAACCAGATTGTTTTTTTTAGCTAAAAAGTATCTTACTTGTTTTCTCAAATATGTTTTTAACTTAATAAATATTACAATAAATAGGTAATACATATAGAGATGTTGTCCATGCTGAGAAGTTAAGATTTGTTTAATACTATTTGTTTTCTCTCTACCTTCATCAGCACTTAGACAAAGATACAAGGACCGTTTTCAAAAAATCCAAAGGACTATGACAGCAATTCGTCTTGCCTCAATGCCAGTAGAAGTTTTCCATTAGGTATGTTCTACATTATATAATGAAATGTTTCACCTCTCCCACTCCTAATGCATTATACAGAACTCTACATCATGTTAATATCATTCATATCTATAAATTTACTTTTGCAATTTCAAAATGCTAGATTCATGTTGACAGGGGATGTAAGTACTCTGTGAATTTGAACTGCTTTTGTGAGGGTAATCATTCAATTATTTAAAAACCTTTTCAGTTCATGCACTGGGGATTCCTGATTGGTCACAATGGACAATTATTGTGCCACAGGCAAAATATTAGAGCCAGATAGTGTCCAGACCATAGCAAGAAGCATCTGTTTCTAGGTAACGTCTGGCGACTCGCAGTGTCTCTCTATCTCCTGATGAAATTCTGCAGTGTCAGTGTCTGGCACGGAGCCCGAGCCCCGAGTATCAGTGCTCACATTTGACAAATCGCTTCGCTGCTTTAGCTCATCGTGATGAATGGCTGCAGCACCAGCTCCTACTTAAGGCTTCGTAAATAGGACAAGTTCTAGCAGTTACATGTTGCATCAGGATGGATTATAAAGTGTTTCATTATGCTCCTGTTATCTCCTTACCGCGGTACAGCAGTGCATTTAAAACTCTGAGTCTCTGAGACTATGAGAGCAATTATCTCTATAATCATAGAATGATCACCCCTGTACACTCTCAGAAAAAGGGTTAAAAATTGTACCCTTGCATTCATACCTTTTTAAGGTACAGAAATGGACTCTGAGAAACATCCCAATGGCACAAACAGCATTAATGTACCACCAATGGTACAGAAATGTTCCTCAGAGTCAATTTCTTTACCTTATAAGGTACAATTAGCTACAGCTAAGGGTACAGGCAGACCATTGAGGGTACAGCCCCAGTGACAAGCAAAGGTATAAACTTTTACCTGGTCTGCAACATTAGGGACAATGCCCATTACGATGCATGTAATCATGATGCCATGTTTCCTAAGATAATCGTCAGAGGGTAAGACCATCAATATTCGGGTTGTTTCTCAAGACTGGAATAGTTCCATGTAGTATATACCTCACACACCATCTGTTGAAATAAAGGACACATTATTTGGCTTATGAAAGACTACAGAACTCCGCACATGACTGCAACTCAGCAGGCAAACGCATTGGCTGTCTTTTATGGTTAACAGGACTAAGTCAATTAGCACAGATTTCTTATTTTGAGATTAATTCACCAAACAAGGAGTCAGATTCAAAATGTTGAGGTCATTCTACCTTCCAAGTCTGGTGTATGTCTTTGTAACTATGAAGTCAGTTATGAGAACTCTCCAGAAATATATTCTCTTCAATAGAACATCATACCATCTGCATCCCATCCATATCTTTATGCTGACAGAGCAAAGCATATCAGAACATAATAGCTGCTGTAGAATATGCTCTGTACATTGTAGCTTTGATGTCACTGCCCATGAAGTTCAAAAATAGATGAGCATTTTTAGGCCATCTTGTTATGAATCACATTTGGCACAGAGGACTCATGGAGAGACATAAAGGGCATGGAAAATAGCATTTTAACTGAATTGTTTACAGTAACTATATGGCTTAGGCCTCCCAGAATTGGAACAATGTTTTCTACAAATATTCACAATTAGATTCTTCCCAGCTCAGTGACTACATGGGTATGCTGCTAGAACAGTGGAATGAATATTGGACAATACAGGAGTATTGTACAGTGACTGAAGTCTGTGCAAAAGTACTTTGCGGAGGTGAGGCGTACGCTAGCAAAAGTTTAAGCTATATCACTCAACTACACAGAAGCATCTCTCCGTTTAAATTCCACACAGCCAGTCATGCATATGCTTTAATCCTGCATTTCGGCTAACAAGAATAGCTCAAACCAACATGCTGTTTGGCATTGCGTATAGGCTGAAGCTAAGAAAATAGGAATTAAGGTTAACTCAACTGACACTAGATTTCCACAGCAGAATATTGACACATCAAGATGTTATGAAATCAGGGGGGGGGGGGGGGAAAGGTTCACAGACCACAAGAACATTAAAGCAAAGCAGTGTTTACATAAATATCTATTAGTGAACAACACACCGCAAGATACAAGTACTGTAACTTTGGCTTATCTACAAGCCAATTGTTTTATGGGACAAAAGCACGTTTAATTTAGAGTCAGGAAAAAACACAGAGTACCATATAATCTTTATTTTGAAGCGAGTCAAATACAATTAAATCAATTTGTGTGCTAAAGGCTTTTTTCATGGCCCACACTAAACAAGTCATTTATAAAAACACAATTAAATAAATAATACATTCCACAAAATTAACTAGAAAGTGCTTTAATTTGGAAGGCAATTGCATCTAACCCAAGAATAACTGCAAGTATGTTAGTTTAACATAATTGGCAGACTTAATACAGCACTTATACCTTTTAGTCCATAAGTAAATTATTAAATGGTAGAGAATATCTAATACACTCATTTTCATTGAACTAGGAAGAAAATGTCTGATAAACTGTAAGGAATTCATGTCTTTGTATCCCAAGTCAAAACTGACATGAATCTGCAACTGTCCTCACACACAAATCTCCCCACTAGTACTTGTAACCTGATCTGCTTTTAGCATCAAGACAAGATTCAGTATTTTCCCAATAAAAGCAAAATGCACGCGTCTATTCAGCAACAGCGAGCACTGCACAAAATCTCTCTCATCCCAGGATTCAAATCAGATCAGCTACATTCATGGGCATTTCCTCAACAGTCGTATTGTAAAAGGTCTCGATATCTCGAAGAATCCTCTTGTCCTCCTCTGTGACGAAGTTTATAGCA
This sequence comes from Paramormyrops kingsleyae, assembly GCF_048594095.1. Lineage (NCBI taxonomy): Eukaryota > Metazoa > Chordata > Actinopteri > Osteoglossiformes > Mormyridae > Paramormyrops > Paramormyrops kingsleyae. The sequence continues at coordinate 17,126,771 of NC_132817.1, read as the reverse complement.
ACTCCTTTCCTGCCAAAACGACCGCCTCGACCAATCCTGTTTAGAGAGGGCAAAAGAGAGATTAAGAACAAGAGAGATTACCAACGTAGATAAGAGCTGTTAAAACTGTTAAGGGGAAGAACTTACCTGTGGATATAGTTTTCCCTATTTGTGGGAAGATCATAGTTTATGACCAAAGACACCTGCTGCACATCAATGCCACGAGCCTGGGGGGGAGGGGGGGCGTTAAGACTAAATGAGTGTGATGCCATCAAATCCATTAACGATCAGTCTTAGTGATCTATTCACTCACCAACAAATCTGTAGTGATCAGTACTCTGCTAGATCCTGATCTAAACTCTCTCATGATCACATCCCGCTCTTTCTGGTCCATGTCTCCATGCTGCAAGGCAAGAAAACGGCATGAGAATCTTGCATAAATCAAAATTCCAAAGAGCAGGTGACTAAAATTTAGGAAATGAAAGAACTCGGCCCATCTTACCAGGGCAGAGACCGTAAAATCCCGAGCATGCATCTTCTCAGTCAGCCAGTCGACTTTTCTTCTGGTGTTCAAGAAAATGACAGCTTGGGTTATTGTCAGTGTCTCATACAAGTCACAAAGTGTGTCCAATTTCCATTCCTGGAAAATAAAGAGCAGTCTGAATGGAAAAACGAGGGTCGGTAAAAAGGGTTACCTTCATTTAGCAAGTGTTGCACAAGATCTTGAGACAAAGGGCACTGGACATTAAGAAAGAGGTCCGTCCTTGTCTCATTTCCGATATTGTGCAGTCACTCTCCTTCTTGGAGTATACTCTTACTTTCATTATTGTGAGAACCAAGTCATGACTTCGATCTCACAATTTAAGCAGGGTGCTTTTAACAAGAAGGAAAAAGATCCAGATGTACAGCACTGCTTCTTGGGTTTTGACCTGCCAGTCTTGAGAGAAACTCACCTCCCGTTCTACATTGATGTAGAACTGCTTGATACCCTCCAAAGTCAGTTCTTCCTTCTTCACAAGGATACGAATTGGCTCACGCATGAACTTCTTGGTCACCTCCAACACGTCAGCTGGCATTGTGGCCGAGAGAAGCACAACCTGACAGAGAAGAAAAAGTTATGATTGCAAAAATTGCCATGGTAGAACACATCACCCAGATTGCAGTGACATGTGACACTGGGCCTTGAGACAGAAGCAACCGGACATTAAGAAAGAGGCCCAACACCATCTCATGTGCAGCACAGTGTGAATATTCTACTTCCATGTCATACCCTGCTAGCACTATTGCCAAAGCCAAGATGACCTGACTCTGCCAATTTTAGCAGAGTTCTTTAATATGGAAGATACTATTGTAACAGCCCGTCTATTACCTCTGTCGGGCATCAAGTACTAGTTTTAAAGAATAAAAGCCACCACACAGGTCCTATATGCTTGCAGGTGTGAAGAATCATGCAACTGACCTGAATGTTTGTGCTCAATTTCTGGAAAATTTCATATATTTGATCCTTGAAACCTCGGCTCAGCATTTCATCGGCCTCATCCAGGACAAACATCTTGATCCACTTAGGGGCTGCGTGAAATGAGATGACATTTCTGCAAAAGGTCCCCAAGGCCTGACAAACAAGTGTGGTTCTCACACACGTGATCAGGTCGATACAATAGTCTTCTCCATTACTGGTCAGTCCCGAAAGATGATAAGGCATCATTTCACTGCCACAACTCACACTAGAGCGATTTTATGGACACTTACATAGATATCGCCTGTTCAGCATGTCGAACACCCGCCCTGGAGTGCCGACGACTATATGCGGCGCCTCCGCCTGGAGTTTCTGCATCTCATTTCGGACATTTGTACCTCCGATGCAAGCATGACAGGCGGCACCCATATAGTCTCCGAGAGCCAGGATTACCTTTTGAATCTGGAGGACGACAAACCGTTGGATAGTGTTTAACTACAAAATAAGTCCTGGGGGGGGGGGGGGGGGGTAAGATGATAAAACGGCAGTAACAAAGAAGCATCCACGTCAACTTTCAGACCAAGGCAATCAAGGTTTGCAAAAACCTTCTCTTTTTGGAACACAGCATTTCATATCCGAACTGAAAAAACATACAGAGCACAGGGGGAAGAGGAAGAAAGAGGGCTCCATACTTAATGTTAGTTCATTCGCGACACACAGTACAGTTGAAGGCAAGATAACAGTACCTTTGTGGAACCCCATCCAAATATGCCGCCTTGGTCTGAAACATGTCAGAGTTTGTGTCATGACCTCAGGTGCAGCATACCTGTTGGGCCAGCTCCCTGGTGGGGGCCAAAACCAGAGCCTGCGTCTCTCGCTGGTCTATCTCCAGCTGCTGCAGGATTGAAATGGCAAACGTGGCCGTCTTGCCAGTTCCTGACTGAGCCTGAGCAATGACATCATAGCCTGCGATGCAGAGACAAAGAAATGGGTCACGAAAGTAAGAAGTAAGCAGACGGTATCCACAATCCGACATATGAAACTGGTTTGTTCTGGAACAAAGTGCATTGTTGATTTAAACAATTTACACAGAAAATTTCAGCTCTAAAATCTGAGTGATCAGTGTGAAAGATGTCTCCATTCCAGGTCAGTCCCGAAAGATGAAAGCATCATCTCACTCAACTGTTGACAGCTCTCGAACAGATTAAAGACCCAAACAAGAAGACCATACCTTTAATGCACGGAATGATTGCTCTCTGCTGAATCGCTGACGGCTTCTCAAAACCATACGCATATATACCCCTCAGGAGTTGCTCCTTCAGGTTCATGTCATCGAAATTATCGACATTCTCAGTCCAATTGCTCTGCGAGTGGGGACATTAAGAAAAACCATGTTGATGCCCTTAGTACTAAACAGACGGTCCTGGAACACAGATATCACATAACTCACCTCGATGACACCATCAGGCTCCATTCCTTCAGGGCCCCCATGGTCTCGATCTCTTGAGCTAGTAAAAGATGATCCTTATTAAAGCTCGGTACGAGCAGCCAGCAAGGTTCGTGGCGCCGCACTGTATGCCACGTGGACCGGCGCGCGGCGAACGGCAGCCTATGGAGGCCGCGGCGATACTGCATGTTTTCGGGACCACAAATAAGATACAGTCTACTACAGGACAACACCCTCCGAGAAAGAGTTACTCAGCCATTACAGGTTAATGCGTCTGATCTCCACCTCGCCGAATACAAGCCGACGCCCCGGTAAAAAATTAGAGGTGGACACAAATTAAAATTCATAGTTTTCGCTAATTAGAACTATTCACATGCGCATGCTGTGGAATTAAATATTGTATTTTTAGTGACATAACGACAAAATAATTATATAAACAGATAAAACATATATATTATTTTCTGATCCCCCAGTGGACCGACTTGGGGTCACAGTGCGGCCTTTGGCCACAGCATATGGGACAAATCGAACAACAGGCCTGACAAGCAAACATCCGGCGCGGCCTCACACCGGCCGAAAAGCAAATTAGTTCCTCACATATTCATGGGAAAACACTTCATACACCTCAAATATGAACTTAAAATGTAAAACAGCTAAGAACTAATACAATTATTAACGAAAAGACTATCCACCATCACGAAGAACTAGTTGCCTGTCTAGTTTAATTTTTTTTTAAAGCGAATGAAAAACCCATAACATACGCAACTTGTTCAACCATAATAACTCCATCATCGAAAATACAATATATTATTATTATGATTATTTTTGAAAAGCGGAACACTTTTTAACGCGTACCTGTTATAATCCGCAGAATCGCTTGACATGATCCGGACGAAGCTTCAGTGTTCAACTGAAAAGGATGCGTGTTAAGGGCGCACATCGTTTTATCCAGCCGGGACCCAAACTTCCGGTATGTGGAAAAAGGCGGCCAATAAACGAACACATTTTTCTACATCACTACAATAATTTTACATTGATGACGTTTTAAATGTTTTAATTTTTATGTCAGCCAGTGTTAATGGGGGCTTGATCTTTAAAATTACGAAACAAAATATTAAGAACTATATGTCCGTGTGGAGTAATATTGCAGTAAAAAAGACGTGCTTCGGCTCCTACGGGGTCTCCGTAAAAATCCCAGCGCGATTCGACACCGGAAGCAGCATGGACGGCGGTGCAGGACCGTACGACTAAAGATAAACCACATGGTTTGCTAAGCGGTCAGGCACACATTTTTCCTTAGGTTAACATACGAATTCTTTGAATTTGGTAGGTTTACCACTTGCTTAACGAGGAAAAAATGGAAACATCAGTCATTTATCCAGAATATTTGTATTTTAAACTAGTTTCTTGTTTATATTGTAATTAGATCGAGCAGATATTATGCGGAGTACTTTTAATTGTTCATTGGTCATTAGGGGGTAGTCGTAGTTAAGAGTTGTGAGTTTGAGTTCCACCTGTAGCAATCACACTTTCTTCCCTGTTTACAAACATTTGTTCCCGTTTTCCAGTTTCCAAAATATGGTGTTCGATGAAGCATTATCTCCAATTTGCCCGTAGTCTGAACGTGTCCCCAACGAGAAACTGTCATCAAATCTGTCGTCCTTGAGTTCTTTGCTTCCTGGAACACTCCCCGGCCGTGCTGTGACCGCATCGTTTAAATGGTTAGAGAAAATGGCTTTAACTTTGGGTGGTATGGTGGCTCTGCTGCCTAACAGTAGGCTTCGTCTCCCACTCTCTTTTTGTGGGGTTTGCATGTTATTGTGTGAGTGTGTGTTTTCTCTGATTCGCTGATAATATGTATGTGTGCCTCTGACATTAGAATCAAGGTGTCTCCCTGTACCAGGGCTCTTCAAACCTGGCCCTCGATTCCAAGTCCAGGCCAGTTCTCCCAGGTAGTTGGTTTAATAATTACTGATTCTGATTGGCCAGAGGCTTCATACCCCGCTCACAATTAAAGTGCTCAGACATTGAAGACCGTGATTTGAATCGCCCTGCCCTATATTGAAGAAACAGTTTGAAGATAAATGGTTGGATGGACAATACGTTTGTCACTCCGTGCTTTGTCTCCCCCTACTGGAGAATAGGCGTTACTTGTCGAGTGGGCAGAACCGAGAAATTATACTTTGCATTATTGGTTTCAGTGCAGCATTAACATTATTACAATGGGAATCCATTTGGATCCTGTTTCTAATGATGAACAACAGGTGTATCTTGTAGGTAATTAAAGTCAGCATCGAGGTTTATAAAAAAACAGGAGGGGATAGTGATTCAGTACCGAGAGTACGAAGTATATCCCTGCTGCCTAGTGAGAATGATGTCGGTTTGTTTGCACACAGATCCTCACCACGAGGTGTGTGTGTGTGGCTTAGTGGGTCAGGCCTTGGTGCCTGTGATCAGAAGGTTGCCGGTTCCAAACCTGTACTTGGCAGAGTAGCCACATCTCTTTCGGGCTCTTCAGCAAGGTTAAATTCTCTGAAAATTGATCCAGGGACACTGAATGGGCAGCCAAGCCTGCGGATGGACCCTGTTCACCCCCACCTCTAAATGTGTGTTGTCTTAAAAAGAGAGAGAGAGAGAACAATATTGGATATGCAAAACAAAAAAATACACGATCCAATGAACTTGTACACATAGCAAATAAAATTTCAATTATATAGCTGTTGTCTGAGGGATGAACATCATCACCACTTTATGCAAAACTATTGTCAGTTTTGGAAATGATCACAGTAATGCTCATGGTAGTATATTTTAAATTTAAAAACTTAAATTTAATGGGGTCTGTCATCCGCAAATTAAGATGTCATTACAGACACACTATATACATTGATCCACCCCCCCTAAACATAAGGGGGGGCTATCCCAGTCGGTACAAAGGTGTGATGGCAGTGCATCACAGGGCAGACAAACATACATACTTAGATACAGCTGCATGTCTTTGGACTTGCGGGAGGAAACCAGAGCCAATGTCAAAATCCAGACCAAGATTTTGTTTCAATCACAGTTGAGTATAAAGAGTCACAGTCAAAAGTACTCGACTGGTTGGTTGTTGGATGGAACAAAATCTTGGTCTGGAATTTTACTTTCTGAACCTGAAATTTTCACCTCTGGTGTTTCCTGGGATAGGCACCCTGCTCACTTTGACCCTGGAGAGAGAGAGAGAGAGAGAGAGAGATGACACCTGTCTAGGCCTGGGTCTGGAGAAGAGAGACACACAAGCTGGAGGATGCTGAACTGTAGAAAACACTAGAAAAATCTCACAATGATTGGTTGTGTGTGGGATGGATTTACAGAAGAGGCATAACGATTCTCCAAATCCATGGTTTGGATCAAATAAGAAAAAAACTGTAAAACTTCTGGATTGTATTAATCACCAGCAATCTGGAACGCTAAAGAGAGCTAGTATCCATCTTCAGCAAATGAAACTAGCCTAGCTTTTACTGCAGGAGTGATCACTCACTGATTGGACCAAAATAGTCATGTGACTCACGCAGCTAGAAGACAATGGAATAGCTATAATGTGAAATATTGACAAACGTTTGTATCGCAGTTTCTGTCTCCGTTCCAAAGCCATTACACTATTAATTAACAGTCTTCTCGGTGCTATGCATATGGGAAATATTGATAGCAATTCAGCCAGTATCCTGGATCCACATTGCGATGCATTTTACTAAAATAACCAAAAAGCTTGCACACGGTAACAAAGGAAATGGGGAAGGAGGTATACAATTAATTACATTTGCATTTTGACTGCATAAAGGGTAAATTATAGTTACATCCTACCTCTGTTACCCTAAAAGAAATCAAACCTGCATGTAGTAAGAGGAACATTAACATTATATTAAACCAGCTCCATTTTGTCCCATTCTCTTTAAATGTTCACTAAAATGGTTTGCACAACATCGCAAGTAATTCTAGTTCGGATTTCTTAGTTTTTTTGCTCTCAGTGAGTACAAATAACAGCACCTGAACACCTGCCAAATTCCCCGCTATAATTAGACCTGTAGTTGCCGTGGAGAAAGGCCTTCATATCCTCAGGACAACTGGTGTCTTCAGTTTACATTCTCCACATCAAAGAGACAGAAGTAGTCTGGAAATGAAAACTAAAAAGAAAAGGTGGTCCTGTACCTTTCAGTACCGTTTCTCCTTACAGCTCTGCTTTAACACGTTGCTCATGCTCTTCTCTTGAGAAGTACATAAAAATGGTCAGACTCGCACCCTTGCATTTGTCTTAGCTGTAAATTGAACCATACTTTCACTCTTCAAAATGAACTACTTGATCGACATTATTTGAGCAGATCAGCCGGTGCGTGGATGAAGCAGCACAATGATGGATTTCCTCCCATTGCCGGGCGAAGAGTAAACCATACATTCTATAATCCTCAGAACTTGAAAATGCAGAAGATACAGGAGAGGAACAAATGGCCTGTCACTATGTGAATTAAGGAATGATGAATGGGTTTTAAGAATCAAAATGAATGTTGTCTTTTCGGAGTGGGAGGGTTTCTTAGACACAGCTCAATCATTCCTGATTCAGGGAGCATCTGCAAGAACGTACTAATTGCTTTTCTTATACATCTTTTCAGATACTTGGGTGATAAGACTGTGCTGTCAACCATGAATCATTATGCAGTGTTAAGCATTTAAAGTGGTAACATTCGCTATAGCATGTGTGTGGCTGGAACTTGCTTGCTGATGTATGCCTGCAAAGCCAGTTGATCTGAACTAATTCTGTAAAATGTAGTCTGCTTTGAGTAGAAGCTCTGGGTGACACAATGTAAACGCTTCGTTAATGCACCACTTGTTTTTACATTTATCATAATTGATAATCACCGTGTGATGTTTTGACTGGAATATACAGGAAGTCACCACAGTGTTACTTGTCTTTGAATAAATGCAAAGGTCATGTATCACAGGTTATGTTTTCAAGCTGTTGAATCATTATACACTGTTTACATGGTCCCCACCCAGGCCACCCCCCTCTGATTTAAATTTCAGTGTCCCTACCTACAAATACTGCTCAGGCCCTGTCCTTCTCTTTCTGTCCTACAGGGGGCATCGCAGTACTGTGAGGACAGTAGCTTCACCCAGTCAGTTCCTCAAGCCTGGTCTGGGCATTGGGAATATTGGGAGGATTCCTGGTGTCCTGACCTGCCACTCAGAACAGAAATTTCAATAATCAGATGGTGAAATAAACTCAATGTTTTACTGCAAAATGCGCATGAGGTATTGTCCCACCAAACCCCTTTCAGTGCCTGTTATGGTCCCTCAGTGCTACGAGACCCACATATCGATCATATTCATATACTGTATAGATCAAAGAACACTATATACAATTTAGCTGAATAATTCATTTGGACTGCATTTGTGAAATGAAATCAAAGACTGAAATGAAATCAATCATTTCAGAGTAGGAAAGACAAATTTCATGCCTTCTGCATGTTATGTGGATATAAGCTAATGCTTGGCTCTTTTCTGGTGCAGCATATTGTGTATTGAAAAATAAAAAGGTCTGTCGCATTTTTTACCAGCAGTGCTCCATAGCCACCCTGCCACAATGTCTATGGTGGCCTTGGTTAGAGTCAGGATTCCCGGCCTGAACAAGCCTCCGAGTCCAACCTTGCAGCTCCTCACAGTATAAAAGCACTATTAAGTCGTGATGGGAGAAACGCAGTTGCCACACATGCGCACTGAATAGACTTTTGGTTGCTGCCTTGTTTAACCCACCGGTGACCAATGAGAAGTTGTGCTACTCTGTGATTGACGACATGATAATCCCACCCATTAAGTGTAGCTACTAGGCAAAGCCCAGTCAGGTCACATGAATTACATGAATTACATTATAGCTTATGAAGATGAAGTGTCTGTTCACCAATGAAACACAGCATGGAAGTCATGCCCTTATACTATATTTTAAAGCTGTCTGACTATATCTCAGAGCCTCCCCATGTTTACACAGTTACAGGGTTGCTTTTATCTGCCGCCGTACATCATTTGTGGACTTTGATCTTCCTCTCTCCCTCACCTTCCTCTAGGCAGGGCAGAGCCACGGTACGGACGTTATGCTCTGAGTCATTCTGCTACCAGATGGCCAGTCCTGTGGGTCTTATGATTGGTTGTAGCATCCCGTATCTGCTGGGTGGATATCAACTTCCCCATTGCCGTGTCCAAGTCATTTCATTCCACGTGGCGGATTTCAGTGATCAAATCACATGGAGTTAGTTTGATTCTGAAACATGTGAGGTTTGCAGTAACTTGTTATGTGATGAACCATCACGTGTGGTCATGGAAGAGAGTCTGTAATGTTAGCATGCCTGGGGGGTCTGGCCACCAGCTGCCCTTGGACCCCCAGAGATTCCCCCCCCCCTCCACTTGGTAGATTTTGGTTGCGCTCCTCAATTGTCATCTGGCTTCCTTTCCTTCATTCATTTCTTTGTCTTTCCTTGTTTAAAATTTGAATTATTGATGCAGAAGTCAATGATGCAGGAATGTATCACGACACACCCATATAAAGCACCATGTATATAAAAATGAATTAAATTGAAAGTGGGCGGCATTACTGACTGCTGTCAGTCATTGCCTGGTTTTAAGTTCCTTCCTACTGGCCACTTCATTGTTTGACATTGGGATCTTCCATCACTATTTGACCCTTAAGTCCTCAGGGTAGCTCCTTTGTGACACTTACATTTAGCATCTTAGAAGATTCATTTTCCCGGTGACTTTCAGGTCCTGCCAATTTACACTCACAGGTGGGGTGATGCCGCCCCGCAGGTCTGGGCAGGGGATTTCGGGTGAATTGTTGGAGTACTTGCATGATTTACTTTTCAGGGAGTCCAGACTCTCTTTGCAGTAAGTCAGTTCATTAAATTTCTTCCTTACTAGATATTCCACAGTGAATTGTAAGCGGTATTATCGGAAATTGGAAGCATTCAGCAACGACAGAAACTCAGCCACGAAGTGACAGACCATGTAACATAACAGAGCAGGGTCACCGAGTGCTGAGACACATACTGCATAAAAGTCGCCATAGCTCTTTTGACTCAATAACTGCAGAGTTCCAAAAAACTGTGCCGGGAGCTTCGAGGTATGAGCTTCCATGCCCGAGCAGCTGCATACAAGCCTCACATCACCCAGTGCAGTGCCAAGTGTCGAATGGAGTGGTGTAATGCACACTGCCACTGGGCTCTGGAGCAGTGGAAACGTGTTCTGTGGAGTGAGGAATCACGCTTCTCTGTCTGGCAGTCTGATGGATGAGTCTGGGTTTGGCAGATGGCAGGAGAACGTTACCTGCCTGACTGCACTGTGCCAACTGTAAAATTCGGTGGCAGAGGGATAATGGTGTGGGGTTGTTTTTCAGAGGCTGGGCCCCTTAGTTCCAGTGAAGGGAATCTCTTAATGCTTCAGCATACCAAGACATTTTGGACAATTCTATGCTTCCAACTTTGTGGGAACAGTTTGGGGAAGGCCCTTCTCTGTTCCATCTTGATTGTCCCAGTGCACAGAGCAAGGTCCATAAAGATGTGGGTGTTTTGCTAGCTTGTAAGTGTCACAGATGTCTTAAGGTGATGCTGTTATTTGTTGCATTCGGTCTTGTTGTCATGGAAACCTGGAAAGCCATGCCATTATGACATGACATCGCCCTGCCTTGGCTCTGGTCTCGTACCTTATTCCTTTCCATGCAACGATGACCCATCACCCCCCCTTTCGTGCATGCCCTTCACACATGGGGGGGCGGTGAAGCCCTAGGGAGGACATGTGTTGCTCTGCTGGGGGTGTGTGCGCCTGCCTGTAATACTTCTGCGACACCCAGTAGTACATTACCAAATGGGGGGAAATGTGGTTCATCATGTCAGTCTACCAGAACTGCCTATAGACTTTGGACTGTTGTGGCCATGTTGAATCCACACAGCACACGATATTGCACTTGCAAAATGACAGAGACATTATAATAATCCCGAGGGAAACTGCATAATACACATTTTTAGATAGTGAACAGGCATTTAGACATTTAATAGACAGTAACAATAAATGACAACAATAAACAGTAGCGGACCATAGGGGAAAGCATTGCACGGAATTTAGAATTAACGGCTCATATTTTGCAGTGTTGACTAAACTCTCACGCTTAGTGTAACAGCCCCACTGCTCTGCTTGTTGCACTCGCGTGCCTCAGCGTCCCCACGGGCAGCCGCTATTTCGCTCGCCTGTCCCGCTGCTTGCACACCCTGCAAAGGCTCCTCATGTCTTGTCAGCCTAATGTTCCTTTGACGGCGTCGACTCTGACCGAAATGACAGTATCGCGTCATCTACCCTGTGCGATCCTGCATCTCTTCTGCATTATTGGCCTTTTGAGTAGCTGAAGCACCGCTGAAATGGGATTTACAGCCTGGCCCCGCGCAGCACACTCTTCCAGGCTCGGCGAACACGCCTCGCGTTAAAACTGCCGCTAAGCTGATTGGTCGGCTGTTCTCTCCTTTTCATGTGCGTCCGAGAGGGCATGGGTATGGCAAGGGAGATTGCAGTTAGTAAAGACGGTGTCACTCCTTACACGATCGCACTGGTTTATTCACCTGCAAGCTCAGTATTTGTCTGCAGGAACTCTGGTGATGACCGACTGGTAGAACAACAAGAAAAGTGGAGCATGAATTGGGGTTCATTTTCTCCTCAATTTTACACCTTTTTGCATTCTAGTGCGAAACAATTTTCAGCATGTTAAATTGCAGCGCTTAATTCACCGTTTACTTAATTTGTACTAAATTGCAATCTATTTTTTCATTATGTCACTTAGCCTTGCAGTTACAGCCAACCTAACCCCCGAACATAATCGAGTTTGGCAGCGGTGATTTCGAGGGATTCATTATTTGAAAGGGATCGGAGTGGGGGTCAACCATTGGGTCTGGGGGACTTTGAATTCTCCGGGGGGCTCTTAGGGGAGGTCGCACGTTATCAGCTGTCAGAGCCTCTAAGAGTGCGCCGGCTCCAACTGCGCATGCGTAGGAAGAGGTGGCGGAGGAGAGCGAGGGAGAGAGAGGGGAAGAAGGAGGCTGATAATTACAAACATGGTAAATACAAAACATTTATGTTTCATTTTTTTGTGTTTCGTAAGTTTACATTTAGGCACTACACCTAGCGTCTTAAGCCCGTTATATAGACGTTCAACATGAGCGCCGTGTTTTGCAGGGGGTAGGTTGAAGTTCCTTGCAGCTGGCTTCCTCGTATGAATTCATTGAGCTAGCGCGTTAGCCACCGCTGCTAGCCGGGTAGTTGAAGTCGAAATAAGGCAGGAGCCGGTAGCTATGAGGGCTCGCAGCATCGGCGCTCAGGGGGTACCGGCCGCGGCAGGCATGCGCACTGCGAGACCGCGGATTGACGCGGCCTACGTGCGCCTCGCCGGGAAGCGGCTCTGGAGCGGACGCACCACGTACGGTTACATTGTAACGCAGCGCCGTAGCTGTTAGTCAGTTATTTAGATATTGTTTGCCGGTGGGTCTTTTATTTGACGTTGACATCCGTAAGAAGAGCTACTGCAGCTGTCAGTGTTTTCTTCCTTAAAATGTAATTGACTGGTTAACAATATAAAAATGCAATGGCCAGCAATACTCCTTTACTGACAGTAAAACGTCAGCCGGGATCTCGGCCGACTGCTGGGATCCACATTGATTTAAAGAGCTGATGACAAGCAGATGCGCTGCGAGAGGAGCCCTTTAACTAACCGGTGGCCTGTACTACGAAGCGGGGTTACTGGCTTTTCGGGGTAACTTGTCGGATTTAAGGTACCACAGTTTAAATGGACTTCATATTCATTCACTTACATTTTGCCCAGACTACCTTAAATTCGACAAGTTACCCCGATAAGCCAGTAACCCTGCTTCGTAGTACAGGCCACAGGTATAATGGCCTGGATACTGGCCGGCGTCTGTCATAATGCCTGACAGCTGCCTTCTTGCCTTTTATGCAGTCTGTCCAGCTTTTTGTAGCAACTGTCTGTAGACTTTGGACTAATGTGGGCAGTTTTGAATTCACTCAACAATATTGCACTTCCAGATTAAATGGCAACATTTCTAGATTTGTGGATGATTCTGCATATACTGGGTGGAGTGTGGACTGAATTCTTCCACTTGTGTGTCCCCTGCAGAACAAGCTGAAATCCTCACAGAAGGATAAAGTTCGCCAGTTCATGATCTTCACACAGTCCACTGAAAAGACAGCTTTGAGTTGCCTGTCGCAGAATGACTGGAAATTAGATGTTGCCACAGACAATTTTTTCCAAAACCCAGAACTGTACTTACAAAGTCTAAAGGGGGTTTTGGATAGAAAAAAGTTAGAACAGCTCTACAACAGATACAGAGGTAAGTAAGTGACACAGGTGACCAAACAACCTGCCATTCAGCAAGCCTAATTCAGACATAATCTTACTACATGAACTTACTCAAATATACAAATGGCTGGAATTGGTCCAGTGCTGTATAATACAGTCAAGTCATGTTTACTTGATATGATTCTCTACTGAACCTAGTGATTATTAATTTACAATGCAAAGGTGTCCTCTTCACAGAAGGAAAGCATTTGGGTTTATTTCAGGAGGAAGCATCCATCCATCTTTTAATCATTTACCCCGGTCAGGGTTTGGGGGGGTGTGGGCTGGGGGGTTGGAGCCTATCCGAGGTAGCATAAGGCACAGTGCTGGAGTGTGCCCTAGAAGGGATGCCAGTCCTTCACAGGGCACATACCCACTCATATACTGTGGGCCATTTAGGGATACGGATTAGCCTATCGGCATGTTTGTGGGTTGCGGGAGGAAGCCTGCGCCTTAGTGTGGGGGGAGGGGGGCAGGCATGTAACGTCCACACACAGCCAAGGCAGGATTTGAAACCCCCAAGCTTGGAGGTGTGAGGCCGCCAATGCTACCCACTGTGCCACAACAAGGAAATGGCTCCTTCCAGATTGTCAGCAAATGCTTCACGCCAGGGCCGTGCAAAATTCAGAGGTTATGAATTGTGTCGCATTATATTCATGACCTGGAATCATAATTTGAATTGAACTGGCCACACTACACATGATTTTGAATTGGAATGACAGGAGGAAAAATGTAATTCATTTAAATTCAATATGATCAAATAACACAGGAATGTCATTTAATCCAGCAAAACACAATTAATTATATAATAGATTTATGTTGTTGTGGGTATATAGTATATACTGACCTTGTGGATGTACATGTGGGTAAAGCGTACTTATGTTCGCACAAACAAGTGAGAAAATTTACATATAACTTCAAGCCTATTCTATAAATATACATTTGGTTTCTGTTGGCCTGCTTAGTCATTTTCCATAGGCACATATCTATCGTTTATGCATATTTCACTGCTTGTGTGTGTTAGCATTTGTGAGAAGTCTGTAGTAGTTTTTCTTTTGAGTGTTCGTTGGGTTGTCAGATGGATAGGGCGGTGACCGGGTTACTCCGACGGCTGTACTTTCACATACCTGTAGTGTTCGGTGAGTTGGCAGATGGATAGGGCGGTGACCGGGTTACTCCGACGGCTGTACTTTCACATACCTGTAGTGTTCGGTGGGTTGTCAGATGGATAGGGTGGTGACAGGGTTACTCCGACGGCTGTACTTTCACATACCTGTAGTGTTCGGTGGGTTGTCAGATGGATAGGGCGGTGACCGGGTTACTCCGACGGCTGTACTTTCACATACCTGTAGTGTTCGGTGAGTTGGCAGATGGATAGGGCGGTGACCGGGTTACTCCGACGGCTGTACTTTCACATACCTGTAGTGTTCGGTGGGTTGTCAGATGGATAGGGTGGTGACAGGGTTACTCCGACGGCTGTACTTTCACATACCTGTAGTGTTTGAATCAAGTATGAAATGTTTCATCTTTTGTTATTGCTTGCTGATTAAGTGAATTTTTTAACATTGAAAACAAATGACCACACACAGCTGTCAAAAATATTTCATTTCACACACTTTATATTTATTTTCGTATGTGTAGAACAGTCTTTCTATTCAATCTTAGCACTATCACAAAATGCAAAACAGTGCTTCACACCCACTTTCAGATGACTGCTGTCTATCTGGTGTATGGGGGTACTGTGCATGGCTTAGCACGTAGTGCCTATGATCAGAAGGTGGCTGGACTAAATCCCTGAGCTGGCAGAGTGATTTCATTGTGGGGCCACTGTCGGGCCCTTGAGCAAGGCCCCCAGTAGTTCCAGGGACCTCACATACTGTCTCTCTGCTGGCAGACCCTCACGACGACAATAAGATCGGGATTGACGGCATCCAGCAGTTCTGCGACGACCTGGGCCTAGACCCGGCGAGTATCAGCGTGCTCCTCATCGCCTGGAAGTTCCGGGCGGCTACACAGTGCGAGTTTTCTAAGCAGGAGTTCATAGACGGCATGGCTGGCCAGGGGTGAGCACACAGTAGAATGAGATCGGCCATGTTAAACTGAATGCCAAATGTTGTTGCCACATTGTTGCCAAGTGTTTACTTGTGCAAGGCTTTGCATTGTGACATCACAAAAGGTACATTACTTCCCTTTATAAAAGTATGTTGGTGTTCTCAGTTTATTGTACATAATGAAGCACTGGCAATTTTTTTTTTTAACCCAGGTGTGACAGTATAGAGAAATTAAAAGCACAATTGCCAAAAATGGAACAAGAGCTGAAAGACCAAGGGAAATTTAAAGATTTTTACCAGTTTACATTTAACTTTGCAAAGAATCCAGGACAGAAAGGTCTAGGTATGTACAGGTTTACTGCTCTGTCATCTTGCGATTTTCAAGAATTTTGAGGGCTTAGACCTCTAAGTGGATTTAACTGATGAATATATTTTTTACCCATGACTAGTAAGTGGTCAGAAAATGGTTGGATAGTATATATTTGTAGGGACACTTTCCTAATGCTCATATGTTTTGCAGATTTAGAAATGGCAATTGCATATTGGAATTTAGTACTGGCTGGAAGGTTCAAATTCCTAGACCTTTGGAACACATTTTTATTGGTAAGTCTATTTTTATAGAGTTTGAAGCATTTTCTGCATTGTTGTCAAGCACCGGAGAATTAACCATGTTATGAATTTCCCTGATTGCTAATTTGCAATCCAGTTTAGTTGAATATCATTTTGGTTTTGATGATCATTAATAAAATAGACTCATATGTGATTTATTTTCCTGAAGGATTTCACAGTGAATATTCCTTTTAATATTTTTTAAACATATAAACATACTAGAATGTCTTAGCATGAGTGTTGTGAAACTATGTTTTGTTGTTCCACAGTATTTTCCTTTCGACTTACGGATGTTCTGAATCGCTGGAAATAAAAACTTTGTTTCATGTTCCCTTTCTACCCAGGAACACCATAAACGATCCATACCGAAAGATACCTGGAACCTTCTGTTAGATTTCAGCACAATGATAACTGATGACATGTCCAATTATGATGAGGAAGGTGTGTTTTTTTTGTCAGCTGTTCTCATTTACCTTGTTCATTTTTCCCCATTGCATATAACTGGAATGTGGTTACAACATAAAATGTGATGCTGAACATAACAACAGAATGGGATTGTACCAAACTGAGCACTCAGGCATGTAGCTGGTTAATGTTCTCTAGTGCGGCGTTTCCATACTCAGTCTTTGGGGACCCCCAGAGAGTCCGCATTTTTGCTCCTTCCGAGCTCCCAGCCAATCAAGACACACCTCTACCAAGTATTCAGTAGTCTTGATTGGCTGAGAGCTGGGAGAGATCAACAATATGCACTGGCTGGGGGTCTCCAAGGACTTGTTTCAAAAACACTGCTCTAGTGTATTCTGAAGACAGTTAAACAGGATTACTTTAAAGTCTTCCAGGAGCTGGCTACAGACCACGTCTGGCTGTAACCGGCACTCTCCCCGTCCCTTCCAGGAGCGTGGCCTGTCCTTATCGACGATTTTGTGGAGTTTGCACGGCCGCAGGTCGGGACAAAAAGCACGACGGTGTAGCGCTGCCACATCCTTCAAGAACACTGTACATACTTTGTACAAATAATAATAATAATAAAAAAAAAAAAGAAACCGCCGCAGAGAAGCTGGTGAGTGATTGGCTGGGGACCGGAAGGCACAACCAGCGATCCCATCTTACAGACTGCCGAGATCAAGATGGGTTGTGAACACGACGCAGAGGACGTGTCTTCAGTTACCTGGGGCAGTCCGGACGTTTAGACTTTAGGGCATTCTTTCCTGGTCTCTCCAGTTGTGTGGGGGGCCACAGCCTGTGGTGGAACACTCCCATCCCAGTGTTGCGGTCATGCCCACGTATGAACAGCAGTGGGGGGGGGGGTCTGTTAAAGAATGTCAGCGTAGTTTCTTTTTAATACTCAGAGTACGTTCCTGCTTTCCCTTTCTTGTGTTTTAATAAACCTTTTGGGTGACAGGCCAGTACGGAATATCGATTTGTAATATTGTTTGAAACTTGTCATTCCAAATTGACATGAAGAATCGTGAGTCTGAGGCATTCAGTTTTAATTTGACATATCTAAAAGTGACGTTATGGCTGTGTTTGTCGCTGTACCATAATTTGTGCTCGTCTGAACCCTAAGTTTTTGTAAACGCTTTCGTAACTAAAGGTAGTATCGTGTTTCAGTTTAACTTACTTGGTATGTACAAAAAAAATGAATTTGTATCTATTAGGATATCAAGTCTACTAAAGATGACATCAGCATACTGTTTTAATACAGCGTCTGCTGTTAAATGCACAAAACTGAAATACCGCCTATGGATCAGAAGCAGTGCATCGGGCCGTCTAAGGCCAGCGTGTCCACACGAGACGGCGCGAACATGCTGGTTTTAAGTTCTTTTTAAATGTTTTTCAAGTTTTATGAAAGATGAATAAAACTTGGTTAAGTCGATTCTTTGTTTCAGTTTGTGCTAATGACGACTAGCTAATTCAAAGGACTGGGATCCGTTTCTTCACTTAGCGATTTGTGCCCCAATCAACATGCGCATCAGTACCATAGGTAAAGGTTTGGTTATTTAAACCGGTGCACGTTTCCCTGCTGTTAATCTGATGTTAATTTTTCTCCCCCTTGTACCAGAGAGGTATGTCAAACAGCAGCAGAAATGGACTTTATACTTTAAATCATCATAATTAGACTCATCTTCTTCAACTTTTTATTCTGTAAATAGCATAGTCCTCACACATAAGCAAAAAATGCCTTTGTTGACAAAAGGAATACAGTAAACAGACAAAAATAAGATTTATTTGAAAAACAACACAGAAATAAAGTCGATGCAACAAAAACGATGTCTGAGGTCCTTTTGGGGTGTTATTGCTAATGCGTCACGAGTTCTGCCACTACGTAGAACAATTAGGGTCTAAAGCTCACTGTTTGGGACGGACGGACGCTGCCGCAGGGCAGTAAAAATACATCTGAAATATCACAGGAGACCAAAAGTACATTCAGAGGACCAAAAACCAGGAGAAAAGCAAACCACAAGCAACTCCATGACGGTCCACAGTTCCCAGTCTGGACCTGCAGCTATCTCCATCGCACAGCTTAAAAACCTCTAAAATTCCCCGTTCACGTAACTGGCGATGTGACGACGAAGGGGGTAGAAGAGAAATCACAGCTGGGGCAGCATTGTCATGTATCTTCATGTCTACGCTGTGGAATCCAGGTATCTTCACGAGTTAGGAGATCAAGTCCAGCCCATTTGCAGTTATCCTGGAGGGCAAGCTTCTGCAGGATATGTCCTTCTGGGATACTCGTCTCCCCCAAATATCCTTTGAGAAGCATTCACGTCTCGCAGCGGTAAGTTTAAAACGGTTGTCTTGTTTACCCCCTAACCCCTGCCCTAACGATAGGAATGCAGGTCATCGCTGCCGGCCAAGTGATATGCGTGGGCTACCACATTCACTTGCCCGGTGCTGGAAACACGCATCATGTCACAAACCAAGCAGTTAGTAGCAACATAAATGACGGCACACAGCAACGAGGACGATTACGTGAACGTCAATGACATGCTGGTGCGAAGGTGACGGACGGCATGTAGAAAAAAAAAACCAAGATGATGGTACACAAGACTTCAAACGAGTGAAAACGGTCATCTTGAAACCATTTTCGACATTCCAGGAATTCTTCAATAACTTCTTTGTTAAGCTAAGCAGACCATTCCAGACATTTATGCGTAATGATTTTGGGAAAGGGGAGGAGAGGTATCCAGTCATTCAATAGACATAAGTACCGATTCAATGTAATTCCTTAAATATCAGGTGCACCAAAAAAAAAAGAAGGGATATGGCTTAAAAAGGACACCTGTTTTCCTCAGGAAATACAGGCCCTCCAAAACAGTCTTAAGGTAAAGCAGCAGATATCTACCAGAGCAAAGCAGACTATTCTGTACTAAGTGAAGCCTGACAAAATCCATCACTGGACTGCTCATCTTTGGTGTAACTAAACCTTTATTTACAGAGGAAACGCGAGTTAGGCGGGTCCCGGGCCAACCGGCTCCGCGTTCCTCCCCGTGGTGGCACTAAAAGCAGGGCGGGGGGTGGGGGGGGCTGCTTCTGGGTGTTTGCAAGCGCCTCTCCGGCACCCTAGCAACGTGTGGCCTCCACTGTGGAGTGTGTCAGGATGCTCCGGTCATTGGAACAGAAGGGATCCGAGTCTCTCCACCATCTGCATGCAGCAAGAACAATGGATAAGAATAGGGATTGGCTGTCTGGAAGACTGGGAGACCATGACTGAGCTAGACAGACCCCGCCCCAGTCCCGCCCACCACCACAAACCCCGCCCACCACACTAACCCCACCCCCACACCTTTCAACATCCACCTACCATCTAGCAGCAGAGGACCTGCACCGCGCTGGGAGCTGCGCAGTTGCTGCAGTCCTGCTAGACTATACCACCTGAACATCTGGACATGACTTAACACAGCCGTCGCACACAGACAGGCAGGAGAGCAGCCATGCAGGACTGGATGAGGTGCGGCAGATGTTAGTACCAGATGACTCACGTGACGCACACAAGAGGCAGCAAAAACCTACAGTTTCCTCATTCTCAAGCTATTGCACATTTTTGAATACACCACACATGTACAACTTTAGTGTTACGTTTAGTAGTATATTTGTTACCTGCCTTTAAATGCAATCACCCAAAATCACTTAAATATCAAACTGTACAGAAAAGAAACAAAAAATAAAATAAAATATGGCTTCTCTTGATTTAACGAATCTACCCAGCGTAAAAAAATATGTAGCATTCCTATTGAGCATTAATAGGAGCCCTTGAAATACGAGAAATCTTTACACTGTGGGAAAGGCACACGGGCCTTGGTCTACAGTACCACTAGAGGGCGCATGTGTATGCCACAACGCGATTCACATACCTGTTTACCTTCTCATTCTCAGTTCACATTTTGACACATTCCATTACACAGATATATGAAAATATTCTACTTAGCTAATTATACTTTATACTCAAATAGATATTTTTAGATAACTGAAGTATTACATTTTAACAGACTTTTAAAGCGCTTTGTCATAAAATGTTCGGATGCTCCAACAGACAACCGTTTTAAGATCTTGCCAAAAAAGCAACGCATATCCAACCACACAAACAGAAACAGTCACCGCTCAAATTCCAGCTATTCCTGTCGGTTAGACAAAGTGTCTCACCTGCAACTAATATGGTTGACAATTTAGGAAAAACACAGACCGGTACATTAATATTTGGATGAACATCACATCACTGTGAAATACCATCCCCAGATATCTCACAGCAACGATAGATATACTTGGGCAATCTGGAAACATCTTTTCCTCCTATCTTGTGTGGCCCCCCCAAAAAAAAATACAAAGAATTTTCAGCTACTGAGGAAGAAAGGACCTTCAGACAAACTCAGAGAAAACTAAAAATCTTCTGCAATATACGGCGTTTTCAAATAAAATATCAAAGGCAGTTCCCATGCGATTGAGACTTTCCTCAATAAGGCTTCATGTTTAAGGTAAGAGTCACTAAATATGCAGTAGTACTTTTTGAAACGCGGCGGTTTCCAGATCATCGCTTTTGGTCCCGTGACTAGGCCGCCGGATAAAGCCTTCAGCAGCCCGAGGTGGTGACCCACTGTCGGAGGGGGCGGAGTCTCGGACATTCAGCGTTTCCTGCCCTCTCCCTATTGGTGGCAGTGCTGTTGCATTAAGACGTAGGCGACTAGCAGTCCGGGTTTCATGCATTATTTTTTTTTCTTTAAGGGAGATTTGGGGGAGATTTAACTTCCCCAGTTTAGGACAGTAACAGCCAAGGTGTAAAGAATTGACAGTGGAGGTGAAGACAAGGAAAGGGACTCGATACAGCATCACAGACGCATGCTACCATTCCTTTTTCCACTGAAACAAAACACTTCGGCATGTCAAATGTCAAAAAGAAGTACAAAACAAGGCCTGGACGTTACAAAAAGGTATATCCTAATAAATACAAATCTAAGATATCTGTCAGAAGGGAAACGGGTTCACAACAAGTTCACAAGTTTGCTGTATATAAAACCGAGGAAAACAAAAAAAGATTAACCCTGAAGAGAGGGATACAGCATAGGACAGAGTCTGTGCGGATGCCCCACAGGGCGGCCGTCAAGACCAGGCCACCATGACCAACTCTGCTCAGCTCCTCAATGCAATTACATCAGAGAGCAGACAATGAAATTAGTCTCCACCATCAGAAGAGAGTAGGCTGGTTGGTGTGGGGGGAGGAGAGCTAATGAGATTTGCAAAGATCTGATTAATTGACTTGCGCTCGTCAAAATAACCGAAGGCGTATACCATTAGTGAAGGCAATCTGGAGAAATAACATGTATCCCAGCAACCGTGACACACACAAATACCAGACGATGTTTCCAGGGAAAAAGGCGACCAAGACCAGCAAATGCTACTCCTGCCTCCTGCATTTTTATCTTGGAGATCCAGGTATGAGGTTTCCATTCTTCTAGCTGCCCTACTCACACACACAGACCTTCCTACCACCTCCTCACGCAATACGGCAGGCTGATCCACCCTCAGCCCATGGGAGATGTGGCGGCGGCGGCGTCAGAGGCCCCGGGGGGGGACAGTGTCGCACCTGGTGACCCGGCCGGGCCCGTAGCGGCTCATCACTCGCTCCACCAGCTGGCCCAGCCGCTCCCGCCCGTCCTTCCTGCCGGAGAAGCAGCAGGCCGAGTCCATGCAGCTGGTGCCCGGGTAGGTCTCAATAAGCTATGGAGAGGGGGTGAGGACAGAAAGAGAGAGAGAGCGGGAGAGCGAGGCAGGGGTTAGGGAGAGAAGGAGAGCGAGAGGGGTTAGGGAGAGAGCGAGAGAGAGAGCGAGAGAGAGAGAGGGGTTAGGGAGAGAGCGAGAGAGAGAGGGGTTAGGGAGAGAGCGAGAGAGAGAGAGGGGTTAGGGAGAAAGCGAGAGAGAGAGAGAGAGAGGAGTTAGGGAGAGAGCGAGAGAGGGGTTAGGGAGAGAGCGAGCGAGGGATTAGGGAGAGAGAGAGCGAGCGAGCGAGAGAGAGAGAGAGAGAGAGAGAGAGAGAGGGGTTAGGGACAGAGTGAGAGAGAGAGGGGTTAGGGACAGAGTGAGAGAGAGAGGGGTTAGGGACAGAGTGAGAGAGAGAGGGGTTAGGGACAGAGCGAGAGAGAGAGGGGTTAGGGACAGAGCGAGAGAGAGAGGTTAGGGACAGAGCGAGAGAGAGAGAGGGGTTAGGGACAGAGCGAGAGAGAGAGAGGGGTTAGGGAGAGAGAGAGAGAGGGGTTAGGGAGAGAGAGAGAGAGAGAGAGAGAGAGAGGGGTTAGGGACAGAGCGAGACAGATAGGGGTTAGGGACAGAGCAAGAAAGCAAGAGGGATAGAGTGAAAGGGAAAGGTGGGGAGAGGGAACGAGGGGCAAGGAAGGATGTTAGATCACAGCTGACTTAAGGAGGGCATGCTCCCCCCAGGAAATGATGTCACAAGACCAGGGAGAGACACTGAGTCCACTTTATGTTCGCGAGCAACATGAAGTGTGCGACTATGCATGGTACCTGACACACACAATGAGGTGGAGAAGCTCGGGGGGGTGGGGGGTGGGTGGAGGAAACGGTGACTGACCACGCGGTTTCCCGCAAGGTGAGCCCCCTCAGTCCCCCCCCTTTGTGGAAGACGGGGTGGGGCTCAGATACCCAATGAACTAATGGCTGCAGCAAACCTTCAGTTTGTCAGGACACTGTCTGCCTCTAGAGGAGGGGGGGTGCATCATGAAGTCAGCTTGGCATAAATAATGAACTATGGAGTCATAATGGGGGGGGTGGTGGTGGCTGAAAATCATTAACCTGAGACAGTGACAAAGAACAGGATGTTTAAAATATTTAAATAAAAGTGGGGGTGTTCAAAAAAAATCATAAACCCTCAGTTACGAACACATCGATTTTTATAACCCCTGTACCATCCTACCGTAGCAATTCAGTAGATTTTGCCAAGATAAACAGAGTTTTTAAATAGATACAGAAATCCAGTGGTTAAATTTCACACTCTTTAATACCTTTTTTTAATACTTTCTTAATACTTTTTAAAACCCGCACGGCATTGAGTTGCAACCGTTTTTAAACAAGTTTCAAACTGATTTAAAGATTTATAATGTTACACAATTTTGGCCTGTACTACAGAATTTAAATAGGGAACATGGGTCAACAGAATAAATTTAGTGACTATGATTTTGAAAACATCTTGCATTTAACTTCTTCAGTCACAAGTCCATATCTTTATCCACTAGGCTATTCATGGCAAGTGCCTTAATTGTTTGGCTTTTTCTTCAATGAGTTTGTCGATTTGCACCAGTTGACTAACTGCTCTCATCCATGCATTCCTGATTTATGGAGTTGTGCATCGCATATGCGACCAGAGAGCGCTAACCCCCATCCAGGTGATATTTATGTTTTTTTTTTGCAAACCGATCAGTAACCCTCTCGATATTTTCCTGCTACCGGCCTTAGCCAGTCTTTAAACGCCGGGTCCTCTAACCACTTGTGTGCAAATTTGCACTTACCCATGATGACTATGACTTAGCTTTTCTGAGTGTAAGCAGCCAACACGTACTTCAGCGTGCAAACTGTTTAAGATGTCGCTCGACCACCGAATATGACGTCAGCATCACAGAGATCATCTATGAATGAAGGAATGAGCCTAATCCACATTTAAAATAATTTGCGAGAAATTTAGCATATAAACTTTAAAACACAAATGGACAATTTGTAGTTTAAATTTTTTTTTTTCTAAAATTGAATACCTAAATTTGCGTGTAATACCTTTTAATACTTTTTAATGGCTTTAATTTTTGCTTATGTGATTTACTACCTTTTAATACTTTTTAAAACCCCGCGGACAATACTGAATCTCACCTTGAGCTACAGAGCAAAGACAACAGAAAAAAAAAAAACCCATGCCAAATGCAATTCAATCTGTGGACTTGCAAAGCAGTGGGGGGTCATACTAACTACTGACAGTCTGTGCTAAAGGAAGAAGCAGAGCAGGACTACAAAGGCTCAGAAATGAGACCGTTTATCAGAGGGGAGCCGGGCCTGTGTTTACGACACAGCAGTAACGGTTTAGCATGTGGTTGACACAGTTCAGTAGGGAGCCACTCTCCACGTCTGGGAATCAGACCCGGCGATAAACAGAGTCTACATGCTGGAACAAAGGGCCGACTCCATCGTTTCTTGGCTTGATTCGTGGGGGATGGCAGAGAAGCTAACAGGACTTACCACACTATGCTCTCTGCTAATTGAGACTTAGCATCACGTTAAGCTCATGGAAGTTTTACTTACACGTGTTCTGAGGACAGAAGGAAAAATGATTGGTTCAGAGACATAACCAATCAGATTATAGAGGAGGTGGGCCCAAGCAACTAGAGCAGGCTGGACCAACCAATCAGATATCTTGGTCCTGCCTCCTCTGGTTGCTTGGACCCACCTCCTCTACAATCTGATTGACTGACTGGTTTAGTATAATGACCATTTTTCCTTTGCCCTCAGAACATTTTTGTGCAAGTTAAACTCCCATGAGCTCACACTAAGGCTTAGCTGCTTTACAAAGGTAAATGCTGAGACATTCGACAGCGCTTCACCTCAAAGGGGTCCCAATAGTTCTTGAGGGTTAAAGCGCTACCCTGTCCAGGCGTGTGGAGCACAATACGGGGGCCGCGTGAAGGAGTACCTCACTGAGTGAGCTCATGCGTAAATAAGGGTTCTTGACATCCCTCCCCATGAGACTGCCCCCCCCCCCCCCCAGGGCCATACTCACTCAGAACTTCCCAAAAGTGAGAATGACAGTTCGTTCGGAATAAAACATGCACACCAGTCTCTGCCAATGGCAGTGTCTACATCAAACAGTATGGTACATATGATTACAAAAATATATTGTATGAAATTACACACATATACATCGTACTCATGTATGGCACACATTTCATACATATATATTTCAGAGCATTGGCAGAAAACAGCACAGAGAAATTAAGGAAAAGCAACAGTGAATTATAAAAAAATGACAGTCCCGTTGGAAGTGGAATGGTGAACTCACTGTTTGTGTGTGTGTGTGTGTATATATATATACACACACACACACACACACACACACACACACACACAAATCTAAGATATCAAACAGACTGTTCTGATACGATGAGGCAGAACTTAAAAGACCATTTGTGAATAAAATAAGTCTTTATTCAAAATATCAGTGAACAGAAGGAACAGCACAAGCAGCAATACTGAATGACTTAGAAAAAATTGTGTAATGTGTATTGTAGCAAAATAGAGATTCTCGTAAAATTTCAGACTTTATAGAAAACTAGTGTTATGTTCACACGCATGCATCGCCAAAGCTAAGCTAGAAGTTATGCCAGTCAACGTAGACCAATTAGCATTTTAACCCCTCCCTCTTATTCTACAGGTTGACAGCAAAGGTGGGCGGGCTTAACGAGAAAGCGACACCGACTGAAGCTTCAGCAGTCCAGCCCAATAGATGCATTACACAGGAGAGTTTCCTGATGTATGCGTGTGAATTCAGCACGGAGGGCCTCGTGCTGAAAATGAACATGAACGAGGAAAACAAACGAACAGGTTTGGCACAAAATAGTTCGGATGTGCAGGCAAATGGCTGGCCATGAACGATATCATGGAGGGGGTGGGGGGCTGTGATTTAGTTGAGGGTGAAACTGTAGTGGGGTGCGGGGGGGGTTCACGAGAAAAACACAGCCCAGTGTTCTCCGACGGCTGTGGAAAAGGCCGCCTAATTACCTCGGGCTATGTGGGAATGGGTGTGGGGGTGAAAGTGACGGGTGAGCGGGGGGGATTAAGACAGTCCTGGCGTGGGGGGGGTGGGGATACTACCTAGCGGTCAACAGGCCTGCCCCACGGGTGAGGAACAAGCACCTAGCAGCTGCCAATTATCCTCCCCTCTGCGCCTGCTTTGAGCAGAGTCATATCGTGAGCTGACTGAAACCTTTTCCTCTTCCATCTGGAAGGATAAAATACCAGTAAGTCTCCGGAATGAGGAGGGAGGGGGGGTGGGGGGGTGGGGAGAAAAAGAACAGATTTTTGTCTGCATAAGGAGGAATACAGAAAGCTCTCAGCGCCGGAGTACATTTACCATTTCCTTCAACGAGGCATATAGGCCAACCGGCTTGCCAAGACAAGCTCGGCGACTAGTGATCGAAAATGATTTACCAGGGCTTTTAGAAATGAATATGAATCAAACTGTGCTGGGCGTTGGATTAAATGGATTGGAATTGTGACCCGCCCGTCTTAGCAACTCGCACGCTAACGAGAACCAGCACCACGGCTTGCGGGTCTTTGGGACGGCAAAAGCCGGGCGATGGGAGCTGAGGATGCTTTCTGAATGCTTCTTAGTGCTTCGAGTAACGATCGATTTTCGGACGCCGTCAGGCATGCTGGTAACGGTCCGGGACGGCGCCGACACACGCATGCATCTCACGAGCACGACACGGACGGCACTGCGAGACGGCTGGAATGAGTGATGCGGCGGTGAAGAGACGGCAGGCAGGCGGGGCGGGCGGGCGAGCGGGTGGGGGCCGCAGCCGGACGGGACGAGCACGGTCCACGGTGTTAGTCAGAATGCCAGTGACACCGGACGGTGACCGTGTGGGACAGAGAGGGTGGAATGGGAAGGAATTCGGAGCAGCGTGCAGACCAGCATGGGAGGCGGTGAGGCTGCATAGGAGGGTGGACATAGAGATACGTGCCAGAGGAGGGGCAGCATGCTGCGACAGTGGGCAGGGCATTGCTCATGCACTGGCCCTGGGTCCACAGTGTGCCCCCCTCCCCTCTTAAAGGTTAGTCTGCCCTCGACATGCAGGGCCGGCTGCGCGCGTCGCTTTGTCCTACTCTACCTAATTCTGCCCAGCTGGTTCTTGGCTCTGGACAGTGGCTGCAGAGCGATGAAGTCGTCGCCTATAACGACCCTGTTGGTATACATCTACAGAGCAAACGGGGAGGGGGGGTCAGAAGACACACGAGCTGTCAGTTGGGTGGGGGACACACACACACACACAAACACACACATGCCTGCACACAGACGCACACACACACACACAGACACACAAACACACACGTGCGTGCACACAGACGCACACACACAGACAGACACACAAACACACACGTGCGTGCACACAGACGCACACACACAGACAGACACACAAACACACACGTGCGTGCACACAGACGCACACACACAGACAGACAGACACAAACACACACGTGCGTGCACACAGACGCGCACACACACACACAGACACACAAACACACACGTGCGTGCACACAGACAGACACACACAGACAGACACACACAGACAGACACACAGACAGACACACAGACAGACACACAGACAGACACACACGCACCCACGCAGACGCACACACACCCTTCAGGAGAACGGACAGTGGGAAGGAGCAGCTGGAGAAGGATGACAAGCTCTTCTTCAGTGAGAGGCAGGAGAAATGTTCCACAGGAAAGATAAGCACTCAGAGGACTAACACTCACCAAGAAGTCAAACTATGGTCGACTTTCCACCTGACTACAGACAAAACAAAGAACCTACTGCATCCACCAACATGTCAACAGAATACATCTCCCAACCTTTAACCTTTATAGACTTAAGTTCACAGGAGTTTCATCAACATTAATTTCAAGAAGCTCAAGTATGTTTTGAGACACGGGTATGAAAACATTCCCAGCACAATCGCCGGAGCCTGCAGATTAGCGGCAGAGCGCCTTGAACGGCAGCATGACCACCATTAGATGTGAAGGACTATGACACATCCCACACAGCTTGTTACAAATCCTGCTCACTCACACACACCAGGAGGGCGGCGGCAGGGTCAGGCTAATGAATATTAATTGATCCATACATTTTATCCAATGAAATTAAGTCTTCACACACAATACATTTAGTAATAAGTAAATTACAGCTCAAACCAACCAAGAACCAAAACCAATTCTTCACTACATTGTGGTCTGATCTTAGCACATTGTCCGGTTTCTCTGCTATCTACGGCACCTACCAGCTGACACGTCAAATCAATTTTCCTGAAATAGAAGGCTAAAGACATCTTCCAGGATTCTTAATCTTAAGTATGGTGGCTCTCTTTGGGGGTATGGAGACCTTTGTTCGTTCACACGCCGTTAAGTAAGCAGGTTAGCAGCTGCTAGGTCATGGCATACAGTGAGTGTGAGAGACATGCAGCTCTTCAATGGCTTTAGTGAAGCCAAAAGCATCTCTGTGGGACTCGGCTGCACGGATGACGTCCCGCAGAAGCAGTGCTTCAGCCATCGTATCCATCGTGCGGTTAGATTCCATCTCAGCTGACAGCCCGTTAAAAGGCGGCAAGGCGTGGCTTCATTCCAGCTTCGTGACGGCATAGAGAGGCCCTGCCGGGTGACCTACCTGGGATTTCTGGGTGCTGGTGGGCCGCAGGTGTCGGTAGAAAACCTTCTTGACCATGTCCGGGAACAGGCACGTGATGACGACGATGATTATGGCGAACCAGGCTGAGCCGCTGGAAAGCAGCTGTACGAAGACGAAGTACATGTCCTGCGTGTGCAGGAACGGCCTGGGGGGGGGGGGAATCAGACAATCAGCCTTTCTACCGCATCCCACAAAGCCCAAAGACACCCCGAAGGCCGGCTGGAATCAAAGGCTGTGGGATATGTGCAGTTCTGTAATGAAATGCCCTGTAAACTCTGCAGAGGAGAATCCCAACACTTTTAAATGGATGAAAAGGTCATTAAAACACACATTTAATATACGGCGGCGCTATAAAGTTAATTGGAAAAACAGCGCACGGGACCTTTGCGGAATCAATCGATTCTGTTCATTCAAGCTACACGCTTCCGTTCATCTGTCACTGCAGCGTGCCATTTATCCTTCAGAATTAATACAAACAACGTTAGCCTTCAGTACCGGCGGCAGCGGCCATTCCTGCAACACCACACAGACTCACCATATGATTCCCCCGTAGAAGAGAGAGAAGATGAAGTAGAAAGCGATGGAGCCCCAGGTCACAAAGTGATTCATCCACGTCCAGAAATGAGTCTCCAAAGCCAGCTGCAAGGGGGACGGCAACAGGAGTGAATGGACAGATAAAAGAAAAGGTGAAATAAGAGCAGACTGTCGTTTCTCGTCGTCGTAGCAGGAATAGCAAAAAAGGGAAGGTTTTATTATCCATATCTCAACGATAGACTCTTTCTAAAATTAAATGCGAGATAAACATCACTTTCTCTACTCCATATACCATATCTTAGCTACAAATCAAACCACAACTGCACCTTTAGAATAAGACAGAACTTTACTGATCCCCGTGAGGAGATGGTGAAAGACAATCTTGCTCTCCATGAGACACACAGACATATATACAGGTGAGAGACGGTTTGTGGGTCACAGCACAAGGTCGGCTGGCGTTTAAACAATGTAATATATTCACACATTGCACAGCTTTTGTCAGGCTATTTGAAATGCCTCACTGATATAATAAAATAGTTCCCATGAATACTAAAGACAACTTGGCATATATTTTATTTTAAACACCCAGAGTTTTACTCTCTGCCGCTGAAACATTCTTGGGTGTGTGTGGTGATATTTGGCACGATATACTTACAATACACAGGCTAATCAGTGTCCCCACGATACACAGGCTAATCAGTGTCCCCACCACGACACACACTGCTTTTCTGTATGTGATGGATAAGTTGAAATGCGCTTACCTTCAGCGTAACAGTAATGACCATCACAGTGAACACGAGGGTGCCAAATGTCCAGTTTCCAAACATCTAAAAACATAAACACACATTGCTCCATTCAGCGTAACTGTGCTGAGGCCAAGTACAGTGAAGACGTATGCACGCACGCATTCTTTGTGGGGACCATCTAATTTCCGCGGGAAAAACCCTAATCACAACCTTAACCCGTACCCAGCCCTAACCTTAATCATAAGTACCCAAACAAAAAAATAGGTGTTTTGACTGCAATTACAGATTTTTATAAAACTGAGTTTCCCCTTGTGGGGACCGAAAAAAATGGTCCCCACAATATCAAAATTATCATCACATTGTGGGGACCCAAATGTCCCCACAATGTAATATATACACATTACACACACACACACACACACACGTGACAGAAGTGGACACCTAATAAAGCTCTTGAATAATGTCAGTCAGTTAACAGAGACTAAGACAGAGCACTTGGTAGTCAAATATTGTCCCCTACTTTCAAGTATAATTAAACAACTGGCTGCAGAGAAAAATTAATATCAAACTAATACTGCACAGAGTACAATATAAGAAAACAGTAGAATAAAACAGGATAGAATAAAACAAGACAGAAAAGATTAAAGATATGATGTCAGGTAATAGACCCAGACCATATATCTAATCTAACACAGTCAACTCTTACCAGTTGCCTGTTGGCTCTCAAAATCTGCAGGCATGCACAGCGTGAAGAGGAGGAGAAATGAAAAAAAAATAACAAAAAGAAAAAAAAAATACAAAAATCAAAAGAACAGACGAGAGGCATGAAACAGTGAGTGCCTGAACACAGCCTTAACACACCCTGAACACAAGATTCAGCCAGCACAACCCAGGGGAAGATCTCCCAGCAGGAGCTACCCTTTAAACTGGGATTAAAAATGTATAAAAACACATGCACCCGTACACACACACACACACACACACACACACACGCACAGCACTCATCCAGAAAACTCTGCAAATGCTACCTTCCAAACAGGTGGATTAGCTCATGCGCATCTGCCACTCAGGTCAGCTGCGATTCACCTGGTTCTACAGCACAAAATCCGACAGTCAGCGGCTGGGGGGATGAGGCCATCGGCTGGGGAGATGAGGCCTCCACCAGAGGCTTTAGCACCCTTACAGCAGATCATCATCGCCCTGCTCACTGCGAGTTCTACAGCCTCGCTTTTTACAATCCCTGCGACTCTTCCAGGTTCACTTTTATAGAACATAACCATGAATCATCATTTTAGGGGACTGCCGCGATTTGAATCATAAGGCTTAAGTTACAGGCATCTCAGTGTCCCACCAGAAGAGATAAATACGGGGGGGGGGGGGTTATATATATATATACATACACTGGGAATGCCTGGACTGCAGTCCTGCCCACAATGAACAAGGCACCAACTCAGGCTAAGTGCTTTAAACACTAGGCAAGCCCTGTCAATCCTGCTCATCCTGGTGAATATAGTTATTCTCTTCCTGGACAGAACTACTGTATCATAGGGGGCGCCCTGTCCGGCTGTCAGCCTAACTGATGGAGGCCTCGGAGCAGATGCACAGGGAGCCATAACATCCCAGAGTCACCAACTATTAAGCTGCTACAAGGAGTTCATCAATCCACAGAGCACACAGGAGACTGCTGTTGGGTGGGGACTTCGAATGCAGTTGAGCACACCCCCCCCCCCCCCCCCAACTTGACATGGTATGCCCCGTACGCACCTGCCCGTTGCCCATGAGGGAGGTGTCCTCGCCCATTAGGATGTAGGAGCCAAAAAAGAAAACAAAGGCGTGAAAAAACCCCAGCAGTGTCCAGTACAGGAAGGTTCTGAAGGACAGGAGGGAATTTTTACTGATGTCTCTGTCGGTGGGGGAGGAGGAAAATGAAGAGTGTTAGTTACTCACTTTTATGCAAAATGACACAAAACTTTACAAATGACAAGCTCTGAATGTAGCAATTCAGCTTAAATACAATAACAGCACAAGAACGAAACAGCTATTAAGTTACAGTCTGGTGCCGAAACGTCAATGCTGCTAGCTAGCCCTGTCTGAGAAACCATTTTACCCACATTCATATAATATAAGGGCCGATAAATACGTGAAGAGCAGATGATATTTTCTGTTGCATACCAATTTCTGCGCAAGGTCTTCATCACATGCCTATTAGTGAGATATTACATTTAGTGTCCCCTATGGTGGGGGCAGGGGAACGGCTTGTCTTACCTGTACAGACCTGGCTTGTTCTGCAGCACGTGTGGGTGAACCAGCTGCTCAAAGAGGCTGTACACCAGGACGGGCAGAGACGTGAAGCAGATATTGTACAGGGTCAGATAAACACTGTCGTACAGCGTCTGAGGATCGGAGACAGGAAGGGCTTGTCAGTCGCTGTGGCGACATGAGAAACCAATAGCATCACTGACGACCGTGACATATGACACGACGGAGGGAAGTCCCAACTCCTAGCCAAGCCCACAATCAAATGATTCCAAGTGAAAGTGAATGTTGAGCCTCTTTTCCATTCACAGACCTTACACCCAATGGTGGCATTCATAGCTGGGGATCAGGGGTCTACAGTCAGCAATTAACAGCTCACACAGAAACAGGACAGCGAACAGAAACAGCAGACGGAACAGACACAACTTACTTGTTGTGAAAACAGACAGAAGAACTGGTACAAAAACTGGGGAGTGATAAAACACACATTCTAAAAGAAAGACAAAAAAAGATGAATTGACATTTACTCAGGTAAAGAATATACATATTCAGTGCTGAGAACAAATTTTTTAAATCATCATCAACGTGAGAAGTTTCTTGAACTTACCTTGTAGAAAAAGTACTGTACAAGGGTTGCTATTCTAATATAGTAGAAGTGGCCGTGGACCAGGAGTAATTTGGCAAGGAACCTAAACCTCGCTATTGCATAGTCACTGTTTCGCACAGCTTGTCTCCCCTCTTTGCCCATGATGCCTGAAAAGAATTTAATTCAATAGATCAATTCTTGAAACTCAGCCAGACACTGTCGCAATATTAACCCTCTTAGTAGATGCATGAGGCCCAACTCCGCTGTTCTGACCCCAATAAGAGGTGTCAATGGCAGAAGGTAATCACTCAAAATGTACATTTTGAACCCGTATATGAAAAACAACATTACAAACTTGAGTATTTTTTTTCCCCCTCAATAGCCCAGAACGTTACGATAAAACACTCATCTGAATCAAGGTATATGTAGGGAAGCAAACGATAAATAAATTAATTCAAGACACAAGATAAGACAGGAGGTGAAATGAGACCGTTAATAGTGAACATTTACCTATAGCTGCACTGAAACGCACACTAGTGTGACATACAAACTTAACAAAAATTATCATTATATATTTATTTGTATTTAAAACAGGTCTCTGATTTTAGAGCCCTTCAGAAATAAATTTGCAACGGTTATGTCTAAAAATATGCACCGACAAACTAAAAAGACGCATCACAGGTTATAAAAATGAGTAACACACTAATAAAGTTAGAAGTAAATTTTTAATAGATTGTTGAAGACACTTAGTGCTCCTATATTATTCTGATGTTGAACAAGTGGGATGGAATGATTACTTCAGATTTTGGTCAGATCCCTTGACATAATTATCATCACTGCAATCCCAAAACTCATTTCT
Organism: Paramormyrops kingsleyae; assembly: GCF_048594095.1. Taxonomy (NCBI): domain Eukaryota; kingdom Metazoa; phylum Chordata; class Actinopteri; order Osteoglossiformes; family Mormyridae; genus Paramormyrops; species Paramormyrops kingsleyae. Next base: position 17,092,881 of record NC_132817.1, on the reverse strand, counting down.
GCATGCTGCAACAGGTCCACTAAATGCCACCTTTAAAAGGACATCTGGTCTCAAAGAGTAAAAATAAATCAGATTTGGACATGGAGTTCTTTCATATTAAAGCAGAAATGGAAGGCAATAAACCTTAAACACAGACGTTCAAAGGAAGCCGTTAATTTCATTTGGTTCTGTGGTTACCGATGCCGACGTTGGCCTCCTGAATCATGCTGACATCATTGGCTCCGTCTCCGACGGCTAACGTGATGGGCTTCTCTGGGCAGGTCTTTATCAGCCGCACGACCTGTCAAATTAATAGCGACAGCTGTTAGCCTTAGCGTCCGCTCGAACCCTTCTAAAGGCCGCCATAACTCACCAGGCTAAATGGCACAGGGGAGACATCAGCCGTCCCTAAATGGCACTACGGCAAAATACGATTATATTTACATGCTGTAATGCGTTTAGCGTCCTATTCGTTACAGTGCAGGAGAATTTAAACTAGGGAGCACTATGGGGAGGATTTGGTGTGGAGTTTAAGATTAAAGGGAAGAGACTGGGTAGTGGTAGATTGTAGGTTCGAGGCCCTTTAGCTGTAAGTGCAGTACCAGAATTGTCAGTGAAAAAGCTTTATTGATGTGAAGTAGTATCAGTAAAAGCAATCCCTAAATGATGAGTGTCTTCAGTAGAGTGTAGGAGGGCGGCCTCACCTTGGCTTTCTGCAGGGGTGCCATGCGGCAGCAGAGTACAGCCGAGCAGCTGCGGCACACGTCCATGAAGAGGCGCTCGTGCTGCCGTAGAGCCAGCGACAGGCTGGCGCCATCCACAACCAGGCCGTGTTGAATCACGTGGTCTTCCCGGATCCTGTGGAAAGGGGGGGGGGGGGGGGCACTTTACTGACGGGTGTGTACGCGTTTGCGTGCAGGCGTGCGGGGGAGGGGCCGCGCTCAGGTTTCACCGGGGGTCGGTCGATTCCTCAAAGTCGTCGACTCATGGGCTTCCTCCACATAAAATTCTGTCGCAGGTCCGATCGGGTCGATGGCCCATGTTTTATTCAGATGGTGCGTCGCTATCCCAGCACCGACGACGGACGCCATTGCTGGCAGAGCTCGCGTTCCCCATCGAACACGACACGTTTAGCGTTCAGCTTTCAGCAGGATGTTAAGGTGATGCCGTTTGGCATGATGAAGGCCAACGGCAAAAAGCTTATGATAAAGACCTCTTATTTGCGGTGTTACAAATATACAAATATTTTGTACATACATCTGTGGAAAAACTTTACCACTCTGTATTTTAACCAAATCTGCATTTTTAAATCCTGGTTTAATCCTGGTTCTGCTGGCTCAAGGCTACGCTGATTTCAAACTGGTTCAAAATTTCTAAGACAGCAGCACAAGAATAAGGTGAAGCAGGAGACACTGGGAACGACCAGAAACCAGCCAGGTAAAGGGGCGGCGGAAGCAACTTTCTAATGCCAGAGATGACCGTTAACCTATCTGACAGTTTCTCATGAACTGAAGTCACCTTTAAAAGGAGTGAGAAACATTAAATGCCGGTATGAAGTGCTCTGCTAGGACAGTTCGTATAAGTCCCACAAAGCAAGGAAGGAGTCCTTCATTAATGAGAAACAGAGAAGAACCAGGCTGAAGTTTGCAAAAAAAAATTATTCAGATGCACACCCATGAATTGAGAAATGATTGAAATAAAAAATCGTGCTGTGGTCTCAATTTTTTCTGCTGTGTGTATGTATATACGGGTATGTAGGTGTGTCTATATATATACACATAATTTAGTATGAAGGACTGCAAAGATCAAACTAAATTTTCCCAGCAATACTGTAAATAAATATATTTTTATTTCACAGTTTGTCTCAGTATTTCTATTCTGGCCCTACATCAAATTATATGGTCCTTTACTGTATAAAGCACATTTTTAGATCAGTTTTTGCCCACCCAAAGGAATGAGGGCAATCCCAATATCCAAATATCCATAACATACCATCCTAATAGAAGAATTCTGACCATCTTCCCTGGAGTATAGGATATGCATCATTTAACTTGCAAAGTTTGAGCAAAGCTGTGAGGCAATTATTTATTTATTTGTAGTTTTTGGCTATTTTCCCACACTGGTGGCGATAGCCTTCGAGTCCTGCAGCTGACTTAACTGAAGTTGGGAGGGTAGAGCAAGGGGGGGGGGGCCTTGGCCCTTGGCCTACCTCCTGGCCAGCTGCCGCAGCTGCTCCGCGCATTCACTGTCCGACTTCTGCTGCACCAGTTCCAGGATGTTCATGGTTCTGTGAAAGTGTCCGCAGGAGAGGCTGACGCTCACCGCAGTCTCATGTTTGTCTCCAGTCAACACCCACACCTTGATGCCAGCCAGTCGCAGTGCCTCGATAGTCTCCTGCACCTTCTCCTGTAGCCTGCAGTGGGTGCGGTGACACTCAGCATGACGTCGCATACCCCCCCCCCCCCCCCCGGAGGTCAGCCAAGTCAACAACTCATTAACCCCTTTCTCAGGAAGCCCTCGGTTTCACAGTTCAATAAACACAGTGGTTTCATCTGGAAATGGCCCCCGCCCAGAGACGACTCCAGCGAGACACTGGCCACCTCAAAACGAAAGAGTTACCCCCCGCCCCCAACCCCTGCTCTAAAGAGCAACCTCGGAAAATGTGCTTTGGATCGACCTCAAAAGAAAGACGAAACACAGGAAGACGCAGTGCACTTGGTCTATGAAGTCGCAGGCCATCAAGGCCAAGAAAAGAAAACAGGAAGATACGCGTACATGAAGGGGATTAATGCTGTTCCATATTTGGGGGTGAAGGGTGGGGAGTGGGTTTAAGTTCACGCCCCACCCCCAAGCACCGACTCATGAGTGCTTCTCTGCAGTCTTTCACAGCAAGCCACCAGCCAATCAAGAACGATGACTCACACCGGTGACCCAAAGTGGATTATCGGCGAAGGGTTCAGAGTGGACAAGCCACCCAGGGAGCTGAAATGACTCAGTCCCTGCTGTCAGATCCAGTGCACCACTGGGGATGATCTCATCTCCTGACCTGGAGTCGGGGGGCCAGTCTTGGCAGCGTCCAGACCACGGCCAGGGTGAGTGAGAGGGGGAGGTTTCACTAAACCTAATTCTGTGTCAGTTGACGGCCCACAATGCACCACATGCCAAAGCCTTAAATGTCACATGGCACTACAACGGAAAAAAAAAAATTGAGCAATAACCAGCTATCAGTCACTGCGAAGCGATTACTCAGAAGGGGAACGATGTCAGCTACACCCTGTCAGACGGCTGGTGACACAGGCGAGGCTCAAACAGCAGTAAATAAAGGAAATAACGTTCTTGCCGTTTCAGGCAGACTGCGCTCTATTGCATCAAGCTACTCTACGTGTGAGGATGCAGCTGGAGCATCGCGGTGCTGACTGTGCAGCCACGTCGCACAGGACGTCGCACAGGACGTCGCGCAGCTTCGCCGCGCAGCTTCGCCGCGCAGCTTCGCGTCAACCTACTTGTCCTCTACGCCGGTGGCCCCCAGCAGCTCGAGGTCCTTCTCGATGAAGCTGAAGACCTCGGCCAGGCGCTCCTCGCGCTGCTGCAGCGCCGTGCGGGCCTCGTGGAGGCGCCGGTCCACTTCCTCATACTCGGCGGCGCTGAAGCGCCGGCAGGCCACCACCAGGGTCCTCAGGCCTTTCTGAGAACACAGACCAGAAGGCACATGAGGGATTTGGGCTCATTTGGACAGAGAGTAGCCAAGCACAGCATGTCAGAACCTCCAGCAATTGGGAATTTCATTTATAACAACCAGTATGCATGCATCCACCCACCCACGCACGCATGCATCCACCCACCCACGCACGCACGCACGCATGCATCCACCCACCCATCTTCCAGTAATTTATCTAGTACAGGGTCACAGTGACCATAAATCCTTTTGTAGTCCTACACTGACGATGTACCTATTTTTAGTGACATGCCAGTCCATCACAGGACACTCATATGCACACAATATGAACATTTCAGAGATGCAATTCCCTAGTAATAGGGAAATAAATTTACCAAACACGACACAGACTACAGCATGGTTCTCGGGGATGATGAGTGAAAAGCACAGACAGTGGAAACCGCTTACAGTAATCCTGTCTGTCTGGGCAAAATTGATCACTATATGCAGATGATCATTATAACTGATTTTTTTTTTTCTTCTTTATGTTTCAGGCAGATATAAGATATAAGATAATAAAATGGACAGTGCCGCTACTTAATTTTCTTAATTTCAAAATACGCTACAGCTGTTTCAAAACGACAGTACTGTACAAATGAAATTATTGAACTCAGTATACTTCATATACGGTATAATACAGCACAGTACTGTACATGAAATGTAGCTTATTGTAGATTCGCTGCTGCATTTCGGTGTCTCGTTTTTGGCAGTTTATCATAAGCTTCAATGAGTCTATATTTGTCATTGAGGGAAATCTTTTTCCTGTTGTTTTCTGTGCACAAAGCATTAGCCTCAGGTAGCCTAACTAGCCAGAAGCGGATGGGTTACCGTAAGGCAAAGTAGGGCTATCAAAGTAAAAAAAATAAATAAATAAAAAATAAAAATGCAGCAGCAATTCCATATGATGTCATGTTTAAAAAGATCGCTAATGAACAATGTAAGCGGACTACTTGATTACTATAAGCTAATTATTTAAACAGTATTTGTACAAGAATGATTCTGTCCCAAGCTTCTTGATCCATACAAGAAGTTGATTAATATAAGCGGTTTTCACTGCACTTGCATAACTTTGCAAGGAAGCTCAGGGTTATCAGAAAGTCAGGGTGTTCCTGGGGGAGCGACTGGATGTGCGGGGACGTGACAGAAGCAGATCGGGATGAGGCCCCCCCACCCCCGACTCACCAGAGCGAACTCGTCTACGTGCAGACGGGTCTTGTCCACCTCGCCGGATTTGGCGTGAGGGAAGATGGACGACTCGGCTCCTTTAGTAAACAGCACCTTCTCGCCTGAAAGAGCGAGTCGCCAGGTAAGGAAAGAGAGCCGCCCCCGGTTAGACGGATGCAGAGTAAGAAAAAGAGGCTCGCTCCGAATCCCCTTTACCTGTCGGCGTCTGTAATATGACGCTCATCCTCCTTCGGTTTGCGTCAAACTCTAAAACGTGCAGCAGCTTATATCTGCAATTTAAGAGGGATTCTAATTTCTAAAAGGTACATTCTTGTCATTTAAGTCACACAGAGACATTACAGACCTGTTTGAGGAGGAGTTAGCCTCAATCTAGACCCATGTAGCTGTGACCCTGTGTGATCTTGTTGAGTGGTACACTATTTTCTTCCTTTATTATTCCATTGTTCTGTATTTCAATTGTTGTTTTCTAAACTTTTCTCTTATTCAAAAGTTCTTGAAAAATACCAGAATCACGGTAAAAACTCAGGTATACATTAACCAGAAACATTCAACATATGTACCTTTCAGGAAAGGGGCTGCAAGAATACACCCCATAACAAATTAATGTGGGGGGGGGCATACCTCTCTGATTTACCAAACGTCTTGATTTCCATGATTTCCCCATTGTTCCCAGTGAAGGCAACGCCCATTCTGTGGTGGTAAACCGAACAAATGCAGTCAGACTGTGATTAAGCTATTAATAAATGAATGAGTCATGACCCTGCTTGTGGAATCACGCTACGTGATTAATTAACACTGACCTATTAAAAGGACTGTTATTACATACTGTACCCATTTCCGTGCTTCTATTATAACTGTGAGGACTGAGAGGATATCACCATCAATCCTGGTCTGGGTAACTCTAAGCGACAGATGGAGTGAATGAACCTCCAGTATTTTTCCTAGATGTTCATCTTAACACATCTGCACTCTGCAGTTTACGGCAGGTAAGGTCTTTAATTTCGGAGAATTGCTGTAGCCTCAAACTGAAGGGATGATTTATAGGCTAGCCAGGCTTCAAGGTACGTGGGAAGAGGGGCGTGGCTATTTTTGGTTGCCAGGCAACAGGGGCGTGGCCTGCAGGTGCAGCCCCACCTCTTCATGGCCTCCACCAGCGCCTTCTCGTCTGGGGATGAGGCGTAGTACTCCATCTGCAACGAGACACCATTGGCGTGGTGGAAGGAGTCGCGGACACAATCCGGCTCTTCGTAGTTGATCTGCACCGTGTGACAGAGTGACACGGCCTTCAGGAAAAGCTCCTCCTCTGTGCTCTGCAGAGGGCGAGGGGTCGGGAACCAAGACAGAGAAAGGGTTTGCCAACTAGGTAAATGGGAACGGATTTATTAAATAAACACAGGCTTCCAACATAACATAAACAAAGTGACATATGATTCACAGGCTCTAATGTTACTTTCCCCTGCATCCTGAGATGAGCTCATCCAACTGTATACAGTGAAATAAGCCAGGACAACACAGAACGGCCTAAGGAAAAACACCAAAACACAGGCTGCGGAGTTTACAGATTTCTAGTATTTCTGTATTTTTACGATATATTTAATGTCATTTGGCTGGTTTTCCCTTAAAATTTAATTTTAAATGTGGATCTGAGAAGCCCCCTTCACGCACAAAACGTGCGTGACCTTTTACGGCAGAGATCGCTAATGTTTTGGAAACACTGGCTAATCAGTATGCATCAGCATCGACCTCAATGGCCTGCTGCACTAAAACACACTAAACTGGTACCGTGACACATGTAAAGTCAGGTGTCTTTTTGCACAAAGGACATTTACCTTGATGCCCTGGGATTCAGGCCAAAAGGCATCAGGTTCAGGAGTGAGGCTTGATGGATAAGCTTCCCAGGCAATTCCCAGCCCTTGATTAGCTACTTGATCACTATCAGTAAATATGTACCTGATAATGTGCACTGATGAGGAAATTTTGACCAAAACTAATAACCGAAATATCTTTATCCAATATCACACATATCGATAACTGGCTAACAGTGTTGGCCATTTCAGGTCAAGAAACTACAAATTGTTGATAGAAACAGAATCTTGGTCTGGATTTTTACTTTCTGGACCTGAAATGCCCAACACTGCTAGCTAACCCTCGAGCCCGAGTCCTTTTACAAGCGGTGAATAAGCCAATGAAATCGCTCATCCTCCACGACAGAAAATGGCTAATCGTCCAATGCAATCATCTATATTACTTAGGCAGTTGCTTCTTATGGTCCGGTGCTGCAAAGTTTGAATACTGACTAAAGTCTAAATATTGCCCCGTAACATTGACCAAGATTGATTTTTATCAAATATTGGCCACTATTGATATGTTAACGAAAACATCGTGCATATCTGCCTACAATAACGTTAAACTAGTAACTTGGGGTTAAAGTCACTGCAAAGATAAATGCAAAATCAGAGTTGGGGGAGAGGATTCCTCCTACCAGGAGTGGCATACAGCCGTCTGGGGCATCGTCTGTCATTCCCTCTGGTACCAGCTTGCCATTAATCTCCTGGAACTTGACCCCGTTGATGGAGCACTCCCGGAAGTGCATCTCGTTCTCGGTCAGGGTGCCCGTCTTGTCCGTAAAAACGTACTCCACCTGCAGCACACAGAGTGCCATCAAGCGGCGCCCGTCTACACCCGCAGAAGGTGCCACACCGAAACACGCCGCCCCCACCTGGCCCAGCTCCTCGTTGAGGTCTGAGGTGTTGACCTGGGCCTTCTGGTCGCTCTCCATGTGGTAAAGGTCCAGATCCCAGCCAATGAAAAAAGAACCTAGGAACTTCTGCATCTCCACAGTCACATACAGTGAGATGGGGATGATGAAATTGTAGAGCACCAGGAAAGCGAGGAAATCAGAGATGAACTTCAGGATCTGAAATGGAAAAAAAGAGCACAAAATATCAAGATTCCAAGTTGGATGCCATTTCAAGCTTCTTCTCAGATTCTACCTTTAAAGCTGAAAAAAAGAGAAACCAACATTTAAAGTCTACAGAAGGTCCTTGTGATGGCCAGCAGAGGTCTCCTAGTTACCTGGCTGCTGTTCCTCTCCTGCTCCGTCTTCCTGTTGTAGAAGGGCTCATCCCACTTGAGCTCAGACTGCCAAGCGTACTTCAGGATAGTGCTGAGAATGGCCTCGAACAGCAGGATGCCCAAGTAGATGATCAGGAAGGTATTCATCGACCTGAAGCGAGATGGATGATGACCTTGGTAAAACGGCGAATACCGAGCTAACAACAGGCCATCTAGATGCCAGACGTACTTCTCCACAGCCGAGCGTTTTTGCGATTTGCACTTGTAGTTCAGAGCCATCTTGGACTCCATCCCCGTGTAAACAGCCACTCCTGTAGGAATATAACACGACCATAAACGCTTAAGACAGCAGACAGGAGAACTGGTAAAGAGGGTTTGCAGGTGCAAGTCCAGTGTATCTTCAGTCTTGTCTCTTCCGGCAAATTTTCAATTCTATTTCAATTAATTTTTAAATAGCGCCTTTCACAGATCGCCTCAAGGTGCTTTATATTGGTGTAATAAATTAGTACATTATTTGTACACAATAATTCAAAAACAGGGAAAATTTAAAGAGAAACAAATAGAGAGCGAGAGAGAGAGAGAGAGAAAGAACCAAAAACTCCCAAGTGGGGAGAAAAACAGACCTCTGGGGGTCCAAGGTTAACTAGCTGCCCCCCCCCCCCCCGACATGCTAACATTACTGAAAGGGTGCTGTAGGTGTAAACCATTATGGCAAAACCGCATGAGTCGATTTGCATGAAACACCAGCTAAGCAACTGTGTCATTAAGGGGAGACATTTTAAATTAATAAAACAATATGACAATCAAGAATACAGACACAAGAAGGAAAAACACACAAGAAAGACTGAGAGACAGAACCCTACCAAAAATTTCCTTGGTGTTTTTCAGTCTCGCCCCACGAAGCAGAAGGTTTTCTGGTCCTAAGGGTCTAAGACAATCAGTAGAAGTCAAAAGAGGGCAAATATTTTGACAATCCAGTCCCCTCCAATTAAGCATCATCCCCAAGAGTGCTACGGTCCATTTGTGCATTTCCATTCAACGCCGCTATTGAGATACACGTGCCTCTCAAAACAAACAGATAAGACAGCAGGTGAATGGAAGAGTCTTTGTGCTCAGAAAGGCCCAGAGCTGAATTTAAGCACCGCTCACAAGCAGCGGCTGACACACGATGCCGATCCACGGGCGAGCTTAACCGGGCAAGCGATTCAGCAGGACGACAAAAGGCAGACTATTACCTTACGATCTCTTCCCCCTGCTGCGACACAGTGATCCGGCCAACGAACCTGAAAGGAGAGAAGGCCCCGGTGAGGGACGGGCAGGCTGACGGGGGGCCTGAAACACGACTAAAAATATAACCGATTCCAGCAAGCTGCAAGGCACCGCCAGCACTTAGTCTCAGTACCTGTACAGGTCCGGCTCTGGCTGCTGGCACTCTACCACGGATTGGAGGGCCTCCAGTTTGGACACGGTCTGGGATACAGCCGTCTCTGGGACTGCAAAATGTGTCTGTAGCGAGGGAAGGGGTGAGGTACACAGGTTCTCTCACATACCATGTTGTACAAGTGAGTACAAGTGGTCCTGACAAATGCCAAAAACTCAAACCTTAAGCTTCACAAATTTATTAAAACAAGGTCATATAAAAATAATAATAATAAAAACCTAGGTAGCATTATTAGGATCTACCAGTTCCCAGAATTCCCAGGGAGTGTTTTGGTATCACCCAGAATATGGTTTACTGCGTCCTTTAATGGGGACTCTCGGCATGGAAACTGGCTGGGGGGGGATCCTGCATTGCTAGCGCCACACTGTCGCTACTAAAACACAGCAAAACATGCAGCTTTACACTAACACAGGTCAAAATGGAAATCACTGCTGCTGACATCAGCGGCCAAAATGCTTCCTGAAAACAAAGGGATACTTTTATTTCCCGGTAATATAATTTCCCTCAGACATGTACGACACTGTCTGGCGACGGCGGAAAACAGAATTTAATTTTTGGGTGGAATTCCCCCCCTTTAAAAAGGGCAGCCAACGATCAGTGGTCGCATTTGCCGCATGCCGTCTGATTACCCTTTCAGAGTATAGAGGATAATCGAAAACACGAGGCTCGCTCTCTGACAGGCGAAGCAGAGTGACGGTAAGGTGAAGAGACACCAGGAACAAGGGGCCATGCATCCTACCCATCCTTAAAGGTTAAAGCCCTCCATCCTACAATGTCAAACTTTCCATAATTCTGTGTCAAATAAGATCACCCCGATTCTGAAATGGGGGTGTACAATGATGTCAGAGATTTGCAGTGCACCAGGTGCACACGCACACCCCCCACCCACTCGGGAAGGTTCACTGGTAATCCGTTTAGCTGTGGCAGTCAGAAGCCATTAAAAGCCCACCTTCAGATTGGTCTCCCCATCCAGGCTGGCGGTAGTGATGTGACACGTCCCCTCTTCTCTGTCAGATGACAGGAGGACCAGATCAGCCGGGAAGGTCTCATCCTTGGCCACTCGCACGATGTCGCCCACCTGAGGGTGAGAAATTGCATAGGTTCCCCTGTCAAGATGCCGTAAGCGTGCAGAAAGCATGCAGTGTTATATACACCGTGAAACGGCAACCTCAAACGGCCACAGCTGGTGACCAATCATGGCAGCCAGCTGCATCCTCTTTCAGGCCCTCAGCCTGTGCTCAAAAGCAGAACGAGGCGGCGGCAATAAAGCAAAAGGAAACTGCAAACTGGTCTTCCTATAGCACATGGTGTGCCAGGACCCCATCTAGGAGCCCAGCACACTGCCTGATTTTTGAACACTTCTTTGTTTCCTTTTGGGCTTAATAAATCATCTCCCATCTGATCAGAATCTCATTTCACCACAAAACCACCTGATATCAGCTCTGGTGACCAGCTGGGGCGAAACAAACCTGTTTGTTGAGATGTTTATCGGCTTGCTTTTACTAACACACACCGCAGAGCACAGAGCGAATAAATGAGCACCACTTAAGAGTTAGTGTTTCACCCCTCAGGCTGGTGAAGCCTCAGAGATAAGAGGGCTGCCACCAGCTCCTATAGTAGGGTACAAAAATCTTAGGCAGTCAAAGAAGACAATGTTGGTGTAAAACTACAATGTAACATCTATCAATGTGTGTCAAAGCTTAACCATTTCCAAACCTCTCCTAGTTGCCCTAGTATTTGCAGCAGCCGTTCAAAACACCCATGTATTTTCTGACTCGACTACCACCCACCTTGTTTGGCTAATCAATATTTCAGTGAGTCATTTAATTAAGAATTAATTAATTAAGTGAGCTGGTCGTAAAATGTAACAAATACATGGAACGGCTGGGGTGCCCCTGAGGAGAGGTGTAGGAACTGAACTGTGTCCTTCAAGCTGTCCAACAAGATATCAGTAACTTTTCGGAGAACAGGAGAAATTATTGTTCGTTTTTATCATGTTAGTGTTAATTTGCATATCGTCTATTGCAGGGACGGCGAACCTGACCTATAAAGAGCCAGTGCGGGTTTTTGGCATGACCTCTCAATCAGCCAATAATAAAGCAGAGGTTCTCAGCTCCAGTCCTGGGGACCCACTGTTATTGGCTGATCCCAAACACTCACCCCCACACCGGCCCTCCATGGATCATGTTCCCCAGCCCTGGTCTAATGTGAATTTCTTCATAGCAGATATACCCTTAGTACCCAAGTAAATAGCGAAACATTTTCTTTGACTGCCTAAGACTTTTGCACAGTGCCGTACATCACCCCCCTTACATCACCCCCTTGAGACTCTGTAGCCCTCCATGCACCCCCTCCAAACCTCCTTCCCCTGCTCTGGCCCCCATCCCCCCCCGTAAGGACCCCAGCCACTCACCCGGATGTTCTTGGAGCGCGTCTGCACCAGGCTGCCACTCCGCACCACGAACACAGGTGCCCCGTTCACCTCGTTGTCGGCCTTGTGTCTCAGCCAGTCCTCATAGCCCTGCCGCGGGAAGGGGAGGGGTGACGGCGGCAGGTTAGATTAGGAAGCATGGGACTGCCCCCCCCCCCCAAGCTTAGTGTGGATCGGGCGGCCCGCCAAGATCAACATTTACAAGTGAGGGCTGAAGGTTCGAGGAAAGAGGCACTACGTTTCTGCTGAGTTAAAAGGCAAACCAACTGAGGCGTGGCGTGTTGGACTCAACTTAATCACGTTACAGTTTAAAAAGCTTTTTAAACACGACAAATTCTCTAGTTCGTCACTCAGGCTATGGCCTTATTTTGATCTATTCAGAAAACAATGACTGATGTCTCCAGGGTGGCGGTTCAGGGGCTTAGAGAGAATTTCCTTTCTGGGCTCTTATCAAAGGCAGCAACCACAGCTGGGGATGTGGTTTGTTAGTGACGTGGAGAGAGTGGGCAGGCTGCTCCGCTCTGGGGGCCTTACCTGCTTAATGGCCGTTACAGTGATTACAAAGAAGAGGGGAAGTCCGCTGGTCACAGGAGAAGTGGGAGTGTCTATCATCAGCTGAATGACAAAGGGGGGTAGGGCGGACTTGTTACACCAGCTTGTAGCATCGACACGTAAACGACACCCTAAACAACCAGTGGGTTTAAACTGTACCCCCCGAGGACAAACAGCATAAATAAAAAAAAATAATTTCACAGGTGGGGGGCAAAATTTCCCAGCACGAGTTAGGTTCTGGGCAAAGAACTGGAGGAGCGGGTAACGTTATCTAGTTAGCGGCAGAGGAGGCGGGCCGTTAGCGGCAGGCAGAGGCTGGTGAAGTGGGAAATCAGAGCCAGGTGAGTCAGAGCCAGGTGAGTCAGAGCCAGGTGAGTCCAATAGCTAGCGACATGCACGGCGAGGCCTTACACACAACCCTCACAAGCAGGCTGAAGAAGCCCACTTACCTGCACCAGGAAAATGATAAGAAAATAAAAATTGGCTATTCTTCTAAATTGCTCAAATAAATTCTTCGGAACGAAATTCCAAATAGTGTACTGAAAAACAGAAGAGAGAGAGGGAAAAATGTATATTTTTACAATCACTTCTTTAGGGCAGTGCACACACATTTACTAGAGAACAGAAAATTAGAACTGAAAATTCCGGTCCTGGAGAGCTACTATCCAGTAGGTTTTCTATCCTACCATGAGCCACATCTGGCCCTGGTATTTACCTGAGAACAGGTGTGGCTCATCAGAAGCCGGGTATGATAGAAAACCTACTGGACAGTAGCTCTGCAGGACCGGAGTTGGAGACCCCTGCTCTATCCTGTAGAGAGAGAGCCCATGATCTAGCCCCAGAATCTGACATTACCTTGGACGATATGATTCTGTTGTCGGCAAACTTCTGGGGGGTGTAGTGACCATGCTGGGGAAACCGGTTGGCTATATAGACTGTTCTAGTGTCACTCTGATGAGGCGGGTCGAAACCCTAGGGGACAAGTTGGCGGGGGCAGAGAGGTCAGGCGGATAATCTGTCACGGGTGCCAGACAAAACATGTGCTACTGACTGAAGCTGTCAAGTGTGAAAAAGATTAACAAAGAACAATCAACAGCCATACAAGGTACTAACCTGTGCATTATTTAACCAGGTTTTTATACACCAAATCCATTCCACAACAAAATCTCCCTGCACAGTATGACAACAGCTGTCCAGCTTCCCTCCTGCTTATCACATGCTGAGCTATACAACAAAGGCTAAACATTTAAAGGTAAATTAAAAATGCTAGATTTCATAAACTGTAGAAGCCAAGCGCATACAAAAAAAATCCAGTAAACAGGCAAAAAAAGTGGATTATTCCCCTCAATGGCAACAACTAACAAAGTCTGAAGAAAATACAAGAACTCTAATGATTCTTAATAGTGATGCCAGGCTTACAAACCCTAGTTTTGGCCTCGTGGATACGGCTTGTTAACTCGATCATTAGCTTGATCGTGATTGAGAAAATCAGAACTGTAGCAATTGCAGAAAACAAATGCAGTTGTTCTTTCCATGCTGCCCTACCATAGTTGTGGGTGCTTCCAATTACAAAGTGCTCTCTGCCAAAGAGTCATTTACTCTGCGGTTGGGAACATCAAACACATAACTGCCCTGCATCATATATTGACCTTCAAGGTCAATCGACAGTAACCGTCACTAGGTGTTAACAGAGGGCCCAAATACCCTCAACATTCTGTGTTTCACATTATACCACCAACAAATGATAAATATCGAATAATTTAGATAATGATCAGTTTGTTTAATTGCTTGATTCAGGTGTGCTAGTGGTGGCAGAGAATATGGCAAGGCAGAACGTCCCTCAAATAATCTAATAATGAAATAAATTGGTTCTTTAATATCATTAATGCAGTCTGACCCCTTACCCCATTGTGAAAATTATATTTTTCAAGGGTCTCAGTTCCTCTCTGTGGCCACAATGTGAGACTGTGCTGAAACAGCACGAAAAAGACACTAAAAACCAAGAACCCAGAGCATCTCAACCCAAATCCCACACTCACAGAATGCACAGGAATCGGCTCAAGCGTAATCAAACACCAGCACGGTAAAGCCACATGATCGCAGTAAACAACACTAATCTGGCATCGGCATGTTTTATGAGCCAACAGACAGCAGTTATCAGACAGCCATCTCTCGCAGCGCTGGCAAACACTTCCCCCTGCATTTCAAAAACCGACTTTCATCACTGATGCAGTTGCCTTGATTCTGCCAACAGCTGGAGGTTGCCAGTGGGTCTGGGTTCGTAGCCTAGCTTAACTGGTGAGACAACGAGGCTGGGGAGATCTTACATTTCAACACTAATTCCCCAATGTTTTCAGCCAAAGCCATGCAGGTGCGCTAGGCTGGAGCCCACCGCACAAAATAGGCAGCGAGATGTTTATTTACTACAGATTATTCAGCGTATGAGTCACCACAATACTCCTTTCACATCCTTGCACTTCAAGGGTCGGCATTTCCAACCCTTTCAGGAGTATAAACACAATTCAGCAGCCACTTTACACCTTGAAACGCCTCCTTCCTCTCCAAACAACAACACGGTAATTAATAGCTGGGGTCAAATGAACGAAAACAGCACAGAAACGTTCTCTCTAGGGGTAGAGGTTCCAATCCCTGTGCTCTAGGGAACCAAAATTACACTTAAAAGGGTGGGAAAAAGGTCCTATCAGGTAAGCAAATCAAGAATCCCAAGCATTGGTGTTTCCCAATTTCCTGCTCCTCAACGTTGCACAGGTATTTCAGGCACAACCAGTATCTGACAAGATAAACACGGGCTGCCTAAGAACCAGGGAACAATGAGATGACTTTCTAAGTGCAACACCTAATCATATTATGTTCCAAGTCTGCAGGCAGCATTCAGGACAATAAACCTTTAACGTGAACAAAGAAATATAAACAAGTGTACTAGGATACAAATGATTCAAAGCGGAGGTCATACAATGTGAACCGTTACCTAATACACCAAAGGCAGCCAAGCGGTCTACGGTAAGTTTGTGACAGGGCTCGCTTGAATTTACAAGGTCTAGCTGTTGACATGAGACCATATTAGATAACCCCTGTCACTTTTGTGGACCTACCTCAATTCCCGGGGGAGGGTTCGTGAGTAAAATGACAATAAGGGAACAGAAAACTCCAAAATGGGGAATCTACGGTCCCACAAAGCACAACAGGCTGTCGCACAACGGCATTAAGCGCACCATCTGTTAACAATATGTGGACCTCTGGCAGCAATTTCAGACCCACCTCCCCATGGAAAAAATAAGAGCGTAAATCAAACAAGGCCCTATTCAGCCAAGCTTTCACATTCCAAGCTTCCAACAAGTAAAATCCTCCTTGCACTACACAGATCTGGGGGGGAAAAAAAAAACAAACTTCATGAATGAATGACTTTACTAGACCCCACACCCAAGCCGCCTTCTGGATCCAAGAGGAGGGTACCTAGGTGTCATTCTGGTTTCCCAGAAACACCCTGCGCTCCCACAACCCTAACCTCCATAACACATTCCTAAGCGAGAGCGTCACCGAAGAGTAAAACACCACTTCGGCTGCAGAAAACAAAACTCCTGAAGATGACATTTTTAGCCCCCGAATTTGAGTTGTCAAAATCTGCCACTGTACATCAAAAGGACAGTAGCTGAGATCACATCTCTCTGCTACTGGTTCGAAACAGGTCAGCACATGCCAATAGACTTAGAATTCATTTACACCTTTACATGGCTTAGTTCTTCAAAACTAGAGACCATCTTTTGACTCAGGGCTCACCGATGCCATTTTAAAAAATCACCTCGTACCAAAGACATGTAGGAAACAAGAGCATCTTTTAAAAATCTTAATACTAAATAGATAGGCGCAATCATGTTAATGCACTATACCTACAGACATGATTTAATATGACTGTAGATTGTAAACAAAGCTGCAGTTTCTGAGAAGCCATTGCCATCCCAGAATCACCATTTTGAGCCACATATTGATACTTTCGAATAAACTTTTTAGGTTACGTTAAAAAAAAAAAACCGCAGGAACCCAAAAATACAAAGAGCTTAAGCGAGCGACAAACGAATGCACTTTATTTCCATTAACCGGATTTAAACTTAATGGTGTTTACAGTATTCACAATACCTTTATCAGCTAAGACAACACAATAATCAGAGGATTCAAGTACTCTTTGCAGTTACTATTTTATAAAATCCAAATTATAGAAAAACACAGGGAATATTTATAGTGAAGCTATTTTGTAGTTTAATTTTGAGACATCTAGCCCGCTTTGACACGTGTCCAAATACCACATCAGAACACTGTGTGGTATTTGTGTGAGGGGAGTGGAGACTATAATATGCGATATTCTTTTTTCTTTCCTGTGTGTTATTCCCGGATATATATTTTTATTTTAACTGAAATTCTCCCGGAAAGCTGGCGGCAGTACGGCGCACACAGCGCACGACCAGCCGGCTTACGGGAGGAGAGGAGCCCCTTCCGATCGGCCCGACGGCGGGCAGGAAGACGGCATCATCCCGGTTGTGCTCCGCAATGCCACGTTACGCCGCCGAGTCTCCCCCGGTCACGGAGTCCTCGACGCCACGGGGAAAGCCGTGCACTACCGGGTGCCCTTAAAACTAACTACCCAGCCAACTAACCGCGTCGCTGGCACAACTTTTCCAGAATGTCGCACAATGCGCAGAGGCGAATTACTGCTAAGAAAAACAAACAAACAAAAAAAAAACTAACAACAAAAAAAACCGAAGAGGCCTAATGAGTTTCACAGACACGGAGGCCAGGCGCCGGGCTCCATGCATAAAAGGCACCAGACCCGGACGCCGTCGGAAACCCCCCCGCCCGCCTGTAGTATGTCGCCGGGACTCACGTCCACAGCGAGAAGCCAGTGGAGCCCAGCGCTCGGCCGCTTACCAGCTGCTGTCGTATCCAGCGCAGCATCCCGGCGGTCGCGCTCAACTTCACAAAAACATACACGACGCCCCCCCACCCCCCCGCAGCAGTCCAGCGGCTGACCCCCGCGGTGAAGCTACCCCCTGTCTACTTTATTTTTTTCTTTCTTTTTTCCCCCCTCCCTGTTCAGGTTCTCCTCTTCTTTCTCATAACTGCGTGAAAAGGATCCCGCAGGCCCGTGGTCGGCAGCGTCGGTCTCAGACTCGCTCCCTCCGCCCCCGACCTCCCCTGCCTTCGTCTGCTGCCCTCATCGCCCGTTAGCCGCAGACTGACAGAGCGCCGGAAGTGACGACGCCGCCTCCCCTGCATTCGTCCCAAGAGGGTCTAGCTGCCCTCATCGCCCGTTAGCTGCAGACTGGCAGGGCGCCGGAAGTGACGCCGCCGCTTCCCCGTGCTCATAGATATATCTATCTGCTTCCTCTCGCAGTAAAAAAAAACCCCACGGGGGACTCTGCCCGGGCACCCACGAAATAGAAATTATAATAACAACAAACTTTGACGGATGTGATGCGAAGCCAGGAATGACAACGGGAAAAGCAGAAGGAATCTGTTATTGAATAAGACCGAATGACTGCTTCTGTTGCAATTTGTGATGCAACCGATAGGTGACGCAATGAAGCCATTACAAAGTTGAGATGAGCCAATCTGACATCCAAAAATACTACATTTATCATATGTGACCATTATAAGATTAGTTAGCTATACAAAGAAAAGCGAAATCCTCTGTTAGATGTAGGATGTATTCCTCATAACTACTATGGCAATAACCACTAAAACTTGCCGAAGAATTTACATCGTTAATTTCAATGTAAACTATCCTCTTTCCAGTACACGTAACATTTGAAAGTATGTCTTTTGAAAATGCTGGACATCAGCGAAGGCATTAGAGGTTGTATTCGTGTGTATTTGACAGGTAAATGATATTTGAGTTGCTGAGTCAGCCATCCATCCGGAATGGAGCTTTGGTTCTGGAGCATGTCATGCAGATAGTTTACTGAAAGAAGATCAATTTGTGACAATGTGGCTTTTGTTAGATGTTCAATGTTCACTGTTTGTGTTGTATGTGAGAACTATTTTTGAGTTATATTCTGTGAGATCTGTATTCCACAGCATCAAGACTATTGGCCTCATCTTACATTTCATTCCTGAGAACTGTAATTAGTTTTTTTTTCTTTCTGTGACCATAATTACAAATGTACATTTGCATTTTTACCAGATCATGCTCTCTCTCTACTTTGAAAAAGAAGAAGTGGAAGTGAATTTTCACTGTGAGCAGAGTTGTTTAAATTGCTACACTTCGCATCGGATGTGAGCAAGAACCAAGAATCGATAGTGGGGAAAAAATACATTACGGAGCTACTTTTTGTTGTCTGAATTGCGATTCTCCAGATTTGATCGGTTAGATAACATGCAGATTAAAAAAACTACGGCTGAGTTTCCATAGTTATATTAGGCTACTATAGTCACCATGGCCTTAATTGTCACGTTGGTGAACTACAAAGCACTTATAGAAATTTGGGCTGTTATGCGATAATAGTATGATACTCCACTGCGTGGTGAAGCCGGGCTAATCCGCTGGAGTAAAGGTTGCGTAAAACTGGCACTGTGTTCTTATCTTCTGAGCCTGTTAGATCCTTCGGATGAAGGACCATTTACAGGGTCTTGGAATCAGGCTGGTTGATACACCGTCCAGGGAGGGGGATTAAATGTTTGTTTAGTTTCCTGAACATCTGGGAGTTGTGCCGCTTGCAAAAAGTGTCCCACAGGAAGAGGAGACTCAAGATTAGGCTGCGGGAGGCTGTGCCGCCTGTTCCGCAGCCGATTTGGGTGGGACAGATACCTGTAAATGAGGAACTTTTTTCAGGTTTCTGTGTATGAATTTTTATTTTTATAATGGAAATATTCCACGCATTTTACCATCACCCTGTACTGGAAAAGCAGTTGGAAGATGGACGGGTGAAATTTTAAAATGTACGTTTATTATTATTATTATTATTAATAATAATAATAATAATAATAATCTGCTGTTTTAGTTTAAATTAATATAAACTGTATATCAGATTTACATTTTTATATAGCCTAAAATTATGTAGGCCTAGGCCTATTTAAAATATCCTATTAATTGGTACCTGTAACATATTGTTTTTCTGTATCTGTCAAAGTATTCAAATTGGTTACCTAATTGAAATGATATTTTAAAATGTATTTTATTTAGGTTTGCATGCAAGCTGTATATATCCTTAATGCGATCGCATGTATTTTTTTTGCATTTTGATTTAGCATGGAGAGCAAGAAAACTCCACTGCCGTCTGGTACATTAATTTAGGCCTGGGCCTACCATAAAATAAAAAAAGATGACAGTTAAGTGCTGAAGGGTTTTATTATAGTATGTGACGGGACAGTACACCTCTCAAAACGATGCACTGGATTCCGGGTGTATTCACGACCGATTTCTAAAACTGAAATAAGGGCTCTTTTATTGGGCCTGAATCACGTCGTGATGTGGATGGATATAATCTCTGATCTAATATAGGAGCTATTCGATCTGTTTAACCAAATGCGATCCTTGACTTGGTAGTTGGGGCAGGGTGACTCTCTCCGAGGTGAAGCGATTAAAAGAGAGTCCTACGGGCGCCATGTCTCGACGCGACCGGCAAGCTGAATTAGCGTTAACATCCGTAGCACGGGACGGTTCCCGGCTGCTAACCCGCGCCGCGGGAGCCCTGGGATTTATGCAGCTATCTATCCACTGCCCTTGGGTCCCGATCGATGCAAACCACATATGTACTGGACACATATCCCCCTTGTTTTACATTTTTAAATATAAATAAACTGAAAGTTTATATTAGGAGACAAAACAGTAACCACAATTGAAGTAAAATTATAAAATTATATAGGCCTATCTGGGTCGGTACTTTTCATTACTGTTAAGTATTTCCCATTGTAACATACATAATTATTAGCAATGCATGATCATATTTAAAAATAATATTTAATTCACTGTGCAGTACAATTTTTTCAACAAAATCAGAGTTGCAAAAAAGAATGATGCAATGTGGCAATGTGAAGGCTTTTAAACGTATTTTTCATCTTCACATTAAAACAACTTTAAAATTGTTTGGCTGCAACGCTGGAAAAGGGTAAAAAAAAATAACTTTCATAACAATAAATAATTATAGAGTTTAAGCTTTGTTGCATTGACTAGAATAAAAGTCGGTTGAGAGCGAATTATGTAGGCCCAGTCTTGCAGCGAGGGTACGTTGGTGCGTAGTTTCATAGCAGGGTAATTCTTGTCGGTGATGTCCCTCTTGTGGATAAAAAGGGAAATGCATAAACAAAATATAGTAGGTTCGCGTTCTACCCGAGTTAAAAAACGTCGTATGCGGTTCTTTTAATTACGTGGCGAGACTCACACGAGTCGTATATTTTAATAAGGGAAATGATAAAAAAATGTTACCAGAACGCAATTCGCTTATCATCAGAATCAAAGCCATCACGTGAAAATATGATAGTGCTAATGCCATATTTAACTATTCATAAGTTTTATCAGTAAAATTAAATTATACACTCTAGCCAGGGGTTAAATCAGAATCGGAGAAGAGGGGGTGGCCTGTCAGGTGCAGAACGGGGGAGAGATCCTGTTAGATCCGCTTTTTATATTTGTTTAGTAGTTATACATATTTATGAGCACAGTCTTAAAGATACAGTACGTTCATTTGTCGGCATGTTGTCGCCACTTTAAAGCGATATAAAATAAACTAAAATGTGATTGAAAGGTTATTTTTATTTGGTATGGGTATCGTTCATAACATAACACAACATGTAAATGAAACTTTTGAGAAAAAGGTCTGAAGTAGTCTTTGTCACAAGTTGCAGTTTTAATCCACCCAATGGCCGTTGCTATGTACAGTCTGTGTTGCCATATGCTAATTAAATGCATTACAGTGTCACTGGATTCAGTTAATGTCACCTCACATGCTTTTCTTGACAGGAGCACTTTAATGATATAGACAGCGTTGGTTGTATTCACTTTGTGTGGTGCAGGCAAAAATGTTATTTTGTTATTTAATACATAAATATTAATAGGTTTTTCACAGTATACAATACAAACATCTTACATAGGGTTCTGTCTAGGTGGACACTGGGTAATCATGTAGGATGTGTCTCTTTTTCTAAGTGGTTAAAGCTCAATATAGTATTCCTGTCTGACGGAAACCATGTATGTCCACATTTTTGATGATTGTGACCTTTTTTCTAAGATGGAATATGCCCGTTTTCCACTGTCTACTGATGGTGTTTAATTGACCAATGAAACAATGTTTTACGAAGTCATATACTTCCCCTCCAGTCAGCCTTGCCCCCCAGTTACCCTTCTGGGGGGTTTATTAGTCTCATAACTTGTCCCTGCCCCCTAGTTAAATGCTCCCTAGTCCTGTGCTGGCTAGTCTGGTCATGGTTGGTTGTCTGTGCTTCTGCTGTCTTCATGAATAAAGTCCCCTACATGGGGCTTTACCTGCAAAGTGTTGCATTGTGGGTCGTCTCTTGTGACATTATGTTTGTAGTAATTATCAATTATTTTCATGATGGTCACTGGTATGGATTGCTTTATATCACCGATTTTAACAAATTAACTTTGATAAGTCGTTATTATCATTGTTAATTATGAATATATAGAGATTAGTTTGTATCTTGTTGACAGTGACATATTTGCCTAGCTGACAACAATCTGCATAAGTCCATTTAAAACATTAAACCATTCACTGATGGGTGTGTAAAGACATTTGTGGTGCAAACGTCTGTAGGAATTAATAGCTCAAATAAATTTTAATATTCTCCACCAATATGTTTGAATTAATTAAAGTTTAATTAATTATTATTTAATGCTGATTATTAATCAATTGTTATGCCGAATGGTCGGCTCCTCCAAACTCAATTGCGGTATCCCTGTGAGTCTGTTAATGTGAGACCTAAATGGGATTCACTAATTACCAGTATCGCTCAGTAACCTGGGTTAGAAGGCTCGTCCAGCGAGCTGCATCATCAGGTAATGTAAACAATTGGTAGCGAAGCTCCCCTCACGGCCGATGAGAGAGAGTCTCGCGATGTTTCCGGTGAGTTTGAGGTTCAGAGCGTGTAGCAAGATCGCACAATGGCAGGAACTTATTATGAGACACACAATGACGGAGGCTAAAGTTGTGTAAAAGACATGCATTTATTCCTAACTAACACTACAACTAACATAAGACAGACATTACACCTAACACAAACAACAAACACGAAATAACGGAATAAAACAAACAATGTAATTATGAAAATGCAATGACCGGATTTAAATGAGTAACCTTAAATGGGAAATACTGTTCTGCAAAGCAAGCATAGTTTGTGGAAACACGACCCTAAAGTCTTATAGCAGGTTAAACAGAACAGCTTAAGTTGTTAGAATGAAAGGAAGTTGGTTTACTTGGTTGAAGAGTGGGGGGGGGGGGGGTCTTGGCAGTTGATGGCTGAGCTGATGGCTGAGGGCACTCAGGAAGGCGCGGCGTTTGGAGCAGTGGAGTGGAGTCCCTTTTAGATTCTCTCTCCTGGTGAAGCTTTGTCTTGGGTGCTGTTCTCTGTTCAGCTGGGCCTTCACCGGAGGGCTTCTTGTGGGTTTCTCTTCTCCCGGGCTGATGTTCTCCTTCGGGCGGATGGTTTTCTCTGCGCCGGCTGGCGGTTGTTCTGCTCTGCTGCTGGTTGTTCTCTGCTCCCCTTTGTTCTGAGGTGCTAGATTTTTATGGTCTAAAGTTCATGAATAGGGATGACCAGGAATTCGACTCCTGGCCCAATGGCTGGCCATCCATTTGGCGGGCTTTCGGAAGGGGGTCTGTTTCAGTCCTTTTGGGATTTATGGCCCGCCAGATTCTACCTTTACTGATGATTTTCATTAAGCTGTTATAACTTTTGATACATCCACTTTTATGGTAATCACTGACCAGATTTGGAATCAGGGGTGATTAACAATCAGTTTGATACCAAATATGCCATACCAGCTTCACAGGTACATACCTCATACCATCTGCATTAATTGATTAAACAATTAATTATTGTATCTATGTGACTGATTCATATCAGTATAGGATACAGGGGTTTTGGGTTGCACCTCAACAGATGTTACACTTTGTGCGGATATTACATCGAATATTCCTATTACAAACAGCACATCTTATCCATAGATAGGCGTGGCCGTTAGTTTGTGGTAATATCAATAGAAGTTGCACATCTGGAAACAACATATTTTGTTTGGTGTGGCTTGTGCCAATTCATCTTCTCCAGAATGGATAAGATACACCTTAATTCAGTTCTTTTAACATAGCATGGTAGAAACAAAGAAACTTGGTGAGGTCCACCAAGATCAGATAAGGACCACAAAGGAATGTTGGAAGAGAAGGGGGGGTTTTTAACACAGAAGACTCTCTAAAAGTTAGGACACATACAAACATAACGTATCTGTATATTGAGACTAGTAGTCGTGAGTAAATCAATATACAGGGTATACAAAAGCCAAACTTAAATGAAACTTCCTTTAGGGTGTTTGTCTGTTGGGTGAGTGAAATGTAAGGCAGAGTGTATGTGGAGGGGGTTGGGTGCCAAGTCGAGGGACCCCTGTCCGGGAAGTCCACTCTGCTTGTCTGTAGGTCCCTAAATCTTTGGGCAATAAAAGTTGGAGTGCTAGCCTCCCTGGTTATCTGTGTGTGTGTGTTTGTGTATGTAACCCCCCTTTGGTGCCTCTCGTACCAGGCTCGGCCTTGTCTCAGGCCACCTGGAATTTAGGCCCTGTGATATGTGCATGTGTGATCCTACATATCCCCCCTTTCGGCTGATGATGGCATTGCCATCATTCAGGCGACGGAAGTTGAAACAGGATCACCACCATGCAACGAGGCATTGTTGACATCCCATTGTTTGGCACTCTGGGTGGCACAGTGACAGGATGGACAGGGAGGAGGCGCAAGGGCTGGCGCCTGGCTTCTGGGACCGCGAGGAGTGGTGAATCCTATGGCGAACAGGGTGCCAACGGCTGCTGCAGCTCCCAGCCGGGTGCTCAGGAGCCTCTTGGGCCATCGATTGGACTCAGCTTGGGTCACGGTCGTTGGGTTACTGCTCCAACCTGTGGGTAGTGTCAGCGGCAGCATGATGCAGGGCCTCCTGAGTCCATCTGACACCTGTCCCACTAGTTTGGGGTCTCTCGTGCAGGTAATGGGCTCGGTTGACATCGTCAGACGAATACTCTTTCTGTGTGGGTACAACAGTTGGTAGTCACGAGACCGGGCTGTCCCCGGAAGATGGTGCCAGGTGGAGGCCCAGGGAACGCCGTGTCAGACTGGAGCCTCAGCCTCCTAGGCAGAGTAATGCTAATAGCGGGGGCAGCATCATCCTAGTAATAGGGGGTAGAAAATAAAGACCAAATTAGGATTGAGGGGGTGAGTCGAGACTCTGAATGTTTTGCACACCGGTGCAAAAGGAAACAGGAGAAAGAAATAGTGGGCAACAATTCTCGGCCAGAGAACAATTGCAAAGAAACAAACAGGACAAAGAAAATTGCAAAACCGGATCCTCTTCAGTAATTTCCCGGGCACGCGTGAGCCACCCCAGGTCCTTACCAAAAACAACAACCAAAATAAAATGAAAAGCTATCAAAAGAAAGAAACAGATAAGTACAGCAAAACTGAAAAGGTCACCCAGATATCAGTAGTCAGGCCCACCACCTTAATCTACCCTATCTGTGACCATCCTTCCTCCCCTTTCTCTTTGGTCTTTCTTGTTGAGGTTTTGGAGGAGATTTCGGCTGGAAAAGTTGTCTTTCTTTTGGTTGGAATGTGGTTTATTCCAAGCTGCTGGCTTCGTCTTGAGAAGACTGGTTGGTGGGTGTTTCAGGCTTTCTCTGGGCTTGGTGTTTCTTGATTTGATTCCGATGAACCCACTTGAGGCATGTTTCGTGGGTGCCTTTGTCGGTTCGGATTCAGTAAGCCACAGGTGACAGTTTGTCCACGATCTCATGTGGTCCCGACCAGCGTGGTAGAAGCTTCCTGGAAAGTCTTTGTGCTGAGTTTGGTTGCACAAACCTATAGTACCAGATTTTGTCTCCCACTTGGAGTTCATCTTGTGAGGTTTTCTGGTCATAGTAGGCTTTCCTGCCCTCTGCGGTTCTTTGCAGGTTTTGTTGGGCGAATGCAAAGGAAGCTCTCAAATGCTGGTGCAGGCTGTCCAGATATTGTTGTGTGGTGTAGGCTGTGACGAGATTGTTGTCACCAGGTTGGTAGAGCAGGTGGAGAGGGAGTGTCATTTGTCGTCCTGTCATCAGTTCGAAGGGGGACACTCCTGTGGACTTGTGGGGTGTGGCTCTGATTGCCATGAGCACCAGAGGCAATTTCACATCCCAATCTTTCTGATTGGATGCCACATATTTCTTGAGCATACCGACGACGGTTCGGTTGGTCCGTTCTACTTGGCCGGATGCCATAGGATGGTGGCTGATGTGGAACTGGGTTTTGATCCCCAACAGTTTCCAGATGTCCTGCATCACTTCGGCTGTGAAGTGGGTGCCTCGGTCTGAGTTGACTTTCAGTGGGAGGCCAAACCTGGAAAACACATGGTTCGTGAGCAGATATGCCGTTGTCCGGGCTGTGTCGTTGGGTGCCTGGAGGCATTCTACCCACTTAGTGAACTGACAGGTGACTGTGAGGAAGTATTTGTTTGCGCGAGCTGATCTCGTCAGGGGTCCTACCCAGTCAATCTGTAGATCTGACCATGGGGAATTGATACCCCGTCGCTGCAGAGGTGCCTTGTAGGTTGTTTTGGCATTGCGGTGTCCTGCACAGGGTGCGTCGTGGGCGTACAGTAGCATGACCCCCCTTTGTGCCTGAGGGACCACGAGCCGTGGTGAAGTGTGGGCATCAGGGACATCAAGAGGTACGCCCTCGGCAAGATGAAGAAAGGGTAAAGCCATGATCAGGTGATGGATGTCAGGAAGGGATGCCTGATCAGTTGTGGAGATCGTATGTATTGTCCAGTCCTGAGAGTCTGGAATGACAGCTGACCTTCTTCCAATAGATCTGCATGTTTCGTGCGGTAATCAGAGCATCGCACGTGTGCAGGAGGTCTTGGTGTTTGACTGGCTTGTTCCCTGATGTCTTGAAGCCATTCTGTGTCCAGTGAGGGAGATGGCACATGAAGTTGAGACGTGCATAGCTGAAGTCTTTGCAGATCAGCAGGTCCTTTACTTCACGTTCGGAGGCCATGTCCAGGGTGATTAAGATTGCTGCCAGCTCTGCGTACTGTGACGTGTGAGGACCAAGCTTGAGCTGTTGTGGTGGGACAGGGTCGTCATTGAGCCACAGAATGCCAGCTCCAGCTTTCAGGGTCCCCTGATGTTTGAATGAGCACCCATCTACATAAATGGTGATCATGTCTTGACAGACATTTTCATCAAAGTAGTGGTGTTGCGACGGTTTCATTGGTGTGGGCGTGTCCACAATGTTGGGTGCTGCTGGTCCCTCCTGAGAATAGCTGTGGCAGCTGGGTGCCTGTACTGTGTCAGGCTGGGCAGTTATGGCATGGATTGTCAGGTGTTGGTCGTCAGCAAGCTCCACGTGACATACAGTCTCTTTTGTCACTGGTGACTCTTCTACCTCCATGGTCATGACCACATCTGTGACTTCCATGCCTTGGAGCCACATGCATTTCCCGATCTTGTGGCAGAAGGATCCCGGGGTAGGGTCCAGTCTGCACAGGAAGGAGTCATGATGCTGGTATGGGTCTCTTGTGTCAAGACACTGATCTCCAGCTGCGTTCTCTCCATGGTGTGGAGTGAGGTCTGAGGAGACAGCCAGGGTTTGACATTCCCATGTGGCTGTGTCAGGTGTCCACAGTGGCAGCGGTTCTTTAACTTGAGCCCAAATTTTCTGACGTTGGAAGTCTAACAATGGCTCAAACCGGTTCAGCAAATCTTTCCCAATGAGAAATGGAATGGACTCAAGTTGGGAAATGTATACAGGGTGCATTACATTCATGGGGCCGATGGACAAATTGAGGGGGATCATGTGATCCATCCTGGTGCCCACTGGTGAATATGCCTGCACGTCCAAAGAGCATTTCCTCGGCTGGAGGGTTTTGTTCTTCTGGGCGGCTAGGTGCTGCACCTGGTAGAAGAGACTGGCTGACATGAGGGTGATGTCTGCTGCAGTGTCGATGAGGGTCTCGAGGGTGAGAACATCTTCCAGGGTGATGGAGAGGTAGAATTTCTTGGCTACCCCCCTTTCCATCAGGTCACCCAGAAGCTGTGGCACAGGGGCCTGGCCAGGAATTGGTGAGGCGTCGCCACAGTCGGATTGGTGCTCTGAGTCAAGGCACACAACCAGGACAGTGCTGCCGGGCACCAGCGGGGGCTCATCCCCTTGATCAAGCTCTGTGTTGGTGACGGCAACATCAGGTGCTCTAACTGGGCATGAGTCAGTAGCACTTTCTAATTGAGGTAGGACTTCTTCAGTTGTTCCAATATCTCTGGTAGGGAAGGCCGATGACTGTTGAGTGTCATTTGGGGCTGACCTCTGAGGGAGTTTGTAGGCATTGTCTGGCGTGGGTTCAGGTGAGGGTTGTGGGGTCCTGCGTGATTTGTGCTTCCGTCCTAGTCATTTTGGATCTTTCTTCCGAAAGTCCTCTTGACTCTTGAGGGGATGCTGAGTAAAGAAATCACGCAGCAACTGTAGTAGATTAGACTCTTCTTCTTCTTTGGTTCGTCCAGGCCTCGAGTCTGGATCGTAACCTCTCCTTCTGTCTTGCCAGTTCTGTGGTGGATTCCGTCGGGAACTTGGGGGAGAGCTTGGCTTAGGAAACTGGTTTCCCTGTCGGTCTCTCCGCTTGTTCCATCGCTCCATTGGTCTTAGCTTACCCTTGTTAGGATAGCGCCGTGTCTCCCACCAGTCTGGCTGGGTCTTTGACTGCTGTGGGGGCGCACCAGGGTAACGCTCACTGTGGCTTGCTGCTCTCCAACCTCGGTCATGGATTGGTGGTTGATGAGGAGGGTGGCCACCTTCCAACGCTAGGTTGGGATCTGTAGTGCTAAGGTTCAGCACTGCCGGAGCCTTGGTTGCCTTCTCAGCTGCTGCTCTTTGTTTGTGGTACGCCTTGATCGCCAGGTCTCGCAGTTGTTGACTTGTCATGGTGCGGGGACAAGCCATGAGCCCCAGGTAGTGGTTAATGGTTGGGTGGAGGTTCCGAAGGAAGAGAGCCTTGAAGTTCGCATCTTCTTCCATGTCTGGCTCATTTCTGGACCCAAAATATGCCCGACGAAGGCGATTGTAGTAGGCTTGGGGAGCTTCTTGTCTGCTCTGTTTAACATCAAAGGCGACGGCGATACCTTGTTCTGACTCAGGATCAGCAAACTCCCGAGTCAGTGCTTCGTGTAGCAGCATGGCGTTGGCTTTGATTCGACTAGGTTGTCGATCCAAGAAGCTGCGGACCTCCAGGCTAGATGTGATCCTGATGAGGTAGACTCTGTCCTCATTGGTCACATTGTCCAGTCTTTGGAGGTGGAAGTCAATGTCTTGGAGGTAGGCATGAATGTCGTGGCCTCCTCTGGGATTCGGGGTGAACGTGTTGATATTCCGAGCTACTTTATCAAGCTCCTTTGTGGTAGCACGGTGCTGGTGTAACGTTCGCTTTGGTAGGCCTGTTCCATCTGTGGTGTCTTCTCTGAGAGAGACCTTCTGGGTTCTTGGTTCCTCAAGGTCTGGTGATGGGCAGGGAGTTACCTTGTCCCGATGAGAGATCCCCGTGTGCCTTGGGAGCGACCGCACTGTTAGAGATGACGTCGGTCCCATCGCTGATTCGTAGGATGTTCCAAATTCTGACTTCACCTCATATGCTTGCTTCAGTCCCCGTCTCAGCTGGTCAATCTCTTCTGTGTTAGCCCAATGTTTCGTTCTGGCATCGGTGAGCTGTTCCTGGGAGCTGATCAGTTGGTGATTCATCTTGTGCAGACATCTCTGTGCCTCGTCCAGATGGTTTTCCAGGGCCTGGATCCGTCCATCCTTGTACTTGAGCTCCGTGTGGGCTCTGTCCAGCAGGGTGTCGGCCTGGTCCAGTCTGGCTTTGAGGTTTTCTCTGGTGGCTCTGGCTTGCTGTTCTTGCTGGTCAGCTTCAGCTCTGAGCTCTTCCAGGGCATGTTGAAGCTTTTTGCTTGTGTGAGGCATCTCGCCTTCTTCCGTCTCCTCCTCCTCATGGGGTGGAGAGCTTCTCTTTTGGAGTTCTTGCTCCAGATTCCCAATGTGATGCTGGGCCTGGGCGGCATCTCTCTGTGCCTCTGCCAGTAGTCGTTGGGTGTTTTTCTCCTGCTGTTGGAGTGCTTGCACCCTTTGCTGGAGACGGGACGTTCCCTCTTCATTCATCTTCAGCCTGGCTAGTAGTTTGTGTGCGAGGGAGCCGAGTATTTTGGTTAGCTCTTTACTCCCGCATTTCTGAGTGGGTGGCATGTCCATAAGTTTGGCAATGTCGTCCTCAATTTGGTCAGCTTCTTTGGACCATGTGAGATTGACATGACCGGGCGAAAAGTTGGGAGTCACATCTTCAGACCAGATACCAAAATCTTTCCACTGGTCCAGTGGGCTTTCCATGTGGGTCATTGTGACTCGGTCAACAGGAGGGTGGCCGCAGATATCTGTTATACTCAGGCTGGCTGTTGCCTAGGTGGGAGGCCTAACACCTAAATCTGGGCGAACAAATAAAACCAACAAAATAAAATAAAGTAGAACTGGGGCCTGTCAATGGGTAACTGGAAGGGTGTAGTGAACCACGGGAATAGTTACCCACGACAAAATAAACAAACCAAAATTGTTCCCTGGGAGAAGTTGTTGCAGGTTAGAACAGTGTGAGTTACTCTAGGGCCTGAGAGATGCCCTAGTGAGGGGGAAAGGATAAAGCCTTATCCTGGAAATTGCAGATCTGTGGCTACTGACAGTGTCAGAAGACCACAGGAGAAGTTGGGAACAGGAAATGAGAAATAACAGCTTCAAACCAATGGGACTGCATTCAAACGTAGCTTGCTGTTGCAGATCAGATTATCCCTGGGTTGGGCTCTGTTGTACAACTCCGCTTTGACCAGAAGGGGGACCACTAGCAGGTTCTGCTTTATGTGTCCCTATATGAGGTGTTGCGGTGTTAAGCTAGTCATGCAGTTAGAGAGGTTTGAACGCTGTCAGGTGTCCCTCCTGAGTAGGGCACGTCCCACAAGCTCAATCCCAGCCAAGCAGGCCCAAGTCCAGCTCCCACTCCCCCGATCCCCAGCACTGTCAACTTGGAAGGGGATGTTCTGTACGCACAACTGAAACAACCCAGGTGGGGCTCAGCTTATCGGGCGCACTTTTGGCCCTGACTCGAACAAGAGACGGCGCAACGGCACTCGGGTGTCACCCAACCGATTGAGAGTCCAAGCTAGGGCTGTTCTCCTGAACTTCGCCCTAGACGAGGTCCTGCTCAAACTTGTAATGACCTCCCGAGATACCTGCCAACCTTGCCCTTAATGAGTCAGCGGGTGCAGCCCAGCTGGCGCGCTTTTGGGCGTCCAATTGCTGAGAACTCCCTTCGGTTCTGACAAACTGTACGATCGTAAGCAGTGACAGCAGAGCTACAGGTAAGCTCAACCAACAGAGAGCAAATGGTAAGCACTCAGCACAGGAAAAGCTCAACCGATCACGTCCAAAACCTCAATGCCTCCCTGATGTGTAACTGGTTTACTGTTATTAATAATGGTTGAACTTCTATGCAAGTCTCCTTGTTGGGGGAGAGAGAGTGAATGAAAGCATAAAATGAAGTAAAACCTAAAATAAATCAAAAAGGTAAAACAGAAATCAAACCAAATTAATTGTGTCTTATTGTTCAATTGTAAACATCAATTAGTTATGCAGCAATAACCTAATTAGATGTTAATGTGTTGTGATCTAATCGATTTGGTCTGTGAAGTTGATTCCTGCTTTCAGGCAAGAACCTGTGTGTCCAATTATGTGTGTTGGTATGACCGGTGTTGACCACTAGAGACCCAACTCAGATGTTGTTACACTACTATGGCTGACCACTAGAGACGCAATTTCGAAATGGAGTGGTAGTTCTATGCCTGACCACTAGAGGCGCACTTTTGAAATGGAGTGGTAGTTCTATGCCTGACCACTAGAGGCGCAATTTCGAAATGGAGTGGTAGTTCAATGCCTGACCACTAGAGGCGCAATTTCGAAATGGAGTGGTAGTCCAATGCCTGACCACTAGAGGCGCAATTTCGAAATGGAGTGGTAGTTCAATGCCTGACCACTAGAGGCGCACTTTTGAAATGGAGTGGTAGTTCTATGCCTGACCACTAGAGGCTCAATGGGACGTTGCTCCCTTTGTGGGGGGGGGGGGTCCCAGGTACGTGAGCCTAAGGGGTGGGGTCACTGGTGACCCAGGAGAAAAAAACAAATGGCGTCAGGCAGGCCTTCAGGGCTCTGACCTTTAAGTGGTTAGAGTGGCGTTCGCTGACTGCACTCGTAACCAAGACGGTTGCTAGGCGATTGCCGACGCTAGATGAGTGACATACACTTTTAACGTATGCACACGCCGCTTGCGGCTAACTTCTGCGTCTTGCGCAGTTTAAAACCCCTTAAAATAATTGCTGAAGCGAGACAGCGCTCGCGTTACGGCGACGGATCTAAATAGCGAGTGCACTATATCTCGTCGCAAATGGTGCTTAACCACAGCGGGTCTCAAGCACTGGAGACTCCCAAATTCTAAATAACACACACACTTGGCTCACAGCGCAAAGTGTTGTTAAACTTGCTTTGTCTAAAGCAGGCACACACATACGAGAAAGATCCTGATAGGTAGCTAAGCTATCGGTCTTATCTCAGGGAGTCCTAGCAACAGAATTCAGGTTAGATCCTCTTAACAAGAATTCCTGTTCGCTAATAGAAAGAGAGATCTCTGCCAGGATTTATAGAAAGGGAGAAACTCGTCCGAATCTATCCTGGAAACAACGCGCTATACCTGAGAATCTCGTCAGATATAGGGTTTAAGTTTACTGCAGTCTAAAACGAATGAAACCTAAAATAAAATAACCGAAAATAAAACAAAAGAAAATAACTACTAATAATAGAAATAAAAATAATAAGCCCGTATAATCCGCTTAAATGCCTTCGGACTGCCGTGAGTGCAATTAATCCTCAACTTTGCAACCCGTTCACAGTAGCGCTTATTCAACTGCACGTTCGGTCATAAAAAGTTTAAATTGTGTGCTCACAAAAAGTTTGAACCTTGTGCCCGCATCCTCCACCATTAATGTAGGAATTAATAGCTCAAATAAATTTTAATATTCTCCACCAATATGTTTGAATTAATTAAAGTTTAATTAATTATTATTTAATGCTGATTATTAATCAATTGTTATGCCGAATGGTCGGCTCCTCCAAACTCAATTGCGGTATCCCTGTGAGTCTGTTAATGTGAGACCTAAATGGGATTCACTAATTACCAGTATCGCTCAGTAACCTGGGTTAGAAGGCTCGTCCAGCGAGCTGCATCATCAGGTAATGTAAACAATTGGTAGCGAAGCTCCCCTCACGGCCGATGAGAGAGAGTCTCGCGATGTTTCCGGTGAGTTTGAGGTTCAGAGCGTGTAGCAAGATCGCACAATGGCAGGAACTTATTATGAGACACACAATGACGGAGGCTAAAGTTGTGTAAAAGACATGCATTTATTCCTAACTAACACTACAACTAACATAAGACAGACATTACACCTAACACAAACAACAAACACGAAATAACGGAATAAAACAAACAATGTAATTATGAAAATGCAATGACCGGATTTAAATGAGTAACCTTAAATGGGAAATACTGTTCTGCAAAGCAAGCATAGTTTGTGGAAACACGACCCTAAAGTCTTATAGCAGGTTAAACAGAACAGCTTAAGTTGTTAGAATGAAAGGAAGTTGGTTTACTTGGTTGAAGAGTGGGGGGGGGGGGGGTCTTGGCAGTTGATGGCTGAGCTGATGGCTGAGGGCACTCAGGAAGGCGCGGCGTTTGGAGCAGTGGAGTGGAGTCCCTTTTAGATTCTCTCTCCTGGTGAAGCTTTGTCTTGGGTGCTGTTCTCTGTTCAGCTGGGCCTTCACCGGAGGGCTTCTTGTGGGTTTCTCTTCTCCCGGGCTGATGTTCTCCTTCGGGCGGATGGTTTTCTCTGCGCCGGCTGGCGGTTGTTCTGCTCTGCTGCTGGTTGTTCTCTGCTCCCCTTTGTTCTGAGGTGCTAGATTTTTATGGTCTAAAGTTCATGAATAGGGATGACCAGGAATTCGACTCCTGGCCCAATGGCTGGCCATCCATTTGGCGGGCTTTCGGAAGGGGGTCTGTTTCAGTCCTTTTGGGATTTATGGCCCGCCAGATTCTACCTTTACTGATGATTTTCATTAAGCTGTTATAACTTTTGATACATCCACTTTTATGGTAATCACTGACCAGATTTGGAATCAGGGGTGATTAACAATCAGTTTGATACCAAATATGCCATACCAGCTTCACAGGTACATACCTCATACCATCTGCATTAATTGATTAAACAATTAATTATTGTATCTATGTGACTGATTCATATCAGTATAGGATACAGGGGTTTTGGGTTGCACCTCAACAGATGTTACACTTTGTGCGGATATTACATCGAATATTCCTATTACAAACAGCACATCTTATCCATAGATAGGCGTGGCCGTTAGTTTGTGGTAATATCAATAGAAGTTGCACATCTGGAAACAACATATTTTGTTTGGTGTGGCTTGTGCCAATTCATCTTCTCCAGAATGGATAAGATACACCTTAATTCAGTTCTTTTAACATAGCATGGTAGAAACAAAGAAACTTGGTGAGGTCCACCAAGATCAGATAAGGACCACAAAGGAATGTTGGAAGAGAAGGGGGGGTTTTTAACACAGAAGACTCTCTAAAAGTTAGGACACATACAAACATAACGTATCTGTATATTGAGACTAGTAGTCGTGAGTAAATCAATATACAGGGTATACAAAAGCCAAACTTAAATGAAACTTCCTTTAGGGTGTTTGTCTGTTGGGTGAGTGAAATGTAAGGCAGAGTGTATGTGGAGGGGGTTGGGTGCCAAGTCGAGGGACCCCTGTCCGGGAAGTCCACTCTGCTTGTCTGTAGGTCCCTAAATCTTTGGGCAATAAAAGTTGGAGTGCTAGCCTCCCTGGTTATCTGTGTGTGTGTGTTTGTGTATGTAACCCCCCTTTGGTGCCTCTCGTACCAGGCTCGGCCTTGTCTCAGGCCACCTGGAATTTAGGCCCTGTGATATGTGCATGTGTGATCCTACACGTCTCATTGGCTTGTTTTAGGTTCATTTCGTAAAAATAATGGATTTTTGGAGATGTGTGTTTTCCATTGGACAGAGACGATATATTAATGTGGTTGGCTGTGAGTTATATCTAAACATGCTAAATATGATGTATAAAGAATGCATTAGTTTGGAAGACTTCAGGTTGAAGGCGTGAGAGAATCTGGAACTGACCTGGTGTAATTGTATTTTCTTACGCCATGGAGACTACGTTGTTGGTCTTGATGAACTATGCGTAGACTGTCCACTTACTGTGACTGAATTCTTCGACATAGGATTCAAATGTCCAGCCCTGGGAACCATAATACCCACTCAGCTACCATGATGCCCCGATAATGGGATTGTTTTTCAAATACATCGACTACTATTAGACATAATCAAATGAATATTGATTAATTGGTTATCTGGTACTGATT
The DNA here is from genome assembly GCF_048594095.1 of Paramormyrops kingsleyae. Lineage (NCBI taxonomy): Eukaryota > Metazoa > Chordata > Actinopteri > Osteoglossiformes > Mormyridae > Paramormyrops > Paramormyrops kingsleyae. Next base: position 17,057,703 of record NC_132817.1, on the reverse strand, counting down.
TGTAATCTAATTATGCATCTTCCTGACTTGCTTTGTGACGGTCTTCTGGACGATGACCTCACAGCGGCTGTGATATAATGCTTAATAAAAATTTCATCTTGTTATTGCACAGGATTTCAATTTGGTTTTGTTTAATTGTTTCTGGAGGAGTTTAATGAGTACCATCTTTCATTGTGCTCTACGGGAGCTAATCTCCTTCGCTTCAGCCACAGTCATGATTGGCAGTTAGGTATACGGGTCCCCATATACACAGCAAGACTGGCAGGTGTTAATGTAATGTTAGGTACTACCCTCTCAATCATGCATGTATATTTGTATGTGTCTCAAAGGAGAGCGTGATATGCGGAAAGAAGCATTCTGATGTACCTGCATTTGTACGAATGGCGGATAAAAAAAGCACAATTTAGTGCAGGGCTATTCAAATCACGGCCCTCAAGGTCCGAGCACTGCTGATTTTCCTGCATTCCTTTACCTGTGAGTGGGGTATGAAGCCTCTGTGGCCAGTCAGAATCAGTAATTATTAAACTAACTACCTGGGAGAACTGGATTTTTTTAAAGTAATTAGTTGTCATTGTTGACACAATATAGCACACAGTGCGCAACAATGAATTGTGTCCTCTGCATTTAACCCATGTCACATCGTAACATAGCAGGGGGCAGCTAATTCAGCACCTGGGGGCAGTGCTCGGGGGCGGTACCTTGCTCAGGGTACCTCAGTGTTACTTTGATAGTCAGGGATTCGACCCAGCAATCTTCCGATTACAAATGCGCTTGGAATTGAGGGCTAGATTTGAAGAGCCCTAGTTTAGTGTTTGGTGTTGTCCTGCAGATACAGGATGCATTTCAGCAGGATGTGGAAGAATGCAGGGAGTGTGTCACGTTGCAGCTTGGGGAGCAAATCGTAATCCTGCCCAGCCACCAAGTTATGCGAGAGGTAACCTGGGAAAGATAAGACGAGGAAGCAGAGAGTGTGATGACTGGGCATACATATGAAGACATATAGCTATCTTTGGAATCACATGTTGGGGGTGGCTCAGTGGCTGAGGACGTTGCGCTTATTATCGTAAGGTCATTGGTTCAAATCCCATGTCGACAAGCCCCTAGGCACAGCTGGTACAGCACCGTGGCAGGCCAGTGAGGCCTATTTAAGCACATGGCACATAACACGTTCATACACAGGTAAGCAGGGAGAAGATGGAGTGGAGGTCAGGTGGTGTCACTGCCTTCACAAAGCTGTCACCCCACCCTGGAAGAAGTGTGGGAATGTCTGGGCTGCCCGCCCGACTCACCTTGTTCCAGGCCTGAATTTGAGAGGAAAGTCAGAACGGCCCCCATCTCTGTGGAATTTATGTCACGAAGCACAAGCAACAAGCTCCGATGGAAAAGAAAACAAAGAGAGTTGCTGCATAGCAACCAGTATGCGCCCGGCAGAAGCAAAAAAATCACCTGAAGGACGATGTTGCCTGAAGCCTGCCTTTCTGCAGGCTAACAGCAGAGACGGGTGACGGTTTTATCTGCCGTTGTACCTTTCTTAGGGTTTGAGCCACTCGGGTGAGCAATGCTGTAACAAAATCGGGCGGCAAGCAGAACTAAATGTCAGCAGAAAATCCCAATGCATCGTATTACCGGTTTGGTTGTGGGGAGCGAAAACTGAGCCGCCGCAGGTCTTTCAGTGCATAATTACGGTAGCGGTGGAGCTCATACGTCTTGCAGCTATAAGCACGTGTATATTGCGTTTTTTTAAGCACGTCTTTAGATTTCCGGTGTAGAGTTATTCTAGAGGACAAATGCAGGAAGACCACCTAGAACGCAGGCAACTGTTTGATGATGGTTCATTTTAGACCTTTTTAACGAGTTGGGTTTCTGGTTGACTTAGATCTAGTCAGAGCTGACTTCATCGAGCAACGGCTGACGTCCCACCTCAGTCCAGGTGTGCAGCTGAGAACTTTCTGGACCTCTGACAGCCTGATCTGATGGCTCTCCCCGATCCCGCTTTTCACTGCTCTGGTGTCACGGGTAAACCCAGACAAGTTCAAGGCAATAAATCACCAGAGGGCTTGACAAGGTTTTCATTGACATACGAACCTTGTCCCACACATAGGTCAGCTACACCAGTGCTTGGTTTTGTGAGACCAACTCAGATAATTCGACTCGGAGATTAAGGCGCACTGCAGAAATGCAGAAAAAGCTTGCTGTCTTACATCGAACTCCACAGTGTCGTCACAAGTTGCAGTTTTAATCCACCCAATGGCCGTTGCTATGTACAGTCTGTGTTGCCATATGCTAATTAAATGCATTACGGTGTCACTGGATTCAGTTAATGTCACCTCACATGCTTTTCTTGACAGGAGCACTTTAATGATATAGACAGCGTTGGTTGTATTCACTTTGTGTGGTGCAGGCAAAAATGTTATTTTGTTATTTAATACATAAATATTAATAGGTTTTTCACAGTATATTAACTGGAGAACATAACATACTTTTGCTGTGCTTTTAAATCGGCTGTTATCGATTTTTGTTTATTTTCTCCGTCTTGCTATCTCTGGTGACATCATAGGACACCTCGCCAGGAAGGCTGTGAGGAATGTTACGCCAAATACCCCCTTGTGTCTGTTAGTACCTGCATGTGTCTTAAGTCAGTCCATTTTGTGCTGTCTTTCCGCTTAAGCGACGGAGATGAATGCGGACGGGATGCCGGGCTGCACCTGCAGATCGGTGACCCCCCCGGAGCAAGCCGCCAAAACACGGCGAGCGAGCTGGCGGACGGGCGATAGATACATTCCGCTGGGTGGGGGCCAAGCCTGGGGGTTCAGTGTAAGGTATGACCACCAATGGCAGATTTTCAGCTTTTTTCCGCAAGCAAAGTTTAAACATTTTAAACACGACTGACACAGTAAGTGAACGTGAATTACAGGGCTCCATAAATTGCCCCCATTCTCCACTATAGATTTTGCATTATAGCACTTTTAAGCACCGTCCAGCGCTTTCTTGTCCGATCTACAATGTTCTTTCTATGAAGGAATGGTGAGTAAATTGCTGTACAGCTTAAGACCACCGTGTGTGCTCTGCTCTTTTGAGCATCGTGGAGATGCAGTTCTGGTGAGACTAAATTTGGGCTCTTAAGACATCAGAACAAACAGCAAACCGTCAAGGGTTAATGAGGATTGCTCTAATTCAAGCTTAGTACGATCAATACGATAACACGATTTTCCCCTGGCAATCACAGCAGAGCTTCTAATTGGCTTTTGTTAACATTTCATTAATTAAGTGCAATACTTAAGTCTGTATTTGTGTTTTCTTTGATGCTTCTGGTACAAGCCAATTTGTCAAATTTTGACCCTCATCAGTGAATATTTTGACGTGTGGGCCTAAACGAACCCAACCAGTCATGTGACCATCCGCACATCGATGACAGTAAGCTGAACCCATGCAGTTAAACCCCCGACTATGTCTTGGAGCTGATTTAGTAAAGTAACCTCAATAGCATTGGCATGCTGAAGGCTACTTGTTTAACTAGTGTTAGTTCGAAACAACGTGACTTCTCGTTTAGAACCTTTTAAATCAGCATATACAACTGTTTTTGTATAGGATATACGAATGGCAATGAAGATATATTCATGCATATCCATTTATCCACCTTCCAACAATTTGTCCAAATCTGATGGAAAAATAAAAGAATAAGTTAATGATTTTTAAAAAGGGATAATTTAAAGTGCGGAAAGTATATGGAGCGGGTGATACCGTCCTTTCCCAGTGGAGGGCACTGTGTACTCATTGATTAACTCTATGTCACTATTCTGCAGAACTGAGCAGACAGGCCAATAGGTTCAGAACTGCGTGTTATGCAATATTGTATTACAAAGGAGCACTTCTGCAGTGGTCTGTGGTATTTTCTGGACAGTATATGTGGAGATATTATGAACATTTTCTGCCATTGGCTTGGAGTTTAAGGGACACCAACCAAGGCTGATGTTTCCTCCAACCTTTGTTCAGAATTCACCATATCCAGTACATAGGTTTGCAATGGCAGTGCCCATCCAAACTCTTTGATAACTGGTCCTGCTTAAAACCATCTATATTATCAAGTGCCATTCATTAGACAAGTGATATGGACACACAATGAAATAATTACCCAAAGTACATGACCTAGCATGTGTTCATAGCATGTGATCAGTCCTTTATAGTCCAGACTGCAAGAAAAACCAAGAGTCTTTTAATTCTGAATATCACGTCGTAGAAAACCCTCATCCCTCTACGGGTGAGCTTGACTTATAAAGGAAATGGACCCCAGAACAGTCTTGTCTCAGCAAACGGGCTGATTTTCAACACAGGTAACCCCCAGAACTTTGTGCACTCCTATTGGGAAATGTAACACATGTCTTATGTAGTGACCATTTTCTTGTTATATGAGACACTTTTCCGTATCGTAAAGACTACGGTCAGCATTCTAGCTATGCTTTAGCCTGTTAGTTACGCTCCAGCAGGCATATTGTGTGAAGACAGAGTAACGATGATGCGGATATGTCTTGTTTTAGTCGAACACTGTGGTTTTGTGGCCCTTTGTAAAATTTCGCCTTCTTAAATCAGAGTTTAAAGAGTTACTTTCCGGAGTTGCGTAATTAAAGATGCGGTGCAGTGAACTTGGTGGGCAGGTTGGTGAGTAATTCCCTTCGATGTTCCAGGTCACTGCGTAAAGGGGGGCGGGGGGGGGGGTAATGATCCTATTTTACACGCAGGTGTGTGATAACAATTGGTGGTGAGGATTGATGCAGGCCGCAGACAAGTTGTGGTTTCATACATTTCGAATATCTCTCCCCTCCTGCACCCCCACCCCCCCCCCACCCGCTACCGGTGAGGTCTCCCACCAGCCAGCCCATTAGAAATTACTCGACTGTCTTCCTTTCTCAGCTGTGGGTGAGTGGTCCCTCTCCTTCGGGAGAGGTTAAACCCCCCGGAGGGGTGTTGCGGAAGCCCCCCCCCATCTGCGGGTCGTACCTTTGCTAGTTGGTTTCGGGATGGAGGTTTTGTTTTTTCGGCAGGAAGCACACCTGACATGGGAAGATCTCCTGTTTGTTACCTTTCCTACATGTAAATATTGAGTTATAAGCTTCAAAAGCCTTGATACAGGGAATGGGAATCCACTTTGTCAACATGGGCCTTATACAGGCGGGGTGCTCAGCATTGACTTGGGAGGGGGGCCGGAGGGGAGCTGGAAAAAGGTTTTGTTTCAGCTTGTTTACGATTTAGCGGTTCCTCTCTCCTGTAATATTTCTAGACAGTCTTGTGTTCCAAGGCCTCTGTTAGATTCATCCTTTAAGAGCGACCGCACTCGGCATGAATGAAGAGCAACCCCTCCCCCGCAGAACCCCCCCCCCCAACCCCCAAGCACCCCCCTCTTCCTGCGACGGCATGTTTAGTTTAGCACAGGGCTGACGGCCTACACAACAGAATCAAAAGGATCAGAAGGTGCCCAGCTGGGCTGGGGGGGGGTGGGGGGGGGTGGTGGGTGTGCTCCAACAGTGGATCTGGAGCGCAACAAAGGCCTGTGTGCGAGAAATCCGGGACGTCGGGAAAGGGATGGGTTCCAAACAGGCGCATTAAAGCCAGGCCGTGTGCTTCAGGCTGTCTTAGGATTAAACCTTTGTCTCTGCAGTTGAAATAATGGCCAAATCATTTACAGTGCAGGTATTTCCATGGGTTAGTTCCTGAGCTTAATGGTGATCAAACTGCAGGGTATACAAAGAATTCCCTTTGGCGATTTCCAAAAGAAAAAAAAAAACATACAGAGAGAGAGAGAGAGAGGAAAAGAGAGAAACGTACGTATTGGCAATAAGCATACAGTAACGGTCTTTGAATATATGTGCGTTCAGGTTCCGGAATGTGTCTGTTTTTCACAGTTATGTTTGCTAACAGAGGACAGTCAGGAGCTCGGATAGGAAATGACGGAATTTACGATGCAGCAACAAAGACCTCCCGTCGTGCCGAAGTGCGTTGTGCTGCCGTGGCGTGCAGATTGCCTGTACATTTCTGATGAAGGATGGAGCTGGACAAGAAATACTTGAGAGCTATCCGACTTCCTGTATGCCGAATACACAGAGATGCGTGTGCAGCTATAGTCTGAAATAAATGCTATCAAACTAACCAGACACTGAGCAACATGTTGTTTCTTAAACAATTAGAGAATGGTGATTTCTAAGAAACACGTAACAGGCATTTCTTTTCCTGATTCCAATAAACGTTTATCGGTGACATATTATAATAAGTCCCCCCCCCAGTGTCTGATGGTATGGCCCAGCTCTGCGACTCTGTTAGCGGAGAGCTGAGTGGACACGTGTCATTTGAGGTTTAAAGTTTCTAAATAGAGCCGCTTCTGTTAGCAAACCCTTAGGTTAGCCACAGCCTGAGGAATTCCAGGGGTAGTTTTGACTGGTTTGTCTTTTTTTTTTTTCTTGACGTGTGTCGAACGCATTAAGGCTTTTAATAGCCGTGTTTCAAAATGAAAGACCCAACAGGTGGGACCTGAGAACCGGCCCGTCGCTGGCAGTTATCCTATCGATTCATCATCTTCAAAAAGCTGTCGCTGCGTCTTGGGGGCAGAAAATAAGCACTTCCCCCGAGCGTAACCACACTCACGGCCTCCGGCTGGATGCAGCCCAACGCCGGCACCCTCCCCCCAGCCTTGGTGTTTCAGGCCGTCCCCCCCTTCTCCGAGAGGCCCGGACATTAATCATGGCGCAGAGAGAGACGGCCCAGACGGGCCATTGGATGTTGTTAGGCTTGTCTCGCCACTGGGCAGGTGAAGGGAGTCGCTTGGTCCGGAATCTTACTTTGTTGCCGTGGTGAGGTGTTGGTTAGGGGGCCGCGGTTCCCACAGAGAGTTCACCCACCAAACACCCACCCCCCCACCCTCCCTGACACCTAAATAGAATGAGTAATTAGATGCTATAATGAAAGATTAATGGCGTCTAATCGATTTCAGTTTTTCACGGTGCCCCGCTCTCGCCTATCTCCCCCCCCCCCAAGGTTCCCGTGAAGGTGGACATCTGTGTTTTTGTCAGTGTTGTTTTTCATTCCCTTTTTTTTTTGTTTAAATGCTAGTTTGCCTGGTAAACATGCCTGTTTATGTATGTGCTCTCCCGCGTACGTGCGGCCAAATGAAAGGCCTTCTGTCTGAGGACGTGTGGACGCTGTCCAACTCAGCACGCCCCAGCGGCGAAATTAATCAGAAGCCGCTACCAGAGATGGGGGAGAGCGGCGGAAGGGTATTGAAAGACAGGGTTCATGAAGATACAGCTTTCTATTTCTCCATGTAGAAACTGTTCATTAGTAATGTTGACATTCTGAGAAACTTTGGCTGAGAAAATTAAACTACAGCAAGGCCACTTCTGATTATGAAATTACAGTCTGCTGAGAGGCCTCACTGATGCCTGAATTGACTGGCCTTGGCGAATAAATGTGCTTTTTTTTTTCCAAACGTATTTCGTTTTTTGAGAGATACATTAATTTTCTCCAATCTTTTTTTTTTTTTTTTTTTTTAAAGTTTGCTCGCCAACTTTGGTAAGAATTATTATTACTTAGCTGATTACACATAAAGGAAGAATCTTTAGAAGTCTCTGATTTGGTCCGGCTCCCTTGTCTCTCTGCTAACTTTTAAGGTTTTTGAAAAGTCATAGAAAGTTGTTACTCGCCTGTAAACGAAGTACTTCGAAGTACTCACGTTACTGTTTTGTGTTCCGCATTCTGAAAACTGTAAAAATTAAACCACATCATCAGCTTGATAGAGGCTGAAGCTGTACAATATCTTTGACAGCCTCCAAAGCAATTAAATTCCTCGTTAAGGTTCTCATTTCAGCTGTATAAATGGTGCTTGTGTGGGGAAACACGTTCACAGTTTATTGATAAAAAGACCATCAATTATACGTAGTTATAAACTCACCAGATGCAATACTGCACAATGCAAACAAGCGTCTGTGCTTAGTGACTGGGCTATCTTTCTTAGCGCATATGTTTTAGAACATAGCGTGGAGAAATGGTCTTTCATCCCTCACTGGAGAGTGTGCCACTCAGAAGCTGGACCCGGCCCAACATTTCACGTAGCCTGGTTCTTACTTAATTCTTACCGTCAGCTGTAATTACAAAAGACAGCTTGTTTAATTGGAATCAGTATTTATGCCCTTGTGTCTTCCGTTCACCAACTGTACAACCTATATAACTTATAAATGAATCAGAAATGCAAACCTGGTCTGGCTAAGAACATGGATGTGTAGCTGAGATGTTATAGGTTCGAATCCCAAGGGAAGGCTTGTTGTTATCCACAGAGAAGAGCGTTAGATTTCTTCATGGAAAATCATAAGCTAAATCAATCTGTTTAAATGCTTCAAATTCTCTTTTAGAGGCTTGTATTAGAGTTCAGAAATTTGTAAAGGTAATTTTCTCAATGTCTAACATACAAAAGAAATTGTGTTACATGTTCTTTAAATGCTAAACTGGTACTTTGGTTTTATATAAAATAAGCTCCCTTCTGATGTCAACAGGAGACATTTCTGCCTCAAGGTGTACTGGGAGTCTAGGAGGAGCACGAATTACGCACCTTCGGTACGTATCTGTTCTCAGGAGCACGACCAGCGTGATTATACGCTGTGGTTCCCCGATGGTCAAACGAGCCACCAAACCACATCCTGTCATCGGACTCCCTCTCCTCCTTCAAGAAATGTCTCAAGACCCATCTGTTCCATGAATTCCTCTCAGGCTGATGCCTGATTACTTTCCCAGAATGTTCTTATGTTGTTCTTCTGGCCCTTGAATAGTCTCATCAGGTTCTTACTCTTTAAAAAGTTGTTGTGTAGCTCCTGCTGCAATACAGCTTGCACTTGTACCTGGGCTTTCATTGAAAGCTCAGCCTAGCTGCACTTACGGTGCAATTGCACCCCCAGTAAAATCACCTATAGCGGGGGAGGGGGGGCGGCATCAAAGGTGACATGCACACTAAAAGCAATACAGAGATGCTAATTAACCTGGCTGCATGTTTTTGGACTGCGGGAGGAAACCTGAATGACAGACACCCAGGGACCGGATTCAAGCCCCCCCCCCAACACTGAAGTAGTAATGAAGCAGTGCTGTCCACTGTGGCACCTGTTAATCATTCAGTTTGAATTTACTCTCTAATCTCCAGCTTTCTCAGGAATCCAACGTGATAAACTGGCCCATTTCAGTGCTTCTCAGCCTGGAACCTTAGATCCTCACAGAGGGTCTACAGTTTTGTTCTACTTCACATCTGCACACCTGAGCCAGGTAAGAAAAGCCTGATAATTAGCTCAGTAATAGAATGAGGTGTGCAGGTGGTCTGTGCATCCAAAATGTAGCTTGGCTGGGTGTAAGAGGAGGGACCGTCTTGAAAATCTTGGAAGGATCGCTACTAGCGTAAAGGATTACGTTTATTAAGTATTTTTTTAATAGAATACAAAAATACAAACAACGTATGGAATTACAGTAGAAATTACAATAGTCTGGCCAACTTTGGTCAGTAAGATTTTCAATTTGAGATAAGTCCGCACACCCATACACATTCATTTACATGTACGTACAATTTTATTACCTTGTAAATAATCTGTATGGAAGTACAACCTACCCTAACACTTTTGATGTAGGCCTAAGTAATTTTAGGTTAGTAATGGAATAATATAGATTTCCTGTAAAATTTCTTAAGATTGAATTTCTCTTAGGTGACCTAGTGTTTCACTGCATAATTTCTATCCAATCCTGCCAGAAATAAATGTGCAGGTTTGTTCACACAGTCTAGATATCAACATATACAGCAGAACCATACGGAAGTAGAAGATAATCTCGATAGCACTGTATTGCTATATTGTATCTGCATGTAAACAGAAACTTGATACATAGTCAGTGACTGTGGATGTGGTTTGGGTGCAGGGCTGTCAATGCATGTCATTCATCCATCCATCTGTCGCATCCATCTATGTTCCGTATCGGTTATGCTGCATAGGGTCACCATGAGCGCGGTATGTACGTCATAATTTAGGTAACACTCTGGAGTGTGTGGTGGTGAATGCATATCAAGTTTAAATTACTCGCCATCAAATTTTATGTGGGTCCTGTTACCAGTGACAGTGTGATCAGTTTCTATATGTCTTATCTAAAACATTAATGTCCAGAAACCATAGAATAGCAACGTTTTCTAATTTGGGAAATGTCTTTCGGTTTCGCCTGCTCTCGTTTAATTGTACCATGAAGAGCTTTGGTTAACGCTGACTTGGTGTAGCAGATTGTCAAACATTCCTGTTGCCTAATTAGAAAATTTACGTCTGAAATTAGGCCACAGAAATGGTTCCATTCATGCCTGACAGCGCTGAAATGTAACCAGGCGCAAATCTAAATTTTTCCTGCGTAATAGGCCGTCAAATATTTTGATGTTAATCATAATTATATTTCTTAATTCATAGTCTCTTTTAAATGAAAAAAAGCAAAATTATTCGTTTTATGTCTCATATTCTGACATATTTGTGGAGAATGTAAGCGCATTGGGTAAATCATTCAGTCAAATTACTTCTTGTAAATTATGTACAGTGTCAGGCATTATACACGCAATAATGTTAATAATGTTAAGTCCCAGCATGCTCTCTTCTCTCTGTATGTTATTTCAGTGTCCACCAACGCATCAATTAATCAGTGGAAACGTTTAATTCGTTTGCATTTACACATTGCATGTGTGATCTTAAGAAGAGTTTCCACTTTGAAATTATTGCTGGATAAATATGCTGAAAATCCCGTCTCTTTAAAGCTTTGTGTGGCACAGCTGGGACCCCGAAAGCCTCCTTTAGACATAAAAGCAGCCAGTGCCGTGACAGGCTACGATTTCCGTATGAGAAAGATGCCGTTCCATCGCAATGAGGGATCCCGCTCCTGTTTGTTTAAAACGCAGAGTTTTGCTTTTAATGAACCGTCAGCATTCACATGGGCTAATCTGTTATTTATAGCATGACAAGCTGTGACTGATTTATTTACACATCCATTATGTAATTTTGTATAGATATCCCGGCGCTTCAAACCTCGCCGACTTCAGAAGCTCGCGTGTGTGCCGGCTCTGCCTTCTCTGGGTCCAGGGTTACGGCCATATGGTGTGACAATGAAACGAGTACGGGGCAAGCCACGCCCCCCCGCCCCACCCATTCAGCCATATCAAATGCACTCCATTTGCTCACCTGGTCCCAGGTTGTTTCGGCAGCCTTGAGTCAACAAAGAGGAACTCCCGCTAACAAAAATGCACGCCGGCTTTTCATCACGCTGCCTGACTGCGCAACTGGGCTTGTGGTGACCTGCCTTCCCCCCCCCACCCCACTCATCTGTCACCTGCGCAGAAAACAGGACAGCCGATGTGAGCAGAAGCACCGAGTCACTAATTTGCCCCTTAATAACCCTGAACTTGTCATTCACTTTCCATGCTTTCCACGCATTCACTTTCCATGCTTCCCATGCATTCACTTTTCCATAGTACAATTCCTTGGTTATACTACTATACTGTTCTGTATTCAGCATTCAGCAATACTCTAGTCGTATTACTTCACAACTAGAATAAATTAGTACAAATCTGTTGCCATAGTACTGCAAAGATACAAAATAATACTACGATACTGAAACTATATTACTACAAAACGACATAATTATACCACAATACTGCAGCCAGAGTACTACATGGCTACAAAGAAATACCACAATATTGCAGGCATAGTACTACAGAACTAGAAAATAATTCCACAATACTGTAAAAGTAGTACTACACAACTGCGAAATAATACCACAATACTATAGCTGTAGTACTACACAGCTACAAAATAACACCACAGTACTGTATCCATAGTACAATACAGTTACAAAATAAGGTAGTACTTTGAGGGGGTACAAATAATTTAGTTCCTCAGTTACTACTCAAGAACAAATCATGAACCAATATAGTTCCTGGATGACATACATGAACTGTCATGACTGATTAATGATGAAGAAACATGGGGTCAGTAGGTAACTAACAGTTACTGGTTAATTAACTAATTAACTGGTTAGTAAAAGTGTACTACTACATTATTTGTGCCCTCTCAAAAAAGTGTTACCTAAAATAATTCCACCAAACTGTAGTCATAGTTGACACACCAACAAAATAATACATCAGTACAAGTCACAGTACCATTCCTATGAATACCAACTTTTTTACCGTTAAATGACCCCCTGTTCTACAAATCTGTCTTTTTTGTAGTTTTTCTTGTAACTTTATTTTTTCCTTTCACTTCTTACAATGAAAACAACTGACCCAAGAAGAAGATTTAGTGCCTAGTTCTAATTAGCTTTTTATATCAATGAAAATGATTGAATTATGTCAAATATCATAAGCCATCATGTGCCATATATGTGCCTGGAGCAGTGAGCTGTTTTACAAGGAGCGGAAAGGACATCACTAATGGATGTGTGTAATTCTTAAGTTCAAATATATAATCAAGCTGTCAAGTTGTGTCTATGACCTGCTTTCATCTCTTTATTTATTTCCTTCACACAAGCAGGGCTGTGGTTAAGGTTCCTGATTTTTTACATATGGCAGAAGGACCTGAATACTGTTCCACACTCGCAATATATGAGGTGTCTTGGTCTTTGCGGCAGATCGAGTTGTGGTAAGGGTGGATGGACCTCGGAAGACACGGCGATCGATAAAGCACAAGGTCAGTCTCTTACTTACTGCGACCTCTTCCCCCCCCCCTTCCTGACCCTGGAGTTCAGGAACACACCTCAGGAGGGAAAAGGTTACAGAGTACATTCAGAGAGAGGGGGGGCGGATAATTTAATTGAATTTGTGTCCAATGTCGCACTAGAAAAAAAGCCAAGGGAAAAAAAACAGCCGGCAACCCATGTGACACAGATGCCAGTTTGCAAGTTAGCGTTTGTTGTAAAACCAGTGGCTGATCCAGTAGCAGTTTTGGTGGCCATTTTGGCTGCGCTTGACTTCCCCTGACAATAAGGATGCCCTGTGCACCCAACCAGCTGCGGTAAAGATGCGGGGAAGCCTGCTGGAGTTATAGAAGCCAGTCCTTTGTGCGTCTCAATGCGTTGAGTCATGTGCAGCCAACCAAGAGCTGCCTTGCACATTATATTTCAATGCATCGTTCATTGCGTTCATTGGATTTAGCGTTAATATTCAGTTACAGTACTTTCTCTGGAATCTTTCAACCGAAGCGATTTCCATTCAACTCCACTACCCACAGCCACAGCCAGATCATTTATTTTTAAGATAAGAACCTTTTTTGTGTTGACAAGAAAGACCTTGTAGGGAGACTAACACTGTGGTCCGTGTCTTCTGGTTGGACTCTGCCAGGTCGATGCGCGTGGCCTGATGGGCGGTGGGGACACCGACAGCCAGATGTCATGTTTCCACTGGAGAGCCAAGGATTGCAGTGGCTTTTCTGACCGGTGAAAAGGCATGGTGTGGATCCTGACTTTGCTTATTGCGATCGCCCGTTTAAAGTGTGTTTTGGCAGAGCAAAGCCGCCACAGTGACCCTCAGGGCCTGTCTCTGGCGGCCCCCGCCAGACCCTGCAGATGGGGGCTTTAAGCGATTGTTACATGTTCTCTTATCCAAACTCTTCTACCCAAAATATCTGTTCTCCATTGTCAGTGGGTCACACTGCTTTCTGAGCCAGTGGAAGTTAAACAGATGAGAAAGTTGGAAGACCTTCAAAGCGTATTGGAATTAGAGCAACTTCAGGGGCCTGTTTTTGTTTGCTGTCAAATGGGCCTCCATTCAATAGAATTAGCCAAGCAAAACTGCAAAATAAAACTGGTTTTCAGTATTTGGTTGAATTTATATTTACAGCAATCGATTCCTGTATTTCCCACCAGATGTTTTAATAGATAATATTTCAAACCTTACTCTGGCATATTCTCCTGTTATACTATATATTTGCTATATATATGTGTGTCAGTTATGAAAATGTAATGGGCGATGCCTGTTTTATGTGGTTATTTTGTTTATAAATTTCAGGGAGTATTTATTTAAAGCACTGTCCGTGAATTGCTAAAATAAATTAAATTTAACGAAGCAATGAAATAACGCCTCTGGGGGGTGTGAAAGAATCAGTGAGGTGGGGGGGGGGTTGTCTGTGGAATCATTCATCTTAGTATTTAGGAGAAGAAAATAAAAGCGTCTCTGTGAGTGAGGGTGCAAGGCCATAACCAAAGGTGTTAACTGGGTGCGAAAAGCTACGTGGGGCCTGACAAACTGAGTTACGTGCCCCCAAACTCCCCCCCCCCCCCATCAAATGACTCCTCCAGGCCATGGGCTTTAGACCCAGAACCACTTGTAAAGACCATCCACGTGTAAAATTTCCTGTCTGGGCCAGGCTTAATGACGGGGAATAAAAGCAGGGGGGGTCGTGAGGGGGGGGGGGGGTGGTATTGATTATTTTTAAGCTGATCTAAGCACCTGTTGGCACAAAGAGTGTGTACCTTTCCCAGAGCTAGTTTTGGTGAAATGACGGCAAACTCCTCTAACCGACATGCAGACTTTTAAGTGAGCTGGTCATCAGCGATTGGCCGGACTCGCCAGTGAAGGAACTTGGTCGTAATTCTCGAGGATAATTACGACGTCACCTTTAGAACTGTGCCGCGTGTCACCATACACATTCATTAGCATTTAAAATAGGACAAAAGTTCCTGATGTCAACACTATGCATAGCTTTCCTGCTTTTCCCTCATCACTGTAAAAGTGAATTTCTAAGTTGGGGGGGGGGGAAGGGTGTGGGGATGAAAAGTAGAGCTACTGGAAATCGGAATTTTAATTCCCAGTAGCTTAGGTAAGTTTGTGCATGATGTTGCCGCAGAGTCTAACAGGAGCAAGCAAACGACACACTGACATTTGAAGCCTGGTTGCAACGTACTATCAGAATTGCTGGGTCTGTAACTTGAGTACAACAGACATGGTCTAAGAATGAGGTAAAGTTCACAGGTGCTTTGCATTTGCAGACGGAAGCTTTCGGATTTACTATTTTTATGCATTTTTTTGGTCTTTTTTTCCCTACATTTGTAGTTTGTTTTTTTGCATCTCTATTTGTCATTTTGTTTTGCTGTTTCTGTTTATCCCCTCTCCCTCATCACTAAGCGATGCACGGCCGGCTAGGCATATGCCGATCAGCAGAACTTGGAACGTGTGCGTGTGTGTGTGTGCATGCGCGAGCTCGTTTGTGTGTGGTTTTTTTGGGGGGGGGGGCCGGCTGTTGCAGTGTCCCCTTCATTTGCATTGAAGCGTCGCCAGTCCCAGCCTCGGCTCTGTTTGTAACCGGGGGCTGATAAACAACGCGGCGGTACGGAATGTCCCCCCCGAGCGACCGGCTCCCGCCGCCCTCGAGGGCTTTCTGAGGAGACTTCACTCTTCTCCTTTAGAAACTTTGATGTGGCTTTTTTTTTCATGTCTCCTCTCTTTAAGAGACAGTGGAAAAAGCAGAAAGAGAAAAAAGCGAAAGAGAGAGAGACAGAGAGAGAGAGAGAGAGAGAGAGCGTTTCATCAGGAGAGGAGCGCGGTCTTAAGAAAACAGGTGCACAGGCCCTGGGGAGATGATTCTGGCAGAAGACGTGAAGCGTTTTCGGCCGTCTTCACCCGCACCGTTCAGTCCTCCCACACCATTTAACATGTGATTCTTCAGCTCCTTCCGCCGGTGACCTCGGTGGGCGTCGATGCGCCGGGTGGGCTGCCTCTTCATCCAGCTCTCCCCGGTTCCCTCATTGTCGTCGCCGGCGTGCGCATGCGGCCTTTACGAGCCACCCGAGCATTCTCTCTTCCCTCTCGGCCCAAGGACTCCGGAATCGTCGATGGCTGGGGGCCTCACTGTCGTTTCACGGATCCCTCGATGGGCCCGAACCGGGGGGGGGGTAGAAGTACTTGAGGTGAACAGCGGTACGAAGGCTGCCGTCAGAGACGGTAACCGGCTACAAAATCGCTATCTGCCCCCAAGGCCTCAGACCGTGAAGTGATAATTAAAGCAGGAGGATGAAATGTACAAATCAGGGCAAAAAAATTTCATCGCTGACAAGCAGGCCTTGATTTTAGTGAGAAAAGAGGTAAAGGAGAGATGAACCGCTTCACGGTCTCCTGTCTCACTGAATGACATAGATTTAGCAAAGGAGATATTTCAGAATATTTTAAACAAAAGCAGGTAATTAAGGACTTCCAGACCTAAAGAAATATAAAATAAATCCACATTTTACAGACATCTTATATTGTCCCGCTTTCCTATACTGTACTTATGGGCAGTTGTGTTACTAAAAGCTAATCCTTTGTACTCTAGTACTGAAATATGAATAATTGTGTTTTTTGAAAAGTTGCCGTTTCACAACGTGGTTTAGTACTCACAGAACAGAATTTAAATATGAAATACTGAATTTATATGAGCTGATGCGGAAATATGCTACTTTTCAGTATTTTTGCTTCTAAATTCATATCCGTCACGTCCTGGATTGACGAGCAGTATGGGAATTGCTGGAATGACATGGGTTTTGAGACGAGCCCGCTACAGACGCCGTCCAAGCGGCCGTCTCCCTCAGAAGGCCTCCGCCACATTTTTAAAAGCGTCTGTGCTAATTGCCGTAGGAGTTGGGCCTAAAAAGACAAACTTGGGTGAAGGCGTTCTCTCTGCAGCCTCAAACGATTTATGGATTTAGCTTTTCTCCAAAAAAAAAAAAAAGTTAAAAGCAGGGGGCCATATGAAGGAATTAAGTTGCCCCCCCTCCACCTCCCATTAGAGCAAATTCTTGCACTCTTGGCAAGGTCCCTGTTGCCCCTACGAAATCCAACCAGGACGACAGAGCTCATTGATACATCGCCCCTTAACATTTTATCCCCTCTCCTCAGGCCTCCAAGGCAATCCATCACAAGAGGACGCAGGAATGAGCCCATTTATGTTAGCCTGAGCTGGTCAGCACACCAGCGCTCCTCACACGGTCACTACCCAGCTCCAATTGGTAAATGACATGCGTAGCATCTGAATACTAAAATATGCTAATGACGGAATTTCCAGAGCTCTTCCTTCAAGCTGAATATGTATAGTGTTATGTGGCCCTGTACACTCCTTGGTGTTAATGCATCACATGACACATTGTGTTTCATCTGACCAGTTACTTTACTTTACTTTTCTGCGGTATTATTTATTGTTCACCAAGTTTTATTAATTTACCGGTAAAAGTGCTTCACCATGCTGAAAAGGTTTTCACAATGTTTCTTAAGTTAGTAGTTATTTAATAAATTAGGCATTTTTGGAGTCCTTGATGTTACGTGTAAATCAGTAGAGATTTTTGACTGTGGATCACTCAGCCAACATTTGCATATTTATTTATATTTGCAATATACTTTTTGCTGTCTAATTTGTTTAATGAATATTGATTTTGACCACTGTGGATGATGAAGAAATTACTTATCAAATTTAAGTGCCATATCTCAAGGAGAAAATAATCACATTTGCATTTAAAAGATTTTAATATTTTAATCCTGTGTTTAAAAAAGGATGAGCTTATGCACCACTGAAAGATAAAGCCATCCAAAACAGCCACTTTCACAAGCCAACTGTAGTGGACCCTCTTGGTAAATCACACATTGTTAATGATCATGGAGAATTATAATTATTAAATTAGTTACTGAATTATCACATCTTTGGCAACTTGACAAATAAATGTGATTAAAAACAATAATGTAATATAGGTGTAAGTTACAAGGACTGTGAATGATTAATTTTTTTTATTACTTTTCCTATATTTCTGCATGTTTTTGTCCCAAAAGTCTTTATGGTGAATTTGAAGCTGGATTATTATGCAAATAAATTTTTAATCATCCCGGGAAGGAAATAAACGTGGCTGCTTTGGGCTGCAGTGACTCAGTTGCTGGGCAGGTAAGTGAGAGATAATTCTCAACTTCCTCCTTCTCTGCATTCCCTCATCTCCGACTGTCGTCTAACCTTCCTCATAATCCATCTCATCTTGAGCTGATGGGAATCGCTTTTATCCCACCACTTCTGGAGGTACCCGGGGTGGGAGGGGGCAGGGGGGCACAATCTCCCCATTCATGGACTCTCCTTGGAGCCCGCGCTGCACGAAGCCCCCGCCGGCCCTGATTAATGGCCGCTAATTAGCAATGTTAATGACCAGGTGTCCGGGGGCTGGCCCCCACTCCTCTCAGCATGGAGGGGCTTCTCGTGAAGAGCGCCCCCCTGCCCCCACCCCCACGGATCCGTTCCCAGAGACCCCCGTGCCGCTCAGCTGCCCATCCTAGAGTGCCCCTCACTCGTTAAGGGGAAGGAGGGGGACTGGAGATGGGGGTGGTGATTTTGGGGGGGGGGGGGGGGCAGAGCAGTCCCTGTTCCTGCTTTCACTGGAGTAATTAAGGTCAGCACTGGTCCCAGTGGCATGACACGCACCAGGATGGGGGGTAGCGTTAACTCTTCCCCTGCTGCCACAGTGCATTATCTCCCACCCCCCCACGGGAATGCGTGGGACAAAATCAAACACAGCCATCCGGGGACAGGAACCTAGCGACCCTGGAGCTAGACAGAGGAAGGACAAACGCTGTTCCCCCCCCCTAGAGCTGCGGTTAGGCTCTGCGTTGAGCTGTCCGTCTGGGCCCCCGAGGATGGGGCCGTAATGAACCACCCGACACACGACGGCGTGACATCTCATCTCCCCTTCACGTGTTTGAATGTATCGCACCTGTTGCTGCGTCTGTTTATTTTAGGCAGATTTCACTCTGTTGACTCGGATGGCTGCATTACACAGTGGAAGCTCAGCATTTAGTGCTTGGGAGAAGATCTCAAGGTTTATTCTTCCTCTGCAGATCAGTTTGTGAAATACTGAAGCCAGGATTGGGGACTAAGTATAAACACTAGTTACTTTGATGAGAATGGATTACAAATTAAGATAAGATAGTACAAATCATTTGCAAAAACTTATTTATTTATTTTTTACTCTTCTGTATATCACATGTGAATGTATCAGACTGTTATATTTTGATCAGCATCACAGACTCATTGCTGGGGTTTAACCTGTTAGCAGTCCATCGTTATGAAGGGATTAGCTGAAGTTAGCAAGAGCAGGTGGTTGTTGTGGGACAATGGGCCACAGAGGCAGCGCAGGGCTTTGGCACTGAAGTGGTACCACTTCTGTTCTCGCTGTGTGTTTTGGGACACAGACAAAACAAACGCTGGAAGATCTCAGGCAGGCATCAGATGCCATATAAATAGATATCAAATTAATGAATTAATGCAGAAATTCCCTTGAAACCATTTACACTGGGGTCTCCTTTAGTGTTTTATTATTATTTTTAACTATATAATGAAGGTCCACTTGGACCTCTCATTTACTGTGCTAAATTGGTTATTTCGAAACAGGGCTCGTCACACGTGTGTGGTGGTGGTGGTGGTGGTGGTGGGGGGGGGGGGGGTTAAGAGTTGTTCAAAGCTCAATTAAATATTCATGGAAAAAAACTGAAGAAGGCCCGGTCCAAATTCATTTAACGAGACAGATCTTAAAAATGAACCTCTAGTGCGCAGAGTGGGGGGGGGAAAGCAATTAAATTCCGCAATAATAACGTGGGAAAACGAAGACGCTTATGAGGCAGAATTATTGTCCACCAACATCTGGATGCAGGCAAGGGGAGACAATGGCTCTCTTCGCGCTTCAGCTTAATCAGACCCACATAATTGACTCGCACTGGGAACCAGAAGTGCCCGGTGAGGATACCCACTAATTACCGAGCCGTTTTCTCCCTTGGCCCCTGCGTCCCGGTCCTGTGCGCCGGTACTTCGCCCCCTTTATGCCTCGGACTCGATTCACGGGAGGAAGGAAGCCTCATTACATTAGTAAAAGGGGGTCTGTCTGAAGCACCCGGGCTACGAGAACAAGCTGCGCAGGACCGCCGGCGGTAACGAGAAGCGGATGTTTTTAGTGCTTACCAAAGACGCAGACTGCCCTAAAAACAAATGTGTGTTTTTTTTCGTAAATAGATTTCATTACTCGACCCATTTCACAATACTGCACGTTTTATTGTGCTAATATTTTTAAAAGAATGTGCTAAAAATGCATGTAAGCAGGTTGATTAGTGTTATATAACGATAATTGCCTAACCAAGGTAACTCTTGTTCATGTTTAATTTAAATGTGGTCAATAATATGACGTATACAGGTTCTTTTTGGGGATATGTTTAATTGTCGGTATAATTTTTGGTATTGGTCCTCCATTATCTTAAGAACAAATAATGGACTGTAGTTTTGGTAATCGTAAGCTTCTCCTTATAAACTCTCTCCAGTTAACTGACATTGTTTTCAGTGCCTAAAATGACTCTTAAAGTCATTCTCTTACTCCATGATCACCTGGTGGACTTTCTTACACTAAGTAATTAGTAATTACATATTTTAATGGAAAATACCTTGTTCTGGTCAAATAAAATTTTTAACATATTTTATTGAAATGATAGTAAATAATAAATGACAACATTGAGTAAAAAAATAATGAAAGTAAAAAACAATGAAAGAGATGTCAGTAGCCTGCACTAATCCGCAAATCGCGTGTGATAGGAGCTGTTCCCATTGCTGGAACGGGGAGCCCTGAAAGCACACGGCTACAGAAGCGAGCAGGTTGGATTTCTCGATAACGGGCGGCCGGGACGAAGGCTGGGGCGGCGGCGGCGGGCCGCACTCGCATGCAGCCCCGTCTCCGGGCTTGGAGTGGGAAAGTCGCGTTTATCACACAGAACCGCAAGGCGCCCCTGTTCCCACACGCTCCGGTTACATCATTACTGAACCTGGATGGCAGGCGACCAATGGGGCCCCAGGGCAGCGGTCAGCTGACCCAGGCTACGAGAGCGCGCCGGAAACCCAATCCCGCGGATGCGGTTTCAGCTGGAGCCCTGCGATAGTTGCCTCCTCTGTGGCCGCGTTGCAATTTTCATATCTGGTTTCACCTTTGCTTTCAAACTAAGCCGTCGGAGCTCGAAAGGTCGATGATGTGTGAGAGGTGCCTGGAGTCGGCATTGTGCGCAGGTGCTGATTTTACACCGGGCTTCTTCAGCGCCTTCCCCGTCTGCGTTTAAACCCCCTTTACATGTTATTGACCTCCATGCGATGCCTAACCTGCGGGGCCGCCCATCACGCCGAAACGAGGGGCTTGAACTCGGGGATCGGCGTATCGTTAAAGCGCTGGACAGAAGAGGGCCCCCGGAAAGCTCCGGGAAAGGCAGCGTGTGCTGTAATTCACTAGACGGATCATACTGTAATCCTTTACAGTACAAGATCAGATTCAGATTTTCTGCATCGTGCTTTGACAAAGTTCTGACAAACGTACTTAAGCAGGCGTTGCCTTTTTATTTTTAAATACGTTTTAAGCAACAAAGAGGAAAAGAATTTTAAGTGGCCCAGAGATATATTATTTGTCTCCTTTATTGGTATAAGGACAGATTTTAAGGGAGGATAACACAATAGGCGATTAAGTATTATTTCCCTGTGTCTTTGAAGTGGGATAAGAAAATCTCCTTGACTTGTTGAATCATTCAGGGACTTTGCCTGTAAGACTTTTCTGTAGTTGCACTACTAATAAAGAAGGCTGAAGAATATACTTCTTTTGTTAAATTGCTTTCAAGCCCAATATCTTTTAAAATAGAAGAATATAATATTTAATCGCGGTTCTGGTGATCCATTAAACCCGTTGTTAACAGAACGTATTTAGCATGTGTTTGGAACGTTGAAGTTCATGGCCAGTAGAGGGAACCAAAGAACAACATAAGCAAGATATTTATATATATATATATATATATATATATATATATATATATATATATATATATATATATATATATATATATATATATATAAATATATATATATATAAAATTTAACCTACTGTAAGCAGTGAGAAACTCATTTGAAACCTGCCTTCAGATAAACTGATCTTTATCATAGTAATGTGTAATTCACAACAGCCTGCATGCTTTAATAGGGGGTATTAAGCAAAAGCTGTTTTTGGGAGATAATTGAATAAAAATGCACATAATGGGGGAAATATAACGGGAAAAGTAAAAAAATATAAAAATGTAGTCCTCTGCCCTTATTCCAATAAACAAAATCATCTTGGCCAGAAAATGCACAACATCTAAATACTGGTAATCAGTAAAGGATAGATGAGGTGTGCTGTACACAGATATGGCTTAGCATAGTAAATCCAGCAGAGTGTCCAAAAGGGGTCCCAAGCACTTTCAAGGTTAATCACGAAGAGCTTGCAAACCGTGTCATATTTGTTCCACAAACTTGGATACTCAAGCCTGAGAGTAATATTAGCGGCTCCTAATCCTCTGGTAATAACTCAGAGCTCAAGAGACTTGACACACGGCATAATCACAACAGCCGTTATCAAAGAGTAGCTAAGGATTACACAGCATGTTACCGCAGCAGATATTAGACAAAAAGTCCAGTGTGGAAGTGTTATTAGCTGCCAGACTGTCAATGACCCGACTCTGAAATCCTCTCCAGGCTCAAAGCCCAGTCGACTAGGTGCAGAGGACGAGGAATCATTCCAAGGCAAGCCGGTGCATCTGAAATAATTAAATTGCAAACGAGGCATAGTTGGACAATTTAATTTTTGGGCCTTACTTGTTTCTTTGCTCTCTAGCTTTGCCCGGGTGCTCATGAGACGAGTGGAGAGGCGTGGGATGCTGGGTAATGAAAAATACATCTCGCAAAGGGGTAAAAATACCAGTGCCCTTCTCTCTGGTCACTCAGTGCAGTGTCAGGGCATGAGTGACAGGCCTCGCAGCAATTAGAAAGGAAACCCGATCACAGCCTTTTACCTTAACCCCTAGGCTATAAGTTCAACTGACCTTGATTGTTCATTCTCATGACACTCTGACCCTAGGGAAACCATATAGGCCTATGTGTACACACTACTGCTGATCTTCTTAATAGGAAATTATTTGGACTGTACTTCACCGCCATCTCCATCTTATTTTGAATGAGCCGGACCGACGTGCGCATGTAGTCCATCGTACGTCATGCTTCTGCTGATATGACTTCTGTTGTTGATTTATATTGCGTTGCTTGTAAGTCAAGCAGAATGTGGAAGAACCTCGGTCAGCAGGGTAGCTTGTAATTAAATGATTGCTTAAGTAACTATAGGAGAAGTACAGCATCTTTCTAACAATGGCATGGGGGAATCGTGTATCTAGAGAACGGGATAGTGTTGTCTCCGTTAGATATGGTTGCATGCCGCGAACTTTCACACCGTTCAAACGGATGGTAAGCCAATAAGGTTATTGCGGCCATTCATCCCTGGAGGTGTTGCACCCTGTTCCCATTACGGTCTCCTGGGGAAGGGTGGTGGGACCTCTCCTTTCCGTCTGGGAGGCCCAGCGAACTGCTGCCGTTGTCTCCATCCCCTCCCCAAGGGCCGGGGGAGATGACAGTGGCGTTCCCGTCCCATTGACCTGACGGAAGAATAGTGCCATATGAATGCACTGAGCTTCCGTTTTCATATTCCTCAATTGTTCCCTTGTAACCAATACGTAACATAAAAGCTTAGTGACAGAGAGGGAAGTCACCCCCCACCATGGGGAGAAAACACAGCCTGGCACCTAATGCTCTGATAGGGCCTCAAACGAAAAACAAATCAGAAGTCATTAGCTATTTACATTCATTTATATTCAGATAGTTCTCAGCCGGGTGATTTTTACATCAAGTGCGGAGGGATTCGGGAAGGCAGCTGGATTTTGTCGCCGAAGTTGATGTGGTCAGGAATTGGGCTCTGGGCTTCAGCGGGAAGGTTAATTGCATATTTGACCCCAACATTACATCCTCGGAGATAAACCTGCTCCCCGTTCGATGGTCGTGCCGCTGTCACTCACATTGCACGATCGGGGCAGCAATGGTTTTATTTTTACATTTTTTTTTTTTTGGAGGGGCTGTTCACAGAATAGCCTGTTGGGAGATAACGCGTAAAGACTGCAAATATATTGCGTGCATTTAGATTTTTAATATAATTTGGAATAAGGACTGGAAATATAATTTAATTTCTACCTTCCAGACCTAGTTGGGGTGCGGGGGGGTGGGGGGGGAGTTGATAAGCTTGAACTGTGACTAGCCACGCTGGTGTTACCTAAATTTATGCACTATAGGGTTTTATTAGTTTTTTAAATTAGGCTTATAAAGGACAGCCCCTTAGAAGGGCTTAAACGTCATAGCTTAATTAAACGAGCAGGCTTTGTGCCTTACTTCAAAGATGGTTACGAACCCTTGAATAATGCAATCATTTGACCTCCTTATCAACAAAATGATAGTATTACGATTAAACCAAGTAGTACAGGGTTCTTTTATTATGACCGTTATTGTTGATGTCAAACCGTTAGTTTTATTACTAGAGAGCATGACTGCCGAGAATACTGGGTGGTGTGGCTGTTATTTTAATTCTTGTTCAGTTATGATAAACATTTAAATTATTCAACAGCAGAAATTACTTGGAAGACTGTTTATCTAGTTGCATATGTAGGGCTTCATCTGTTTGGGGTGAAAAGTTAGCAAAATTAGAATAGAAAGTGGGAAACTGAAACTTGCGTTCACATTTATCGTAATGCCTTAGAAAACAATTCTCCCTAAGTAATATACAACTCTGTCACATGACCAATGCCATCGCTTGACTGCTACAAGTAACAATTACTGCCAGGATGCAGGACATCAGTAAAAAGAAAGGAAAAAAAAAACAAATTCATCAAAACAGACATGATAAATATGAAGTGATGTTGGAAAAAGGTTAGGAACCAGACAACATCACATGACCCAAGTTTCAGTCTCCAAAGACTCCTAGTGCTGTTAACATCAACATGTAAAGGCCATCTTTAGAAGACGGGGTAGAGGGATTATGTAAATTCCCCAAATAAGGACCTGCTTACCATATGGCAAACATGTTGGTGCTTCCCTTTCTCGCCCTCCCTAAAATCTCCCCGAGGCCTCAAAGATGATAGAATGTCTCTGTCTCATTTAGCTGATTTTAACGCTTGATATGGGTGGGGGGGTGGGGGGGCTTTAACTGCTGTGTGTAATCCCGGGCGATCAGCAGGTTGTTGTCGACGGCGTTTTAGCTGCAAGGTTTATGGTCTACAGCCTTGACGTTTGCTCGAGAAGCTCTTAACATTTGTTTGGTGTTGTTTCAAGCCTAGCTGCAGATGGCATGTTGCTGGCAGGATTTGGGGTTTTTGAGAAAGAGACACTGTTTCCCATGGGAAGCCCGTGCCGTCGGGAGGGTACTCCAGTACTGATACGCGGTGAAACAGTCAAAATCTGTGTGAACCGTCCCGGTATGGCTGAACTGAGGGACGACGTTACGAGACAGTGTGATTGAAGAACTATTCAGGTTTTTTGTTAAAATGACTTGTGTGATTAGTTCAGTATTTTCTTATTCACTTTGCAGTTGAATAAATTCCAGAAAACTATGCTTCATGAAATTCTAGATTTTTTTTGGCCATTTTACATTTACATCTATCTAAATGGAACCTACTGCTTTCGTTTCTGGTTCCTAGTATTGTAGTGCCACGTCAAAGGAGTTTGCAGTGGAATACAACACTTGCCCTCAGGGCAGTGTTGACTCTGTTCTTCTTGTCCCTCAGTGTCACCTGCATATTAGATTATGAATAATTTAGGTCGCCATGGAGCTAACACCTGGCTTTGGTAGAACTGCACACCTTAATTATTTAACCTGAGAGGTCTGAGGCAAGCTTTCACACAATGAGATGTTAAGAACGCAGCGGAAGTCTGCCTGCCCGCCACATTTCACTATTTTTGTTAATACTTTGACCACATGAGTGACCGGTATATTTTGATCACATTTTCTCTGTTACCTCAATTTAAAACTGAAAAATAATTTTGAAATATTATGGTCACAACTCCTCTCATATTTCCAATCCAGGTTATAAGTTGTTGTCCTTAATATACTTTAAAAGTGCCGTGTTGTCTATCTTAAAAAAAAATATGTGGCGAAATTTGTCTAGACGGTAACATTAACCATATAGTAATATATCTTTGTCGATTTTAGGCAAAATGTTTGCTGTTTCTTACCTGGGGTAACTTAGAAAGTGATGTATGTAATTTTGCATGTGATTTATGTTAGAGGATGGATGTTACACATGCAGGGTATATGGCATTATTTTTCAAAGGATGTTCACTTCTGGAAGCGTGTTGATGTTCCGGCACTAAGCCGAAGGGGAGGACTGACAGGATAATGGAATACAAAGCCAATCCCACTCTTGAAAGACCATCCCTTAGATATCCGGTGCCTGAGTCGAGCCTTGGTGTCCACCAGATACCCCCTGGAGACCTTTCTGGGCTGAGGGCAGCCCCCGCCACTTCATTGGACTCACAGTCACCTGAACCAGGATCAAAGCTCAGCTCATCCTCCCCCCAACCTGCTGGAAGGAGATGCATACACGTTCACCAACATCCCTCGAGCCACACTCGCGGGCCCCTTGGGACTTCAGGTGGGAGATTAGTCCCTTAACACCAGTGCGAGAAGCATCCGATTTTATATCACAGAAGTTCTTCCTGGTCGAAAACCTGTAGTTACAGAGACTGTCCTGGCAAAAGCAAGGAATAAAACTGGAATGACAAACGTTTTGGGACTTAACAGGAAATTCAGGCTTGATATCTATTTTATGTGTCTGCACTTCATGTGATATTACCAGAGCATATGTTCATTGTGAAATGTTACAACAAAATTTTCCAGCCACCCATCCATCCATTAAACTCAGCTGTGTTTTCTTTTCCTTTTTATTTGTGATTTCAATGGAAACGTATGTTGCTCTTGTTGATAAATGTGTAGTTAAACTGACATTTAATAAGGAATCACAGAAACCTTTGGAGTTATTTGTCCTAGATTGTGGGGTATCTCTAGGTTCAGTTTTGGGTCCTACTCAGGTGTATTAACAGATTAAAGCACTGGAAGTTTGAACTTGGGAAAAAGAGAAATTACAAGTTGCCTTTTAAAATTATATTTAGTTTTAGAAGTTGTGTGCTGATTTGAGTTTAGCAACTTGCCATTACAGAATTTTACTAATCGCACCCAACCCTGAACTGATGTCTAAAAACAATTATATGAAAATACTGAAACCGGGGTGATTGATATACATACATTATACACAGCACAGAAAAGGATATTTCTGAGGATGGAATTACTGACCCTGGCTTGCAGTCATTTAACCAATGA
This sequence comes from Paramormyrops kingsleyae, assembly GCF_048594095.1. NCBI lineage: Eukaryota > Metazoa > Chordata > Actinopteri > Osteoglossiformes > Mormyridae > Paramormyrops > Paramormyrops kingsleyae. The sequence goes on along the minus strand of NC_132817.1, from coordinate 17,030,436 downwards.
GGAGTTCAGCATGCTTAATTTCAGGTGCTCTGACAGTCAAGTCAGTTTGGCTGGGCCAGTCATAAAGGGGTTAAGGCAGAAGAACTCAGACAAAGGTAATGGGGCTATCAGGTCTCAGGAACAACACAGGGTGTTATAGAAGACCCAGAGGAGAGGTAGCGTGCGACATCCACTGCAAAAAAAACTCTACCACTGGGAATATATTTTACAGGAATGCCCATTAATTTTCCCTGCAAAAAGAAAATCCAGCCTTGAAGCGGCGATGACTCATTTTACACGGTTTGATTTATCAGAAATCAAACCCTGAGCCACTGGATGAGGAAGGAAAAGTTACATCCGCCTTATGGGAAGTATTAAATTAGCGGCCTGACAGGCTGGAGACAGCGAGAGGTACACGGGGCATCCCGGTGTATCTCACGGCCCGAAAATGTGTCAGTTGCCAGGGGGATTGGCAAACAATGCGAGGTGGGGGGTTCAAGGCTTGGGTTACCGGGTGGGGTCTGGCCGTGCACCTCAAGTGGCAGCGCTGTGAGAACTTAAATCATGGGCGGGAGTTGGGGGGGTGGAGGATCGGTAACAGCCACACCACCAACACCCCCCCCGCAAGCCCCAGACACCCCACATCCATGGCGCCCTGCTGTCAAATTGGAACCCCACCCCACATCGAGATCCCTACTGACCAGCCGCCCTCACTACCTTCACATAACCACCCCCCCCCACCCCCCGCAGGTGTCTGAGTTTGGGTCCTATTACCATCAGACCTGGCCTTTCCTCATCACAGGTGGAGTATAGAGATTTGCCTAGAACAGTAAAGGGTTGTTTAACGTCATGTTTATTCATGCAGTTGTTAAGGTTTTCTGTAATATTTTCAAATTTCTATTGATCTCTGCTTGAAGGTGTTGTATTTTTTTAATCTCCAACAAAAGGAACATACATGCTTTATTTGCCATTTGCACGAGTACAGGAACAGGCTGGGGCTTGAACCAGCAACCTTCTGATCACACTCACTGCCTCGCCTCTCTAATTGGTTAGTTCTTTAAAATTGTGGCGAAATCATAATACTAGAAAACGTTTTTGTATGTTAAAAAATGTTAAATCATATTTTTCCTGGTAGCTGTCCTTAATCATTAACTTGTTTCATACTTCTGACATGTTGACTCTGCCACTGAACTGAAAGGCACAAGCTGCCTGCGTGACAGAGGTGCAGATGTGTCCAGAACTGCGAGAAAGCAGCGGCCCCGTTTCTGGATGACAGTGAGGAAGCAAACGTGATTTTGGCAGCTTCCTAAATGCCACACCGATTCTCACCAGAGGGCTGTCTTGTATTTAATCAGTCATGGAGCCAAGGTCAGTAGAGCGTTCTGATGAGATTTAAATGTCATCGCTTTCGGCACAGTGTGATCTTAAGCATGTATGATGTACTGATAGATACATTGATATATACATGTGGCAGTTGAATTCGGACTTGCAGCACATGTTCCTTTAAGGGCCAGCATGGCTGGCTCAGTGGTTCCTCCTGCTGCTTGACCCCGTTGTGGGTTTGAATCCCAGCTTTGCTTGCTGCATGGAGTTTGCATGTTCTCTGCGTGTTGTGTGGCTTTTCTCCAGATGCTCTGTTTCCTTCCAAAGACATGCAATGGGACTAACTGACAGCTCGGGGGCGAATATGTGCGATTGTGTACGTGCCGTGTGAAGGATTCGCATCAACAGGCCTGACCAGCTTTAGTAGCTGGAAGGTGGTTGATGTATCTAAAACTGGTGGGCTATGTGCCTCATGTGTCCCACCGTATTTTTTCCTTTCACATCAGATCCCCATGATTGTTTTAGGTCCCCACTTCAGATGACGAAATTCAATGTCGTTTGTTACACGATTATAAATGGAGATCGAGCCTTCCAAAACGCCTCAGCTGATGTTTCTCCAGGAGTTCAGACAATGGCGGTGGAAATCAGAAGGTCCGCAATGCTGACATGCCATAAAACGCAGTGAAGGGAGGTGCTCTTGTTTGTTCCGAGTCGACACTTGCCATTTTAATTTGATGAGTATGATGTTTCATTTCATTACCAGCACTGGTCTATGTTCTTTGAAGCTTTGGACCAGTACCAAGTGATATGGTGAGAGGCTGCCAAAGGATTATGCGTACAAATGGACTTGGTCATCTGGCAAAAAAGCACTCACTAATTTGTGAATGTAGCATAATGGTGAACAAACTGGGTCTATTTACCATAAAGCAACCAGACTTGGACTGAAAAGGTCAGATACAGACCAGAGAAATAAACTGTTTATATATATATACACACACACACACGGTTCTGGAAAAAATCAAGAGAACAATCCATTAAAAAAAATCTGCATTTTTAAATCCTGGTTTAATCCTGGTTCTGCTGGCAGAGGCTACACTGAGCAGCAGGTTGTTTCCAGGCTGAAAGTTTCTAAGACAGCAGAACACAAGAACAAGGTGAAGCAGGAGACACTGGGAATGACCAAAATCCAGCCTGGTAGAGAGCAGAAGCAACTTTCTAATGCCGGAGATGACTGTCAAGTTATCGGGCAGTGCATCATAAATCGGTGGATGACCTCAAGTGACCTTCAAAAAGAATGGGAAACATTAAGTGACTTGAAGTGCACTGCTAGGACAGTTCATATCAGGCTCCTAGAAGCAGGACTGAAGACCCATAAAGCAAGGAAGAAGCCCTTCATTGATGAGAAACAGAGAAGAACCAGGCTGCAGTTTGCAAAAAATGTATATTTCACACAGATGTGTGTGTATGTGTATGTGTGCGTGTATAATTGACACACCATGCACAGTGTTTAAGTTTTTTCCTGACAAGTACATTCAGAAATGATGTTAGACCTTTTTAAGACTAAAGTTAAAGTAACTGTCAGTGAGTCTGTCTTCCTTGAGCTGTGTACAAAAGTGGGTTGTTTCTGTAAAAAAAATGATAGTGATGCAGCTTAGTATTTTCAAAGCAGGGTTCAGTTACCCTGAATTAAGGTTAAGTATCCTTATAAGCTGATTATATTTTGGAATTGTTCTGTGGGATGTTGTTTTAGTATATAGTCATGTTAGTTTACGTTCATATCCGAAACCTTTATGTAATCATTTTTTTTGGTTGTTCAAATGAATAAAAGATGGTGTCCCTCAGTGTGTCAGCTCATTTCATTTTGTTTGTGAACCATCAAATCTGGAGCAGGAAAATACTCCTGGCTTTTGTGTGCGTTAGTTTCTTTTGATAATATCGCTCGTGTCTTTATATACAAAAACCATGTGAGTGAATGAAGGTACAAAAAAAATAAAAGGGCTATTTATCTCACAAGGTGAAAACAAGATATGGCAATGTCGTTGTCTCTATTTGGTTTCTCAGCTGTAATGTAGAATTACTGAGCTCTAACGCTGACAGTTATTCCAAGGATGACTGGAAGAGCCAAAATGCAGTTTAGAGACGTTAGCCAAAACACGGAGTTGCAGCTTTCAGTGTTAGCTGTCCTGAAAGCAGCTTAATGCAGTGACCATGCTGTATACTTCCAGGTCCCTTTTGATCAGCATAACCCTGACAAGATAATAAGTACATATTAATTAGCACACAGACAAAAAAAATGTGAGGGATGTCAATGACAAATGCACAAACCGATTTACAGTGTGAGTAACACCTTGCATCTATGTGCATTTGTACCTGCATGTAATATTCATTCCTGCTGTATGGGAACAAATCTTCCCCTGGGAACAATATTTTTTTCCATCCATCCATCAATCCATCCATCCATCCATCTATCTAATCATCTGTGATGAAAACTAGTTGCTAGTTTAAGACTATTAACACTAAAATGGGTCCATTCTTGGAGCTAGCTCCTCCTATGAATCGTGGCCCCATCATCTAACTCTTATAGCTCAGAAAGGACCTGCATGGTTGAGGGTGGGGTGGGGTGTGAGGGTTTGCAGTGATCCATGACTCATCACTTTTTCACCGGTTTCTCACGTGGTCACTGTGTTTTCTTAGTAGCCCTTAGTTTATTGATGCTCATTCTTCGCACTGTTCACTGTGAGTTAAGTATGTTTAGTATGTCGGATGCAGTTTATTCCCCAGCCCCCCCAGGTCTGCCCTGAGCTGGACTCCAGTGCTCAGCACATAATTTGCTCAGGCCACAGTGGGTCCACGGTGGTGTCCAGATCGATTAGGGAAGTGTTTCGAGCAGCAGGCAGAGCAGAGAGAGGTATTGTGGGTAATTAGAGATTCATTACAATCCCGTCGCTTGTATCGCGACTCTGGGTCGACCGCGGGTCAGCGCACACGATGGCCCCGGGGGGGGCGGAGCCAGTGAGCGGGCGCCAGTGGAGTGGAGCAGCCAGGCCGGGTGGAGCGTGCTGACGTGTGGTGCCAGCGAGTCAGACCGTGGGGGGGCTTAGTGGCACTCAGGGCCCACGTTGCATTCCACACCTCATTGGTCACTGACCCACTTTCTACGCCTCCTTGTTCCCACCCCCTTCCTGCCCCCGCTTACAAAGGGAAGCATACATGTGGTCATGTGTTCATGTGTTCATAACATTCACTTTCATTTTCCGACATTTGCGTGCAGCTCTAGTCACCCACGAATTGATTGGTCTGAAAGTATTAATTTTATTAAACCCCATAAGTTTGTGATGTCACAAAACCTTAGATTGCCGTCACTTTTTCAAAAAAAAAAAAACACTGAAATTTCTTGTTTTTCATAGACTGTAGAGATGACAGCTCATGTGCAATGGAATTATGGCAGCGTTATTGTGTTATAAGCTCCAGACTGCAATATCAATATTTTAAAAGCAATTTCCATGAATGAATGGCCAAATGAGTTGATAGCTGTCATTTGATCAATCTGTTGAACCATGAGGGTGAAACCAGAGACTGAGATCTCTATTGTACCGGAGTAATTAGGCTGTCCAGTCACTAATTACCTGTGAGTATTACAAGGGTGATTGATTGTCATTTATGCATTTTAATACGGAGAATTGATATTTTTGGCAGGGACTGCCTCCTGTGTATAGCAACGTTATTGCCGGGATGCATTTTCCCCAGGTATGTGATTTCATGACATACTGCTACAGCTGTGTTCTCTGGCTTTCTGTATATCTCATTTGCCACAGACTGTCACTGGAATCCTCCACCTTGTTTCATATTATTGATGAGAATCTAGCGATAATATGGCCACAGATTGGCTTAATCAGTTTGTAAGTGTAATTTTTCAAAAATTACATTTCTTTACCTTTACTGAGTGATTTAGCGTACGTTAGTGTTTGCGTCAATAATTCAACGGGTTTTAAATTGCGACCGAAGAGATTAACCCATCGCTGACTGGAGGGTTGACTGAAGTAGGCAGTTTAGCGCGTGAAGAGAGGGTCGATGGTCAGGAGGCTGGAGTTTGCTGCCAAATTAGCTTTAACTGCCCATGAACTTGCTGGAAACAAGGTGTTCCGCTTACGGGCCTGTCCCCAGCATCCCTGCCGGCTAGCCAGCTCGGCGCTCGCTAACGGAAATGCGATACCCCTGAAGCCATTTGTTATGTCAACAGCAGAGTACCGACAGACTTGAATGGGATCCACCCCCCCCCCCCCCCCCATCCCCCGATGAATGATTTCACCAGTGTGTAAAAATCGGGGCGATAATAGGAGAACAATCTTTGCAAGTTGAGATAAGGTAAACCCTCAAGTCTTGCCAAAACCAAACATTCTTGGTGTACAGGCCCACACCTTTCCATTCTGGGTGAAACATCATATGCAGATGGATGTTCATCTGTCGTTTTTATTTTGGTAGCTAGCTACACCCTTAACCATATTAATTCCAGTTCATTATCATGAAGTCAAAACAGGTCAATATGTTTGTCATGCGAGCTATGAACACCATTCATGGGACATGACATGTTCTGAAGTGTTAGGGATGACATTTTGACAGTGTCGAAATGTTTCGTAAAAGCCTAACAAGAAAATCAGGTAAGAGTGCTTGTTTTTGGCATTCATTTGTGAAGTCTGTGTGGAGATTGGGGTATGTGTTCTAAAAGGGGCGTATGAGACAGGGGAACGGCAGGATATTTACCCCCCAATATATAATTTGGCTTAATGTGTGCAAAAAATAGACCTTTGCATTTGTAATATTAAGTTGTGTTACCCAATATCAAACTAAAGTCCTTGAAGGATGTCCAAAGTCAGCACAAAATCCTTTGTGATATTCACTAATCTGTACAGTTTATTTTTGTGAAGCATCCACAAGCTTTGGTGTGAAACGTGTAATAAAATATATGTATATTCACAGACTGTATATCAACAAACAGCGGGTCAGCTGGAGTTCAAAAGGAGCTGAAGAGAAACAAGCAGGTTTCCTCTCGCTTTATCTGGTCTCCAGCGGCGTTTGACGGAGCGGTTTGCCAAGTTGCCGGATTAAGTTACATTTTTTTGCAGGGTAGGTATCCACCATGAGCTCATCTGAAACATCCGAGAGACACAGAAACGGGCTGTTGGTAAAAGCCGGCCGCACCATTTCAGAAAGGTGTGTCAGAAACCGAAATGTTGCTGAACGAATACCAAGCTGCTGAATCCCTTTTTGTGACTTTAAACACATTATCATACCAGCAAAATGCTCCTTCAACGTAGACTTAGGACTAGTTTGTGGAAAGTTATATTATCAGTTTTTTTCTGAGAAACTTAATAGGTGCTACTTGTAGATCGTCTTAGAGAGAGCCAGGAACGGGGACCTTAATCGGAAAGAACGTGACAGTATAACGTAGTCTGGATCGGGAAGTTTGTGAGAAATCCCAGACGCCGAGCCCCTGTCTATGCCTTCAACACACTGTCTATGTACCTGGACACACACAGAGACAGAAACGCACACCATGTCGCTCGCTCACCCGCGGTGATGTCACAGAGATGGAAATCCACCTCGCTCTCTTGAACGGGGAGTGGCAGCCTTGTGGCAGGAAGACGTCGCCAATCTGTCCACTGGGCGCTGCCCTATCTGTGACTGGACACTGTTACCGACTTAAACTGAGCAGCCTAAATCCCTCCCCCCCCCCCAGAATGAGATGGACTCCTCCCGCCTTCTCCTTGGACAGACTTTTTTCCAGAGACGCATTCATTCATGTGAAATACTTGAGGGCTGTAATGACACCCGAGCTATTAATTAATTGCATATGTAATTGCAGAATTAAGTTTTGGAACGTTGGTAATGATGTGTGGAATTACATGATTGGGCCACATTATTGGGGAAAAGACAGAGCATGGCAAACATATTCTTCCGACAAATAGCGGAACTAGAAGACTCCCAGCGTAATCTCTGCCATAATGTTCCCTGCGTCTTTACCGTCTTTCTCTCCCCCGGTAATCTTGTGAATTCCCTGTCATGCCCATCAGTCACTCCAGACCCTCAGTTCCCCCCGGCCCGGGACAGAGACAAATCCGCCTTAATTTAAAGTCCGCCACTTTAATTAACTTTCGGCAAGATAATGGGGCTCCGGTGGAAATTTGGGGAAAGTTCTGATGCTGAGCAGTGAGCTCCCAATTTATCTCTGTCAGATTCCGCCGGAGTTCTGGGTCGGAACGTGAAATTGGAATTGTTTATTGTCGCTGTAATATTCCGGAACAGACGCTAAGAATTTCTACAGAGGCTTGACATACTGCTGTTCTGGAAAATTAGTTTTTTTTTTTTGCTTATAGGGAGACACAAGATTCTTTGATAAGCAGAGATGTGACAGGAAATGCAGGGAAAGTGCTTGAAGCGCATTGAGGATGGGGAAATCTGGCAAAAAAGTGACAATATCTTTCAGTTGAAAAGCTTTCAAATTGGCCTGAGCTGTACTGACTTTAGTTTTTGTAGTTTGGCACTGAGGATTGAGCTGTGCTGCTGACAAAGGTGAAATAGATGAGAATGTAATTATTGGTACACAGATCATTCTGGAAGTTGCTGGCGCACAGGTGATTTTTGCGTGCATATACACTTCAATTATATTTAAAATAATCGCAGAATGAAGACTCCTTTTCTTGGGGTTTTCTGTATTTCTGGAAGGTAATTTATATGATGAAATTAGTTTTCATTCATCCCTCCTTTTTTGTTGCCGCAACATCCACGGGTTTTTGCAGATAATGCCTGTTGAACCCTTTCCAAACAGCACTGCAGAAATTCAAACACGCGAGAACGCGTAAATGAGTTCTGCACGTGTGCTGTCGGGGCGGAGGGAGGAGTAAATTAATATTCACAAGCGTAAAAAAAGCACAGGTTGGCTGATTTGCATCCCACTTCCACTTCTGATCCTCGTTGTGTTCGATTTTTTTCATACCCGTAGAGAAATGACATACCTAAGATGGTCAGGCCTTCATGTCGCACGTTCCCTATATGCCTGGCTCTGGCAAACTTTATCTTGGCACAAACCTTTATCAGTGACGGTTTAGGTGAGGGTTAGCTGCATAGGGTTAAACACAATGGTCCTGGTAGGTACTGCTGTTTGTCATGCAGTTTTGTTTACCTGGGAGTAAGGGAGGGGGGAAGGCGGGGGCTGGCTGGGGGGGGGGGGGGGGGAGGAGCATTCGCCCAACACTCACAAACAGGTTGTTTCCCGATTACAGTCTGACCCCCCCGCTCCCACCCCCTGTAAGCAGTGTCGGCATGGTGATGAACCTCCCCATGTCACCCTACTGCTGCTTACATAGTTGGGGTTAGACTGGGGGTTGGGGGGGGTTCTGTGTGAGGTTTGGGGGTGTTTTTTTTCTTTACTTGTCCCTGGTGATCTGGAGCTGGTTTTCCTGAATGATAAACCAATTGACCCGAGAGACGGTCTGTGATGTCATCCGCGGCTCACCTGGACAATCCGGGTCGATATTGTATGACCCATATGGCCGGAACTCGTGTTCTGCTTAAGCGGCGAAACAAAGCCGTTTGGCCCTTTCACCCCCGCGGAGAAGGAGTGAGATTATCTGGCTGGTGGGTGGGTGGTGTGTGTGTTTGGGGGGGTGGGGGAGAAAGTTAATCAGGGTCGCACCCTAACGCGCAGGTCGCATTTATTTACCGTTTACACCTGCGTACGGCGGACTATTCAGTCGCATGAGGGTTGCGTTTCCAGCGTGGGGGTTGGGTGGTGGTTGGGGGGGGGGGGTCCAGGCCCTGTGCGGAAAGTGAGCTGAGTGCTGACAGCTAAATGCACTAATTCTCCCCTGGAAACAGCCTTTGTGCTTACAGGGACTCCCGGTCGGACTGGAGCAGGCCAGGCTATGCTGGACCAGCCCGGGGTGGCAGCTGGAAGACGGGGAGTGGGGGTGCAGGTTGCCACGTCCCACCGGAATCCGAGCTGTGAGGTAATTACAGTGACGGGACATCGATGACCCCAGACGGCATCGCCTCACGCTAACGTTTACATTACTCATGGATACTTAGCTGGTGCTTTTATCTGATGCAACCTTAACCTCTATCCCCCCCCAGGTATAACCCCCCCCGCTGGTAACAGTAGGATATTTTACCAAAGTGGTTTAGGTTAAGCACCATGCTCACTGGTACTGAGGTGGAAAAACTCCTTGGGATGTGAACCTGCAACATTCCGGTCAGAAAGGTTAATGAAGTGTCTGCGTCTTATTTGCTGTCAAGAGGCAGTGGAGCCATGGGTGGCAAATAAATTTGCAAATATAAGGCACTTCCTGTGCGAAATAAAGCAATTGGGACGCCATGGATTTCAGGTTTTTCTTTATTTGGTTAGGGTGCATGTACTCCGCATTTGGCAAAATATTTTTTTATTTCTGTCCATTGTCCAAATTCTGATTCAATAAAGAGTTTGGGTGAGTTATGAGCCTATCACAGTCAACGTAGGGACAAGCAGGGGACAGCATCTAAGGGATGCCAGGATGTGGAAGGACACACATCACGTTTAGTGATATTTAGTCCTCATGACAACCGGTGCTGCTGGAGCATAGGGGTCCCAGGATATGGAGGCCGTCTGTTTGTTTATTTAAAAGCAGGTTTGCAGCTTGACGTTGTTATTTTAAAAGTCACTTCCACCGAAGGGAAAGGCGTGCAGTGCTCACGCAGCTCTGGGAGCAGGGGCAGGAAAAAACACTGCCGACGTTCAGTTTTGCGTCAGTGCGTCTGAGAATTATCGTTCATAACGAGCGCTGATTTCTTACCCCTCCCTGATCGATTCCAACATCATTTAGACACCTTCAGGTCTTATATCTGTAACTCCGTGTCAAGACTGTACAAACTGCCTGATAATGATCTCCGCAGTCTCGAGCTGCTCAAAAGAGCTGTTCGAAATTCAGAACCTGATCTTAAGAGAATCCTATCAACCCTAAGCTTGTATCACTAGAGGGCAGTACCACCGCATAGCCTTGTAGTATAAGAACAGCACAAAGCTAAATAACTGATTTTTTATGGTTTTTTTAGTAATCCATGTAAAAATAATCCTAATATCCTAATTATCCCTATTATCCTATAAAGACATACTATTTCCTTGGGTGTTACTGATGAAATAAGGTGATCGACTTTACATTGACAAAGTTTTAATTTACACTTAAAAGTAAACCAATTATTATTGTGTGTGATGTGGTTTTCTGGTTATTTTACTCCATACTGCTGATAAACAGGGGATACATTTAACACAAAAGCAAAATATGTACAATATACTTATTTAAAAATGAAGGAATTTGGTTGTGTTTCATTGTATAATACATACAGAACATCATTGTTAATAGTCTGTAATATATACTTTAATTTGTTGGAATAAGTGACTATAAACTTCACTTTTCAGAATACAATGGTAGTATTATTAAATAAAAGTTTATTATTATTATTATTATTATTATTCCTGAAAATAAATGTGTCTGCTTATTACTTTAAGGCATCTTTGTTATGAAATAACAAATTTGAAGTTTATTGTACCTCTCAGTGAAGTTTACTAAAGTTATGTGAAAAAAATAAATATTCATGAAGTAATTAAAATGGCCATCTATTCTAAGGCAGTTAGCGCACAGCTAGGTACCGCTGAAGAGAGAGAGTGGCGACTCGCGTTCCACCTATCAGGCGACGCACATCAAAGCAAAACTGAAAACTTCGCTGGAAACTTCGCTTTAATTCCGCAGCACAGCCTTGCTGTGTTTGGGTCCCCCTCTACCTCCTCCTCCTCCCTCTTCTTCCTCCTTCTTTCTTGCCTGACACCTTCTGCGGTGACATCACTCTAGTCACAGATGTTTTCTCTGTGCGAAGAGAGCGGGACAAAACAAAGCAGTAAACCAGGCCAGCTTGTGGTCAGGCTATTACCCACAAGGCGCGGAAAGGGCCGGATAGTTCCCACTAGGCTCTGGTTGGCCTGGAAACGCCAACTTATTAATCTTGTGATGAAGGGCCAGCTGCAGCAGTGGCCCTACCCCTGCTTCCCCACCAGCCTGCGTCTCCAGGGGTTTCGCTTATTCTCTCTTTTTTTTTTGTCTATGTTTGCTGGCGTCTTGTTTAAAATAATTTCAAAAAGTGATCCGAGGAGATAATCGCCAGCCACAGCGCGATTTCAAACTTGGGTGAAAATGGCTAAACTTTGCACAAAGGGGCCGCGCATTGCAGCGTCGCTTCAGACCGGCCCCCACCCCCAATGCACTTTTTTTTTTTTTTTTTTTTTAACCGTGGTGATTAGGTTTACTAATTCAGAAAGAGTGCTTAATTTTCCAACTTTAATGATATTCACCCAGCATATCGCTGCGGTTGCCTGGAGACCGGATTTGAGCTAGGCCCCATTCGATTCCCACACATCGGGCCCTGAAAAGCAATTTTTTTCTCGCCGAGCTTTTGATTCAGGCCAGCTCTGGAAGTCTTTCCCCTGCTGTGTCAGTCTGGGTGGGCAGAACGCTGGCGGAATAGGCCAGGGGTGAGAGGAGGCCCGTGGGCTTCTGGTCACACATCAAGGCCTGAACACAAAGCTCCCAGAAGCCCCCACACTTATAGCCCCCACCCCCAGCACCCACCCTCCCAGCTACTAGTAGAAAGGGGTGCATGTTCCCCTCTCTGTCGCTCGGAAAACAAACGGCATCCGCTCGCAAATTTCTGTAAACTCTCCATAATTCCCAGCACTGATTCCATGGCGTAGAACAAGTGGATCTCAGCTCCGACAGGTTGCAGGACCAGAGGAGACGATAGAAACCGACCTTTTCAAACCAGTGCCGCCTATTTGCAAAACAATGCAGAATGTACAGATCATTCTGGAGTAATTTATTACAATGTCTATACAGTAAAACACACATGTGTGTATATATTACATACGCCTGGTCAAAACATTAAACCGTACACCTGTAGTATAGTTGTATTTTATGATAATTGATGTAATAGTTAAATAGTTCAGTGCATCTGTTCATTGCTATAGATTTGACATTCTGTTCAACGTTGAAGCTTAGTTATAATTTAAAAGAATTTTGATTGAAGTAATGTTTTACCCTGATAAGAAAAATGAAAGACAAATTCCAATATGGCCGTTCTTTTTTTGATCTTGGGAGGTGTTGCAGTGTAGCACAACCAACAAGCAGTAAGATGCTAACTGCTGCACCAAAACACAGGACGAGATTCTTTTCTTGCTACACAGTATCCATTATTAGGCTCTTCATTCATAAAAACCCTCTGCCTTTTCTCACAGAATAGCGATTCCATCGAGTCCATCCCGCCTTTACGATCTGCACTAAGAACAATGAGTAAGAATCAGAAATATCATCGCGGCAGGGTGCATTAGGTGTGAAGTTGTTCCTACAGCGATTACAAATACGCAGCCTTCCCACGCTGCACGATTATGTGAACGCCATGTCTTCCTGGTCGAGGTCCTCACCAGGTCGTATGTTGGGCCTTTTAAGCGAGAAGTTGAGATGCATGTTTAGAACCTACAGACCTACCACCTGTGCCGTCAAAAATCGTCAGAACACAACTCGGTGCAAAGGGATACGTAGCCTCGCTACTAAATTTTGCATTATGTTCACTACATATTCTACCACTTCAGAAGCCATCTGGTTATCTGCCGTTTTTAGTATGTTGATTCATCTTTTATGTATGAGCCACACTCCTGAATGTTGTACCTTTTTCTGAGGCAATGAGTCTCTAAAACACAGGTGAATCGCAATAAAAAAAAGCAGTATAGCTGTAGTGTGGAAACATTCCTATCCAGAATGTCTCACAATCGTTACAAATGAGATTTTTCCCGGTTTTCGTGTCGTAAACTTCATGACGGATAGTCATGAAATTACAGTCAATACATCACAAAGTGGAAAACAATGGAAGCGAAGTATACATACGCCCGTGTGTGTTTGGGGTCAGATGCGGGGCTGGATTTACCAATATGGAACAGGCTTGAATCTCCTCCCCCCAGCATTGCTGAAGCCCGACCTCAGGATGCTTACGTGCTGATGTAATTCTCCGGCAAGCTTGCTGAGTAGGGCTCGGATCAGCCTCGTTGCCAAGCACTGGCCACTCCAACTGCTTTCCGCCCCGCTGCTCTGAGCCCCTTATGCTCTCAAAAGCGCCATTTCAAATTAATTAAACCTTTTCGGATTTGCCACCAAAGCTCTCCTCGCTGGGCCACTTTTTTCCGCGCCCCGCGGCCCTCCGATCCCGTCGCGAAATGACAGTAACGGGCATTTGTTGAACATCTGCAGGAAATAACATTTTTTTCCCCACCCTTTTAGATGTGTCTCAGTGCTGATACTTATGAAATGTCTCTCAGTCAGGTGTCCTGAAAGGAGGTTTTCAGAAAACTATTCCGAATGACTAAGACAAGACTTATCACTGAGAAAGTACTGACTAGATACTTGAATTGACTGAAGAGGCCCAGCCCTTTCTCAGAGGAAATGGGTTCAAATCACATTTAATTAATACTTAAAAAATAATTTTAAAAACTGCTAAAGATACTTTAAGTGGAGGTGCTTGAAGAGATCTATTTTTATATCCAAATGAAAATTCAGAGTGATTCTCAAAGATTTCCGATATGCAAAACCTAAAAAAAGTTAAGAAAGTGAATGTTGTTAATTCTAAATACTTGTTGAATACCCCAGTAAAACTCAGTGATCCCAGAGATCCCACTACAACCTTTCTGGGATTCCTCTGGAATTCCTCAGATTTAAGTTTTTGCCTGTTGCCTTCTGCGGACGTGGATATTGCATCCACTGTGCTTGGAGAGTAGCCTGCATGCACTATAATCACTGTAAATAATAATAATGTCATTTCATTTCAATTTACCATGTGGAATTACCATGACACTATATCAGATCAGTTAAATCATAACTGTATTTGGTAGGCTCTGTGGTTCACAAAGTACTGCTTAAACACCGAAACAGACGTTTCGGGCAATGTCTGTTTTTTTCTCTCCCAATATATCAGCAATTATTTGGTCAAATTTGTTGTTCTTTGTTATTGGTAATTTAACCCTGGAAGGTATGCAAAAGCTCCCCCGCTGCTTCTGGACCTCTGCCTTGGGTACATGTGGAACCACGTTTAATTAAATGAGCTCTTTCATTAATTACTGCAGACATCCACTATCTGCTGCCAGACTGCCTGCTCGCTCCCTGCTTCCCGTCGCATGATTCAGGGCCCAGTGACCAGCCGAGCCCTTACTGGCTCTTGTCATCTGTAAAGTGTGACTGTGAGTCAGCACCCCCCCCCCACCCACCCACCCCAAAAGCCTGTGAGTGAAAATGGTCACTGTCCCTGCTTTAGCGTGGACAGTGACAATATCCTCTCGGTCGCTCCAAGACAGATTTGCGGATCCCGCATTGTACTGCTTGTTGATCGCGAAAGATGAAAAAGCATGAGGAAGATGACTCATTAATCATTATGATGAACTTGCTTTTCGGAAACCCACGTTTCCCTGAGGGTGATCCGGCTCACAGGATCCTCAATTGCTGAGGACCCAAGCGGCTGGACCAGGCCAAGGGGACGCCCACGTAACCCCAGGCTGTGGCAGATAGACGGTCATTTCCAGGAGGTGGGACTGGACCGTGTTTCGCCACACATGCTCCGTAACCTGACCTGACCCGAGAAGACACTTCTAGCTACCTACAAAGCTAATTAGATGGTTGCGATTTCACGTTCATCTCCCTGAAAACAGCTGCTCAGTTAGATTAGTACTTCTGCAAATTTGTTGCAAGTTTCTCCGGGTTCCTGACAAGGGTGAGAACAATAATGCGTATATTTTAACCATTAATCATCTACCTGGATGGTAGCGAAATCAGATGATAGCGGCACATCAGATAGCCAACCAGAATCACAACTACCTATATCTTTCATCATTTCCATGGAGCTGGTGCACCTGCATCTTCACAAAGCATCATGGTCGTTTTGATGTCATCCCCGAGAAGCGTTAATTTGCAGCATACATTGTTTGTGTTTTTTTGGGGGGAGGGGGCAACTTTCTTTCATTAAACTGCCATCGCAGACCTAAAAAAAACAGATATATATTCCGCTGGGCGAAATATCAAACTTTTCTTTTAGCGCGTCCAGTGCCTTTTGAGTCTTTGCACGGTTACTCTGAAATAGTTTAATTGTTCGAGGTAATTAATTTTAATGTAAATTATAGCTTTGGGTCCCAGCCTTAATGTGAATAAGTGTTGTTATGACTACGTAGCATGCCGGTTGTCTTTAAGCACATTTGTTTTCCTCATTTTAATGACAAAGATATCATGCGGTGGTGCTTTAACCATGACATTGACATGTGGTTGTTATTCAGTCAAGTTTGGAATGATGAAAATGGCACTATATGACACTCTATTATTTCATATGATATAAACGTAGGCTGCTAATGATTAATAATGCGTTTTTGTCAAGATTTACTCTGGCTTCCCAAAGTCAAGGGCAACAATAGAAACAAAGACATAACAAAGAGCCATTGTGTATTTACAAATTAAACGGCACTTCTTCGCCGTTATGGAGTGAGTCAGTCAGGGGGGGCTGAACGGTGTCTAAAAGACCAATTTAATTCAAATTAAATCCGATCTCCATCTGAAACAATCAAATAGGCATTTGATGTGTTTATCGTCAAATTTAGTTTGCAGCCGCAAAGTTTCTCCCAGCCAGAGAGGAGGATTGAAAGGGAGGTGCGAGAGTTTAGTTTGGGTGTTTTTTTTGGCGGAGTAAAAGGTCTGTTGGTTCTCTACCCAAAACCGCCGTGAAAAGTCACCTTTCCGACTAACAAAATGAGCAGCTGATAACACACCACGGCAGCAGGTGGCGTTGCGGTTAAAGAACTGGATTAGTAACCGGTAAAGGATTACAGGCCGAAGTTACGTACGAGAGTCCATCTGCTCTGCCCCCAAGGATGACTCATAACGCAAGAAGCGTGAATGAAATATGTAAACAGGTCTGGCCAGACTGACGCTCAGTGCACTATGGTGACGTCGGGGTTAAAATTCTCTGTCAAACTAATAAGTCTCAGCTGGATACTGTAAGTTTAGTAAAATGTCAATATGTCTTTAAAGTTTAACGCTGTTTTTGTTCTCAAATTTAATGTTATGGGTAAGTGATATTTTGGAACAAGACAAGTTGACATTTTGCTGGAAGTCTACATAACTTTCTATGTTGTGGATGTCGTAATACATACATTTTTGAAAAACCCCTGATAATGCTTTGTAATACTTCAATGGAAACCGTGGTTTGGTTTGTTTTAGAATTAGAATCAGAATGTTTATTCACCAAGTACCAGCGTTACAAAGAATTTTTCTTGATGCAGGTGTCAACATAATATTAATCCAATTAAAAAATATAGAAAAAGATAAAAGACACACCATATAAAAACAAAAAAATAGACTATTCACAAACAAACTGAAAATAAAAGAATTTGCAATGCAACACTTTAAGAACTGCACTAAAATGGTGGAAATAACTACATTTATAACTACTTTATTAATAAAGCTTACTGGACAAAAGCAACATGGCTCTCTAGGAGAGAGCAGCAAGGTTGCTACATTCTATAATGTCTGCAAGCATCGTAAGTCAAAACCAAACAGGAAAGCACAGATAACTCCAGTGATGTTAACAAAGGACAGAATGATACCAGTGCTTTGGAATCACTGTTGGTACAATGGTGATGTCATTAAACAACAAATCATGTCATATTTGTCTTTGACGTTGCAGGTACAATAAAATACAAATATAACACTGCACCGAATTTCCATGCCTGTGTCTGTCAATCCATATGACAAATATTTGTCTTTCTTAGTTTATTTTTTTACCGCCTTGAAAAGAATCTGAACCCTGTCCTGTCATTGGTCAATTTTCTCTAATACGACCATTAATCCATAACAGAAAAGCTGAAGAATGGACAGAAGATGCAACAATGTAACATGCGGAGAGCCCAGTGATCACTGCCTAGCCTGTGCAGATATGATCTTCTGGACACTGCCCTGAAGTCTCATGGGGGGGTGCCCAGGCAACTAGGTATGAGTCTATTAGGTTACATCATGTTTAAGAGTTACTGTAACTCCTGTAAATCAAGATCTGCTTGATCTTGTTGAAACACATCCGAATAGAGAAGGTGTGTAGATTCCAATATATTTTCGCCTTGGGCCCCACTACCTTTTGCCTTTGATGAGTCTAAATGTAATTCCTTCCAACCCAAGACTCATTTTACGGAATGGAATCATACCAGAAGGCTGTCTGATTCCAACAGGGCTATGAAGAGTGCTGTCCGTCATATCAGACCCATCAGAGTCATTCCTCAGTGGCAAGAAGAGACCGGTGTCACAGCTTAGCAAAGGACCAAGAGTGATTTGCTTAATCCGAGGGTGTAGGTGTTTCTCCGGAATACTCACCTCACAAATATTCACCAGGAGCACTTTCAGAAGTCCTGTAGCACATGTTGTGAACTTATTGTCATCTCATGTTAGGTCACGTATATATGTATGTATGTAATAGTTCTCAGTTCCTTGTTTCGGTGCTACGTTATACCATTAACTTTTTCTTCATGTTCTTAGATTTACAGTCAAAGATAAATTCTGAAGAGAAAAGAGAGAAATCATTAGAGGGGTGTTTGTTGAGGTATGTGTGGTTCAATGGGTTAGTGAACTGAGCCGTTGATCGGAGGGTTGCTGGTTTGAATCCCTAGATCAGCAGAGTGGTTTGCTGGATGGGTTCTTGAGTGTGGCCTGTAATCCTTCCCAATTGCTCCTGGAGTTACTTACCTAAGCCTGCTTTCTCAAAAAAATAATTTCTATCATTCTGGATGAAAGTGTCTAAATGTAAATGCATCCTTCTCACCTCTTGTTGTACAAGCTTAAACTGAAAAACTTCATAGAGGCGGGAACAACAGACTTGGATTTACTTTCATCCCAAAGTCTCCTTTGTAGTTTCCTGGTATGCTGTGGATGATGCCAACAATTACTTATGACCTGGAGTTATTACTTGGTAAATTGGCAGGTTTGCCATGACAACATAAATTTGACACTAGAGAAAAATCTGGTTGCCTTGTCCTCTCCCACGATTTATGCATTTTCAAAAGTTTCTACATGGATTCCATTCAGTATGTCTGAAACTGGTCCTGGAACAGCAGAAGTCAAACATTCCAACTGGGATATGCCCATATCTGGTAAGTATCACTGTCTGCATAAATTGGCCGCTGTTGCTCCAGCCCAGTTAAATTTCACCAGTGTCCATCGTGTGACGGCTCTGTGCCAGAACGTAAAGCCGCTTCTGTCAGCCTGAACTATCTTTTCGAGCAAACCAGCGCTTCACTGGAGCTGCCGATATGAAAAGGACGGAGGTGCTGTTTTTTCTCTCTCCATCGTTCTTTCTAGTCCGTGTTTTGACACAGATTGCCACAGTTACAATCCCACATCATCTTCCCTGACAGTAATTTTACATTTGAATCTCCAAATAATTGTGACTGTGTCTGACTAGTCCCCCTTTTGGCTGTCTAGCTGTGTTTTGGTCCTTTTCTTCCTCGCTGCACTACTTTTTATTTTTGTCCCCCCTCCCAACCCCACCCCGTATATTGACAGGAACGTAACAGACAAGCAAAGCTTGATATTCAATTTCGGAGCCAAAAAAATCCATTTGCGTTTGCTGCACCCCGTCCTTGCATTATGTCGCCGCACAGGAGCGTGTCTCCATTGAGCTCACTTTTGTATTTTGTTCCGCCATCCTCCCAAAAAGCCCCAGCCCAAAAGGGAGGTATTCGCGGGAGAGCTGTCCGCAAGTTAAAACTGTTATTATGACAACTCTCCCGCGATGATTCCAGATCGCTCGGAGCCACTTAGTTAATTACGATAAAATTAAATTTGACATGACAGGTATTTTAAACCTTTAAATTACCTTTCGCGACCAGTTTGGAAAGATTATACTGTGTTTCTTGTTTTTTTTCTCTTTCCTCCAGACATCTTCTGCGACGTGATGAAAGACTGCAGTTGAAGAGCAGCTCCCCCCCCCCCCCGAAAGTATGTTGATTCATAAATGAAAATTCATGCGTAAACAAAATTACTGTAAAAGAAAATGTGGAGATGATGCAAGAAAAACAAGCATGAGTTTGGGTGGCACAGTGGCTCATTTGGTGGCACTGTCACCTCACACCTTCTGGGGGTTCAAATCCTGCCATGTGTGTGTGTGTGTGTGTGTGTGTGTGAGAGAGAGAGAGAGAGAGAGAGAGAGAGAGAGAGAGAGAGAGAGTTTGCATATTCTCCTGTTTGGTGGGTTTCCTTCAGGTACTCTGGTTTCCTTCTGTAATCTAAAGACATTGGCTCCTCTTATGCATAATTAAGTATGTATGTATAATTGTGCATGAGTCCTGTGATGGACTGGCATCCTGCCCAGGCTGTACCCCAGTCTTGTACCCTATGCTGCCTGGGATAGACTCCAGGCCCCCTACACATCTCTAGCCAAGATAAGTGGTTGGAAGATGGATTTATAGATGTGTACATCTTTGTGTTTAAAGTACTCAGTTCTGATTGCAGAAAGCCTGTGATAAAATGCAGTGTACCTGTGCTTTCTGTCATGCAATACTGTTATACATTTGCTTACTGATTAATGAAAGACTTCTTTATTGTTGATGTTTAGTAAAGTAATTATTAATGTCATGAATTTTTATTTAATAGAAACAATAATTGGCAGTTTTAAAGTTCAAACCCTGTTTCCATAGCACAGATGTGGCAAATAACGATACTAAAGGTACAGAAAGTTCTGGAGTTCAATTCTGATCTCTGCTGCTGCATGGTGTTACAGGCTGCGTGTGAGAGTTTGGCTTCTAATTGCATGCAACACATTACCGGCAGAGTTTAAGCAGTGTAGTTTACCGAGATGCTGCCAAGTCAATGTTTGGGGGTTTACGTCATTCAAGGTGGTTCAGTTTTCTTTCTGTTGATACCGGACCGTTGCCTTGGGCCAGTAACTACACATGTCATTTGTCATTTTTTTTTTCTCCCTGGGAAATACCACCAAGGTTTGTTTTCCCATCGCTGTCTTTTGTGCGTCAGGCCTTGACAGTCGGAGGTGATCGACGCGGGTTGCGGACGGGAAGCCATCAGGACCGGGGACGGCCTTCAACTAAGCTGTGATTTGTGACATGCTGTGCTGTCATGCGCTTGACAATAGTCTTATATAAGCATTTTTTTGCGCCGTGCTGTTTACGAAATTGCCTTTTTCTTTTCCAAAATGGCGGTTTTCGGTAAATATTATAAGAGCAAAAAAAAAAAAAAGAAAAATTTGCGTGCTAAGTACACAATTCCAGCCATTTACCCAGTCATTTATCTTTGTTAGGAAACCGGGAGACCAAGAGTCATCAGTCCAAAATGAAAAATGTCTCATGTTTGCACACTACATCCTTTAATGCTTTGTACCTGTATAGTTAGCTGTGTTGTATTATTTGTGAATTAAAAATCCATTGGCTTTTGGTTGACGCAAACGCAGGGAACAGATTCGTCAGGCCACTTTTTATTTAGCTGATGCTTCTAAATATAGCTAGTGTTTGTGCATATTTTTGTATTAATATTTCATTGCTGTTTTTACTTGGTGGTATTAGGATACTGTGCCATGAGATTAGATAGTACTACAGTAACAAAACATCTTAATCATGTTTTGCCTATGGCTGCCATTGTTTTTCTTTTTTTTCCTAAGTCATCAAATTACAGTCAGCACCATGGAGAAACAAATAAACCCAGCCTGTGTCATCCTCAGGTGGAATTGTGGGTAGTAGCCAGTGCCTCCAGGACTGAGGGTTCGATTTCTGCCACAAGCTGGGCGTGTGGAGCTGGCTCGTCCTCCCTGGGGTTGTGCAGATGCTCACTGGGTACTCTGCTTACTTCCTGCTGCCCAAAGATATAGTGTTTCTAAATTGCCTATAAGGTGCCATTAAGGTGTATTATGAGCGCGAGTGTGTGCCCCAGTGCTTTCTGGGATATGGTGGGCCTGCACAGAGTAGGTCGTTTTAAAGATGTTTCAGTGGTTGTTTCTTCCCCATTTGCTGTCATTCTTGCACTATTGGGATGTCATAAAATGTCCCTTTGCTAAGTTTAACTTAAATAAGAATAGCCATTCCCTTCCAAACTGTAAAAACCATCTCTCCCACGAGCAGTTTGTCCAGCTTTATTTGCCATTTTTAAGGTGAACCGTGAAGCTGGCATGCCTCTGAACTGTGTTAGGAATAACATAGTTCTACCCCTCCCTGTGCAAATGCACCCATAATAAAAGCTCCCCCAGATGCTGACCAAGTAATATCCAGTCTTTGCAAAGCCCATCTCTCATCTTTTTGGATTACATAGACATTGCAGGAAAAATATCAGCTTTCGTGTGTATAGCTTTTTAAAAGATCTCCTAACATTTCCCCCCTGCATTCCCCTGTTAGGAGAACCGAGCTCCCCCCCCCCACCGCCCCCCCAAAAAAAATGCAGGAGAGTCTTAAGTGGAGCAGAATGGAGCCTCAGCCTTGTGCTGCCTCCTTTTAACATGCTGAGATATTGTTGCGGGCAGGTGTGAGAAGGGGCGGGGCCCGTCAGCTACCTGATTGGCAGTTGGTTCTACTGCCTGTTTTTATATGGAAATTCGGCCCTCGTTCTCCACTGAGTGCACAGGCTCAAACAGGGGCCTGGCGATTCCCAGCGATTTTAATAAATCCGCCATTATCTGCCTCCAGCGTTGGCCAGCTTCTCTAATCCCGTTTTTTTTTCTTCTCCTGATTTGCTCAGGAAATCGTGCTTCATCACGAGAGAATATAATCGCTTATAGATATGGTATAACTCTGGGCCGAGAGTTAGTGTACAAGGATGACTTGCCATCTGAACAGGCCATCGTCCTCCTAAACAAGGTCCCATGAGAAACACACCGGCACCAATGGGTCCCATCCATGCTTAGTCACACACTGTACTTTATACTCCCATTGACTCCAAGCTCATTTGCACATGTCAAGCCCTGCATCTCGTTGTGTCAATCTTTCATTCATTCACTTATTCTCTGCTGCTTATCCAGGGGCCGGGTCTTGCTGTCTTACCATTATTCATATGCCTGCACATATTCATTTATTTTTCTGATAGCCGGGGGGTACGCGGTGGTGCCCTGGTTAGCATAGTTACCTCTGCAGACCTCGCTCAGTGTGTGGCTTTTGCATGTCCTCCCCGTGTTGCATGTCCTCCCCATGTTGTATGTCCTCCCCGTGTTGCATGTCCTCCCCGTGTTTTATGTCCTCCCCGTGTTGCATGTCCTCCCCATGTTGCATGTCCTCCCCATGTTTTATGTCCTCCCTGTGTTGCATGTCCTCCCTGTGTTGCATGTTCTCCCCGTGTTCTATGTCCTCCCCGTGTTCCTCTGCATTTTCTGGTTTCCCCCCACAATCCATCCTTTGCTGACCAAGTAATATCCAGTCCACAATCCACATTTGATCCATTGATCAAATGTGGATTGATCTCCATTGATCAAATGTCCCCCACAATGGAATAAAAAACAGTTTTTTGACGTTGTGGGGACCATTTTCCAGGTCCCCATAAAGATCTACTAATGCAATCCAAAAAGTAAAAATGCAAAAAGTCTTGTATTTTGTTTGGTTACTTATGGTTAAGGTTGGGGCTGGGTAGGGGTTAAGGTCGTCATGCTGGGATTAGAGTTTTCCCCATAGAAATGAATGGAGAGTCCCACAAAGGTATAATTACACATGATTTTCTTGCAGTATTTTCCCCACCTGTTTAGTTGCTGGGGTTTCAGAGAGATATGGTTTCTGCTTTAACGAATGGCATCGCATAGTTTCAGAATTAAGTCGCTGAAGATACTTCCAGAGGGCCTGATGTGTTAGTTTGAGCAGTCAGATTTTCACAATCACGGGTTGTTTGCTTTCCCCACACTGTGAATCAGTGGATGCATCGTGCCTGTCTCCTCCTTTATCCGGTATCAGCGACATATTTTACCGGAGTCGCTGACTGAAGAGTAAAGATGCAGAGATTGCACGGGAATTATTGCAAAAGAGCATATTATTGACTTTGACTTATGTATCCAACATCCTTCACAGACAGCAGACACCTGACCTGTACTGTGGGAATACAGAAAGGATTACATCGTAGGCCTGCCGAACGATTTATTTGTTCATTTGCATGTTTGCGTAAAGCGTGTTAATCTACTGAATTCCTGTTGCCACGACAATGTAATATGACTACCTAGTCTGTGCTTGTTGTTTGTATGTGAATTATTGACGCTGTGTGTTCCACACTGAAAACGAACCTCCGACTGTAGCTCCAGCGACTGGATACTGCAGGGACAAATGGTGTCACACGGATACATTTTGTGGAAGTCGGGATCAACTCTTATTCAAAAGTCAGAGCTTGGAATGGGAAATAAATTCAGAAAGCATATGATTCGCCTTTGGATGGCCAATCAGACTGCTCACTTCACAATACACAGGAAAAAAACGAAACACAGAGGGAAAGTGCTCACAGAAAGTCTTGGAACGCTTATTAATTTGGTAAAAATACTGCAAATTTATTGGTTTTATAACAAAAATCATTGCTTTATTCATTTGTTTACAAAAATATCATGTATATCACATTAGAAATAACCAGCAAGTAAAACATTTATTTCAAGCAGCAAATTGAAACCCAAATTATAGTTCTAAAACAACTAAGTTAAAAAGTTCATTGACAAGCAGCCTCACTGGGTGCTTTTTTAATTAGTAACACCTTTGCAATAATAGGAAACACCAAACATTTGTGTTTAGTATCCCTTTGGGAAACAGTGACTACAACTGCAATTCATAACAGAATGACAAAAACAGAACTGAAAGAATGGGCCAAAAAAATTATGACACTTGGTAAAAAGAAAATGACTGCGCAGAAGATATGTACAGATATGTGAAACGTTGCTTGTCAATGGACTTGTGTTATGAAACCATTAAATTTGCAAAATCTTTACAGAATTAAGCAAGTATCCCAAGACTTTCTGTGAGCAGTGTATAATACGGCTTAGTGAAAATAAGGCTTTGTTGTGAATGGTCTGTTTACGTCGCAAGAGTGTGAGAGTAAACAGACTGGAGATGCTGTTATCTTTGCCATGATGGCAAGCAGTGGTATCTCCGTCTTCTGATAGGCAGATAAGCCAATGGATTGTTCCAGGATTAAATTATTAACCTTTGCCCGAAGCCAGGGAATAAATGGGAGTTTCTTTATATGTTATTTTTTTTATAGACAGAATGATGTTACATTTAGATATATGTTGCTTAGCCAGTGTTTCTGTCCAAAGGGCTTTACAGTTGTACTCGTGAGTACAACCTGGACCAGGTCCGAGAAAGTACTTTCTTTGAGAGGGCAACATACCCCTCTGGGGCATAGGGGGGGCCTTGCCCTTTACCAAAAATGCTATACTTACTACTCCAGGTGTAAATCTGTGCCTCGTAGTGAGAATTGCTAGTACGGTGTGTTTAAACTGCGGCTTTCAAATTCAGCGATTGATCCAGGACTGCTTAATGCCCATTGCAGTACCTGCCCAAGTGGACGATATCCCAAAAGAATAGAGTGTAATGCAAGGACGAGATGAATGTGCATAACAGAAGCACATCTAACTAGTCAATGAGGACTGATGACGGCCTATTTAATAAAGATTTATGCAATGTGTGGTGTGATAAAGGATTGTATGACTTAATGGTAGGAAGTTTGGTGTGACTAGATTGTAGGAAAATACTATTAAGCCTTTTGGAAAACGTGAGAGTTTCTAAATTGCCCGTAGGTGTAAATGGTGTGTGAGTGTGTCCTGCGATGGGCTGGCACCCCATCCTGAGTTGTTCCCTGCCTTGCACCTGTAGCCTCTGGGATAGGCTCTGGACCCCCCGTGATCCTGGATAGGACAAGCGGTTTCAGAAAATGCATGGATGGATGGATGGATGGATGGAAAAGGTGAGTACTTTAAAGACAACTGAATACAATGTGATATACTCATAGAAAACTGCGAGTTCGTTTGTGGTGTAAAACACATGGAACATGTAGATGGAGGTACACAACACTTATACGATCTTGCCTGACTGACAGCTGAAATGATAATGTCGTGTCCGTGAACTGAAAGCGAAGGAGATTACGGTGGAGAGACAGATGAATAAACAAGGCCACTGTGCTTTTGTGGATGGCGCGCTAAGTCGGCTTACCCTCCACGCTTAGGAAGAGTGTGAATGCAAGGCGCACCTATATATGACAAAAAGATTATTGTCGGACGAGTATTTGTGTGGCAACCTATTCGACAAGGTCATTCTCCTCAGGGCTGGCGGGCAACTAAAGGCTTCTGTTTAAAAAGCGTCTGCATCTCTTCGAAGCTGTCAATAGAAAATCCTTGGGGGGGGATAGTGTCTCTAATGATATAAGCTATTTTTCAACACGTGTAGTCCTTTTTCTTGTTTGGCCTTCGGTTCTGTCTTTTGTTAATTTTTTTTTCATTGTTTTCTGCATTTTCTAGACCACTATGTCTTAGTTTATTATATGTTCTGTCTTAACTGGCAACGTCTCGTCACTTCGGTAAGAAGGTCTTTAGCCACCAGAAGGAACAAAGGTTGATATACCCAAGAATAATGCATCTAACAATTAGAAGGTGCCGGAATAAAATAGCCAGTCAATTGCTAGATGTCCCCCTGTCTTTGCATAGGTAACTGAAAAAATGGTTTAGGGTCATTTCTTGTGACTTGGAGAGAATGAGGTTGTATGTGATCTGAGTATGACTATTAGCCTTTTGAGAATGGCAGGTATAAAGAAAACATCTGCAATGTCCACATCTTCGTCACTTGGAGTGATTGAAGTAGTTGCTGGCGGAGCAGAATCGGCAGTATAATTTAACACTGAGAGTGTTAATATGAAGGATGCGTCTTTTGTGTTAACACCAGCGGTGTTAAAATTAGCAGGGCTGATTTTGCGGCGAGACTACGGGAGCTACAGTCGCGCGGATTCCGGAACATCGACTGGGCTGAGCTGCTGATGAATCGCTGACCTCGGCGATTCACCGCCGATTGCGCAGGCAGCCGGCCTTCGCAGGCGGGCCCTCGGTCAGCGGGGCTCTTTACCCGCTTTACACATCAAACGCCGGCAGGACCGTTGCGCCAGTTCCTGTCCCCGACAGTCACTCTGAAAGACGAGTCGTCTGAAGTCGAGCCGCAGAGTTACAGCTTCAGCCTCAAAACCTCAGATCAGTGGGTAGCCCTGGAGGCATGATTACCATTTAGCACGCCCCCACCCCCCCACCCCAAAAAAAAAAACCCAGCCCTCGCTTCCTGTGGGGGTCAACTTACCCTTTTTAGCTTCAGGCCTGTGTCCCCATGTCCGTATCTCTTTGTAGGATCTTGTTTGCCAAAACAGCCTCTGAATAAGGACAATTATGATTGGGAAGCTTTTTACAGCTTTTTCTCTGTGAGCTACTCTGACCCCCCTCAGCCCGGCCCCCACTCCGAAATGTGATCCTAAAAGGGCTCGGGACCAGCGGCTTGCGCTCTGTGTTTCGTTGTTTGCCTCCTTCTCATTAAGCCTTCGCACACGCTCAATAGAGGCCCCGGGCCCCGGGCCCTTTGTCATCCGAATGTTTCTCTTCTCCTCTCTTTGGCTTTCAAAAAAAAGACAGACATACAGTAGACTGGGCGTCGGGACGGCCCCGCTATTCGTATGACCGTAAAACAACTGTTAACCACCACATATCAGCCATTTTCTAACAAATCCCAGGTGTTTTCGTTTCTTGGAGATCTTTTGTCTAGAGCCGCTTTGAGTTGTACCCATTTATACATCCTTCCATGTTCTGTAACCACTTATCCGGGACGGATTCACTATGAGCCTTGAGCGTCTCCCAGGAAGCACAGGGCATCAGGCAGGGGACACCCATCAAAGAGTGCGCACTCACGCACACAATCGCACACAATAAGGGCAATTTAGTGAACACCCGTTCACCTAACTGCATTTATCTTGGATTCTGGGGGGAAATCGGAGTACCTACGGCAACCCGTACAAACACAGGAGGATATACAAATGTCAAACAGACACACTCAGCCCGTGGCATAAAATGATAGCGATCTGTTAAAATCTTTTGTACTGTCATCTTTTGGGAATCTCGCTATAGAAATGCCTGAGACTGGTAAGCTGGAGGAAAGGTGCCAAGTTCCCATGTGATGCCCTGGCTGGCCAAGGATGTGCGTGTCAAAAGACGACGTGGGCAGCGCAGGAGCAGGCAGGCGCAGGAGCAACGCCTCGCACACGCTGATCTCTGGGAAAACAAGTCTGACATTTACGGCAGAGGTGCATTCTGGGTATCAGGAATGTGTCAGGAATGAAATGTGTTTGTTTTCACAACCTTCGGGGAATGAATCATCATTTTTTGTTTTTCTTTTTTATTACAACTTAATGCTTTTTTTGAAAGAAAAAATGCCAGAATATTTTGCCTTATTTTAAATTTTCTTCTGGTCTTCCATCTGTAGCCACGCCATGGTATGCTAATAGCGGAAAATCAATCAAACATAGCACTAATGGGTAAGCGTCAGAGAGATGCGTATATGTGTGTGTACGTGTGTGTACGTGTGTGTGTGTATGGTTGCGTGTGCGTGCCTGTCTGCGTTCGGCCTGTCGCTCTGACTTAATCTGCTCCCTGAAGCTGTACTTATCGGCCATGTGTGCTTCTGTATCGTAGCGGCTCTGCGCGTTTAAATATGCACATGTACGCCGATGGAATAAACCGTAACAGAATCAGCAGGGCTAGCTGCACTGTGTTTTTACGCCGCACACAGAGACAGCGGAGTGGCGGATCATAAAGGGGGGGTCAGCGGGACTGCTGGCTGGGGCGGGCCCGTCGCGGCGGCCATCTTTTTACGGCACCCCCCCACTCTTCCTTCGGCCCCCTTTTGCTCTGCGCCGCCTCTGCTTTCAAACTTTCTATTGTGGGGTCTGGGGAGGAGAAGGGGAGGGGGTGATTTCCTATTGAGAGTCAGTCACTATACATTAATTACCACTTCCCCAGTGCGCTGGGGTTTTCGGCGGAGAGGGAGGTAGGATCCATAAAGTGCGGCCTGCTTTGAAAGGGCACACTTCCCTCCCGCCTGCCTTTCGTATGCGGCCTACTGCAAGTCCCTCCCCAGGCCTCCCCTCTTACCCCCTTCCTTTGGCTGGGGGGGGGGGTATATTCATCAGGTGAGACAATAGGGCCATTCCTGGGCCACCTTTGCTTTTTGTCCTGGCCAAAGGTGCACCGCCGTTAGCCCCGCCCACCCCCAGCAGGCCTGCGTCAGGTTTAGCATCTGCTGACTGGCTAAATGCTGGGGCAGTGTCTCTGGAAGAATGACGGAAGGGCACTTCGGCCTCTTGTGAATGCTTTAGATTAAAAGATCCACATTTAAATGGAGGGGAAAGAGAACAGAATAAGCCTGGTTTACTGAGAAGTATTAAACCTTGCCACTGTTTCCAATAAAAGTGCCTTTTTATCCTCTCTGAGCGTCGCCAAATGTGGAAAATGAACTGTGGCCAGTCGTCTTCAGTTTCTCCGGCAGATAAGGCTGCGTCTCACTGCGTGACAGCCTTCCCTGGATTTCTGCTTTGTCTAACATCGCTGAATCCGCGGGAGTTTTTGGCTCACCCCGCAGAGGCACAAGAGCGGCGGAATTAAGAGTCTGAAAATTTTGCTCCTGAAAGGCAGTATAAACAAAACCGGCTTAGAGCCTCAATGCCATTTCTGTTCTTCCAATTGTGGTGGGAAACGTTGGTGTGTGTGTGTGTGTGTGTGTGTTCATGCGTGTGTCTGTGCGTGCGTTTCTGAGGGCAGAGACATACGTATGTGTGAACGCGTGCCAGTCTATACGCTCATGCATGTGTGCGAATGTGTCCGTGCACATGCGTGTATTTCTCCATACGTGTGTGTGTCCCTCCATGTGCTGTGCCTCTGGTAGGATGGTTGCTTGTCCAAATCCCATGAGTAACCAAGTGATTTCACCACTGGCCCCCTCAGAACCAAAAGTCCCAATTGCTCAAGGGACTCTACATTTTCCAAAAATAAATAAATGTTCCTTGCTTTAATAAAAGTGTCTGTTAAATTAACAAAACGTCAAATATTTGTGGTGAAGCGAGCAGTGGGTATGAGCTCTTCCCCTTGTCCTCAGCCATCCCCTCACCACAAACCTCTCCAAACGCCTCGTCACAGCTTGTCTTTTAAGATTCCAGCGAGGGAGGCGGGGCGTGGGGGCTGGGAATGTCATGTTCACTTTGATAAAAAAAAATATACATAGGATTAAGCCTCTTGGCACTGAACCACTACCTCTGCACAGTGAAATTACCCCAGACATTTGCAGGACGGGCATTCTCTTCTGAGCCGGGAGTTCTAATGACTTAACTTCCGTTGAAAAATATCCCATAAGCCCTGACACCCCCCCCCCCCCCACCAAACATGATACGCAAATTTAACTGTCTTCTTACTTTAAAACCATAACTGATGTTGTGCGGGATTAGAATCTTAATTTTAAAGTAATTCTTAAAATAATAAAGTCTCTTTTTTTCTTATTACATTTTATGGGTTGTCTTTCGGGTTTGTATGCTCTGCACAACTTGTATTGTTCAGATATAATATGGGATAATTTCCTTGGTAACATAACAACAGTGTGTAGCTGCTACTCCTGTGTTGGGATCTGCTCATTGATAAGAAAAGGAGCCCTCTGCTTGTTTCATTCACAGCTTAAATGCTACTTATCTTGCTTCACAGGTTTTAATGAACTGGAAGTATAATTTTACAGATCTACATAAATATATAGACAGGTTTTAATATTTAAAATAGAAATTTACGACTAGAGTGGTTTATCACTGACATGATTCCTCGTTATTTTAGGTCTTACTAAAATCCTTAAAATAAAAACGCCTAAAATAATTACTTTAGGTTTTACTATACTTTTTTTTTAGCAATGTATAAGGACATCAGTAGATTTGTGTGTAATACTGATACATATTCACAGATGAAAGTTTGCAGTGTTTGTCGTGTTTGTTCCTGAATGGTCGCAGGCGTCTTCGGTGTGGATGGCCCTCCCTGAGCATGAAGCTGCCCCCACATTAGATACTTGATAGAGGACCAATCACAGTCGCTGGTTCCAGGGTGGGGCCTCACTGTGGGTGTTTGATGTGGGTACTTAGTGACGCAAGTGGCACGTTAAATGTGAACGAGCAGAACATCTGAGGCTACTGGGACATTTAATAGAGGGAGGTGCCTCGATGTCTCTGTGTGGTCAGTGGGTTAGGACACTGTACTTGAGATCAGATGGTTGTTGGCTCGAATCTCAGGGTCAGCTGAGTGATTGGGCCCCAGAGTAAGGCCTCTGGCACTGTTTGACCCTGCCTTCTCAAATGTATGTACTTTGGATGAAAATAAATCAAATGTAAAAAGATCTGCTTCAGGTGCTGCTGCAGGTGGCTTCTGGAATTGGGGGGTATGGCACTGATGTCGGCAGAGAGCGAGAGAGATATTGCTGCCCAGCCAATGGCAGCTGTCAAAGCCCTAATGAATATACTGAAGCAATTTAACCCAGCACACCTCACCATTGTATATTGAAATATCCATGGTTTTCTTAATTTAGGCACCACATGAGGAAGGAGCTATTTTTGCCCGGCTGCCTCCATCCCACCAAGCTGAGAGCAGTTCCGCTCCCAGACCTGTTGCCTTTAAGAATCAGTGTGAGCGCTGGGCTCCCTAAGCTGTCTGCAATTAAATCTACTTATTCCTGAACTATTAATCCAGTAAACCCCCCCCCACCCCCCACCACAGGCAACAAACTGTCATGAAATGTAGTCTGACACCATTCAGGTTCTCAGGTAAACATTTTGCAGGAAAAGAAGGTATGTATACTAAAGTATATATACTGAAAAACATTTTTGAAGGCCATAAAATGTAGGTTTTTGATGTCCCTGGCTTGCATGCTTCTGGGTCGAAAGTCCATGTGTATCATCTCTGGGGAGTGACTAGTATTGATTAATCTCTACTGATGCATCTCAGGACCTACAAACACAATGTGAAGTTTCGTCATCAGCTTAGGCTGCTCAGCCGTGGGTCCAGCCGGCGGCCCTTAGATGCCCCGCCCACTCACCTGTTGAGCCCCGCCCCTTCTGTGTTTCGATTGGCTCCCCACCACAGTCTATCACGTCACTCACCCTCTCAGCCCCACGAGATGCTGGGGGTCCCCGAGTCGACACCCCCCCCCCCCCCCGCCCCGCAGTTACGCATGGCGGGTTTCTTGAGCGATACTTGCCCACCATGACTGCCTGCTAATAGACATAGCAAGCCCGAGGGGGTGGGGCTTCACTCTATACCCACCCCCCCATTCCAAAATTGTGGCCAAAACAGCCCACATGCTACTGACTGACTTTCTAGTTGTTTTACCCTTGAGGTTAAGGACTAACAAAAGCAGAAAAGAACCAATACCAATTTGGGCTGGAAGAACATCAAGGTTTTGCTTGGCTTTGCAGATGCCGTCCAGCTCAGTGTCACAAACGTGGCCGTCCTTTAATATTACGTAATCCGCATATCTCTTCAGAATCAGGGCAAGAATTTCTGGCAGGCTCAGGGTTTAATAAAGCCTGAGAACGGCAGCTTTTAATAAGGTCTTGCATGACGAGCCGTGTCTGCCTGGGGAATGTGTGGTATAAAATTTATTACTGGTGTTCTTATTTGGCATATGTTGTGCAGGCGTGTGTGTGCATGCATGTGAGTGTGTGTGTATGTATGCATGTATGTGAGTTTGTGTGTTTGCGTGCAAGTGTGTGTGTGCATACGTGTTGTGTATTTGTGTGCGTGCGTGCATGTGTGCGTATGCATTCTAGTGTGTGTGTGTGTGTGTGTGTGTGTGTGTGCGTGCATGATGGCAGCCCTGTGCAGGTTCAAAAGATAGTTAAGACGCTGTGCAGGAACCTCCTCCTCACTGCAGTGGGGGGGGGGGGGGGCATGTGGATTGGGGGGAGGGGGGGTTTCACACCTTTTTGGCACCCGCTCTCACTAACAGCAAGCCTCTGCTTTGGGACAATTTAATAAAATTGCTCCCCCCTCCTTCCTCTTGCCTAAGGGTTACAACATATCGGCACAATGGGGGAGCCTTTTCTCCAGCCCGAAGCTCGCCGCAGTCTTCCCTTGTATTTACCGCCGTGAGATCGCCAGCAGAGATAGAGCGGCTCCTGCAGCCGGGCCTGACAGCTCTCTGTGCACTCTCCAAACACTGGCCGCTTTAAATTAATAAACATATCTGGCAATCTCGCGGTAGCCGGAGGGGCCTGGGATGGCACTGTTTGCAAACCGCTCCCCATTCACCCCCCACCCCCCCAAAGGAACCAACCTCATTTAATGATTCAATTAGTGGATGAGAAGCCGAATGCTTGTTCTGATGGGAAAGATAATTGATAAACATTCTAATCCACTTCTGAAATGAGTCCAAGTCTGTCATTTATACCATTTATTGAAATTTATTTTGAAGCTATGGGTGATCTTTTTTGGGGAGGGGGGGCTAAGGTTAAAATGGCAGGAGATGTCAGAAGAATTAGTGTAATTAATAAAACTAAAATAATAATAATAATAATAATAAAAACAGAATTGACAGAAATTGTGTTTCCGAGCCGTGCCATTTTATGTGCACTTAAATTGCATATTTTTGGTAAATTGCTTAATATTTAAATGATTGAATATTTAAATTATTAAATAATTGTACATGTAACATCTATATATTCGCATTAAACAATACATAAGGCCGTGTATGTATTCCCACCTGTTCATCTGTGTGATGTCTACAGAACAGGCTGAACTTCCGGAAACCACGGGGCCCACTAAAATCGGAGCAATTATGGCATAAATTAACATCTTCTACTGGCCACTTATCACTGTATATAGAAAAGCATTTCAATAAAATCGAATTTATCTCATTTATAGCCGGAGTTGTAAATTTGCTCATTCTGAATTGCACCGGTAAATCACCCCAGCATAAATGTTTGTAATCTGATTGCCTATATAGTGTCATTAAGGGCGTGATGTAAAATGGCCCAAACCACTGAGCGTGGTTGCAGTTTGGGCAGCCTGTTCCGTATTTATTATTAAACCCACTGTTAATGGCTGCCCATGCCTCTCTGCCATTTCTGCCACATGTATTTCTAATCTTTTGGCAGTGTGGTCTCCATGACGATGCCACCACGTTTTGTTTCTTGCCGTCGTCGTTTGTTTTGCGTGCCTCTCTCATCGGCAGACGGCTGGCGGCTGAGGCGTGAGGTGGCACTCTGCCCTGAAAGACCGGACCTGTGGAGACGACCATCTTTAGAGGAGGCGTGATGAGACGCCTGCCGCGGGGGGGTTCCTGTCATCGGGCCGCGTGGGCACAATGCTTCCCGGCCTATTGTTGTGCCCACAGGGGAGGCCACTTAAATCATTTAAAGGCAGGCAAACAGAGGAAGGCCACGGGCCCTGAAATGACTTTCACTTCCTGTGTCTTCCTGCATTAACGCAGGGGATTATGGGTAAAACCCGCAGGTGACTGAATTGCAGGAAAAATGATATTAAGAATGTAAAACAAATCATTTTATATTTAGTTTTACACACATATATCCCACATATAATAAAACAACATAGACCAGAAATTACATAAAAATTTTATTTAATGTTGTTAGTAATGAATTTTTTTTATATATATGGTTGTTAAAATACATTTATTTTGTGCACAAAATCTAATGTCACATCGGTGTATTTTGCGTAACACTTAAAACAAATGCTAATTTATTAATTAATTAATTTAGCAAACACTAATCATTACATTTTTCTCTAGCTGAGCAAAGTAATTTTGAAGTCTTGCTATCCTCTTTATGTAGTAGACTATTCCAAAAATATGAGGAAAGCACACGATGATTGGCCCCGTACTAAACAAAGATGGCCCTATCTGACCATTAGCACGGTTCAGACTGGGCTAGGGTTAGCAGCCGGGTATGAAGAGTCATTTCTGTCATTACATGACTTTGAAATACTCTGCTCTAAAGGGCTTCAACCTTTAAAATGCCCCAACTTAGCCTTTTGATCTGAATTTTGTACTGATAATGCCACCCTCATAATCCTCTCAGCCATGCAGGTCCCGGGAGATTGGGCGAATATGCACTCGCTAAATTAGGCTGCTCAGGAGTAATGAGAGAGGGGGGGGGCTCAAAAATATGCTCTTCCCTGCATTCTTCATCCTCCTGTTTCCACACCGCACGTCGCAGAATCGTCCTAATGCATTTTTCTAATAATTCTGACAATAGTAGCGGCTCAGCGCTAAGATAAGACGGTGTTACTGTCTTGGCGTCTGAGAGGCCTTGCGTCCGCATGCGTGCTGCTTTTCCGCTGTGTTCTCTCCCGCGCTTCGCTCGCGAGCGGTAATGTATGCTAAAAGGGCTAGTCTGGATGGGGCCAAGCTATGCGTATGCGAAGTATGAGGTGAAGAGATGGAAGAAGTGGCCTTTGAGCTTTTGTGCATTCCACAAAAACAAGGAATAATATCTGAAATATATGTCCTTTACATAAATGCAGATATATATATATACTGTAGCTAGATTCAGTACTGTGTCAAAGTCAAAGAAAATGTTTAAGGCTATTTTTCTGGGTAGTAAGTATATATTTGCTCAGCAAAAAAAAAAAAAAAAACATAATTTAACGCAATTAGAACATATGCAAATTAACGGTAACAAGAAAATAAACAAGGATTTCTTCTGTTTGCCAAAAAAATTACTGATACCTTGTTGGATGAACACCGCTTTGGCTCCCAAACCTCTCCTCACTGGGCCCCCATTTTTTCGGATAACTTTAGGTTTACAAAAGTCTGTGACTGCAATCAAAAAACAAAAAATGCCAAAAGTCTTGTATTTTGTTTGATTACTGATGATTAAGGTTAGAGCTGGGTAGGGCTTAAGGTTTCAGAGTTTTCATATTTGGGATTAGGGTTATCAAAAATAACACTTAGCTTTCATTCTTCCACCTTTAATTAATTTTCTTAATTAAATTAATTTAATATAACAAGGTGAAGATTGCATAATATTAAAAATGAAAATGGATGACAGTTTAGTTCCATAACAATACCACAAAATGGACGTCAACCAACCGTTTGCTGCGCCTGTAACGCAATTTTCATCGTAAAGCTGCGTTTCTTCATATTCTGACGTTAAGGCTGCAGTTTTAATTCCTGTTACCGTGCTGTAGTCGTATTAATGTGTTGTAATGAGAGGTTCGTGTTTATCCAGTCATTTCTTCTGACAGGTTAACCGGGTTTTGTCTCAGTAAATGTCTGCCAGGTTTTATGTTGATATACAAACAGATCACGGGCCACTGACACTCGTCTTTAGCGCTAATAATGTAACCTGAGCTTATTAAGGGATTTCGTGAAGTGAACCGGTCACCCAAGCAATGAGAGGTAAGCAGATGGGATTCTGTAGCATTTGCGTTAATGAGGTTAGCACAGGCTGCCGATATAAATAATCTAATTGCTACAAATGACTTCTGGGCACCACCTCAGGTGGAGCTCGCTCTCGAAACCGCTGACTTTCTCGGCGTTGCACAGCAGATTGAAACGCTGCTTCAGAACATCAAATTCCGTAATATTTAGGTTGTGACTGATCTGCTGGCCTCATTTTGATGGAAGTATGAAGGAGCATTTTCATATGAATAGAAGAGACACAAATCTTTTTCACTGTGTCCTTACTTGTTTTCCTCATGGTGCTAAAATGATTCCATTAGCGCTATGCTAAAAACAGCTACTGGTTCATGCTTTTGTCTTCATCTTCCAGGAGCCATAATGAAGTCAGAGAGGCCATTGTGGAGGGGAATATTTTGGAACAGGTACAGACAGGATGTGGAACACAGTTTGGAGGGCATTTTGCACAGGTTCTGCATGATGAATGGGTGATTTAGGGTGATGTCACTCGTAAGCCGTTGAGAGTCCTGGGTTGTCTGACAGAGTCTTAAGAAGTCTTAGACCTGACAGCAAGATATCGGTAAAAGGAATTTTTCAAGAATGCCCCAACATCTGTATTTGAAAATCTACAAATTCTACGCCCTGTCTCAATAAAGACGCATTGCTTCAACAGAATCTATTTGCTTTTCAATGCATTTCACTTAAAAAGTGAGCTGGTATTAATTGCAAAATGGGACAAAAATATATCTTGCGTAATACCGTAGTATAGGTAGCTACAAAAACTGTCTGGTTCTCACCTTAATTGGCGCTAGCAAAAGAAGCTCTTGATAGCTCATGATTTAAATTAAGGGGGGAGTGTTGCGTTTTTTTGTTATTTATGTACAGGAGGGAGGTGGCCATTGCATCCCCGTTTTAATCTGAATTGAGTTGCCCGTCATTCTGATGTAGGCCACCAGGTGGCATGCTGGTTAAGACACTAGACTTCGGAAAGGGCTCTGCTGTAGAAATCTATAATGGAACCATTTCTGCAAAAATAAATATATGACTAATCATATATAAATGTGCAAAACTTGCTTTAGATTAATATAATTGATCTTTCGATAGAAGATAGAAGATAGATAAATGACATAACATCCACTTTGTGAAAGTGCAGGATGTGCCCTGTGATGAATCTACTGCGACGGTTACGTGTGGGTGAATTTGCAGTGGGGACATGCCAAGAGACCTTTGCCATCGTAGTCATTCAGGGGTTAAGTGCAACTGGCTGCTGTTGCCAATGGTATTCTGGGTAATTACCACAGCTTAAGGTGGACCACACCTTAGATAAACCCTGAGTGCTGGAGACTTGGGCAAACATTCCCCCCTACCCAGCAAGCCAGAGCTCGCCTCCCTTTGCCCGTTCGTGTGTTGGATGCCTCTCATTAGCGACAGCCCGGCTTAGACAACAAATCCGGACGTGTTGATCTGGGAGAGCTGCGTTTGCGTCGCTGAGATCTTTGGGGAAGGCCAAGAGACTCCGCAAGACAGAAGAGAGTGCTCCAGAGGGACTCCTCCATGATTATTTACCTGACAGCTGACGGTGTTTCTTCTTTATGTGGTCAAAGTTGTTGTTGTTGTTTTTTTTAATACTCAGTGTGCTGCAATATTCTGTCCTAGAATTAGAATATATCCAAAATATACCATAATTCTATGTTTTAGGGTATATAATCTGATAAACTTTCCATTTGGAAAATATGTAGCAACCTGAGATTCCAAGAGTTAAATATCAAGCAGTTTACATAATTGACGATTGCAGTTTCATGTTTATGTTACATTTACAATATAACTTCTTTCATGCATGCAGGGATATTTTTAAAGACGAATCTTTCTTTTGTTATTTTATTTTTTTACAAGCCACCCCCCCTGTTTCTCTTCACACCTTAAGCCCTGATTCTTTTCTTTTGGACAATATTCCTAAGCACCCATCAGCTGTTTAGTGACATTCAGTGACTGACAAAGTGGTCGAGTGTCATCACTGACCAGAGTGGAAGAGATCAGTTCTGAATTTGCACAAATTATGGTGGCAGTCCCCTCTGTCTCTGTCACTGTCACAGTGTTTCGCTACATTTTCTCTCCCCGAAATGCCGGGAGAAGGCTCTGCTCACAGTCATCTCCGCCTTTGTGTTTCCTTGCCAACGAACGGGGGCCAGCTGAATCACAACAAGCCTGAAAAGATGTTGCTCCACGTCCCTTCCGCCTGGTCTCCGGTTACCTTTCGTGCGTTTTTTTCCAGCCGGCCCGGCTGGGAGTGTTTGCGCTCACGTGCCCCGCTTACTGTACTTTCCCCACCCGGCGGAACAACCGGCGCTGTCCCCAGAAAGCCGCTTCTATCGGATCGCTTCAGAACGAACATAATGGACCGTAACAACAAGGGAGGGATGCGTGCTTACCTGAACCGCAGCTCCCTCCCACCCCCCCCACCCCCCCCACCCCCCACGCCCATGTGACCTCCCAGACATGCTGGTAAAAGCCTGGTCCACACCAGCCTGCAACAATGCCTGTCAATGGAGGGAAAAACAGGAGACTTAAGGTCTTAGGCGGAACTTCCTTTGTGGCAGTCGGCCTGTTTGTTTGCGAAGGGCACGGAGGAAGAGCGCGGAGCGGAAGCCCCGCCGCTCTGATTAATGCCGCCACAATGAGCACACGCACGCGGATTCCTCGCCGATGCACCTTTGTCTCTGGCGATTGTTGTGCCGATCGAGACGGAGACCCACCCAAGGTCACGGACGGGAGGCACGCAGCTGCCTGGTTTCACTGCGTGTCACCGGAGTTCTTGCACAAACACAGCCCCGCGTCGCTGCCACATACATTATCCTTTGATTGACCCCAAATGCTGCTGGCGCTCAGGAAGTTAACTTGTAGTGCCTGTTCGGTTTCTCCATTTGGGACAGTCGTACTGATGTCATTGTGTTCACAGGGGGCATATGAGCCAACCTTCAGCATTTGTGTAGGGGGACCATATTTTGGTTTGCAGAAAGGAGGACGGTGATGAGCAACGCAAATATGCACACAGAAATTAATCTGACTGCTGAAAGCAAATGTCAGCATGAAGCAAAGCGAAACCCCCAGACATTTCAGGCATTTTTAGGTCCAAACACAAAGTCCCAGAAAAAGGGGGCCACCTTAATTTAAGGTGTCCCTGTGTGCCAAGGTCGTCCCTCAGGCCTCTGTAGGCATATCTAAGACATGGGAGTAAAAATCGGCCCTGGATTTTGGACCCACCCCCCCACACACACACACATCACCCCCCACAGTAAATTTTGCTGGGCCACCAACCTATCGGCCCACTGGTAAAATGCATGGTGTACCAGATGACCAGTCCAGCCCTGGGAGAAAGTCTGGAAACCCCTGACAACAGAAAGCCCAACTTCAGTCCATGGCTGAACTCCTGGAAGCTCATTAAATCAATAAGCACACAGTGAAAAACAAGATCCAGTGCTGACATCACTGTGGTTATATATGCAGCTGTTCTTCCGAGTGCTTGCTGCCTTTCAGCCTCAAGTGTGTAAGCATGAGCTCGGATACTCAGGTGTGACGTTCAGGTGGCTCTCCAGCGGTTTCGCGGCTCCCATCTTCCTCAACACTTACTCCGACTCACAGCCTTGTGAGTCACATCGGGCGGGTGGGGGCCGGAGGGAGTGATAAGCATCTGCACTTGCTGCCAAGCTCAGTTTGAGCCTCGGTCGAGGGGTAAGGAAATGTTTACGGCGAGTTCCCGAAAAGCGCTGAATCTCAGGGGCAGATCAAAGTCTTGGCTTTCGCAGAGAGCTTCTTGGTAGCGTGATCTGCTATAAGCACTCGTCCTGAAAACAAGGGATAGGTACTAGAATCCTACCCTTTTATGAACCACGCGCTTCACGCATGTATCAACCTAGAAATGCGCCAACAAGTTAAGCTAAATACGGATCCAATCTGTTCCCGTCAATCTGTCAGGCTGCAGGTTGTACTCATGGCGGAACTATCAAACCACTATGAATACTCACTGGATTATGTAAAATAGCCCGCTGATGATTATAGGTTTTAGTAATTACAATACAGACGCTCTTCTACTTACGAATGAGATACATTCCGAACGGCCGTTCGTAACTTGAAATGTCCGTAAGTTGTTATTCAACATCATTTTAAGGGTATGCGCAAGTACAAATAACTAGGATGCTAGGAGCACGGAACGCTACGCTGCTGCGCGGCGGGAGTAGCGGCCAGAAGTCGTACTAGGCGGAATTGGTGCGCAGAAAAAAAAAATTATGTTGCGGACAGGAAACGGGAGCCCAAGGAACACAATTTGGACTTACGGTCCTCTTGGTTCGTATGTCTGAAAGTTCGTAAGTTGAAAGTTCCTAAGTAGAGGAGTATCTGTATTTGTAAGTTTAAAGTGTTTCAAGGACATAACTGGGGTGTAATAACATCAAAGTGTGAGGTCTGTTGATTTAGTGAGATTTTGATTGATTTACAATCATGTGAGTAGTTCTCTACGTACTTCCACCACCTTACATGAGCATGTGAGCATTATGTGTATATTTTTATATATAGTCCTGTGCAAAAGTACCAGCCAAATGTAATACTATTTATTTGGGTAAATGTATATACGCTTAGAAAAAAAAAACACAATTTAACATTAGAACATGTGTAAATTAAAAGCAACACAACAGAAAATAACAAGAATTTTTTCTGTTCTCCAAAAAGTTACTGATATCTTGTTTGATGGCTAGAAGAGTATTGCTTTGGTTCCCAAATCCTTCCTCACTCAATTAATTAATTAGGTACTAATTAGCTAAACAAGACGTGTTAGCGGTCGAGTCAGGAAATACATGGGTGTATTGGACGGTTGCTGCAAATACTGTGGGGACTTTAGGGGAGGTTTTAAAATGGCTAAGTTGACACACTTTGACAGACATAAAATAATAGTTTTACACCAACATGGAGATCATTAAACATCATTTTCTTAGACTGCCTAAGTCTTTTGCACAGTACTGTATATTAAATATAATGCATGTTTGGTTTTTACAGTACTGTTTAACACTTCTTAACTCTGTATACCATTGTTAAGCATATCATGGCCCTGAAGGGCCAAGCACTGCATATTTCCCAGCCTTCCTTTTCCAGTGAGCCGGGTATGAAGCCTCTGGCCAATCAGAATCAGTAATTATTAAACTAAGTACCTGGGAGAACTGAAAACATGGCCTGGATTTGGAATCGAGGGCCAGATTTCAAGAGGCCTGCCATATATCCTACTGTCCCTAGGTTTGCCTACTGGATAGTATAAAGTATAATGGATGTTGCACGTCTGAGTAATAAATTAAAGGTTTGTCCTGTGGTCCTGAGCTCACTGTCCCTCTGTCTGCCGTGTGACTCTGCATTGTCTTATACTCCTAATAGTGTCAGACAAGCACAGACCTACCTTCACAACCTGGTAATGGAACCCAAGCCATTCCCAACCTGTGTATCTCCCGCTCCAGCTGAAGAGCAGATATGGACGCGGTGGACACAGACCTACCTTCACAACCTGGTAATGGAACCCAACCCATTCCCGACCGCGTATCTCCCGCTCCAGCTGAAGAGCAGATATGGACGCGGTGGACACAGACCTGCTCAGCGGCAGTCTGAAGACTGTGACTTTGCTGTGATGAGCATTATTCACATCACTTTGTCCTGTACTGTGCGGGAATTAAAGACTTTTGACCTGTGTTATCGCTCTATATCACTAAATCTGCACTAGATAATAATAAATTCTGATATTTCAGGGTAACTTTCCTTTTTGCGCTATAAAAACAGTTTTGAGCCGCAGATAATACGCTTCCACAAGTTGCATACTTGACGAGTGACCGCAAAAAATGGTCCTACTCAGCGTTTTTCCGGAATGTTCCCGTGACCGTGACAGCACCTTGTTTTTCGACAAAGCTCAAAGCGCTTAGCGTTCTCCTCCTTCTTTGTTTTTTTTTTGTTTTCGTCGAGCTGCTTCGGCTTGTGTTTATCTCCGGCCGAGCTCCAAATCAGTTTCGGGCAGGGCGGGGTGGGGGGGGGATCTAGGGATTGGGAAAGAAAAACAAGGTCGACGATCTTGCTGTGTGGTCCAGCAGGGATCCCTGTGCAGCCTCTCCAAGCAGCACCTCTATACACGCATGGCTACCGTCCCTATCGCCACCACCCAGGGAGTCTGCACCAACCCGTCCACTCGCTCTGCCTCCCGTCTCCATCTTTCTCGTCATACTTGATCTGCGACAAAACATAAACATGCCCCCCCCCACCACTACCTGATTCTGCTCCGCCCCCTCCCCCATCCATTCCTTTCCATGTTGTTGCATGTGTCATGATCAGTGGCCCAGCATATTTTTTTATTCTGCAGGTACTGGCCAGTTGACGCTCCCTTCCTGTAGGAGTGATATCGTGATGTTCACATGAAACAAGGCACCTTCCAGGATTATCCAGTAGCTGCTACATCTCTGGCAGCTGGGAAGCCATGTTGAAGGCGAGCTCGTTAATGTTTCAGGCATTATCAGCCAAAGCCATTAAGAAAGAGGGTAAGTGACGGAAAGCTGCAAGTGTTTCTTCGAACCCATGTCTTTCCGCAATGCTGGAAGATGCCCCTGTTGAGCAGTCTGCCTCGTTAACCCCGTCATATGATTTTCACCCTAGAACTGATAAAATTCCAGTTGCAGGGGTCGTCTCCTGCTGACTGACAGCTTGTTTTGTCGTGTCACGGCGCAAACATTCCGGTCAGGAGCTTTTCCCACTCACCTCAGCTTCTGGCTATCATGTTTGATTAGATGAATTCAAAGCAGAGCAGATTAAAGTTGTGGGTCATTAACCTCCGACTGGCCATCAATCAAATGTGGTCCGCTGGCGTTCTTTCCAAAAAGGCGTTGGCTGGTTTTCGTGGCACTCGCAGATGGCACCTGGTAGAATTAATTTGACTCTTGAACAGCTTCCTGACGTGTTTTGGTTCCTTTGTCGGTTAATTTCGGTGCAGTTTTTTTCCTTTCCATTTTAGTGTTATTCAAAAATTAACCCACCAATCACCCACCAAGCTTTGCTCACTTCATGTGCGAAGGTTTTTGAGATGCTCTGATTTATTTTGTTTATGAATTTGTGAATGGCTCTGTTTAATGGTCACTAAAACTTATCTCCCATCACATACATGCATAACATGCAATGAATGAAGGTCGCATTTATACAGCACTTTTAAAGGCACCCAGATCACTTTACAGAATCAATGGGGAGTCACTTCAATCACCGCATCAAATTTATTCAAATCGTGCTA
This sequence comes from Paramormyrops kingsleyae, assembly GCF_048594095.1. Classification (NCBI taxonomy): domain Eukaryota; kingdom Metazoa; phylum Chordata; class Actinopteri; order Osteoglossiformes; family Mormyridae; genus Paramormyrops; species Paramormyrops kingsleyae. Next base: position 16,987,333 of record NC_132817.1, on the reverse strand, counting down.
CCATTTCTAATGTACTATGCTTGGATTGGTTCCAAGTTCATGGTGACCATTTATTGGATAAGCAATTATGGAGGATGGATGGACGGAAGGATGGATGGATGGCATCTTTGTTCGTTTGTTCAATTCGTCATATGCCAGAATGCAGCATATAATTATGCATTAGTCTTGAAATGCAGTAGGTGGAATTCCAAATGCAAGAATTCAGTTGTAGGAGCAGAAGAGACCTATTTCAGCACCAGCACAGAACTGATAAAAAAAAATATTCTTGTTAAGGATAAATAATGTAATAGAGTTTAAGGCAATGAAACTTGATGCCCTTGTGGAATATCAGTGAGCTTAGGCAGAAATGACCAGAAGAGACTTCTGGCCTTCAAGATGAGGTAAATCATTGCATTCCTCAGTAGTGATACAAATAATAATTATACCGTTTCTCTGTGTCGGTTGTGTCTTGATTCATAGAAGCAACTTCCTATCACAAAAAAAACAACAATCGCCCTCATGACTAGGTGCTGATATTCCGCTTGCAGTACATTTTATACCTTAGAGAAAACGTAAAGATTAAGGTGAAGATTAAGATCTTTTGCAACCCTGTTTGCCCCCCAGGCCTGGGAGGGCAGGAATCCTGAAATGGGGCAGGGAGAGGATGCTGTGAAATGTCGTGTGTTCACCTGGAAGTAAGTGACAGACCACACCGGTCGGCCCCTTGCTCCACCCCCGCATGCCCGCCTTTGTTGATCCGTTAAGCTTTGACTCCTGGCATCTCCTGATCTTTGTTATGCTGTGTGGATTCTCTTTGAGGTATTTCCCTCAGTTACTCTCTGCGATCACGCTCCACGTCCACCTCCCTCAACCTCTGCTGGTGTTTTCACCTGCAACAGCTAAAGTGTTTCAGTAGTCACACAGGAATATTACATCTTCCCTGTCCTCTAACGCTGCCGTTGTATGAGCTCATGTCCTCTTGCGTCTCGCAGTTGAAAATCTTCGTAAAACGTCCAGACATCCTGTGAGATCTCCTCTTCTGCTCTCCTTTGACTGCACTTTTGTTTACCGTGCGTCCCGCTCAGAGGGACAACATCTTGAGCGCCATAAAAAGTGCTTTAAAAGCCAGCGACGGCCTGCTCGCCCAGTGACATTAATAGGCAATCGTTTTGTCGAGTGGATGTGATTTATATACATCGTTCGGCCAACCGGCAGGTGACACCTGCTGCTCTTTCAGCTCGAGCTTCTCCTAAACAAAGTACCAGCTGGGTGCTTGCCGTCCTTACAAAAGTTTCAGCGGTGCCCGTCATCTTTTCAGTGTCCCCCACTAACCTCTTAGGTGCTGTAATGGCAAACAAAGTGCTTTCTAATGAGCATGTTTATTTTCGTGCATATACGACATCGTTAGGAAGCCATGCCGTTCTGATTTTATATGTATAACATTATTTTTTATATGTAAAGTTTTTTGGTTGATGAATGCAGATAATAAAAACGGCTGGATCATTGAATCGGGCAAATTTCTGGACAGCAGTCCAGGTTTCTGTCAGGGTGGGGCAGGGGGACAGATGGTTGTTCTCATTCTGTTTAAATGACCTGTGCGCCCGTGTGTTTGCCAATTCCGACGCCCGCTCCCACACACTTAGTCGGCCGTTTACCTCGGCCGGAGCGTGGCCCGCCCCCCCGCGCCGTCGCCAAGCAGATGGTGGCACCACCCGCGGTAACGGAGGCTGCCAGAGTCGCAGAGGATCCGGGCACCAAATGAGTCAGCTGTATGCGTGCTGGCGCGGGCGTAAACGTTAGCACACAGTTGACCCGCGTGTCACCTTTTTACGGCAGCCCCCCCCCCATGGGGTCAGTGTCAGCCTTCCCAGTATGTCCACGGGGGCCAACGGCAGAAGCCCTTTCGTCAATGAACACTCCTTCAGTGTCAAACCCCTTACATATGTCACTATTCCCTTTGCCGTGAAGACAGAGACTCATTCCAGTGCCGATGATGTGTACAAAGATCTGGAATTGCTTCCAAGAGGTCATATGCTGTCACATGTCCGGCTGGACATCACCGCAAAACAAGCACTGGAATAAGACATTAATATATCACATTCATATAACACTGAGGCTCTGTGCTTCAGCGCCTGTGAAAGACTAAACTATTTTATACTTTTGTATCAAATTGACCATAATGAGGACATGTTAACCTATTTTGTGATCAGATGTTACAGATGTTCCTCGTCCGAAGTTCTGGAAACGTTCCCGAAAATCCCAGCATTGCTTGTTTGGCCCATCGTGTCAAAAGCTCTGTATTTGGTCTCTGGAGCAGCAGATGCCACAGCAGCTAGAGAGCTGGAATCCCTGCAGTGATATGCCTTTTAGGGGCTTAATTAAGCTGGACGTCCATGTGTAGGAATGGAGAGAACGCTGTGTGTTTGTCATTTTGTTTTAATGTAACCGCTCAATAATTGCCAGGCCATAGATATTATTTACCAAAACTGTCTTTTTACACTTTTGAATTTAAGGTGAATTATTAATGCGGTCCCTCTTCTCAGTAGGGTCAGGGTTAGGGTTATGTATCATCTCAACTTTTTCCTTCTTTTTTGATTATGAAAAAAATTCACGGGGCAGCAAAAAAAAAAAATGACATTGGTCCATAACCCGGGAATGAGCCTCCTGATTAAAACACACTTTGACAGACACAAGCCCAGTAGAAGTCGGCAAGGGTGCATTTATTTTCCCGGATGGGCACAAAAAAAAAAAACTCGTTCTCTGCCTGGAGGGGAGCTGCAGGGAATTCTGGGAAAGTTGGTTATGGAAATCTGTTGGCAGCCATTGTCTGGGAGTATGGTGGAAGGGAGGTCTTGTTCCACCTGCCAGATGTTGCTCAGGGTTTCCGGCTACAAGGCCAGGCTTGATGCCTGTGGGAAATTAGGAGAGGTAATCATTGACCGCACAAAAACACCAGCTTGACTGCTTGAGAGAGGACGGTGCGAGTGGGAGGACTGGTGCCAGCACCCACCTGCTGCCGCATCACGGGGACGACATCACCGCAGGATCGAGGAGACGCTTACCAGCGTGATGCTTTTTCACTTTTCCATCTCGCATCACATCTTTCCTTTGTGGACTATAAATAGCCATTTTTGAGCAGACCATTACGACAATTATTTCCTAATAATGGTCTTGGGAGGGGACAATGGGCTGACAATGGGCGTGTGTTTCTCCAAATATGTCCTAGCTTCCATAATATGCCCAGGAGAACATTCCTGCCTCAGTGGGCTCTTCCTAAATCAGAGTTCAACTAAAGAGTTCATTCTAAAAAACAGAAAAGACTTTCAATTAATGAATTAACACAGTCCAAGTGTCCGCACCACAGAAAACATTTGCAAAAATTAATTGAAATAAAAAGAGAAAAAAATGTTAATCGATAATAGGAAAAGTTCAACTCTTGACAGGTCCATGTGTCAAAACGAACAGTTATCTCTGTAGTTGCGGACCGGCTGTTATGAAGTTTCAAGAACTTTCCCTCTGAGAGGCGGTTTTCCTTCCCGAACCCTAACATTATATAGCAGACATCCTAGGGGTGCCCTGCTGATCTCCGTGGTACATGACTGATGGGTAATATTTGATTTAATTGGTGGCCAACTGGTTGATCCCAGTTGGTCCGCATCAAATTCCCAGGCTGCTTTTTGTTGTCAGTCCAGTTTGAGCAATACTGTACACATCTACAGTCAGAACATAATATGACACGGAAATTGATATGTATTAAATCATGTGAGTTTCTGAAGGAACACAGTTAATCAGCTTTAAAAACGGTCAGCTGGCTTTAAACAGATGTTCATTCTGATTTGCGTAAAGTTGATCCTCTCAGTGAATCAACAAGTAAAAGAGGTCAATCAACATAAACCCCTCAAATAAGTGAGCACAGTGTCTGTAATCAAACTGAAAAGAGTCTTTCATTTTAGCAATATTAAGCTTTATCTCTCATGTTGTAACTCATTCAGTTTAATAAAGTGTAATCAGGCGCTTGTATCATGAACCTGCATTTCTTGCTTAGACGGATAACTTGTCGGATTTAAGGTTCCCCAGTTAGATTGACTCGATCTTCCTTCACTAATATTTAGCCAAGACTACCTTAAATACGACAATTTATCTGGCTAAGCAAGTAATCTAGCTTTGTGATACAGGCCCCAGTTGCGTTATATATAGTATTAGTCGATGCTTGTAAATTGACTTTATTGCAGAAAGTAGCTATTATATATGTGTTTGCGAGGAGCGTCATGTTACCATTCATGCCTTGCGGTGATTTTAAGAGGTTCTGTTGGGACTTGACTATATAGGTACCATCTGGGCAAACGCATCCTACCCTAAATAAGCTGAATGGTACTGGTGGGTTGATATTGTACATATTATGTAAGTTTTAATCAAATATTATTACTCTTTAATGTGTTAAAAATGAATGCAGCTGAATTATACTATCAGCATCAGTTACGGCTGATAATAGACACCCATCTTCTTTGAGCTGGGATACACATTAATTGCCGCACATGTTAAGTTTGACACCTTGGGATTGCCGTAGTGTTCACCATCTCCACTTTGTATGAAGCAAACTCCCTACGGTTAGCCAACAGGATTATCTCATCTGAGCTAATCAGCTGGGATCTGGCATTTATTCCAAACGGAGAGAAAATGGACCCACAGCCATGGCAACCTTCTGTTGTTCCTGCACATGAAATAAAGGCTACGGTTGCTTTTTAGATGATTAATCCTATCCCCAGTGCGACCACTTGAATACATTACCCAAACAAGCGTGGTCCATTGCCCTCTCCCGAGACAATCATTAGGAAATTACTTTCAAAAGGCACGTTCATCAGTGCAGGCGTTGTGAATGACAGCCCATATGGTACAATGAGTCCTGCCAAAAGCAATGAATCTATCGGAATCGACAACAGGTTTCGCGAGGGTCGAGTTCTGTTAGAAAAGTGATCCCAGATCCACAGAAACAAATCCAGTCTGTGGCTCCTTTCCTGGAAAGATAGCTGAATGCCTACCAAACACTGGCACGGGACCACCATACATTGCCCTGGATCAGCTCCAAAGCTACTTGATATGTACATTAGACGTTTGAATCAAGCTAAAGTTGGGGCTGTAGAGCAACAATTAGTGGAGTCGGTCCATTTTCTGTGCAGAATATTAAAAAAGTAACGGAAAGCCCAGCTTAATTTCACGATTAAACGGCATTATGTTTGCCTCACACCAATCAATTAATAATGCATGTGACAATTTTTGAATTTGACATCGATCGGGCCAGTTCAGGTTTTCGCAATACATCCAGCATGCATAATTAACGCAGTAAATTCTATATCCAACAGCCAGGTCACAGTGATACGCTACTGGTTTTTCAGCACAGGTGCTGTGTCACGACATGAGCAAAAACAGTAATGAATCTCTTCATCGCTGTTTGTGTGTGCTTGGTATAGTAAAGGGTGTTTATGTCTAAGATGAGCGCTACGTAACAGTGGTGGTGCGTGAAATAGTATCCAGGTCTTAAGAATTTGAAATGTTAATTACCAATAAATGGTTTGTTAATTCAGTAATAACAGGCTGGGTCCTTAAAGGAGAACTCTCACTTGCTGTCTGTGTATTCACGGAGAGGATGTTTTTAATGTGAAAGAATGGGGTGAGGCAGATTACCGGATCATGTGTAGTTGTGAGTGTGTTTTTAACGTGAGGTCTGGCGGGTTTTTGGTTTCAGAAGCGCAGCCTGCACAGTGCATTCCTGGCAGGTATGGGAGCCTCGGATCAACGGCAGAGCAGAGTCATTAATACACCGGATTTAACTGCAGGAAGGCAGCGAGGACACGTAACCTGCTTACAGAGGTGCGTCTTCCTGAGAGGGAGGAGTTCTGGGATGGGGAGGGGGAGAGGGGGTGGGCATTCGTTCTCGAATTTCGATTTTGTTTTTTTTTTTCTCAGTGCATGCCGTCGGTCCTGATTTTTCCAGGGTCACTGCACAGGAAGGTTTTGGGGCCCAAACACATGCAAGAGCATGGCTGCCGAAGCAGGATGTCCCACTTTTGTTGGGGGGGGGGGGGTTGCACATTCTCTGGAAGTACCGTACACGTGTCATCTTAGCGGAGAAGGCACGTGGGTCACGGAGCTAAACCAAACAGGTGACAGGGCTTAACCAAACAGGTTACAGGGCTTAACCAAATGGCAGTTAGGGTGATTAATTAAACGCCACTCGTGGGACTTATCCAAATCCCGGGTACAGTGATTAACCAAGTACGTCTAACAACAGTGATTCATTAAAAAGTGGTTACGGTGATTGACCAAACAATGATCACAGAGTTTAACTCAATGCCAAGTTACTAGGTCTGACTGACAGGAGACACGTAGTAATTATGGTGGTTAGCATCATTTGTATTTTATTAATCTGTCCATCCTTCCATCCATCCATCCATCCTGTTTGTATGCTTCTGTAATCAAGGTCATGAGGATGTAGAGGCTGTACCAGGGTATGAGGGAGAGTTCATCACCAACAGGGCACCAGTTTGCTGTTGTGGGACTCAGTGGGTTAGTCATGTGTGCCTTTGATTGGAAGGTTGCCAGTTTGAATCCCATCCTTGTCACATTTCCACTGACACTTGAGCGTGACCCTTAATGCGCCAAAAGGCTCCCGGGGTGCTGGATCAATGGCTGAGCCTGTACTGGGACCCTCACCTGCCTGTGTCTGTGTGTGTTTGTATGTATGTGGATTATGTTTATATTACATTATGGGGACCAAATGTCCCCCACGATGTGATAGAACCCTGTTATTTTGACATTGTGGGGACCAGTTTTTTCAGGTCCTCACAAAGATATATGAATGCAATCAAAAAACTAGAAATGCCAAAATCAAGTATTATATTTGGTTACTTATAGTTAAGAATAGGGCTGGGTAGGGGTTAAGGTCATCATGTTGGGATTAGAGTTTTCCCCATAGAAATGAATGGAGAGTCCCCGCAAAGATACAATTACAAATCTGTGTATGTGTGTGTGTCACTGGAAAATGACAGCATGATGGGATATGTGAAAAAATGAAACATTCCAATGTACTTGTGCAAATGGCAAATGCTGCATAATTTTGTTGCAGGATATATTCCTACACAACAGCAATTCAGAGTCAACAGTGTTCCAGGATAGCATGTTTTTGGACTGTGGAATCTGGTGAGAAGCTGCTGACATATTAGAGAACACACACACAAGCTCAAACCTGGGGAGGGATTTAAACTGACAGCCCCGGAGATATGCAGTGACAGTCCCACCTGCCCAATTACCCTGTTACTTAATTCTCATTGCCTCTTAGAATTTGCCGGAAACTTTGATCATCACGTTCACATGGTTCGGTAGAATCCAACAGGATCTGAGACATTTTGATGTAGTTCTGCATTGTTTGTAGGTTTTCTGGTGAAGATGTAATGCCTTAGCACTAGAGTCTATTCTGCAGTATCCTTTGAGACTATCTATCTATCTATCTATCTATCTATCTATCTATCTATCTATCTATCTATCTATCTGTCCTGCTTGCTGTGTTGTCAGGTTACTCTACGGTTGGCACATGGTCTGCCTTGGTCCTGATGAAGATGGGTCGTTGGGTTTGCCCCTGCTCTCCCCCCTCGGCGTCTATCTCAGGCATCAATCACACAGGTAGTACTCCTCACATCTTCACCTCCTGCAAGCAAGAGCACATTTGCGACCTGCAGAAGTGCGTCCAGCGCCGAGAGAAAACGCAGGCTTTCGCCCGCACATCAAACGGCAGCTCGTGCGCCAGTCGTTTCTCAGATCGTTTACAGTCAGGCCTTTTTAATAAAAAAGGATTTAAGCTGGCAATTATTGCCACTGACTCTTTTATCAAATCATAGCTCATTACATTCAGACATCCTCGGGTGCTGCAGGTGCTGCCGTCCTCTAGGAGTCGCTCTGGGGGACAGGTGAGGTGGGGGGGGGGCGTTGTTGTCTGTCGGCCTCCTCTGGAATGGCGCAGTAGGCCGATACTTGTCCACAGGCCCCCACACACCCGCTCTCCCGCCCCCTTGGTCTGCCGTGTCTAGTGTCAGAGCAATTAGGGCAAACTCTGATATTTTCTGTGGATGGAGCAGGCCACTGCACCCCAGCTGGGGTCGTTTTCCCATGACCCCTCACCCCCCCCCCCCACCATATTCCCCGCCAATTTTCCTTCTTTCTTTTTTTTTTCCTCTCCAGCGCCAGAGCCAGCTTCCTGTAGCCTCATCCTCAGTGTGCCCAAGCCGTTTGGACCGTAAACAAGCGTTTGCTCTGGATAACAAGTAGCCGTTCCGAACGACAGATTTCACCGTCTGTATGACGGATTATATCTCATATGAAGTCCAGTTATGGGAAATTATCATGTAGACACTTTCAAAGGAATTATGCATTGTTAAATTTATGTATATATTGATACATTTATATATAAGCTTACGCAAATTAATTTTTAAAAGATTGGAGACTGGATTATACTACAGATATGATATTTTCTTATGTTTTGTCCACACACATTTAGTCACGCACATATACGCACACAGTGGCCATTGTACACGTGCCTGCACACAGACAAAGTCAAGAGGTTCGCTTGCTGTTCAACTGAGCATCAAAGTGGCTGCAATGCATAGCTTGTTCTTCACATCAACAGGTTTAGCAACTCTTGCTAACCGACGGTCACGGCAGCATTGTTGTCCAGGTCATGAACACATCAAACACGAATGTGAAGAAGATGATGGTATGTGAGCCCATATAAGCCCTTTGTATTAATTTGTCGTTCCTGGAACCAGTGGCGTAGGGCAATGGTCCACACTTGTCTTTCATAAAAGACGTGCAGCGAAACCTTGTGCGGTAGCACGATGGCATCACGCGCTGTTTAAAAAATTTAAAAACAGTCCCAAAGTCATTTTTTTAAAACTCCGCACTCTGCAACCCAATGGAAAAGGTGCCATGGGCCGCGGCCCAGCACTTGAGAAACAGTGGTGTAGGGAATGGATCTGAATTTGCAGGGCATTCTTTCGTCCAGGCGATAACCTGCCCGTACTAACATGAGCATGTGCAGGTGTGCATGGAAGGCACTGGAAAAACACACACCCAGTCGTACAGCGGCGGGATTAACATGTCATCAGGATGCTTGCTAACCATTTGAAACATGAGGCCCTGCTTGAACTTTTCATACTAATTCAATAATTACCTCTCTCCGAAAATTGCTGCTGTCTTCCAGCAATTACGCAACCGGCACTTACAATCAGAGGGGTTAACACCCGAAATCAGATCAAATGCATTAGCATGCAAGGTGGACCTCCCTTCAAGTCCCACAATGATTCTTTCACTTATTTGGGGGTCCTTGAGTTTTCTATATACACTAGTGGACAAAATTGCGGAAACATGCATTATGCTCTAAAAATTGCTACAAGAATATCGGCAATAATGTTTAGAAACAATAAAAGAATGTTACAAATATCATAAAATGGACGATGAAATAAGTAAATGGAGCAACAATTGAATAAAGTTCTGCAATCTCTAAAAATTGGAGGTGTTTCCACAATTTTGGCCTCATCTGCAAATATAATATTAAATTCACTATTGATCCCATATTGCATCTGTATTGCACCTCTTCAGCTTATGCTGTTTTTACATGCATGTGGGTATATAGAGTATATTTATAAACAGCACACACAGTATTTACTGTAATTGTAAAACTCTTTCTCAAGTTTCTCACAATGGGAATCAGTGGCTGCGCCAGCATTTAAGTTCAAGGACAATGGCAGCAATTTCCTTTGTAACCTCAATTATATAAATATTGGGAATTAAGAATAAGGAATTAAAAATTGTAACTCAACTGAAGACTGACAGGAGCCATTTTCAGACTAAAACAGGACGCGTCGGACTGTGTTAGGAGGGAAGACTGGTGCTGGACATGTACTGTATTTCTGAGGCTTAGTAAAGATGAGGAGCAGGGACATTTTGAGCCATCAAAGTTGTTGTTATATTTTGAGAACAGGTGTATAGCAGGCTGGTTCCGAAGCAGATGGGAGTCAGCCTTAAATAAGACATGTTTGATGTGGGGGGGGGGGGGGTAGGGAAAGATATTTTGACGATAAGGGCTTGTTGTGCGTGACAGAAAAAGATATCATCCACGGCATGGTGTTTAACCCCTTCTGTGCTGACCTCGTACACGCCGCAGGTTTCAGGTTCGACTGGGCCTTTGGCCTCATCTGCGGGACAATCCCAGACCGAACTCCACGGCCGGCCCAGTGCAATAGGACAGCTGGATGTGACACTTCTGCCTATTGGCCTGACAGGTAGCCCATCTTGAAGTGAGAACATGTCCAGAGGAAGTTAATAAAAACAGGTTTAGTTTGATGACTGTGTTTAGACGGCCTTCTAAGATCCTCACTCATCCTGGCGTTTGTACATGAGTACAGCGGGGTGGGGGGGGTAGGAGTGGGAGGGGCTACGCACCGCCATGCCCGCCGCAGACTGTGCTCTGCATTGAGACGGCTCTGTGAGGGGTGACATACCTCTGCACTATAGCTGTAACCCAGGAGAATGGTGCTGCCCCCCCCCCCCCCTTTTAAAGACTCAGGGGGTTATAGGCCTGTGGATGACCCCCACCCTCCTCACCAGCTGCGCTGTCTAACCATCCACCATCAGCCTCCACACAGCACAGATGTCACATCCCCACAGCCCCCCACATTTCTCTTTGCCATCTGCAGCCTCTGCTACCCCCCCCCCCCCAAAAAAAAAACCCACTGGCTCAGATGCAGCTGCCAGAGAAGAGGTTCTGCTTAACCCCCCCATATGCTCCCAGATGCAGCCCCCCAGCAGAGAGCTGTCACGGGTCATCACTGCCCGCTCCCTCGTGTCGCTGCAGCAATGCCCCCCCCCCCACTTCTGTTCCATTGCCCCGTGGTCACAAGCTGTCGCCCCGCGGGCGCGGCCTCGTTACCGCCGGGGACCCGCCTGTCTCGTCTGCCTAGCTGCGTCATCTGCGCAACGTGAGCCGGGCGCAGCCGAACCCAATCTTCCCCGGCTGTGCTGCTCTTAGACTCCAGGAATAACGCAGCCGCTGCGCAGAATCAGGTACCCACAAAACGCGTCGGACTGCTGTCTGCGAAACATCCCTAAAGATGGCGACACCTCTGTTCCGGATGCTGCCACATGAGTTTTAATATATTTTCTGTTTGCTGAACTTCACCTAATTTGAAACGAGGTATCAGCCCAATGACAGGCAGCGCCTGCTTCAACACAAGCGCTGTGCAAAACCGGAGAACTTTAGCACCAGCAAATTCTGAGCGCTGTCTGTACCCAGGGATATGAAGTTTCCACATTTTTTCAATGTAGTTGTGTTCCTGCTGCCACTGCTCCCACGTTCCCGTGCTCGTCTAATTGGGCTGGGCACGGGGACCCATGCCGCAGCCTCAGCGCTCCGGATTAGCCTACGGTGTTCCGTGATCGTCCTGCCAAGAGGCAATACTTCTATTCCAGATTCCGGCAAATTACTTTTGAGAAAAACATCCTCTTCTGAGGTCAGGAACTCTGCTCTGACAGAACCTGTCACGGAGATAAGATCTCTTCCAGAATTAAAAAAGAGGGAAAGGCCAATCCCTTGTAGTCATTCTGCAGCGATTAACATAAGGATAATTATAACTTGTATGGCTGTGGGAAATTGGCTGTACCGGGGGGGCCGACGCTACAAGGGATTTTGTCGTTAGGGGTTTTGAATTTTAATTGCTGGCCCTTTCAGTGCCACTGTTTTTTTTCTCACCATCTATGCCACTAACTTGTTTTTTTACTCCTTACAGTTTTTTTGTGCAGAGAAAAAAAAAAAAAAAAACTTATCATTGAGCTACCATTTCCCCAGATATACAATATCTATTACCAAGGCATTAGAAGCTGAGATGGTAATTGCTGGCACATTAGCTGTGATCTCGTTTGCTGAACATCTGATCCGCTTTTACCAAACTCTCATCAACAAATTTTGCAAGCCGTCTCAAGACAGTCCTTAAGCAGGTCTGCGTTAAAAAAACATGTGACCTCTGCAGCTTTCAGTGGAATTCCCAGCATACCCATACAGGGGTTAAAGGTCACGCAAAAAAACATGAAACTGTCATGCTCCATTACCCCCCGCACTGACAGAGAAGGGTCGCGTTTAAAACAATGGGAAGCTGTCTGGGTATTTTTATGCACCCCCTCCCCCACCTACCCCCACCTCAGAGATAAAGGTCTGAAGCTCATTACCACAATACAGGCATCGCTGCCACTAAACTTTTACTGAGATGATTCCCCTTGTTAGATTCAGCTATACAGTTGACAGTTATACCCAGGAGTATAACTAGGAATTCTGGGCCCCCTGACAAAAATGTCACCTTGGCCCCCCCCTGCCCGATTTTATATATAATTTTACATATTCAAGAGCCCCTTTACAGTGCTGGGCCCCCTGAATCTGCCAGGGTGTCCATGCCCCTACTGCACCCCTGGTTATACCCAAGGCATCATGAAGGTCTAAACCCAGTTACACATTAGTGCAGCTTGCTGGGACAACAGCAAATACCACACCTGAGAGTTTGAGATTCTTAACTGTTTAAGTATCGTACTGCTTCCTGTTTGTCATGGAGATAAAAAAGGGTGCTGCTGTCTTCACTCAGAGCTGCTTAAGGACCACAAGGGTCAAAAACTAAAGGGGATAATTAAAGACTTAATATCACAAATAACAAAAACTAGGACGGTAAACAGAATACAGCTCTAACCAAGCTTAGACAAGCAACAACAACGACAAATGAACCACTGGGGAACTGAACAGAAGCAGGAACTAAAATACTAAGGGGTAACGAGACTAACACAGGACAGGTGAGGCTAATTAACAAAGACCAGGGAAACAGGGCACAGGTGAAACTAATGGTACACAGACAACCACATGCTCAACACATTGAGCCACATGACCAGACAGGTAACAGGGGAGAACAAAGACTAACATAAAGAACGGGATGAGCAGCAACGCCTGCTGGTCAAACGGGGAAGGGACACGGTAGGACCACAACAGGGGCTGAGCCTGACACAAAGTAGCATAACAGAAGAAGAAAATGGTGCAAAGATACAAGACTGTAACATTACATCTCCCACATCTTAACACAATTAAATCAGCATGAGCAAAAATTCAAGACTAACCATACAAAACAATGGACAGATAAACGTATAAAATTTGGCCAATCGATTCCCGGCACAATATCCCCCCCCCCCAATTTTACAGACAGCACTCCTGCCCTCCACTTTGATTGGTAAGTTCTACTGTTGACACCCCACGCTTTGATTAGCATATTATTGATGTTCCATCATTTTTAATTCCCTCTCCTTCCTCTTTCAGTTCCAAAAAATTGCCGAAATGGGCCACTTGTGACTTTTTGTGTTGAAGAAAACACAGGAAGAAAAACGCTTTCACTCAACACAATGGACTTCTTGAATAATGTCCTTATTTTGTGGCTTATTTGGAGTAATTTTGGGCGCGATGACTCGCAGCCCTCTTGTAGATTTATCGAGTATGCGGCACAGTGATTTTCATTTAATCGTGCTGCACATATAAGAAGATAGTCCTGCATTTTACCTCAGTTGTTACATCCAGTTGTTCCAGGATACTCTTATCAGCCCAAATTTCCAGCAAACACTGCAAATCTGCCGTAGATCAAAGGGATCCCTTTCCCGCAATGTTTTTTAAATATTTGTCGTTAACCAATCTGTACACCCTACCCCAACCCCCATATAAACTTTGCGGGTCTTACGTACTCAGCACGGTATTGATTGCCTACTGCGAATGCACCTTTAGTCTATGATAGTCCATGTTCCGCAATCAATTTGCAGTGATCCGGCAGCATAGAGAACACGGCGGGGGGAACTTAAGGAGGACATGCCAACTCCGCTCATTTGAACCAGGGATGTGATTCTTGGATGTGTTAGGCCTCAGTACCATCCTTATTCACATACATGCATCCTGATATAAACACAGACACACAAAAACACATACACATGCACCTTGGTGCTACGCTAAACTCCCCACCGCAGGACCCAGGGCCTGTTCGTGCTGCTGCGCCCATGTGCTTCTGATTGGCTCCCAGTGAGGAAACGTGTCAGCTGCTTAATTAGGGGTTCAGGAACCTGAGCGGACACTGTGCCTGGGACTCTATCCCAAGGACCCCTGAAAGGGCCCAATTTCCCACTGAGACCTTTTAGCGATCGGTTGCCATTGGTAACCCATAACAACTTACACGGACCACGTGACGTCAAAGCAGACGAGGCTGTTTTTCACACACATCCAAGCAACCAAAGTGGAAACGGGGCGGAGGAGTTTGTCGGCTGACTTCCTGCTTTGTCGAAGAAAGAGGGATTAGTGAATCCTTATATCGGAGAGCCAAGAGTACAGCAATTCCCAATTATTCTTCATATCAGTAACAGAAATGTGCCCTTAACATATTTGGATTGGAACTGTAAGACTGTGTTCCTCAAACATTTGAAATACATTCCCAGAATTTCTCTCTAAGGACGTGTCTGTGATTATTTGAGCTCCCTCCTTTCAAAGCTCCTTACGAATTACACTTAGCAAAGACTGAAGCCGTTATGGTAATTTCAATTCCGAAAATACAAGCCCTTAAGTTGGATTTAATTTTATCCTGGTGTGGCTGAAAAACCAACGGCCTCTCATGACAGAAGACTCAGCGACTTGAATAGTGAGTTCTTTCTTTTCTGCTGTCTCTGCCCAATCGGCGGCTCTGAATAGACGTACAGTCGCGTTCGGTTTCGGCTTGTTACAGCTCTTCACATTTAACCACAGAAGGGGGCTTGTTTCTCCATCTGTGCCCAAACCATGGAGTCCTGGTTCCGTGGGCGGGATGAGATTCAGCTCTGTTCTGTTCTGTTCTGTCGCTCGGTTCCTGTCACTGTCAACGCCGAATGGAGAAGACCAGGCAATTATCTCGGGCACAAAAGGAAGCCCCTCAAAATCTGAAAATGGGATGGACCGAGATTCTCCTTTCAGATGGGACTCGCTCAGAATAAATCGGATGAAGTCTGTGTCCCGTGTCAGTGCCCTTGTATCATCAGTCAGTATCGGGCACGACGGTCTGCGGATAAACAGACGGCAAGTGAGAAAACATCCGTCATGGCCGCCGTTTGTGGTCTTCCTCTTGTTTCTATCCTCAGGGCCTGACTGAAGGCAAAGCGGCAGACTGACTCGACCGGTCCTGCTGCTCTGTGCTGTCTAGACTATGTGCACCTACCCCCTCTTCCCCCCTCCTTGCCCACGTTCCTACCCTTCCATGCGGGCCGCTCGACAAGCCGGGGGAAAAAAACATCCGACAGCAGACAGAACATCGATGTAGATAAAGTGCAGCTGCGGGGGTCTGACCTCAGCAGTAACGCTGTACTGCCTAAATTTAAATCTGAATTCCTCTTCTGATATACACCAACCCAGTATCACCTGGTGATCCCATGGAAGAAGTCAATCATAACAAATATGTTACATGTCCAGTGTGCTGACGGCTCTGCCTATCAGCAGCCATCCCACCTGCAATCCAGACTTGGTAATCTGTCTGAAGTTAAGCAGATTTGGTCCGTACTTGGATGGGAGACCAACTAGGAAAACTGGGTTTCTGCTGAAAGAGTTGTGGTGGTTAGGGATAGGGTTAGGGTTAGGGTTAGAGGTTAGCCCACCCCGTGGTCTGTGTGGGCCCCAACAACGCTGCCGGTACTGTAAAAATGGCATGAGACCTAAACCTGAGACCCAGACTCTCTGAGGTCATAAACCATCACTGGGCATCTTTTGGAAGAGTAGGGGTGGTACCCTGATGTCCAGACCAAAATCACCTACTGTGGCCCTATGAGACCTGTCATCCAGGTGGGGGCTACTCAGTGGTTATAATGGTTGAAGTAAATGTATAAATGTAGCTTTTATTTGAAAATGTTGCATGTACAGTATCCTGTGAAGCTGCTGAAGACCCTGACAAAAATGTCTCATGCAGGATGTCCTGACCCTAACCCTGACCCTGCGTTGGATGTAAAGGCTTTCTAGCAACCAAAACGTATCCTTACTCTCTCCCGAAAAGGAGGTCAAATAGAATGAATGAATAACAGCATTTGGGAGTTCCCTACGATGTTACCAGACAGAACCCATTACAGACATTAGTTACCACTAGTGTTTTATGCAGAACATAATGTAGTTCAGATTGATTTTATCTGTTACCACGACCCACGACTGGATTAGCGGTTGGGAGATGGATGAATGGATAGTTATTAAATGTAAATTTTGGAGCAAGATATTCAGTTTCGGTTGCATTCAAGTGCATACCCTGCACTGAGGCTAATGCGCATCTCTAAACTGCCTTTAGCTGTGACTGTAGTGTGTGTGTACGTGCCCTATGATGGAATGGCGTCCTGTTCAGGGTGTCCCTCAACCTCATGCCCTGGGTTTCATGGATAGACCCCAGTCTTCTCCTTCCGCAACCCTGCCCATGATAAGTGGTTAGAAAGGTGGATGGATGGATACACGGATGGATCAATAGTTCAAGAGGTAACTATAATGTTGATGGAAATGAACACGGTGGTTCCAGCATGGTGCCAACCAATCACGGGGCACACATGCCATTCACACAATACGGCAACTATAATTTACTAAGTACGTTTTTAGGGTGCGGGGTGAAAATATTCAAACTCCACACACGTGGAGCCAGGGCAGGGACTCAAACCTTGGTCTCAGACTTGGGAGACATAAGACCTAACTACTGCATCACCATGCCAAGGACAGACGTGTAAACATCACACATGCACACATACACACACACAGGGGATTCAAACCCCCACTCCTGAGGTAACCATGTGACCTCCTGTGCTGCCCAAAAAATACCAGAATTTACAGTAAAATCATTTTTGCTGCTAAAATAAGATACGGAATTTGATTCTACCTCATGTACACGTGTAAAACAAGTCTTTTCCACCTGTATATGCGGAGTATTCAGTGTTGGTTTTAGTTGTTTTGTCTTTTGCCAATTTTTGTTGTTCTTGTATTTGCTGGTTCGCGTTTGAATGATACGCTGCACTATGTCCAGGCAACAAAAAAAAAAAATCTGGCACTTGAAAACTTTTGTTCCAGCTTTTGTGCATGGGTAAGTTGTACAGTTTCAGATTGTGGTTGTAACTGACTTTGAGTCATTACGCGATTAGATAAGCGAGATTTGAAGATGCCGCTCAATTAAAGCAGAAGAGAAAGCAGGTGAGACTGTTTCATTCCAACAGATTAGTGAGACAGTACTGATAATTCTTAAACTATCGCCAGAAACGGGTGCAAACAGACCCTTTCACCAGGCCCAGCTTCACTCAGAGAAATTAATTTGAACTCTGGGTGTGTGTTTAGTCTTGGTCTTACCCGAGTTTGTCCATTAGGTGGAATTCACTGTTTGTCTTTGGATGGTTATCATGCTAAGCCCGTGTTTGCCTGTGATTTTCACCAGATTGCGCAATGCTGTGCTATTTTCAGAGCGCCGAGAGCTGTTTGCTCGAAATGTAGCCTTTCGCACACAGAGCTGCATCTTTTCTGAGTCGCATTTTTAAGATGTGGGCATAATAACTTTATTAGCCGCTGAGCTGAATTTAGTAAGTAAACACTCAAACAATATACATTTGTGTTTCTTTATATCAGTTGTTTATGGTGTAAATGATATATTCAGCTTCTGCAATTTCATGTGTTTCACTTGGTCATGTGTTTATGTGTTCATACATTCTCATGTTAAGGTGACACGGCAAACGTATAGCACGAAATGCGTCTGATAGACTATATTGCCAAATTTGCCGAATTCAAAGATTCAGCTCGTAAAATTGTGTGTGTAGCGCACTTTCTAGGTTTTTCACTTAATCTTGGACATGATGTGCGTGCAGAGGCATGTGTTATTTATGCAAATTTATCCTTTCTACATCCCAGTTAAACCAGCATCACTAGGAAATCGGTAATCCCGTAAATTATAAATAAACAGATCACTGTCCTATTAATGACTCTAAATTTGCCAAAAGTCGAAGCTGATCTGTTTGGAAAAGGATGAAGCTGTTTTTTTTCCCCCTAAATGCCCTTTGAAGTCTCCGGCAAACAAGCTGGCTGGATAATTTATTCGAGTGCGGCGGCGGTGTAATTACTTTTGGTTTACTCAGGGGTGGGGCAGCGTTGACACAGTGGAGCGAGACGGCGAGGCGAGGGCCCGGAGCGGGCGGGGTGCAGGGAAGCCCGGCCACAGTGCTTGTTTGACGAGAGATTACGGTGACGGATTGGACAAACACCTCGTACGTGATGGAGCACAGATGGAGCATCCGCTGCGAGGGCACACCTGGCGGCCGTTTGCTCAGTGTGCGGCCGGGGCCCCCCACTCCTCTCCCGTTGTTTTATTTACCTCTGGCAGGTAAAGGCAGGTCCTGGGACGTCACACGGAAAGCCCTGCTTTCCAAGGTGTGCTTAGCTGGTCCCCACGCCACACTGTAAGGGGCAAGGCCGGACTTATCCACAGGCTAACCTAGGCTATAGCCCAAGACTCGGAGATGTGGGGGGGGGGGGGGGCACCAAAACATTTTTTCTGGTCTTCATTTTATGCAGCAGGTAGGGCCCCAAAAAATAATGAACCAGGAGCCCCCACCCCATCTAAATCCAGCCCTGGGGAGGGGGACTTATCCTGGACCCAGGGTGGTTCATTCAATGGTGAAAGTGAACCCAACATGTTCAGTGTGTGTGTGTGTGTGTGGGGGGGGGGGGGTTGCATAGATCACATCCGGGGACCAAAATGTCCCCAAAGTGTGGTAAAACCTGAAACTTCCTTACTTTGGGGGACATTTTTCAGGTCCCCGTTTGGATGATCTCAATTTTATAAAAATCTGCGAATGCAATCAAAGAATTAAAAATGCCAAAAGTCTTGTATTTTGTTTGATAACTTGTGGTTAAGGTTAGAGCTGGGTAGGAGTTAAGGTTTTTTCCATAGAAATGAATGGACAGTCCCCACAGAGATATTAATAGAAAACGTGTGCGTGTGTGTGTGTGGATTAGATTTATATTACATTGTGGAGACCAAATGTTCACCACAATGTAATAAAAACCTGTTATTTTGACATTGTGGGGACCATTTTTCAGGTCCCCACAAAGATCTGAGAATGTGAACAAAAAACTGAAAATGCCAAAGGTCTCATATTTAGTTTGGTTACTTATGGTTAAGATTAGGGCTGGGTAGGGGTTAAGGTCGTCATGTTGGGATTAGAGTTTTCCCCATAGAAATGAATGGAGAGTCCTCACAAAGTTATAATAATGTGTATGTGTGTGTGTAAAGAAAGCAAGTTGGGATATGTGCAAAGAAACATTCCAATGTACCTGTGCAAATAAAGCCTCAGCTCATTATTCTTTTCTCCCCACTGTAATGATACTACGACCCACCGGGTCGTTTCTCTAATATGATCCAATCCCAGACTGGCCTCCTCAGGCAACAGGCGTTCAACTGCTAATGCACAAACGCCGCCATGTAGCAATATTGTGACTGCTAACGCACAACTGCCGCCAAATTGCAAACCTGCGCCACCTAGAACACAAGCACCGCCGTGTAGCAGTTCTGTGACTGTTAGCGCACGAGGCTAGCGCACAAACGCCGCCATGCAGCAATGCTGCGACTGTTAGCGCACGAGGCTAGCGCACAAACGCCGCCATGCAGCAATGCTGCGACTGTTAGCGCACGAGGCTAGCGCACAAACGCCGCCATGCAGCAATGCTGCGACTGTTAGCGCACGAGGCTAGCGCACAAACGCCGGCATGCAGCAATGCTGCGACTGTTAGCGCACAAACGCCGCCATGCAGCAATGCTGCAACTGTTAGTGCACAAACGCCGGCATGTAGCAATGCTGCGACTGTTAGCGAACAAACGCCGCCATGTAGCAATGCTGCGACTGTTAGCGAACAAACGCCGCCATGTAGCATTGCTGCGACTGTTAGTGCACAAACGCCACCATGCAGCAATGCTGCGATTGTTAGCACACAAGGCTAGCGCACAAGCACTGCGACACAGCAATACTGCAACAGTTAGCACACAAGGCTAGCGCACAAGCACTGCCACACAGCAATACTGCAACAGTTAGCACACAAGGCTAGCGCACAAGCACTGCCACACAGCAATGCTGCGACTGTTAGCACACAAGCATGGCCACGTTGCAATGCAGCCACTTTGTTTTTAAGGAACAGCTGTGGGGCAACTTGTTAGGGAGCGATTAGCTAGGTCTTAAGCCATTGTCCCACCTATCATTTGAAGCTCTGCTCATGTGATACATGGGTCCGGATATGTCTCACATCGCTAAAGGCCCCAACCAAAATACAGCCGCACTCCAAAACAAAACGGGATGATGGTTTCACCATTGCACCCTGTTAAAAAAAAGGGGGGGGGGGGTAACCAGGCAACAAGTATATCCTGATACTTAGAACGCTGCAGTAATGAGACAGGTGTAGCAACCTGTCTTAGATTCCATCCTCCAGGTATAACCTGGGGATGATTGATCTTATCCAGAAAGAAGGACCACTCCTTTCCAACGGCTTGTGGGGAATATTACATTACAGATAGGGCTCTTTCCCCAGAACATGAAACGAATCTTCCCATCTTCTTCTTCTAAGTCTTTATAATTGGGCAGTGTGTGAATAACCATATTTAAAGCTAATTAAGCTCATCCTGTCATTAGAAGGGCTTAGTAGTTACACAGACTGATGTAAATCCACGGTACTTTATCCTAAAATGCAGAAATAAGCAGATCGATCCACTGCTAGGAGCTCAGCTTGTCGGAACTTTCAGCACTGAATCTGTATTGAAGGTCCTTTCCTTAGGTCTTTACACAGGGCTGGACTGGTGTAGCAGCAGTTTTCCCAGTGGGCCGATAGGTATGTGGGCAGGCAAAATTTGTCGTGGGGATCTCCCACTTTGGCAGAAATTACCGTAGAGGACCGTAAAGTCCAGGGATGACTTTTAATCCCCGTCCAGCTGTGTCTATACAGAATCCATTCAAATATCCTCTCATTTGTATATGTAAATACAGTCTCGTCATACTTAATGAGATTGTTTTAGTTTAAACAACTTTACACATAACTATATACACCAAAGCAGAGCATAGCAGAACAGATTTTATTCTGATGGTGTAGCACCATAAATCTTGGTGATGTTCCACAATTTTGCTGCTAATTGCCAGTTAGTCTCTGATACATGCTATATATGCTCATCTTGGGGTTGGGTTTGGGGTTAGGGTTGGGGGGGCTGGTTTGGTGTTGGTTTGCAGACTTACAATGAGTCCTGTCAAGTAAACTATACTGTAGTTAGAGATATATTAGTAATAATATTAGACTATTGTTAGAATATATATATAGTATACAGCATTACCAGCTTGCTTACCATACTGCACCTCCCCATCATGTGACAGGGGAAGTCTGAGGTCAGGTGTTCCCATTGGCTGTTAGTGACGAGCATCCCGGGTATTGTCCAGCCCCATCTGAAGGGACACTAAGCAGAGCTTCCAAATCCTCCCCACCCACCCACAGGCAAGAGAGACCTGCTAGTACCACCACACAGAGGGTGGAAGGATGGGGTGTATGAAAGCCCCTTTGTGCACCCCTCCCCTCCTGCCCCCCTGGCCTGGAGCATCTCATAGCTCAAATTTTTGTTCTCGCTAGTCCAGACCCCAGGAACGGTTCCCGCAAAGGACAGGCCTGGAAAAGGGGGCCAGCTCTCTCCCACTGGGTGCTTCCAGCGCTGGGAGGTCAACACTGTCATCACAGTAATTGTCTGATATTAAGCACTTTCCAGAAACCGGACCCGTTAAACATTTAAAGGTTCTTCGGTCTTGGCACACTTTCCAGTCACCCATTCCAGCAACCCTTATTTGTAATCGCATAGATACCAATTCTGAAATGGGAGTGCAATCATTTTATTTAATCATTATTAGATCTTCTTGACCCAAGAGTCTAAGATCCAGGAAGGAAGCAAATGATATAATAGTAAGTGGGAACTGATGAACTGGTTAAACTAAATTAAGTTAAACTAAACTAAACTAAACTAAACTTTAAACTCAAAAATGTATTCCCTTTTCCCCACAGACAGGATTTATTGGCCTGTATTTGTATTACCAAATGGCTTTCAACAGTTTGAGTTCTTCTAAAACATTCATTCACCATCTGCTTATGGTATTATCTCTGCTGTTGATTGAACACTTTGGTAACTCGTTGGTTAAGTGCAGAAAAGGTCTCTCTCCCTTCTCCATCCGAGGTGCCAGGGATCGGGGAGCATAAGCCAGAGAATTCTGCTGGCCTCCCGCCATATCCCGATTCTTGCCTCCTCCTGTTTTTTCCTCTTCATGACTTTGCCTGGGCCAAACCTCCTCTGAGTGGTCCGAAAGCGCCCAGCTGGCTCTGCCTTCCCATTCATCAGTCCACCAGCCCAGTGTCTCCAACTGGGAAATCAACACTCACACCCAGTGGGAATGCTGGTGCAGAGGTACTTGCACCCCAGCAAAGGTGATCAGTGTTTGGGGAGGTATGCTATGTGCAGAGAGGAGGGGGGCTGGTGTGTAGGGGGTGGAATCACCTAGGAATGTTGCACTGAAAACAAAGGCATGTGTCTGAGTATGAATGTCCAATCAGCTCTACCAAGACATATTGACTTCTCCTTATGACAATGTTCCATGTTCTTTTCACCATCGCTGCCAGCTTAGAACTTTTGCCATTGCCACCAATGCCACCCCCCCCCCCCCCCCCCACCCAAACAGGGTGAAATTGGAAATGGGTGAAAACGCAAACGTACCTTTACCTCTATAGCATCCTATTCAGCTTCCTGTTGCAGAGTCGGGAACCAGCCGGTGTCTCCCTGTGCCTGAGTCACTTTTCTTTGCTGAGGTTCAATCTCAATGATACACTGTTAGTATCATAGTGTACAATACACTGTAAACACAGTGCAGAGTTCCCATGAAAACCCCCTCTGAGGATGGCAATCAACAGGACCAAGATTGAGAATTACCTATTAATTATTAATTCATTATTTTGGCACATGTGAGCACTGGACATAAATCCTGCGTTCCTGCCACATTAAGAGGCACCATCAGGCAGTGAGGCAGCACACGTGTTACTCGCTCTATGATTTGTCTTTCTTGTTCACCCTGTACCCAATCTGACAAGACAGCCCCCCCCGCCCCCATAGCCACACTCACTTCTTAATCCACTAACGACGATGGCAGTGTGATTTCATGGACGTTGTGGGCTCAGACAGCCGGGGCAGCTGTAGGAAGTGGGCAAGCTCAGTACCGGACAGCCGATGTATACGTGTGTTTACATGAAAGAACCTGGAGCGGGACGATTTGCCGTAAATTGAGGCAGCTTGTTCCCGCCGGGATCCGCGATGCGCCAAGCCGATGAGCGCGACTTGTCCCTGAGTTCAGAGCCGGTACCTCAAGAAGGAGTATCACAGGTTCGGAAAGCCGGCAACCTGACAGGTATTTGGCCCCTGGGGGGAAAATGGCGGTGGTTCAGACAGATCAGGTGTTTGGCGAAAAAAGGCGCACAGCCGACGAGCATCTGTCGCGTGCGAAGGGCGCAGCCGCCCAGCGGCCTTGGCGACACAGCAGGTGTCGCCCGGTCCCCGGGGCTGAGCAGTGCCCGATCGGCGGCATAACTGCGCGGTAATTTGCCGACCCCTGAAACCGCCAGGGGCGAAACCGCGCACGGGGTGAGGGGGGAGCACAAAGCGGCTGCGACAGGTGGGCCACGAGCGAGATGTCACAGACAACAGAAACGCAGCCCAGATGGTACTTCAGGGAAGACATGTTGTCAACCGGAGTTGTTCACGCAGAGTATTTCTGGGGTGTGTTTTGTCTGCGGGGGAAAGGTATACTGTTGTAAATCATGCACCTCATGTAGTGGCTTAAACACAAATCGGTTTCTCCCGTAAAGATAACAAACTGGGTCTGTTCCTTTACAGAATGGCAGCGTGCTGACAGGGATCACGATGGATTGAGGATTGACTCGAGCCCCTAACTGGTCATTGGATGAGCCGGAACAGGCCAGGGTTTGGACGGGTGGAGGGGGGATCTCATGCTGGTTTGTTGGGGGTTTTGACCCCTATGCTGGCCTTGATCCGGGCAAATGGGGGCTCCTGGACAGCCACGGGTCACCGCCCAGTGACACATGACCAGCCACGGTTCATTTTTGTGGGACAATGACCCAACACCTCCCTTCCCCGGGCCCCAGCCTGGTCCTCATCCTGTTACAGGCCGAAATGCAGTAATGATTGTTTGTTTTTCTGGCCGGCTCTCTGCCTGACCTTTCAGGTTGGGCTTATGGGACACGCAGCACTGACCTGGAAGCTCAGGCTTAATCTGCTGACTCCGGAATGTCACCGAAAGAGAGCCGGGGAATCAGCCGGTGTCAGCCTGGGGCCTCTGGGGGTGGTGGGGGTGTCCATGCATTAGATAAAAACACACTGTGACTGGGCCAGTTTTATTACCTGAAGTTCAATCTCAGTTATACATTGTAAACATACAGTACAGTTCCCATGAAAGCATCTCTCTGATGATAAAAGATGGTGATCAAGACCAAGACCAAGATTACGAATATTACCTCTTCCATCTTAAGAATATTTAATTGTAAATTGTGTTGTATTTTAGTACATATGAGCAAAACAAAAATTGATGCAAATAAATAGAATGATTGGTGTTTGACGCTTTGATGGTTGACCAGTGCTTGAAATAGAGAAATAAAGCAATGATTTACTCTTGAAAACACATGACTATTGGTTTTGACCAGGTCATAACCAATCCTCATCCAAATCCTTGGCTCTGGAAGTAGCAGTGTGCTTGACTTCATCTCTTTTGAGGGTCTTGTGAGGTTCCTATTCATCGATGACAGTGGGAGGTCAAGTCATGGAGGCCTCTACTTATCCTTAATGCAACCTATTGGTTGGTATCAGCCAAATATGGTTGGGGTCAATTGAGGCAAAGTCATCCTCAGGTATTTACTCAGCTAATTGGGGTCCATCTACCCACAAGGTAAAGGGAGGGACTCAACTTGGCCACAGGCCATCAGTCAGACCAGACATCTATCTCATGATCTGACAGAAACCCAACCCAACTATAACTATATCACACCATCCTGCCCCACATCCTGCCACGCTCTACACAAACCCCTAAAACATACAACAGACATGGTCACTGCCAGCTTTGACTTCCATCCATCCATTTTTAGGTATCCTCTTGTCCTATTCAGGGTCACGGAGTTCAGAGCCTATCCCATAAGGTACAAGCACAAGGCAAAGAATAACCCAGGTTGGGGTGCCAACGCATCACAGGGCACACGCACCTATGGGCAGTCGGGTAACTCCAATTAACTTTACAATGTTTTTGGACTGCGTGGGGAAACCCCACGACAAGATGCAAGATCCACACACACGGGGCCAGATCAGACACTTGAACTCTGGTCCAAGAGGTGTGAGACAACAATACTGACCACCGTGCCACCATGTCACCCCACTCTTTTGGCTTGTGTGACATTTCACTCTATTTGTGTATCACATGATACAAGCATAATATATGGGAAAAAGAAACTCGCTTGATGTCAATATGTTTCTCGGTGAAGATGATGATGGCGAGGAGCACAGTCACCACACACTTCTGGGGCTGGGTGTTCGAGTGGAGTGACGCAGGTTTCCACCCAGAATTCAAATATATGCAGGTAGACTAACTAACATCTCTAAATAGGCTGTGGTATGTGTGGCCCTGTGTGTCCTGTACTGGAAAAGGGTCTGGAAGTCAGATTGGTTGGAAAATGAAGGTAACTGATGGCTGACTCTGCTCTTGTAAACCATCCATCCTCTACTGTGGATGAGATACCAGCCCACTGCAACTCTTGCAGTTCATTCATTTTTTTCGTGATTTTGTCAATGACCTTGTTGTAATTTTCATTCACTGAATTCATTATGGCTTGATTCAGGCACTTTAATAGTCAGCATGTCGTCAAAGAGCACTAAACAATTAGTGAAAATGTGACGATGGAAGGTGTTTGTAAATAAATTTCTTCTTAATTGATAACTTAATGCTTTTCATTTCGGGGGGAAATGATGAGATTTGACTGTTTAGGCAAGCCACTTATGTCTGTTGGGAGGCACTAATGAAAAAATGGATTCAGTTCTTGTTCAAGTGGGCTAATCCAGGGACTGGAATTAACTTACATCAAGGTCCTAAATCAGTAAGGGGATCTAAATGAAGTTGGAGTGCAGGTAAATAGAGGCTGTAATCCATAAGGAGTCCCTGGGAACTCCTTAGCCTTCTAGTTCCCCAATTTAATGAAGGATGAGTAGCCAATATCAGCATTTCACGGCTCACACGCGACAGGGACATCCCACAAATGTCCCTGAATGCCTGTGGAGTTCAACTAACAAGGATGTTTAAACAAACAGCACCTTGTGTGAAGGTTGCCTCAGTGTGATAAAGGCAGTGTTAAGCGGGAACTGTGCCGGCGGACCGATACGTCGGCGGACCGTCAAATGTTCATGACCGCGCCACTTTTAGGAAAGGAGGGAGATGAAGTGAGGCGACCATGTCCCCCTTGGATCATCACGCACACACACACACATACACACACACACACACGCACACACACGCCCCCCGCTTGCTCTCACCAGAGTGATGCCAATCGTGCCTGGGGGCTCTCTGCTTGCTTTTGTGAGTCCAGTGCCGAGGTCCCGTTTGGGGGCCTTTGTCCTCAGTTAATCAGGCGTAGCAAACGGAGGGACCTCCTGCTCATTGCGTATTCTCACTTTGTGGTACTGGGGTGGGGGCATCATGGGAAGTTCCCGCCGCACTGGCCTGGGGGATTGATAACGAGCAGCCTGGACACCTTGTGAACCCCCCCTCCCCCCACACCCCTGCTGCTTGTCCCCCCAGTCAGCGCCACCGCAAAGCAGCCGCATTTCTGAGCCTGCAATGGATTTTCCGACCGTTTTTGGCCCTCAGCACCCTTTCCTGGCCTCTGTACGTTACGTTTTATGTACGTTGAATTGAACTGAATTGAATTGAATTCCTTTATCGTCATTGTGCACAGTACAGATGTTTAACTGACATCACCCGACCCACAGTCCTTTGCTGCCACTCAACAAACACACATTGAAAAACTCAATCAAAACTCAAATCAAAAGGGCAGCAAGTGTGGGGCCTGAAGGACAACCGGGATCTGCTAGCTGTGTGGGAAATCATGTGGTCTGTCAACATATAGCAGATCAAATGCCAAACATTATAGCAAATATTAAAGCGAAAAATGACATAGTCTCTGGCTTCGTTTTAAGTATTATATAGAACAGAGTCAGTGTTCTTAAATGATTTATCATTTGTTGGTAATTCTCTTGCAAAGCTGATTGAGTCTGGGGCACCAGAAATTGATTCAGACTTCTCGTGATGGTTGAGATGCTCCCCTTTTGAAAGTGTTTGTCTGGAGTTCACTGACCCCCCCCCCCCCTTCCTGTTAGATAGCATCGCCATGGACCAACTGGATCACGAGTGACGGGAGGGAGGCAGACGGATGGACCAAAGGGAGCGATCGTCAGCATCCTTTATGCTGGGCTGGAGCAAAGGTTGGGTCTGGATGCTGACAGACAAGCGGGTTACCATGACAATAATTAGAGCTGACTCACCCTTTCCTAGTTATAATCCCCGAGATGCACTATTGTACAGGTGTCCTACAAATCCAATTACCATAAGCATGGTTGTAGAGAAATAGCTTATGACAAAATAGAAAGCGATCAGCATGAAAACAACGTCATCACACCTTGGATCTTTTTTTTTTTCTGTTACAATGGATTCTACGTGTCCTATGAATAGTCCTGAGAATTTTCTTTATATACTTATTTATAGCACCCCAATTCAGTATTTCAGAGCACATTGTGTTTTGTGGCTGCATGTTATATTGGGAAATTACTATCCAGAAAAAGTATCTTGGTCATCTATTACCATTAAAGAAATGTTTCTGTGACGCACTATTTGAAAAGCAGGTATTGGAAATGAATGAATGGATAGATTTTTTAAAATGCTGCCTTAAGGACTTGAGGACTGTGTAAACCTGCTGATCGCTCACAGTTCAAACTAAATTTGAGGCAAGCTGATGCTGAGGAGAAGATCTGCTTCTCCATCTGACTGGAGTTTTCTGCTAAACGTTTAACAGCCTGTGCGTGAATGGTGTGCGTACACCCTGCGATGTGTTGGTGCCCCTCCCTGGGATATTCCCTGCTTTGCACTGGTTGTTTCTAGGATGGATCCTGGACCCTCCACAACCCTGGGTAGGACAAGTGGTATAGAAGATGAATGAATGAATGAGTGAAGTTAAAAAGCGATTAAGCTTGGTCCACCTTAAGATACGGCAGGCTGGGTGAATCTGTCATTGGCTGATAAAGTGGATTTTATAGCTGTGGAGCAGATGTAGGCCGAGAAGATCTGCTTGTAGGGGCTTTAGGATGGTGACCAGGGGCTGACAGGGCCCTTGAGTGGCGGGACATCCTGCCACGGGG
Source organism: Paramormyrops kingsleyae (assembly GCF_048594095.1). Classification (NCBI taxonomy): domain Eukaryota; kingdom Metazoa; phylum Chordata; class Actinopteri; order Osteoglossiformes; family Mormyridae; genus Paramormyrops; species Paramormyrops kingsleyae. Next base: position 16,958,750 of record NC_132817.1, on the reverse strand, counting down.
GTGACACTTCTCCTGCAGGCAGTGGAAATATAAAATAACAGCAGTGGAGTGGATTGCAAGCATGTAATGGTCTTTTGTCTGCTACTATTGGAGTGTGTGGAGGCGGGGACGGGATTGGAGGGATGGGGGGGGGCCGGGGGGGCTGCGTTTCCTTCCCCACAGGGTCCCGCCACTGCCCCCACCCTCCCCGATGTCCCTGCCCCCGGAGCTCCATGCTGTGATTCTTTTTTAGTGGGGGTCCTGAAACCCTCCCATCCAGGACGCCCTTGTCAGACTCTTCAGCGCTTAGAGGCATGTTATGAGAAATAGGCAGGATCCTGTCACCACAGCGATCCTGCTCCGCTGCGAGGAGGACCTGGGACCAGACTTCCATGGCCACTGTTGTTGGACCTGTTGTCACCATTCTTAACCTAACCTGCCAAAGTAAATATCCAAAAATGAGTAAAACAGAACTCTTTCTATGACATGAGAACAGAAATATTTTCAGTTCCATTCGCTTTACGGCTTTTAAGTGAATAAATTCCCGCTATCGTGACACTAGGTGTCCTTTTCTGGTCAGCACAACAGGGAGTTTTACTGTACGCTGTGAACTCTGTCGTATATCACGCACATGTTATTTCATCACGTGACTATGCTGGTGGCTGCAATGGGCCACCGTGTTCCGTGGCTCTGTTGACTTTGCGGGGTATAAATGAACAAAAGGTGCGCAAATGCAGCCATGTTTGATTTCAAATCAATCTGCATGCACATGCTGCCTCTGCAAAGTCAATAAAATTATTATTGATGGTCTGAAAACAAGGATGTGCATGTCCAGTGGACTGCAATTGTTAGAAAGCCCTGTGAACTGCGGCCTGAAGCACATCAATCACCTTCACACTTTTCCTCATACGTTCCCTGTTTGTGTTCCTGAAATAGCAACATGGCAGCGGGTAAAAAGGATTCAGTGTGTACCAGTCTACACCGTTCTTTGTAAATTTCCTTAAGAAGTGACAAGCACAAGAATTTCAATGCACGAAAACCATGGAAATGTACTTTTTAGAATTAAGATTGTTTATAAGGAAACTGTTTGTCTTTAAATCAGTATAGTATGATATATTTTCATATATATTCACATTATTACCCTACTAGATAAGCAGTACAGATGATTGTTAGATATATATACTAAAATGAGATGTGGTGTTCAGAAAGAATTAAATAAATGCCATATCTCAAATTAGGCCTAATACACCCTGGGAAAATGCCCAAAACTGCAAAAATTTGAACAATTCACAAAGTAAAGGGCAGTTAGGGACAGTAGAGAGCGGGAACTATGTGTCACCTCTGTGTCACATTCCAGAGGGGACTGAGACAGCGAGTGCAAGAGTGCCACCCCCCAAAATCCCGTCCCATACAGCACTCGTCACTCGTGGCAACGGCACGAGTGGCACAATGGCACATGACAGTCAAATGACACCCTGCCCCCCCCTCCCGGCAAACTCCCCCACCACCTGAATAACTCCAGCTGTCTGTGTGCTCCCAGTTTCATGCAGCCTGGGAATGTACAGTATCCCTTTAGTTCTGAAAGGGAGATGGCGGGGTGAAAGGGGAAGGGTCGAAGGTCGCGTCAGGAGTCCCATGATGCCTTGCACCTGGCTTGCAAAGGAGGATGCAACAATGGAGGAGAATGTGGGACAGAGGTGTGTGCTCCAAGGAGCAGGGAACAGCGAGGTAGCGAAAGCGCGACTTACAGGACTTCCCCCGTGGCCGCCAGCGGCGACGGCTTCTCCCGAGACGTCTCAAACACCCCCTTCACATCCTCCGTGAAAGCTGTTACTTCAAAGTGACAAACTTTCCGTGGGAGACGCTTCTGAAGACAAAAGGATCGATCCGCTGATTGATGATTGATTGACAAACACTAAACGGGACCCACTTCCTTCTTCTTCTCAGCAGATGGTCTTTCTCGCATAACGCTCGCCGCGGATAAAATTTAGAACGGCGAATGCAAATGAAGAGGTGCCTAAATGAAACCTTTTAAGCTTCCGGATTTGCACACCGCGTTCTTTATGCTACTTAAATTAAATCCAGGCAAAGTAATTAACACCTCCCAAGAAAGAGTATCGCGTCGATAAGTTACGGTTCTGCATTCGGAATTGACGTTGTTAATAAAAAATCGAATAATTTGGTGATAAAACACTAAATGGGGCAAAGCAAAAACGACGTTCTCTCGCGGACCAGCTCTTTTAACCTACTTTCCGCTGGTTACTTTATTGGTTCGGAATTGGGTTAAACCAGGCAGTGACTGATGGTGCGTGATAAGCCCATGATTCGCGGGTTCGGAAAACTCATTCCCCCCCTCACCAAAAAAAGCATTTCATCGCATTGCTCTTTTCACATGGATACTAAAATTGTCATTTTCAATTAGGAAACAGACAGAATATGTGGTTGAAAAAAAAACACATTTTTGTCATTTTTTTTTTAAAGTGTCCCACACACTGCAAAGGGGAACAGACACCCTGCAAGGTGACCTATTCTCTTTAACATATCAAACATATTCAAAATTCATACTGTTATTCTTATCTTAACCGCTCATTATTTGGTAATAAGACCCACTTGCACAGTTTAAGCATTCTTTATTAAATTTACAAGACAATGCAACAACAACACTATTCATACAAAACAATTATTTGTTCATATAATTAGAAACGGAGTGAATGACATCGCATCAGTGCCGTACGTGTATCACAGACGTGGTCATCACAGTATGTTCATCTTCTGTTTACACTCAAAGCTTCAAGCAGAAAAGTGCAAAAGGCCACACTTTCTGTTTTCTGGGGTGTTTAAATCTGTAATTATCGCAGAGCAGTCCGGATGCCCAAAGAGCACAAAGCGAGACGCAATCTGGCATCGACACCGGGTCAGAACTGAACCGTTTTTGGACAAAGTGTGCATGTCCTGGCAGCAAGGTCCAATAAAGTAACTGCATGATCTTTTACCAAATTTATATGGGGGAAAAAACGACTGTCCCATAACCTAGACGTACAGCACAGTCTATGGAACCTGCCACAACATTAGGACACACACACACTTCAGTTTTTCAAAATTGATCTTTTTCTTTTTTTTAAATAAAAGAATCTTATGTATTGTCCTGTGAATGGGTGTAATTGTCATGTCGTCGTCTCCCTCCCGACCGAAGCCAAAAAACCAACCCCTGTAGGAATCTGTGGGTAGAACTGTATCATCACAAAGAATTTCAGAGGCTGACTGGACAGCAGTAAATTAGGAGGCTTGAGTCCCGGAGAATGAGCGGCCTTGTCTGGGGCTACACACTGCAGCTGCCTCTCTGTCGCCCCCCGCCCCCCCGTAGTTTATTACACACGGCCGTGTCATGAATGGACGCCGCTGTTTTACAGTATGTCACAATTACAGGACTTATCTCCCTGCCCCCCACCGACGCGGCCCGGTCTCCTGCGAGGTCCTCGCGCCGTAATTCTTCCAGAGAGGGCCAGCATAAAGGGGAACTGTTTGGGAGGTCGGCCCGGTCTACAAAGTCCTGCCTTCAGGGCCCATCCATGTCGTCCCTGGTTGTATTCTTTGGCACCAGGGGGTACAGAAACACAGATTGTTCCCCCTTCTTCAGTTGGTCAAAATTATGGAATGGCAGAAACTACTGTATACAGGACAGTTTATAGGTTCAAGTAGGGTTAGGGTTAGGTTTAGGGTTAGGGTTAGGCTGTTTTTTTTCTTTTTTACAAGCGACACTGGGGACCCTGAAGGAGACCATTATTGCCCACGTCTCCATATCAACCCATGAATTTGCTCTAACAATTTCAAGAAGTAGAAGCAGCAAAAAGGCTGTATTTCTTGCTATGGTGAGGCTCTGCATGCGTGGATTTCCATATTCAGCATCTACTAATTTGGTGCTACAGCTCAAACGTTCCATATCGTCGTGTTATTGCATTTCAGTTGCAGTCTTTCCTGGCGGATGTTTTCTCCAGGAAATTTGCCACGCGGAAGCTCGAAATCACAGCTGTAATTGTGGGAGCAGACAGTGATACTCGTGGTGCTATATACTTCCTGCCAACCTACCATTCCAGGTCAAATTATTATGCTAGATGCCACAGTTTACATAAAAGCAATATACCGCCAAGCCGTTTTTAGTGTATTTAAATCAGAAATTGTTGTCTGTACCTGAATGTTTGAAATGTGCTCGAATGAAAGGAGTTTTTATTTACTTTTCAAACTTTCTCTCTTCTATTAGGATCTTACCATGTCTGTATGCATTGACCAAAATATTATGTTTCAGCTAACAATTTGGGAACACAGAATCAATGCATTTTGACATGTTTGTTGTTCTGCTTTTTTCATCTGAAATTCAAGCATTAAACATTTCATTTCTCTTATGGGCATTTCAGTAACTGTCAGAGGCTTTTGACGAACAAGGCATTTATGTTGACCGGTTTTTTTTTTTTGCTGCCTGCATATCGGCAGTGACATCTGGCAGGCAAACTTCATGATGCAACAAGGTCTGAAAAAGGTGATTGTATCAGCATATCCTATTGGAAAGTGTACGGCATATAGAAGAGAAGCATACGACTCGAAAACCAGAGGATTCAAATCGAACAAAGCACAGAATTCCCATTTACGTGGTTGTCAGGAGACATCAACTAGCTGACACTTAATAATAATACCAAACCAAATCATGTGTTTTAGAATGTTGTCTTATTATTTAAGACATTGAAAAATTACATTGGTCTGCAGATTAATAAAGTAAATATCTAAAGAATAGTCAAATTTAAGAACACAGTTATATATAGTAAAAGGTACTTTTGAAATAAATTGAAGCCTAACAGTGCGTGTGATTTAGCCAGATAAAACGGGCTGCTTCTGGTGTTTTTGACTCAGCGAAAGGGGGCCGCGTTAAACCTTAACAACCACCACCCCCATCTGTCCCCTTTTGTTGGCTCATGTGCTGACATCACACACCGCTGATGGGGGCTAAAATCCCCCGCTTTTCCAACGGCCGCAGTTTTCAATGAAACCCACCCTGAAAGAGACTGATGTCAGAAACAGCAGCGGCCCCGTCGTCCCCCAGCATCGGGCCTTCCAGAAAATCCTATGGCCGCGTGTATTTCTCCCAGAGGCCTTAGCTACATCCACCGTCTTGCTTGTATCTCCCCCCAAATTCCCTACTCACGTGAATGTAGAAAATTCTGTTTTGTGAATACATGAGAAACGCATGTTCAACATGCATAACATTTCACAGGTATGTTCTTGGCTACCTGTTGTGCAGGTTATACGGGAATTCTTTAAAGAATCAGGGAGAAGAATAATACTCAGGAACATTGCTGGTTGAGAATGGGAGAACACAAGAATGTGTGTAAACGTTCCATACATGACGGTTTATCGCACATGTGCTTGAACTGATATATTTTATTGATATATGGCGTTTTTTGTGTTGACTCAATGTCTGACACATACGGCGTGCATTAAAAGTCCCCCCCCCCAATTCTTACTGGAATGTTTCCACAGGTGTTGCAATCTGTAGAGGGCAATGGTATAGCGAGACAGGTTACAGATTCCCTGTTACCTGAGAAGCGATACAATGTATCGTTGTCAATACTCTGCTTAAGAAGTGTATTTACTAATGACATAAGCTATATGTGGGAGTATCCCTCTCCCACAATGCTAAAAGACTGCTCTTTCCTTCTGGAAGGGCAAGAGACCACTGACACCAGGAAGAAACTAATTTATCTCAAATTGTTTCCATTTTTTTTTTCAATCATTGTTTCACTGAAACTTTTATCCCAAGCAACCTATAATATTTTATGCATGTGTGACCCTCCTGAATTATTGAAATGTATCTTGTTAAAAGGCACAACACTGGAAACTCCCCTAGGACTCCAAACAGCAACCTTCAGTTTGCATATCCATTTGCTACAATACCAGATGCCTAGTGGGGTTTCAAGTTTAAATTTTTGAATATCATCTGAATGAAACTACATAAAATATACAGCTCTGAAAAAAAAAATTAGGGGCCACAGCACAATTTTTTGTTTCACTCATTTCTCGATTTGTGGCTGTGCGTCTGTCAATAATATACATTTTTTGCAAACTGCAGCCTGGTTCTTCTCTGTTTCTCGTCTCCTTGCTTTGTGGGACTTCAGTCCTGCTTCTAGCAGCCTGATATGAACTGTCCTAGCAGTGCACTTCATACTACTTAATGTTTCCCATTCCTTTTGGTGTCATCATCCAATTCATGAGAAACTGTCAGATAGGTTAATGGTCATCTCTGCCATTAGAAAGTTGCTTCTGCCCTCTACCTGGCTGGTTTCTGGTCGTTCCCAGTGTCTCCTGCTTCACCTTATTCTTGTGCTGCTGTCTTAGAAATTTTGAACCAGGAAGCAACCTGCTGCTCAGTGTAGCCTCTGCCAGCAGAACCAGGATTAAACCAGGATTTAAAAATTTAGATTTGGTTAAAAATATAGATTGGTCTCTTCATTTTTTCCAGAGCTGCATTTTCTCAATAGAAAATTGGTACATTATTCTGGACCTCTTCAATAGAAACATTTATCTATGTTCACATGACTAGTACACCACATGACCAGTGTGGCATCAGAAATGGTCACATTTTGTCCATTTACATGACATGCTACATCAGTTATGTGCTATTGTCGTGGAAAACATATCGCATCTCCATCACACTTTACAGAGCTTGGCCTGTCATGACTGTACAGCCATTTTGTCTTTATCTATATCTACGTCCAGTTCCGGGAATGCACAATGCTGGAATAACACAGTTCTTGGGCAATCCTGGACCACAGTCGGAGTGCAACAGGACTCTGCAAAGAAATGACAGCACCCCGTTTAAGAATATCCACCATGCCCCAATGACTCTGTGGACATTGCTAAGCTCTACCGGCTGTGGGCGGGGCTTCTGAGGCAGGACACACAGAAGATCGCAGGAGACATTGTGAATTTCAGTGCTACTTCATTAGCGTGATACTTTAATTAAGGTATAGTAGACTCATCTTTTTTTTTAATAAATAAAAGACAAAGCAGAAATATCTCTCATTATTTGCTTCTTAGCTCACTGCTCACCCTAGTTAAAAAATCTTGGATTTCTATTATACTGAATGAAAATAGTGAAAAATAGCTGAAACATTCAACTGTGGAAAATGCTTTTTCAGAAGACAGGTAGTGCAGAACTTAGAAACAATAAAAGACCTACCAGGTATATATAAGTGTGTGTGTGTGTCTGTGTGTGTCTGTATGTTTGTGTGTGTGTGTGTGTCGGTACAGTATGTGTGTGTGTGTGTGTGTGTGAGAGAGAGAGAGTCACGTGACTCTGCCAAATATGGTCACCGGTTTTTGCTCATCCATTTGCTGTTGATCTGTTTCCTCCTGTTTAGTTCATCATACTGCTTCTCCAGAACCATTCAACCTACAAAGACACATAAATAAAACACTCTGTTAGGACATGCTGTACACAATGAGTTTTCATAATGACTGGATGATCCGAAGGGGACATCCATCCATCTTCCATAACTGCTAATCTGGTAGGAGGTGACTGGGAGCCTGTTTTCCATCGCAGTAAGCACTGGGCACAGGGTGGGGGGGGGGGTGCATGTCATGGCGAATGATTCGTTCTTCTCAAACTAATCTTTCAAGTGAAGGAGAAGATCATTGTAAATCCGATGATTTGTTCAGTCGCTCCGCTGATTTGTTCAAAAAGTTATTTTTTTTTCACTGAATGATTCCTTATTCAATTCAGTCACAAGTAAACTCAAATTATGCTCTTCACAACCAACAGATAAAATATGTACGAAAAAAATTACATGTTTAACTATCTATGAATATAGACTACCAACTGAAGTAACAATTTTTTCAAATCAAAACCATTTTATTATGTTTAATTAATTACAATGAGTTAAACTTAATTAATTACAATTAATTAAATGTAATAAATTACAGTTAAATGAACACAGAAAGCAAAATATCTGTCCCCTGAGAGCAGAAAACATTCAAGGGGTAGTGAATGAATCAATGAACTCTCCTGAATGAATCTTTTAGTTGAAAGAACTCAATTTGGATTCAATGAAAAGAATCATAAGTTCCATATTTAGACGCCAGTCCACTAAAACCATGCACAGCCTATAGCTTGTTCACTGTGCTGCTCCAGCCATATTCTGTCTTTTAATTTTCTCTTTAGGTCTTGCGTTCCAGAACATGATGAGCAATAATTATAATGCTTCGTGCTTTAATGTGGATGCTCGCATCCTCTGAATTAGTCATGCAATTTTTAACATCTGACAATTAGCACTTATTAACATGCAACAAAAGCAATTATAAAAACCAGGTGATGGACTAATGTATTGCACCACATGTCATTTTTCAAACTGTACACTATACTGATTACCATATTAGTTTATACTAATTTCTATATAAAATTATATTAATTGTTGCATTTTATATACAAAGAAATCTTTCAAGATATCACTGAAATTAATAATAGACTGAACTAACTAATATAAAAAATAAATTAAATGAAAATCAGCATTCACTCACTCTCTGAATGAACAGCTGCATTCAAGCCCTTGGTATACTATTATATGACCGATTTACCATGTTTTACCATGATGTGCAGGACACCATAGATATTTCAAATCTGTAAGAGTTTAATATGCCTCATTTCTGCAACTTTTATGTATCTGGTTTGGCTTTAGCAGCATGCTTTTACATGTCAGACACATTGGGTGTGTTCAGTGTACAGCCACAATGTGCTTTTCCCAGTGGCCAGTGAAAATATTTGAGATATAAATCCGTAAATTTGTGTAGGAAGAGTGGCACTGTGATAGCTAAGCTACAGGCTGGCGTCCTGGGCCTCACAGCAACACTGCACACGTGTTTCCCCAGCTGTCCTCGTTCCCTGATGAGGAGCCTAACAAGTTTCTAATAGCCCCCTCTCCCACACCCACCCCTGGGCTGGTTTGCCCGCCTCGGGACCTCCTTCCCAGCCCCTGGAGGGGACTGCCACCTAAAGTCCGCACCCGGGCCGTCAGTCATGTCTCCGCCAGACAGGGTCACTGGGGTTAAAATCGATTCTGTGACCCACCTGGGGAGCCCGGCCGCAAGCTGACTCAAAAAATTTATATCAGGGCAGGACTGGCCCACCACCCACGGCTAGGCTGGGCTGGCCACTCCCACCGCAGTGACAGACCCAACAGAAGCTGGTGGAGTGTGAGTCCGGAGCTGCTGACCCTGCAAGCTGACCCCTTCAAACTTCAACTGAATTGTTCTGACAGTTTCCACGGTGACCAGGCACCCCAAGCTTATCCTACTTACTGAAGGAAAAAAAAACTCAAAGGGGTGCAGAATCTTTATAATCCACTAAGTATGGATGCAAACGTTACACCTTCCTCTTATGCCTTTCCGACTGGGGTGGGGGGGGGGGGGGGGTCCTCTCTCCCACTAAGTTTAAGTAGAGTATTAATATGAAGTGAACAACTATCTTACAATTTTACTTTACTCTTCATTTTACATTATAATTTAGGATGTTCTTCAACACTGAAGAGAAAATGAATAATCCAGAATTAATAACAAAACATCAGATTTTTATATTCTATTAGGCTAACATTTCAATCCCTCGCACTGAAATCTGATATACCTTTTCCGCCACTATCACAAAAGTTACCCTTGCTTATGTCCTGCCTAACGTAACATTTTTAACAACAACAAAACAAAGGCAATTAAGTTAAATGAACAAAGGTAGGAACATTTTCACAGCAAATTGTTAGGATCGTAAGAATGTACAGTGAACCGAAAAGAGGGTTTTTTCATGTAAGAGGTCTTTCTGACACTTTGGCTATAGCCAGAAAGCCCTAATTAAGTCCGAAGCTCAGAAACGGAAGCGGAGAATCCCTTGGCCATGACGTACAAGTATAGAAATTCGCAGGGAAAAAAAATGCATTCATCTTTTAGATTACGATCCGCCGTTTGTTTGAATGGGACTTTTTGCCTTCCCTCCGATGATTACCATATAATTCCTGTCACTTTCTTTTAAAGCTGCTGTTTGGCTTTGAAATGTATAAGCGCCGGAGGCTCAAGTGATCGGGAGTAACAGAGAAGCACAAGACTATCCATCCCAAACACACGCATGACCCTATTCGTCGCTACGACAAACCTGTTTAAACTCCTTGTCTTTTTTTTCATAAAGGCGAACTTTGCAGTTGATCAAACTAATAGCCCGACGCTCTTAAAAAATCGCTTGGCACAGCTACGACTTTTTGTCATATTTTCTTATTATAGTTTCCATCTCGCACCGAAGCTAACTTAACATTCTTAAAACTGTATTAAATATCACAAATTCCCCAAATGTTTTTCAGCACGGTTTGTTCAAAGGAGGTGCGTGTGATTAAAGTTACATCATGATCCTATACCACGGAGAACTTTCTTTTTTTTCCTGGACGATGCGTCAGTTTGTCTCCCTGTGGGGAAAATCATCTGCTGAGAATGTCACCGAGCTCCAATGTTTGATCTCCGCCCTTAAACCTTACAGCACCGTAAATTATCTAAAGTGTCACATAATCGATACGAAAGACCCAGCTGTCACAGATATTCCTGGCTGGGGAATTATAAGTTGATATGGCACCACGCCAAACTTACTCTCCGTCTCGGACATCGAGCGTTAGAAATAGCAGCTATTCATTATTTTTGATGTTACTAACTTTCTACACACTTACTAACTACACGCTTTACTCACACCAACAAAAAGAAAATAATAAATGATAATGGATAATGATTAGGTATTTTGTACCGCAAGTCAATATGTTGCGGTTGTAAATTTAAATTATATGTAGAATGTAAATTGAATAACAATGATCTTATTATTGTAGGAAAAAAAAAAGGTTGCAGAGCCAAATATCATTTCGCGCGTAACTTATCTCTCGCTTAAAAGTAATCGCGCAGTTGTACAGAAGGGATAATTGGACATGTACATGTTGGGAGTACAGTGGGTTCCTTGTGCTGTGTGTGGTAGCTGATGGACTTCTCCAGCAGCAGAGACAGTGAAATCTCATCCCGCAACCAGATTCTTCTTTCTGGGCGCTGTCATTTCGCGGAGGGGGGACACAATGACGAGCCAGGGAGTGATAGAGCTCTGATCTCCACGATGAGGAGATAACCAGCTGATTAAAATGGGTCGCTTGTTCTCTCCGGTCACTCGATCGGCGTGCGAACTCCCCTTATTTACAATCAAATGTAGTGAACGAGCCCCGCGCAGCCCGCCGCACTTCTACCTTTGCCCCCCCCCCCCCGACTCCCCCTCCCCGCAACCGCCCCCCCCCACCGCCCCAGAGTTCCCCGAATTCAACTTACTCCCTTGCAGGTGCAACCGAGCAGCAACCAACTTTGAGTGCATCGCAGGCTATAACTTTTTAAAACGTACGTTTATTGAAATCGCAGCAATAAATTAATCTACTATAGACATTGTTTTAAAATGTTTTGCACACTTATGGTAGGGGCACGTGGATGCTTGCTCAAAACCTTTAAAAGCAAAATAAATAAATAAATAAAATAAAAAATAAGATTTAATCAGATGATTTAGGCTACTTTTATTTTCCAAAATGGCAAATACTAACGCCTGCTACTCTTATGGTGCAAAGAAATGTTTATTGAAAAATAACAATAATCGGTCGTGATTCTGGGTGTGGATGTGAAGCACGTAATTGAAAATGAGTGTTGTGTAATTAACAGGTGATGACTATTTAGCGTTTCGGTACCAAACGGTACAAAATACCGGGAACAGCATACAGTTAATCATCTTATGTTTTTCTGTTTTGGTTAAGATTTAAAAAAAAAAAAAACCTAGCACTGTCCGTCAAGTAGGCTAACGTTGTGTCATTACTTTTAGACACTGGGACCGCACGTGGACATTTAATTAGGTTGATGAAATTCATGGAAAATTTATGGATTCGACATAATCGAGTTTTGCGGTTCTGTCTGTATGCGAATGAAGAACCAAGCAACTGGAGAATAAGAAATTGCCTTTGAAAAGAAGTCATGCATGTAATTGCGTATATTTAACACAACCATTTAAAATCAGTGATTAAGAAGACATCCGTTTATTTGACTGTATTTCCCTCTTGGTCACGTGTGATTCGAGACGATTACAATATGCATAGTACCACACAATATATATATATATATATATATATATATATATATATATATATATATATATATATATATATATATATATATATATATATATATATATATATATATATAATTTTGGAAACCATAAATTTCATGCGCTTTTTAAAAACAATGTATCATGCAAGACATTTGTGATTAAAAAAAACTCAAGGTATACATATTTAATGAACCGTTCGTCACATTCATTTACGAACTGATTGCACTAGCTAATCACATATACGTCGAAGTTCTTACAATGAACGTAATGCGCAAAACGTACGTGTTTCGAAAGAAAAAAAAACTGATTGGAAATCATGCGTATGTCCATTGCGTACCATCTGAGTACCACATCGTTTAATATGTTGAGCATAACAGTAATTTGACCGTTTTTATTCAGTTAGCGAGACTGTAAACACGTCCACGCGTTCGGGGGAGAGTTTTACCCTCTCTTCCATTCAGACCACTCTGGCTGCGCCAGAGAAGTAAAATGAGCCTTTGTGGGCTCCATTCAGAATCCAGACCAACTTTTGTAAACCCTTTATTCTAAAAGCACACAAAAGGCCAATCTTTTTATAACTAAATAGGGTAACGAAGTATTGAATTTTAGCAATGGATTTAACTGAAATACTTGCTCCGGACAAGACTTAGGGTAAATTTTATAGACTATTCCATTTTCCTTAAATGCGATTAAGACCATTTGCGGACTTTAATATACAATCAAATGTCAAATGTTCCCAATCATACAAGAGCACTAGCTACTTAATAAAATCAGTGACCATGTAAACTGGCGTCTATGGTGATTATATTAAAACAGTCGAATGAGACTTTCTGATGCAATTTAAATATTTCTTTTTTACGGTTAGCCGAGGACACTGGGGCAAAATAAGTGAAAGAGAAATTAACAGGAATACAAACACAAACAATGAAATTCTTAGTGATTGATAAAAAAAACTTTTTACTGTGGAAAGCCCCCAGCTGAACTATTAAGGCACTTAATGTATCTCTGCAGTATAATAAAATAATTAGGCTACTGATCATCTTTGGAGCTGATATGGTGGAACCGATGGGCTAGGGAATTTGTTTTTTTTACAGGGAAAGATATTACACTCCTTGGACTGATAGGCCTACCTAAGAACTCAATTTGTGATGCCTCTAGCCTGTCTCGTGCCCAGTTGTTCACAGAAGGCTGCTCATTTAAATGACGACGTTTATATGTCACAGGTGGGTCTGTTTAAGAGAAATAACACATTTAAACAAATATTTCATCTTCTTCTATTTGTACTTTAATATGTTTTGTAAATGTTCAAAATAAGATGCTTGCGTTTTTAAAGTGGGTGTTTAATTCCAACCTGTCGGTCCAGTACATGAACCGCTCTTTCGCCTGTCCTTTTCACAAAGTGTATGACGCAGCTGAAGTTATAAAAGCTCACAAAACTGCTGTTTTTATAGGGCGGATCTTAAACAGACATTCCCCCGGGGTACAATTGACAAAAGATAGACACTTCGTCACAGGCTGTTTTCAGCCATTACAGGCTCCGATCAAACGAGGTTTATTGTAATCTATATTAATACCGGGATGGCAGAGTTCCAGCGTCCATCGGCGGCATAGACTCTCTGCCAATCAACAGCACAAAAAAGAAAAAAACGATCTGTGATGAAAACTGTTTAAAGTTTGCCTTCGTATAATAACATGGGGGTCAGGGATGTACTGGTGTTGAGGTCTTAGTGTGATAGATTTCGTGCACAGTTAAAAAAAATTCTTGCAAAGATATAGTTTAAATAATCATTTAAAACATTAACACATTTGCACAAATTCACAACAATTTAAAAGAATTGCAGAGAAGATAAACTTAGTAACCACGGCTCAGTTCTTGGTGCCTTTTAACTAATGCATTTACACTTTGTAGCAATGCAAGATTATATGGGAACTTTTAATGTTGTATGCGCCCTGCTCACTATGCCTCTTCCTGCTGATGCCAATAGTGTACCTATTACTTCTGCTTCACGCGACTGCCCCCCCCCCCCTTTTCATCAGGCTGATGCCTTGCTGCATCAAAGCATATATTGTTCAAAGCATGGGGTGAACTAATAGCCGTGGATACATAGGAAGACTACTGTCCTTACCGCCGCGGCGTTTTTAAAAAAGTTTCAATAAATAACCAATAACCAACAAATTACATCTCGATGACTTTCTGACCTTGCCGACCCTTTAAAAATCATTGTTAGTTCGAAAACTTTCGATCACTCATCACCTGTTTCTAAGTTTTTCTAGTTGGTGGTTATTTGAAATCTGAACTATTCTGCAGTAGATTCTTTAAATATAAGTTCTGACAATAGAACGTGTAAGTGTTCTAAACTTTATGTCTTTAGTATCGAGATGTAACAAACGCCATCTATAATTAAGCTCATTTGACTAGTACTCTGCAGTCGGGGATTGTGGAGGTCTATCATGTAATTGTCTTTCGCGACGTTTCTAAAAAAAAAGTTATTAGAAGTTGTTAATGGACAGTATTGTATCCACATCCGTCTTTAAGATCCCGCACTCAACGAAATTAATGCTAATAATCAAGGCGGTCAAATGGTGTCCCCCATTTGGGTATGTTCATAAACAAATATTTTAATCAGTTTTTAATCGGTATCGGTATAATTTGTGGGTGTTATTGACTCGGTCAATCAATGATATCTTTCACAATATAATGACAATACTTACTTTGTTGACCAAATTAACAAATTATTGATAAGTAGTTAAATTAAGTCATTCAAATGGGGTTACAACACAAAGCTAACATAGAAACCACAAAAGATCAAAACTGATTATTGCATCAGTTGTATTCAATTTTCTCTTTCAGGTTATCCAATTATTTTTATTTATTTATTTTAATTATAAAGTGGCATTAGAATGGGAAGTGCAATAACAAGTCTGATTTTATCACGATACCAACCATTATTTTTAACAATGCACATGTGATCAGAGGTCTATTAGGTTTAAGCCATGGAACATCCGTTAAATGTACGCAAATTATACTACGGTAATGATGCAGAATGTTCGCAGCGTAAAGTAATCGAAACCAAAAGAAACTCCAAGCACATAAACTTCCCTAAACTTTACTGAATATTGACAAGGATGCCTGTTACTAAAACCAAAGGAAACACTAAATTATTGCTAGTATTCATTAAACAGTGTCAGCACTCTCGGACAGAAAAGCAGAGATGAACCGTTTAATCTCCAAGCACCGGTGGAGGATGTTTTCTCCTCATTATTGTAGATCGTTTTGACACTATCTAATCTGCTGAATGGTGGCGTCCATTTAAATGACACCATATTATGAATTGAAAGCCATCTTTGGTGCTGTTATTATTATTTAAATTACTGTTACATATCGAAATAATGCGTGCGACAAAAAAACGCAACGTCTTCTGGTAGTTTTCACGATGCGCTCTTGTGAACTTTGAGACTGTCGGTTGTGTCCAACCACACATGTATGGCATTATAGTAAAACGGCAGTTATTCCACTCCCTCGGTCCCCGCAAAAAAATACAGAATGATTTCTAAATTAGGATTACACACGGTGTGGAACACGTTTACCTTTTAATCTAACAAATAATGTTTAAGAACATTATAACAATGACTGTGATGATGGGGGGGGGGGGGGGGTTGTGGTTAGGCTCAGAGGTCGAATGATTTGTGAGGCGTGCATAGGCCCGCGCATGGAAAAGGGAGAGAGAGAGAGAGAGAGATGATGCCATGCTGGCTGACAGTGTGAGTTCTATTGAACAGGCTGTGCATTTCGGTCGCGTGAAGACCCCCATCTCCACCCAGCCACCCACCCCACATTAACCCCCGCCCCTTTCCCTGCACCTGCACTGGGTCAGAGAGCAGCGGCCATTCACCAACGACGGACTGTTAAAAGAGACGACATCTCTGGCAGTTTGCAATTCTGCGCTATCTCGGAACGTTACGCCCCCGCCTACGAAGCGAGAAAAACACCACAGTGCGGTTTTGCAGAATAATGTTATTTTTAGGGAGCCCGTGGCTTTATTTACTTAAATTAATTAATTAAAAGAGCGAGTCATTATTCATTAATAAATACTTATGCAGCGAAGGCCAATGCAATCTCGCCAGCTGACGGTTATAACTTTTGAGTACGACATAACAGCACCCTATTAGGTTACTTTACTAATATATTAATTTCCAAATACCGTACAGGACGGTATACAGCCACATAGTCATGACCATATATACAGGGACGAAATAAAGGTAATTTGTGTGTCTTCTTGAGTGTTTGCATTTTTGCAGAAATAAGGCAGACCCATCCCCAAATGTCCTTTGTGAAGCGAAGGGCCGTGACGTCACAGGAGTACACATAGGCATACAGTATGAGTAAATCTGGCAGGACACGATAAGATTCTCCGGAGGAGTTTTTACTTGTTAAGAACATTAATTACTTATCACTTTCCAGTGTATTTCCCAGAGCGCGCTCCAAAATGTATCCCATCTGGCGGTTTCAGTCTCGGTTAAAGGAGGTTGCCGTACTTCTCAGTTTTTAAATAAACAGCATGCTGACTTTGATAATTATGACAAACGACTTTGCTGCAAGGGTTTTGCGTGAGGTATCAAATACTACACACCCGGGGAGCGTGCAGCCATAATCCAGGCCGCCGTATAGGCTACCATAATATAGCCTATGTTTATGAATTATTTTTTACTGGAGAATAGATGTGTGTCGTTCTAAGACAGTGGGCCTGATGTCCTATGAAGCACATTAAATGCATGTACATACAAAGAAATTAAAGCAGGCGACACAATATTTGATACCGTAAAGCCTGACAGTGTTTGATTTTAAAAGGAAAAT
Source organism: Paramormyrops kingsleyae (assembly GCF_048594095.1). NCBI lineage: Eukaryota > Metazoa > Chordata > Actinopteri > Osteoglossiformes > Mormyridae > Paramormyrops > Paramormyrops kingsleyae. The sequence continues at coordinate 16,941,726 of NC_132817.1, read as the reverse complement.
CTGCCCAAGCATATGAATTTTAAGCTAAAGTAAACTAAACTTGAGACGTGCAAAAAAGTTTCCAGTGGTTTAACTGGCGCTAAAGAATCGCACAGTCTGAATTTTTTCACCTGTTGCATTAGCTACAAGGAGCAATATTTCCATCCATGTCAAAATCACCAAATACAATGATGATAAGCAAACTGTAGTTTTTTTGCGGGAGCTGCTAAAGTGGTCTTTGAATTCACAAAGTTTAGGCCTTCAGCGAAATGGCACGTTCCGGATATACATGAATTTTTTTTCTAGAGGAAGCCCGCTACCACAAATCACTAAAAGCTATTTAATTCAACGAATTTGATTTATATTTGTCGTTAAAGTATCGAAATCCTAGCATTGTTTTAGTATTAGGCATTTGTAGGTTATTGATGATCTTATTCGAACACTCCATGAATTCTCGACGTAATTCTAGCCTATAGGCCTACTTTAAGAAATAATTCCTCTTTAACTGAATACAGAAATATGGCGAGATTATTCATAAGAATTAATGACAATCTATTACCACAGTGCGCTATAAGACCCACAGTTTATCGAACGGATTCCGCTATTACAAGTAGATCGACTGCTTGTGTAAATAATTAATTGAACCACTGCTCCTTGACCCTATGAAAGTCCAGTAGGGACGCATTTGTGGTAATAATACTTTGCAATGAGCCCTCGTCAAATATTCATTTAGCGGTTAATGTGAGCTTTTCTCCCCAGAGACCCCATGTAATAGAAGCTTCCCGGCTTTGGCAAGGGACCGTGCTAATCTACGTCTGCGGTTCGGCAAAATATTTTAACACCCGTCAGATTTGAAGCGCTGTTCAATTCTCCAGGGATGCCCATCTTAAACACTACTCGGTTCTTAAATACACACGGCCGTTGACATTAAAAAGTACCCCTATCAAATACATTAACGCAATCTGACTACATTTATTGCATTTTAAAATTAAAAACAGAGGTACGAAAAACAGTAAAAATGTCAAGGAATACATTAACCAACAAAATACGTTAGCGCGCCCAAAAGGTTTTTGCACACTTTGTGACACATTATAGAAAGGTACAAATCAACTTTACATGCAACGGGGTAACAAACTTAAATAAAACATTGTAAATGTTGTTAACGTGTTTATTTAACCTTTTCTTGATATTCTGGCTTCATATAAAATTAAGGCTTGGCTTTCTGATAAGTGTTTTACATTAAATATCTTCAAGAAGTTTCAGTTTGAGGGAAAACATCAGTCATTAATATCCACATTTTCCCGGAGATATTCGCATATGCAGACATCATTCTAAAAATTCTAGCTGACATTTTAAACAGCAACCTGTTCAGTACGTAAAAGAATTACTCTTCATTAGCGGCACAATCAATATTTTTATTTTTAAAAATATTACAGGTTTTTAAATATTGCATCGGTTCCAAAACTGAAACGCGTTTATCACTGATTCTGAACTTACATGAGGTTAAGTGGAAAAATGTGCTTTCATCTATAGACTTTATACGTCCCGGTAAATAAATATATCCGTATTTCTTAAAGACTAACACATTTATGAAATGCTACTTCAACAGCCACTGGTAAAAAAAAGATCTTCGAGCTATAAGCAGCAGTGGAACTTAATTGGAGTTACCGATGACAAGGAAAAGCAAGTGATTACCTGCGAAAATTAACAAAGAAAAAACGTAAGTGACACTATATAGCACCTTACAATGTGTAATATTTTAAGTGGATCCTTCTTTCAAAAACTAGGACGAGAAATTGACTGCTCGTAACACACGGTGGTTTTTAAAGATCCGAACTTCAGAAAATAACACACAATCATTATTAAGGCCGCAAAATTAATAACAGGGAAAAAAAAATCTCCGTGCAACGGTTCAATTTCAAACAAGTATCGTGCCGTGCTTGTTTTCAAGAAACAGCTCGTCTTTCGCACACTACATGAATGCCAATTGAAATGGTTCACGTTACAACCAAAAGGGGTGGTTTCAAAACCAGCACTAACATTTCAGAAGTTTAGATACCAACACAACCAGCAGATTAATGCCACGGTCGGGCCTAAATATATGTCACGTTAAGTGTATTTTATGTTTAAGCAATTTTTAAATTCCCATGTAGGTATCTATAAATTATTCTATTCGTTTTAGTACTTCAGCAACGTTACTAGCGAATTGACTACAGCAAATAATTACAATCAAAACTCAAACAATATACGTGTATCCAAATTTCAAAAATTTATTATTTTCAAACTCTGCATATTGAAAAAAACTGAACCGTAACTGTTATAAAGATGATATTAGTTCAAATATATATGTACATGGAGTGTGAGCGACTGTCCTAAACAGTGCCAATTTTTAAAATACAACTACAGAACTTAAAATTGAAAAATAAAACTAAATATCACAATAAATTTACAGAAATATTACAAACCATGAGAAATAAAGAACACAAACTTATAATATAAGAAATGAAAAACAGGGGACGAAAATATAAATTAACAATCCGTGTAACTGTCTGTCCTTTCATATATGCAAAAATTAAAACTGTTTAGTTTGCCATAAACCGTTAAGGATACACTTTTTACCTGATTCTTTAAACTTTTTTTCCCTTTGTAAGTTTTGCGATATTCAAACCAAACTGAACTCAAACAAACGTTCTGCGATTTCCACATTTGAAATGCAACAACTTTTTTTTTTTCATCTACGAACATTAGGCATTTTCATTTGCTATATGTCTGATAAATACTGTACAAAAGTTGCTCGGAATAATAAAACATTTAATCGATAGACATTTAGCGTTCCACTAGAACATTTCCTGGAAAATAAAAAAAGAAAAAAGTTTGTGTTCTTTCCTTGAGTTCTGTACAGCTTTCCCCAACCCAAAATGTTCTGTACAAAAATAGTCCAGTTTCTGTAATAAACTTTAGCCTACATATGCGACAATGGGAGCGTGCCATTGATTGCTGTACCGGGTACTGGTGCGGTCTGGTAATGCTGGGGCATGTGCAGTCTGCTCTGGGCCGTTTGTTCTGGCACTTCAGCCCCCGGTAAGTACATACTGATCATGTCCCGAAGGTCTCCGGTCTGACAAGGAGGAGCCCTCGAGTGAGTGGTAGATGTGACCACCGGTGGGCTCGAACTGGACTCTGACTTGACCACAGAACCCATGGAACCAAGCGTCATTCCCGGGGTACTCTGCTGGGAGTAGGACATGCTATACGTGGGCGATCCGTTCATGTACGTCTGCGAGCTGGTCATTGAGTTGTACTGCAGCGCGCTCATATCATAGCGATGCATGGGTTGCATTTGCGCCGTGTTGTGAGCGTTCAACCCGGGGTGCTGCGGGTAGCCAAGCTGTTCCTGCATCATACCATAGCCGCCGTTGGTCCAGCCATTCATATGCGCATAGCTGTCCATCCTCTGATTGACCCCAGCACCCAAGCCAGCCCCCACACCTACACCGGCGCTCATAGCATTACCTCCCGGGGCAAGAATCCCACCTGGTAGGGTGTATTTGTCCTTCTTCATCAGTGTCTTGGTTTTTCGCCTGGGCCGGTATTTGTAATCCGGGTGCTCCTTCATGTGGAGGGCACGGAGGCGCTTCGCTTCGTCGATGAACGGCCGCTTCTCGCTCTCAGATAAAAGTTTCCACTCTGCCCCGAGTCTCTTGCTAATTTCCGAATTGTGCATTTTGGGATTCTCCTGTGCCATTTTTCTTCGCTGCCCTCGTGACCAAACCATAAAAGCATTCATGGGTCTTTTGACTCGGTCCGGACTGTTTTTCTGGTTGTTTCCAGAGGAATTAGAATTACCCGTACCCCCGGAATTTGTCTGAGGGGCGGGGGGCTTAAGATCGGTTTCCATCATGCTGTACATTCACGCGAATTCTGTGCAACCTGCTTCACCAGAGAAAGAAAGTCCAAACCGTGGCTCGTTCGGCGTTGTTACCTTAATTTTCAGTAACTTTTCTGAAATGGCGAAGAGTTTTTCCCTTCTCAGAGCCGGTCCTGTTGTGTCCACTAACTTCTCGCTTGGTGTTTTGGAATCAACAAACTACTTTTCCCTTTTCAGAGGAGTCTTGACAACTCCAGATACTTTTTGAACAAGTTAATAGACAACCATTCATGTGATGAGGGCTGTCAGGGAATAAATGGGTTTTACTTGACCAATCACAGAGCGACTGCTCCCTCGGTAAGGATTGTGCCTTTTATTAGCATAAAGGGGCGGGGTTACTCGCGGTCAGCGGCAGCACCGCGAGGCAGACGCAGTTTTAAAGTCAGCCAATGCAGTCACATATTTATTCCCTCATATTTATTGATGTAGCAAGTGTTAAACTAACGAAATTTTAAAGCGCTGGGACGCTGCAGAATTGGTTCTCGCTCAAACCATATAAAATACATGCGTTTTAAAGTTCCACTTCGGAGCTCGAATACAGCGCATACTTTTCTCGCCGTGATGTAAAGGAAAGGCGTTTGGAGAAGGAACTGCAACTGTCTGTTTAATATCTATACATATCTTCAAAAATACCTAAAGTTTTACACGGACAAGTTTTGGTATGCTCAATGTCGGTTTCTTATACGCAAATTATTTACATAAACGTTATATTTTTAATGAAAAGGTTTGATTTATACTATAACTTTTGTTATGTATGTTTGTTATTTCAGTTAGTTAAACTTTTAAAATAATAAATGGAACTATTTATCAAGAAGAAACAACGAATTTTGCTCCTGTGTCTAATAAAGAACGTAAAATGTGAAAGCGCCGGTAATTCATCTTTATTGCGTTATTCACGATTAATTCGTGAACATTACATTTTAAAACTCAGTAGTAATTATCTTCATGCAACTTGAACTGGTGGGTTCCACTGGAACTGATTATGCAGATAACATTAGCCCCACAAATCTCACTAGTTAGGAAAATATAGGGTAGCTTTCTCATTTTGAAATAGTTAATAAAGTTAAAAAAAAGGCCTGTATAAATTAAGACAAGACGCATGACAGAAGCCCTGACAGAAACGTCCTTCATAACACTGAATAAAAGATCATGTTGTGCTTTCTACATTGTATACAGTCTTGGTTAGGCCTACCTAAATGAAAGAGAATGCAAGTAAAAAAGGCGGTTAACTGTCAAGGACTTTCTCAGTCAGTCTTTGGACTGAGAGAACATGATTTAAATAGTCTAATAGAACTAACAAACAATTTACTTCGGCTAACTTCAAAACGTACAAAATTAAGGGATTTCTGAACCATTCCTGCTCCACAAAAATGACAATCCAAGAGTTCTCAAATTGTGTATCAAGTCTGCACTGTACTGAACTTAGATGTGTCAGCGGTACCACTCGGACGGACTACACAGTTTAAAGAGCTATAGAGCTACAGAGAATAGACTCCGGCTGGTACTGTAACACTGTTATGAACAAATAGCGCCGTCTACTGGTTAACTATTGTTGACGAAAATAATTTTTATCTTAACTGGGAAGAAACAGAAATCCGCAACGATACACTAGACAATTATAATCTTCCCATAAAAAATAAGTAGCCTATATATTCATCGGATTTCGAGGTTTTATAAATAGTTCAGTTCTCATTTGGTATGGTTTATGTATTTATTTTATTTTAAATACACACTAATTGCGATTATGTAAAGAACATTAGGTTTTAAACAGGCTTTGTGATATAAAATGACATGTATAACATTTACAGAAGAATCGTAAATTTACCAATTTGCGCTAAACAGATGCAGTCATCGGATTAATAGCAATGTCACTGTAAGATGTTTTTAATAGACAATAATTTTCTAATATGATAGATTGTCTCGGATATTTAACTGGAACATAAAAAATGTTGTTGTGCTGTTTCTATAATTTACCATGTAAGATATTCCAATATATATGCAGTAAAACGTAAGCGAACCTTATTCTAAGAATTTCGCTTTACAACGGAAAAATATTTTATTCGGCAATTTCAAGATAACAAATTTTGTCTTTAAATACATAAAAAACGGTATAATGCTATTAAAAACACACATCAGTCACGCGCAATGGGCGCACTCGCGCGTATTTTTGATTCATTTTATTGCATTTAATTTAAAATTATGTATCAAGATTACGTTTACAATTTCAGTATAATTCAACGAGAAATAGCCAAATATCGGATTATCATGATGCTTGTTAAATCGCTTTTCTTTCCACATCTGCATTTGAGTGCTTTCCCTTCCACTCCTTAATCTTCTTATGGAAATGTAGAGGAGCCGTGGGGATCCTTCAGACCCTCGAAGAATGTTCTTGTTAACTGGATTTTTTTTCTCGTATTGCCAAGCAGAATACATTTTGACGACCAATGGTGTTTAAAGAAACAGTGTTTAATCACCAACAGCCACGACAGACGTACATGATTAATGCTCTCATTATATGTAAGAAATCTTAATGTAAAATTAAATATCTCAAACATGACATGGCGTTTTGCCGCAGATATTCTAATAGGTGCTGAGTTGCACTTTTAATTTTTTTTTTTTTGTAGATTTTGTATTTGTGTATACAACGTAAGCATTCAAGGCGCTTGTATAATAAATTATTTATATTGAAAAACATTTCCCCGGGAACATTACAGACATCACAGAGTATTCTGTTACTCATATTCTTATAAAAATTGCATGTTTAACTTTTTGCAAGTTGGAAGATAATTCCTCTGCAATCTGTTGAACTATAAACGCTAAATTAAAACGCTGACAGTGAAATATAAAAGACACCTAGCGAGTTTGTATATGAAATTTCCTCCTGTAATCACCGTTTTCGGGGGAGTTTGTTTTCAAATACCAGCAGTTTCATACTTTGAAAACCAAGGGCCTGTACACTTGAATTCGCCCACTAGGGGCCGAACAGGTGACAATCAGGAAACGCCAGGTGCAGGTCATTAAGGAAAATTAAAAAAAATTAGTTTGAAACAATTTGGGGAGTACCAACCCAAAATACATTCACATACACCATAAATAGTATCAAATAAATTACTATGGGATTGTTATATAATCAATATAATTACTACAAAGCATACTACGGATTAATACTAATTGAATAATATGAACTTTATAATTTATATGATTGCATAATAGCAATCCCATAAATATGCTTTCGTGCATGCGCGAACGTAATTAAATACTTATTTTTATAGTCGTCTGCCAATAGATTAACATTGCCGTTTGTTAAATGCAGCGAGTCACGTGCATTTATGAAGATGAAATATTGTTTATTACAACTTAACAACTTTCAAAGGTATCGAACCAGTAATCTATGGTTTTAGTTGCTTGTTAATTAACCTAATGTCAGTTATCCCATTTCACAATTATCCCTCCTATTAATCACATTTTCTTTGGAAGCCGCTCAAAAATGTTTGTCCATAAAGTTAAGTGCTTGTGAGGCATTATACCACCATTATTATCACACAATTAAAACCAAAAAACAGCATATGAAAACTGCAAATACAAAAGCAAATTGCAAACATATTGGCAGAGCAGAAATAAGTTTATTGAAGCAAGCGCCACGTCGCACACGCGAGCGCTCGAGCACAACATTGTGCGCATGGCATTTGCAAATCCTCAGATTATAATAAAAGTAAAGTTGACGCTACGACCTACTAAGTTATTAACCTAGGTGGGTAACACAGCTTGTACACCGCATAACCTCTAGGTATAAAATGAATGCAATTACGTTCATTTACCGTGTGGGGACGTTAAGTTACCCTATATTTTAAATATGTAGCAATGCGGACCGGTGACTTAGGAATTTTTTAAAAACTCAGTTCTGCATAATAATTTATATAGCTACAATTCGATTTGCTGCATTTGAGTCTTATGCCATATTGAAAAATACCGCAACACATAACTTGTATAGTTTTGGTATAGGCTACGTTTTTTAAATCGTCACAGGATATTTGCTTATCTGTAATTTGCACTAGATGCGCTAAACGTCGCCGTTGTAGGACAATGACAACACAGAAAACTAATGAATCTCATTCTCCAGCCCACGCAAACTTCGACCTGCTTGAAGTATATGGAGACGCAAAGCAAAGACGGGCTGGCGGTCCCATGCCTAGTTACTAGCCCGCATGTATACTTACGTCCCTGATAGGATACGGTCTCCATCATATGTTGATTGACAAGAAAATTTTCTGAATCTATCCAACTTTTGCCAGGCACCACCCGCCATGGCTCTATTCCCCGTCGGTCAAGACTGTAGTATTCTTCGTTAGCATTAAAATTTCCGCCTTCGAAAGAGTGCAGCAACTTCGCTAATGTGCAATAATACAGGCGCTCTTCGATCTACATTTCTCGGTCTAGCCTAGGAACAGGAGAATCCGTTTGTGGCAACAGAATCAGTAAAGAGAAGGATCTGAGGAATGCATCCACAAAAACCAAAAGTCAGTTACCAAGTCCGCTTTATACCCTCGCCATAGATTACAAGAAGAAAACGCTTTATATTTTTCCGCGGGCTTTCAACGACAATTTGAAGCCATTGTTTCTTGTACAGATGGTTCTTTTTAATACAACGACACTACTCTTTGTGAATACTAGCCACAATAAAAAATCTAAAGGGGTCTTCTGAATAACCATTTTGTTCCCTCTTGTGTAAGGCTAACAAAAGCTTCCGTGAGGTAATAGGTTCTGTTTATTAAAGCCGCAGAATGGGGATTTTCCTTTTCATTTTTTCACAAAATAGGCCACGAATTATAATAATTATTATAATTATTATTATAGTAAATATATAGGCGCACCATTACGTATAGCATATATAAATAAAAGTAATTGTGCTTGTCGTTCGCAGTCATATGTGCACTTTGACATCCGGCCATTTATATATAAAGCAATAGGTAATCAATGAACAGTCACAATACCACAGTAGGGATCATGTAACCCAAACCGAGTACACTGCGTGCCTGTTCTGAACACTTAGCCAATGAACTTTTTCCTGCCATAGACTGCAGGTAAATAATACAGCCAATGATCTCAGGAATAAGGCGTGAAATGCGTCGATAGAGACCTGTTGCTCTGCATTCTCTGTACTTCGACTTGTTAAAATCGATTTAATTGATAATCTTTACTGTCGATTTTAAAGGTTATAGAAAGAAAAGGAGGTAATTATGCGGACTTTTCCATTTCATTACTCCGATATGCAAAACACGGGGAAGGTTATTTTGAGGGGAATAATCGAGAAAGACGTCGGTTCTCAAGGTGATAGTCTTGATAGGTCGCTTTTAATCAGGAAAAATGTATTTCCCATTACATGATTTTTATCGACAGGTTTAATTTGTTGTTGGAATATGTCTTTATATGTCGCAAAACCAATTTTCTTTTACTGTAAATAAAAGAAAAAAGATAATAGATTTTCCGTTATATTTTTCCAGCTGAACACTGGGAATGTGTAAAAATGAAAAATGTATGTAATGCTGTGAAAATTTGGAAATGTATGTAGGTTATAAAGGTGTATTCGAATATGCACCCAAAATAATTATTACTTATAAAACATTGATGTGGAGGTTGACACTGTTTTAGAGCCGGACCAATGATAAAAATGGAACAGTTTTGTGTAGGTATAACATTAGGCCTAATTGGTAGTAATATTAAATAGTCATCTGTTTTTGATGGGTTGATTTCCAGGTTGCACATTAGGCACAATGAAGCAAGATCACATTGCCATTTGGACAGGGAATAACAGGGGATAGATAGCGGTACTGAGGGCGTGTAAAGATTCAGGAACATGTCTAGATGAGCAGGTCTCAGCTGCGTTTGACTGAAAGGTGCCTGGCGGGTAAAGCTCATGGAGTCGCGACACTGTGCTGCCGCGTGACCCCGGCACCCGCCGGGGCGCCGCAAAGGCGAGGGGGGGAAGTCCCGCGCGGCAAAACAGATTATGTCCTTCATAATCATTTACCGAAGAGCCCATAACAGTATTTTTATAATGAAAATTTACCCGAAGAACTGGCACCGAGTGATGTTTTTTATTATTGCATTTACTGTTGTTTTTATGAACGCAATACGATTATATCGCATAATCCACAATACGCCCACTGCCACAGCATGGACTGTGTTTGTCATCAAATCAAACACGCAATAGCCTCGTCATAATTACCGGATTGAGTCCTCTTAAATAAAAGCATTGCCCACACAGCCATGACATGGACGGGACAGGCTGTTGTCCTTACTAAACAGTCATTCCTGCCGCAAGATGTAAGTGGGTTTTGTTTACTGCCCTATTTGAATTAAAATAAGGCTCTGCTTCTGTTGACTGCACTTCATTATCCATGAGACTATAATAACCGCACCAGATAATCCCACCGTTTCCCCGGCCAGACCCTTTGTTTGGGATTACCGACAGCTCAGGCTGTGAAAAAGAGTAACGAGATGTGGCTCTCATCCACCGTAATTAAGTGCGGAGACTCGTTTAGGGGCTTGCCAAGGAAGGAGCGTCATGTGAGACGTCTTCTGTGCATGGCCATCATGGGGAGATCCTGCACTGCTCAGATTACAGTGGAACCAGCTCTGTCCAGGTCACATGACCGTGACATAGGGCGCTGGCGCCTGTGGACCCCCCCCCCCCCCCCCGGGGGCGTTTAGCAGCGGCTCAGAAATCAAGGAGACTTCTAGGCCTCAGGAACATATCAAGCTACAAGAAGCAGGATCAGATATATACTCGTATCCTTCAGGAAAAACACCAGCTACTGCAAAGTGACATTAGGGGTTCCAACGTTCCTGAACGTGACGAAAAGCAAACGCACGTTATGTGCAATTGGCAAACGACGGTAAAATTAGGTAATAAAGCAACGTTAAACAATGTATTTCTAGGACAGCTTTTAAGCAAGTAAAAAATGTTACCCACTTGCTGCTTACAGTAAAAGACATGGCTTATGTTTATAGTACATCATATGGACTAAGGTTTTATATTTAAAAAAGTAAATAAACATTTCTGTAGGATTACATCAATATTGGATACATTGTTGCCCCCCATATGGGTAATTTAGCTGCCTGAAAATTAAGGGTGATGTGTTGCCCACCCTCCCCTCTCCCTTAATGCACACCTCTGAATATGCAGCCCCCCCCCCCCCCCAGCTGGCAAACTCTGCCTGTGTCATGGCACCATCAGCGCTGTAAATGTCCACTGACTGTTTCAGCGGTGGCTGAACATACCCGCCGCTGCCACTCCACTGGGGAGAGAAATGGAACTGGCATAGAACAGTGGATCCTGCTTGGCCTACAGCCGCAGACAGGGGGCGCTGTGGGGAAATTGGGACGGCACATCCTCCCGACCCGGCATGGACACGTGAGTAACGAGTTGACAACTTATTTCTGTTGTTCAGAGGATAATCTTCGAATTTCGATACTCAGCCAGGAAAGGGGCCTAGCAGGGGGGGGGGGGGGGTGGAGAGTCGGGCACAAATCACCTGGCTCCAGCTGTCCAAGGAGAGCAAAGGCGCGCTCAGACTTCAAGGGCCCCCTTTTCTCCAGCTGAACGGAATGCCAAGAACTCCGGGGACGGATGCCGCTGAAAAAACACGGACCCCCTCCCCTCCCCACCGCAAACACTTGACGCCCGGCAACCCGCAGCAAGTGCGTGCAACAGTTTGCCACATCTGCCGGTGCTCGTGTCCCTCCCGTGGGCCGCTGCCAGAGAATCCTCAGCTGACGGATCCTTTCGCCTCCCACTGCTAGCATCTGCCGGCAGAGCCGTGCCGCTCGCTTCCCCCTGCTACAAATGCGCGCTAATTGAGCGACATTATCACACGCTGCTATCACCGGGCACTTCACCCGCCTGTTTCTTCATTATCTCCCCGAAGGTCTCAACCTGGAGGGGAAGCAGTCTCACTTCTCCCCCCCGTGCTTGAAAATGTCACTTAGCCCACCATGCAAACATCTACGATGAGCTGTATGAAAATAAAGGGCTATTTTATTACTTTTGTATTCACATGTATGTGTCTTATTGTTTTTGGGCAGTAATGCGAGAAATAAAATGCATTTTATGACTAAAATGTACTATTATTTCTTTTTTAAATTTTAGTACTTTAAATTGTGTCTTTATTTATTTATTTTTAATTACATTTATTTGGCAGAAGCTTTTTTCTAAGGTCAGCTGGTTCCTTAGGCATTTGGGGGTTAAGGGCCTTTGCTCAAGAGTCCAGTGCTGACATCACTCTGCTGACCCTGGGATTTGAATCTGCGACCTTCTGACCACGGGCATAGGTTCTGACCAATTTACACTGGCAGAATAAAAAAAAGCAGGAGTGATCCATTTAGGAAGTGAGGTGACTTAAAAGGGTGATTCTGCACGATGGGAACCGTTTGGGATAAAAGACATCTGGCAAGATCTGGACCGGAATTAAGTGGAGAAATCTCTGTCTTTCCTGACCTGCGTCCCTAACGTTTCGCCTTCAGCACCGCGGGCCGACAGCTTTGTATCCCTATTGACATTTTCGGTGGATCAATACCGAACACTGAGTCTGCCTGCCATTCAGCAGCTCCATCTTCCGGTATCTTCTGAGCGTATAGCAGTCATACAAAGAGGCAGCTGAGCTCGTATAATTTGCCCGGCTTATCCGAGAGACTGTGGCATTGATTTTCTTCCCTCTTCCCTCCTCTCTTAGCCTGACATCCTTGGAAATGTAAAAAAAAAAACCCTTGTACAAATGGACAGGTCCCCGCTGTACATTTCACTTGCTTTATCCCTCATGTCACTTTTCCAACCAAAATATTATGAAACATCTTTGACAGAACAAAAACCCATAGAAAACATAAAGAATTTCAGACTAACAGGAATCCACGTATATATATTTTGTTCTGCTCTCTCTATAAGACAGTGGCTCACTGAGCTGGACTCAGGGCTCATTTGCCACCCTGACCACAGCACTCAAGCCCCCGTGTCACATGACCTCAATCACAGATCATAACTGAGGGGTAAAATGACATCGATCAGAGAGAGTGTATCCACCAGCTCTTAAGTATCGGTAGATCGACAGCTCAATCAGGCACAACCGGCCTACGATGGGCAATCTGTCTAATGACAGGAGTACCGACTCTCGGGATGGATACCCCCCCCCCCCCCCGCTTTATGGGACAGGAACACCAGTTAGTTGATCAGAACAGCTATTTCTGACGGCTGCAGGATCCACAATAAACGGGGCAGCTCCACACCACAGTCGTCGGCCTACGAGACCCCCGCAGGTCATTGGTGACATAAAGGAGAAGGACAAAACTCCCACATGAAGCAGCCAGCATTCAGGTTCAGCAGAGTGTCCGCCATAGTGCCATGACGACTTTGATCCCAGCCACGATAGAAGTGTCACCATTTGCAGAGCGCCGTTTGCACTGCTGTCAGTGAGTGTCCCCATACGGACACACACACACAGAGCGACCATCAAATGCATTCCTCATTGGGGAAGAGGAGCTAGCAGGCCTCCTGACAAGTGGCATTATCACGTTTTCTCAGCTGAGTCCACTCTCTGTTCAGGCCGGGGGCTGATTCTCAGCTTCGACTGACGGACGGATGCTCGGGTGGACAGGACCAGGGTCGTGGGCTCCGCACCTCCACCCTCCGTTGCTGGGCTCGCGCGCGTGCGCACACATTCACGCGCCCGCCCACCTGTGCATCTCCGTGACAAAGAGAGGATTAGGTACGCGTGAGCTCTCCATTGCTAGCCGGCCTGCAGACCCACTGCGGCTCTCGCACAATGACCTGTAGGCTCGATAAGGGGACAAAGGGAGAGGGATGGACTGGGAGGAAACGTCGCAGCAGGGGTGGTGGGGGGGGGGGGGGATGCTGTCAGGTGTGCTAGAAGACAGAGGGCAGAAAGCCCCACAGATAGGCCGCGATGGGTCTATGACCCCTCCTCTACAGAAGGTTACCAGGTCAAATCCACAGGTCACTGTATGGTACTCATGGCAAACTACTGAAGAAAAGTGTCAATTGAAAAACAAACTCCAGGAATCTGATGAGTAAATGGATAATAGATACATAAACAGAACAGGCGCTGTCCTTGTATATATGTGTGGCTCATTGGTGACTGAAACCCCCTACAAGCAGTTTGTGTCACATGGCTTCAAAAAGCACAGCACACCGTACTGACTGTCGTGGAGAGGGAGATTGCAATGTTAAGTGCTTCAAAATGGAATGTGTTCTTCAAGTCCTCCCAGAATATACAAAATAAAATAAAAACAAGTCACCATACAAAAGACTTACGTCACACAAATCCTCAGTGGTTGGCAGCATTTTAAATTTAAAATCCCTTTAGCAATAAAATTGCTGCCAAAAAAAAAAAAGGCTTAACGAAAACACCTGAGCAACGTAGAAATGCCCCCAGACCAGAGCAGGTGTTAGTAAGGGCATATGTACAGGAGGAACGCGCAGTAATTGCCTCTCTAAGCCAAAAGAATGAAAAGGTTTCTTTTCCTCCCTCCCCAGGCTCTCTTGGCAAAAACATCTGCACAAAACCCGCGTGACTGTTACAGCAGCCCTTATAGGACCTTAAAGATAACAAGCAACTGGCTGAGAAAGTGCGAGAGGAGGAGAATGGGAGTGAGTGTATGCAGTGTCTGTAAAGGCTGCGACAGACAAAAGGTCCGATGCACCTACGAGCAAGAGGATGAACAAAACAACTGGGAAACAGAGGGCAAATTCAATTACAGAAGTAATTAGAAAATATAGGGCAGGGCAGCCTTTTGGGAGTAGGCCAAAAAAGGGAATTAATAAGGGTGAATAGGAGGAGGCTGGTATAGTAATTATAGAGGGCAATCGCCTATATCTATGAATACCAAAAAACATGATCAAAACTATTAATTTAGTGATCAAAAAAGTATTTTTGGTAGATGATTAATATAGCAAGATTTATTTTAAAGGTTCGTTTTCTAGAAATATACTGGCACAATCACACATTATATGCCCCTCGCTGGTATTCATATCACTAATTAAATTCCATGCTTTCCAATGCCAGGGCTAATTATCAGCGAGTGTAAAAGGCAGCGTTTACAAAACGGCGTCTTGCCCGGTCGCGAACGGAGGGAGATCATGCGTGCAATTCTCCAAATGAAGCTCTCCAATAAACTAACTGGGATCCAGTAATCTACATGCACCATCCGACTCCCTCTCGTATTGTAACGTTCCTCCTCCTGAAGAAAACAATCACTGCAACTGGGGTTTGATAAGAACATGCTAAATATCGCCTGTGCTGATTTGCATTTTTTTTCTGTACAGATACTGTATGTCTGGGAGCTGACTAACTGCAAAAGCATGACAGGCAAGCAAGTTAGCAGAAAGGAGCCGTGCAGATCATGCAAATAGCAGACTGAACTGTACTGAATTTTACTGAAAGCAGTTTAATGCCGTTCAGCATACAGTGACCTCCCGCATTCATAAAAGGTCCACGTCCAAAGCGGACGCTATTGCCCATAATCGTTTTGGCGCTATTGCCCATAATCGTTTTGTCGCTATTGCCCATATAATCCTAAAATCTCAAAGAGCTGGAAGTTGTTCAAAGATGCTGAAAGTGATTTCGAAGGTGGTCACGGTCACAACATTGCTTCATACTGGTCCTACTGCTCTGAAAATCTCATTATACATCTTATTTAAAAATGAAAACCCATACAAAATTTTATCTTTCAGTTATGCATTACAGAACACAATAAGATAAGTGACAACCAAATATGTATTATTCTACAAACGTATGGCCTAATGGCGGTCGGAGGATCTTAAAGGGCACTGGTATTTGTTTTCTGATAGATATCCACTCACCCAATTTGCATAGTTATATGAATTAGCCGTTAAAACCACTTTATTACAGACATTCCACTTAATATTATCGGCTCTGAAGATCTGAAAGCATAAGAGCAGTAGGCAGAGGAGCAGGATAATGCTAATGTGCTTTCAGTTTCAAAGGAGTTGCAGTCCCATATTTACGCCCTGAGGTGTATCATTTAATGCTGGGGGTAGAGCAAAGAGGGGGGAATATACGCGTGTACACACTGAGAGTACAATTATCATTTCAATGGGCTTATTGCCGCAGATCGGCGGAGTAATGAGGAGAAATACTTTCCGTAATCTTGAGGGAGGCGTACAGCAAAGAACCCAAATGGATTCTAATATAATAAGCACTTGAACAAGTACCAGAGACAGATTTCATGCTGCCCATAAATCGAAATGCCTATTTACATCATATTAATATTACTCGCGCGCTGGAAGATGAAGGAGATGCGGGTTCTGACTGGCGACACCTGCCAGTTGGACCTGTGGAAGGTGAGGTAGGAGAGTAGCCTCCCATTTAGAGATCATGGTTGGGGTCATTGCAGTGATCACGGGCAACCACAAGAAAAACGAAACGCATGTTGATTTATATAAACTGCAATAAGGAGGTGATCGCAGCTGGCAGACATGGTGAAAGTCATACCATGTGACTCAGATAGCAATTCCCAAAGGGTTCCAGGGTAAAATGCAAGATAATATGAATCTGTGATTAATCATGAATCTGTTTAACTGAAATGGAGGCCGGCCTGCAGGAGTTAAACTGGAACCTCGTACCACAAGCCTAATTTTGTATTTTTCTGATTTTGCACTAGGCCCTGTTAAAGTGATTTTTACTTCTCAGTCGTCCTTGGCAGTTTACTAATGTCTTTCCTTTCTTTCTCTTTGAATTGTATTAGTATTATTACTCAAAGTGGAGTCGGTGAATTACTTGTGACAGAAAGCTAAAACGAAAGCCTAGTTTCTGAACCCTGGAGAAAGGCTCTAGTGGTTTTGGTTGTCCATGCCCCTGGGCCTTGAAGAAGACCCTCACGAAGAGACTTCGTTTGGAGGCCGGAATAGACCCACACTGATTTCAACAAGTGTTTAGTTAAAACAAATTTTCCATCATTGAAAACAAACAACAACCAAGTGGCTCCATACAGTTTACATATAGTTTACATCCATCCATCCATCCATCCATCCATATATGTATCCATCCATTGATCGGTTCTCTATGACCCAGAGTTCTGGATTGCAGTCACAGACTATGGGCTGAGGATTGTGAGAGTAAGTCCATTCCAACACGAAGAGAGCATGCAAACTCCATATACACAATCAGGCGCATCTTTTATACATCACAAACTAACAGCAAAGTTGGTAAACATGCAATTGTTAGTTCCCCACAAATATGCATTATTATAACAGCTTGATCTTTCCTTTTATTGCGTAAATATTTTAATTAAATCTTTGAAACGGTCATTCTTGCGACTGGAATGTCCTTGAGCAACCAAAACCCTAGCAAATGGGGTGTTGTGCTGTTTGCATAACTGCGATTTGTGAAAATCCCGCCGCTGTCTTTGCAGAGCGCTCTGAAGCCTGCTGTTTACCGCGTGAGAACAATGAGGTCCCTCTATGACATCTCCTCAAAGGCCGCAAGAGCCAACTCCAGATTACCGCCACACAATACGTGGATGAACAAGGCCGCACACCAGAGGGCTGTACCCAGATCAGATCAAAGCGAGGTTTATTTGGAGTTTGGGCCTCTATTTCCACAGCATTATCAATTCATAATTCAGCCCTAATTCTGCAGACAAGATGGTTCCTTCTGTAGTGCGTAAGTACATGGAGAGAATGGCAATGCAGTGTGACACACTGGGGCGACTGTTAGAGCACTCTTGGAACCATAACCGGGAGGTTTCTAGTTTAAGTCCCAGGAGAAGGCCTACCTTTGTGTAAAATACTTAAGCTGAATGGCATTAATCTTCCATAACTTCTTATCACAGTGGACCTGGAATCGGTCCTGGGAAACACTGGCACTTTACAGTGACTGATTCACATTTCGAACTGCAGGATTAAACCCACAGACATACAGCTGCCACACGCGGGGAGCCGGGGGCAGGAATGAAACCCACAACACTGGATGTGTGTGTCTCCGGTGCTGCCCAACGAGGCACCGTGCCTCAGCGTAACCTGAACTGTGCGTGTGAAACACCCAGCAGTGTAAAAGGCTTTCAAACAGTATGACGCGCGGTTTAAAGCACCGGCTGAGTGATGAAATAGCAATAAATAGGCATTTGGTTATTGATCTGCTTACGGACGGTGGCCGCGTATCTCGTCTCGGGGGAGACTTAGAGGAAAGACGCTGCGTTTTCAGGGATTAGCTGCGCTGGCGGGCGCAGGTCGGCGTTTCCGGCTCACGAGGATGACAGAACACCTCTGCACGCCATCTGGGATCGCTCTGAAACGGCATCCGATTTCCGCACTTTTATTCCTGCTCTGCCCGGCCTGTGCTCTGTGTTCATTCAGAGAGGCTCTGCTCTCGGGTGGCATTAGTGGTGGGGGCGGGGGGCGGGTGGCGGTGGGGGGGGCATTGAGTGTTGCATTTTAGTGCAAGACCAAGGCCGTGTGTTGTGGAACGGAAAGGGGAATTTGGCCATCGGACCCCCCCCACGGGGTAGGCGTCCGCATCACAAACCCCCCCCCCCCCCCTCCTTCCCCAGTGCTCCAAATCGGCCTTATTGAACGACTAATTTGATGGCCTGAACTCGGTGGGGCAGGGAGGAGAGATAGTGGGGAAAGGATAAATGCAGAGCTGACGAGACAAAGAGAGCTCCTCTGGGGGTAGGTCCTGGGAGGGGGGGGGCGGGGGAGTGGCTGGCAGCGGGGGGGTGGGGGGGTGGAGAGGGGGAATCCTGGATGTTCACATTATCCAGAACTCCCGGCTCTCTATTGTCTACCCTGCAGCCCCTTAATTAACACTAGAGTGCCTGGTTTGGAGCACAAGACAGTGTGTGTGGTGGGGGGGGGGAAGGGGGGGTACTGCCAATTGTGCCGTATAGCATGTATCTGACTCGGACGCTTCAAAATGCAGCAGAGCTGATGTGTAACGAAGCCTGATCACGGGAAGTAAAGACACAGGTTAAGGGCTTTTCATGAGCATGTGACCGGCACTGTATTCATAAACGAGCTTTCGTTTGAGTGCCATGCTGAGGGGACCCATGGAGAGCAGGCTGTGTAACGGACACCAAGCTTAACAGGATGCACAGTGAGGGCCGCAGCTGGAGAGCGCATGAAACACCGGGCCGGCAAGAAAGAGCCGTGCGAACAGTATACAGACTATCGACGCAAACGGTCAGAAACGATTCCATAACAAATAGAAGCAAAACAAAGTGTAAAACATTATTAGAAACGTGTTTGGTGGGACAGGCTTTGAGCAACTTGATACATATATAATGTTACATTTAGTTCCAGTAACTTTTGTTTAAAGAGAGAAAGGGATGAGAAACCAGATCGCGGTTTTGTTTCGACAGGAAGGCATGCAGACGGACGCGCATGTCTCGCTGCAGACGGACGCGCATGTCTCGCTGCAGACGGACGCGCATGTCTCGCTGCCAAGTATGGTCTGGTGAAAAGGGCCGGCCCCCCCTCCCAGTGTCCATCTCCCCTGGCTGGGGCTCCGTGCTAATTGACAGACCACAGGCTGTGTTTTCCGCTCTGCCCCTTACCCTGTAATTGGCCAGGGGGGGACACAGGATATGTAGATGGGGGGCGTGCATATACTGACACCCCCCCCCCCACCCCATGTGTGACACTCAGACAATCTACCTGCAGCCAAACATACTGACCGGAGTTAGAGAGCAAGAATGTACCCCTTCTCTTCAGCTCTGGCTGTGATGACCTGCACCGCGCAGTGCGCTATATTACAGTTATTAAATTACAGCATTAAAATCAGTCCGAAATGAAACTCTGGCAGCCAAAAATAAAAATTCTGAATGAAACCCATAGTGAAGCAGTTTAGAATGCAAGCCTGTCATAGCGACAGAACTAGAGTAAAACCCAGAAACCGTGAGCATAACCAAATTCAGCTTCCTTAGATGAACACAAATGGAAGAAAATGAAAACTTTGTTTAAAATGCAAATAATCCCCCCCACACAGCTACATCTACATAAAATATTTCGTAAGACCCCCCCCCCCCCCCCATCTCACTGGTATACCAGAACCTTCTGTTGATCTGTTTTGCTAAATAATCCAAAGAGTGGGACCAGATTGCACTCCTAACACGAAGCCAAGCACCACTAGCACTGCGTTCTCCATCCGGGTGCGAGCTGATGGTCGGCACCCAGTGTCGGACACCCCCGCCCCGCCTCTTGGACCCGTCTGTATGCGAGAAGAGCACCCAGACACCCATATGTGAATTTGCCAGAGGACCACTGCATAAAACAGTTACCCAAATGCCAGCATAATCTTTAGCAATGCATTCCATTTAAAATATGCTGCTAAACAAAACCGACCGACAAAATTCTCACTTTTGGACATTCACCAAATTGCACGTAAGATAAGCAGCTTTCCGACGGGTATAACAGGCCTCACTTGGGACGCCAGCGCTCTGCTCACGTCAGATTGCCCCGGCCAGCATTCTGCTTGCCACCTTCGCGGGGAACATCACAGCGGTCATGCGCGACTTACCCCAGCTTGTCTGTGCCCGGCTGTCCCTCCGAGGCCTAGCCTGTGCGATAAATCCAGGGTGTTTCCCAGGCAGGGTCCCCACCCAGGTGCAGCAGGGGCCGGCACCTGCGAGCGAGCGGGACGGCACTTTTAAGAGAGAGGAGCCGGCAGCACTGGCAGCGGCTTCCCCTCTGCCTCGCCTCGGTGCAAGGAGAGAGCGGAATGCAGCCTCTGTAGACTTTTTGTCAAAGCTGTAGGTCTTTTTTAGCAAGGCAAGATTAGTTCATACAAAACTCAACAATACGGCACTGAAACCTATTGTTGATATTCAACATTTTTCACATAGCGGAGCAGAATAGACAATGTGGGCGGCGGGAAACCCTGGCATGGATTTCCAGCTGATAGTATCTCAGCCGCTAGGCCTGCGACGGCATTTTTTATCAGCCTTCTCAGAGGAGAAGCGGGCGGAACGTGGAAATCGAAATGTCACCCCGAGGCTTTAATGGTGAGACGAGGGATTGAAATTGATTCCGCGGAACGGAATCTCCCGAAAAAGCCCAGCCGAGGGAACCCCGGGAAGCTCCCAGACAAAGCAGCCTCAGAGCAAATACGGCTATTAAACCTTACGTGAATTTAAGGCTGCTCAGTTTGGGAGAATAGCTTCTAATACAAAACGTAACACTTGTCTGTAGTTAGTAAAACCTAAAAAAAGAAACATCTTTATCTTGAGCTTACTGAAAACTGTATGCTCGTTAATCATTTTAAACGATGTTTCTTAAAACCAGATTTTAGAAAGACCAAACTGATAGAACACTTAGTTACAATATGCTAAATTTAAAATCAGTTTTATTCTAGCAGTATGTGCATGGATTTGAGGTTGAGGGTTTAGTCCTAGATTCTGATTAAGGAGTACAAATATTCTTGACATTTAACACACAAAAGCACTGCTGATCTCACCGTAGCACCTCAGTGAAAACAGTCAGCATCCAAGATCTTAAGCAGCATGTCTGATCCTACCACCTTCTCCGCCACAGGGAGGTCCAGCACCTGCCCAGTCCATTCCTCCCAGGATTCCAGCTGCCACTTTTTCCCAGTGTCCCTGCTCGCTCCGAGGTAGCTGGGAGAGTCAGGATTGTTCGTCCACTTTCTTTTCAGCACTTCCTCAATTGACCAATTGACAGCTGATTGATGGTTATCTTTTCACGGCTATAAAAGGGGGGAAATTACCATCACTGTGGCTGTGTACAGTATGAGCCTTTGGGGTAAATTGCACATTGCTAAAATTCCCCTCTGCTCCGTCTGCACAATGGGGGGGGGCCCCCGATTAAAAAAAAAATAAAAACTTTCCTTTCTGTCTCTTCTGTTGTACTGTAGATTTGGCCTTTTTGGCCAAGTGTAGAGGGCTTTGACAGCTTCTTTAAAAGCACAGAAAGGCGCTTGAATGAGAAATGGCTTAGGGCCAGCCCTTGGCCTGTCTGTCTCCGGAAGAGGGCCATTCTTCACGCCGAAAACAGAGGCTCTTGTGAGGAGCAGATAAGCCCTAAAATGAATTCGAGCGAGGACGCAAAGTGAACTTGAGGGGTCCATCTCGACGGCCAAGCCTTTGGAGGTTTCACACGCAGATCCAGTTGTTTGGATTCCAAATAAACAGTCCAGAGTAGCACCTAATGACGTCCAGAATAGGCCGGTTTATAGGATAAATGATCTAGCGACACGTGACATGAAACATTATACATTATATACAGATTCCGTTCATTTTTTCATATTTTGATAAGTAGCTATTTCCAAATACTATCCAAACTGGATCTTTTAAACCATTGATGGACGGTGGGCGTGTTTCTGTTTTTTAAACACTTTCAAAAGTTGGTTGATAAAAGCCACCTTGGGAAATCGGAAAAGTTGAGCCACAACGAGACAAAGACAAAGAAATGGTTGAAGGTTCAAGATTTATTGGTCACATAGTTATACAGATACAATTCACAGTGAAATGCAAATCCGGTTTCTCCCTAGACTGTGAGACAAATAACAGTTAAATAAACAAACAAAAAATAAATTAAATGGTTAAAAGTGGACCCATGACCCTGAATAAGACAAGCGGTTATAGGAAATGGATGGATGGATGGACGGATGGATGGATGTGTTAAAAGTGGGGAGGGTGGCAAAATGGATAATAAAGGTTAAATAAGATTATATACACTATATGTACAGAAGTGATCATTTAATATGGATGATAAAAAGTTAAATATGAGTATATATGCGGAAGTGGCAATTTTTAATGTACAAAAATGGCAGAATGCAAACAAGACAATGTACAGTAGAATGTGAAATAGAGGTTAGAATTAGCGCTGCGAATTTTGCACAACTAATATAAAGATATCGGGAAACAGAAGCCTTTCGGACACCTTCCTGTCATTTTTTGTCTCCGTCTGAAAGATTTGACCCATTCAGGATCCAGCTTACAATTCAAACCTCCAAGAAGACAGGACCAATTCCACTGCGAGGCGTTTCCTCCCTGTGATTCTTCCATCCATGTGTTTGCGCTGAAATCTTCCCTCGATTAATCTCATTTGAAATGTGAAAGTCGTGCACTGTCCTGCATTCATCCAGCCCAGCGGGGAAGGCATATTTCACCTGGGCATCAAACTGTGTGGATTAATTGTCCACCTACAACACAGGAATAGGTCGAGCAGGGTGCCCATGATATTTTTCACCCTGCGGCTTGTGCTGTTTTGCCATGGAAACCATCTTCCTTTCCCTGTGTGTCTTGTCTTTAATTTCAAAAGCACACCGAGTGCATCATTGTCTTGTTCTGCTATTGAGAGGTCCTACATTATTAAAATAAACACACCTACCTTTGTGGGCCCGTGTTTTGATGTATGTTTAATAATAAGCTACAGCTGTGAATGGGTAGCACAGTGGATCAGTAGGTAGTACTGGTGTCTCATACCTCCAGGTGTCTGGGCGTTTCAATGCCCTGTTCGTGTGGTTCGGTAGATTATTGACTCTATTGTCTAAACTGTGTTTGTGTGCCCCTGTCACAGACTGCTATTCTTCCCACCAAGTGCTTCCTGGGACAGGATACCGGCTCATTGTGCCCTTGTACCGAAGATTCTGGGAAAAACAAAACGAATGAGTTCATGCGCGCATCTCCGGAATATCGTTTCAGATGAATGACCGAATGATGCTCTATTTGGCTTTTGCACAGGTACACTGGAATGCCTCGTTTCACATATCCCATCATGTTGTTCTTCTTGAGACATGCACACACACACAAGTAGGTGAGAAGCTTGGAGCCCGAGCACTGGGGCCATTTTTCTGGCGCCACTGGAGCGGTCAGGGGTTAAAATAAGTACGCAGGTGATTCCAAATTACCCCAGAAAGTACAACATGAACCGGTGTGATCTTGGCTGTTTTTTGACCAGGTGAAAGCGAAAAAAAGATAAACCCACAGCCCCCACTCCTGTAGTCAAACAACGTTAAACAGTAGCTTTAGACAGGGAGGTGTCAGGTGACTTTTAACACTTTGGCTCCCCTGGTTTGAAATGCTACATGGATCAGAGGTGACTGAAGCATCAAGTTAGCTTGGTGGGGGGCGGGGGGGGGGGGGGGGAACTCCTGCTGGGAAACACCCTTAAGTGCTCCCTCCTGCAAGCACACATGTGATATTTAACAGCATTTGAATTTGAAAACAGATGCGTCCCCTTCCACACCTACGCTGAGGCTGGGGCCGTAGCTGCAGGTGTTAGCGACCGTGCGTAGAGGCCGGTGTGACAACGAGGCTCCATTGGAATGTGGAGTCTTACGGATTTTACACGCTGACCAAATACGGATATAAGAATAACTGCAAAATGCTGCAAAAGAGCAGTGAAACCAAAAAACAGGTACATTTGTCCATAAACTGTTCTGTAAACTGGCAGATGCATTTTCTGTTTCTTAAAAAAATCGCTGTAATTCTGTTACCTTTAGAAGCCTGAAAGATCAGGTGAATCGCCTACTCTTTGGTCCTACATGACCAGCTTTGTTTCCAGGCAAAATCATTTCAATGGTGTTAAATGTTGCTCAAGCTAAACCCTTTCAAATCTCTTTATGTTAATTGTCTGTCATTAAATTATCATTTCCTATTCCCAATCCCAATACAATGTACTTCCTTTGTTATTTATTGTCTTTATAACTAATATTCTTAGTTAATCCAGCTAAGTCATGGTTTTGTCCTGTCCTCCAACAAATTAGTACAAATTGCCCTCCCCCCCCCAAGACATTACTTAACCTGCTGCTAAATACCTGTTAATATCTTGCAGAGAGAGGACTGACTTAACAAATACCCCCCCAAGCTAAGGCTTAAAACAAACAGCTGCTGTGAAGGGTGGGGGGCCTGATAGTGTCATGCATGCTGCCCCTAGGACACCAAAACATGGTGCTGGGGGGTTAGGGTGCCACAAAGGTATCGTTGAGCCACTGACCCCCCTGGGAGGTGAGAATCACAGCGAGAGGTACGTTCGCTGCTTTGAGGCCCGCAGATTTTAACGCCTTTAAAAAGGCCTGTTTCCTATCAAAGCACCCCCCCCCCCCCCCCCATTGCAACATTAACATCAGCGGCACGTTCAGAGGGCAATGAATACTAGCGGGAGGTCCAGGTCATGCATATGCTTAAGGGTAGTCAGCCTGCCATGGGAGATGCACATTTCCCTAAAAAGGACCTCAGGATCTGACTGGTATCCGCTTGGAAGTTACACTCTAAAAATAAGCAAAGTCTTTAAATGGACTTTTCTCAAGACTATTCCGGAATCTTTGGATCTGACCCTTAGGGAAGTGTAGCGGATCTCAATCTGAGGAAATACAGGACGACTTGATTTGTAGAGCAGGGGATCGATATTTTTTATTTTTTCTTTGGAGACGGGGGGGAGTAAAATTTACTTAGCATTTGTGTGAAATGTGCATGGAAATATGGGACAAATCACTACATGGAATGATGAAAATAATTTTTTCAGGGGGGCTGCGATGAAAAATTTGGTGGCTAATGCCCCCTAAATAGGGTCTAAAAACACTTATGCTTAATCATCTCCACTAAATCAATATTTTGTCTTCTTCTTCTGACAAGCTAAATACGCTGTATGGACAAAAGTATCTCGGCAAGTGGCCATTATACCCACAGGAACTTTTATGACATCCCATTCTAAATCCATAGGCATCAATATGGAGTTGGTCCCCCCCTTGCAACTGTAATAGCTGCCCCTCTTCTGGGAAGGAGTGTGTCTGTGGGAATTTTTGCCCATTCATCCAGAAGAGCATTTATGAGGTCAGGCACTGATGTTGGACATGAAGGCCTGGCTCACAATCTATTTTATTTAATGTGATTTTTTTATATTATAGGCTTTATGACAGTCCATAAGTTGGACATTCTTAACCAGGGCACTGCCTGTACCACACTTGAATCCACTGAGCCGTTCAAAATGACCCAGTCCTTCAGAAATATTTCTAAACCTGACTGCATGGCTCAGTGTTTGATTTTATACATTTGTGGCAATGGGTCTGAATGAAACACCTGAATTCAGTGACTGAGAGGTGTGTCCCAGTACTTCTGTTCATATAGTGTATGTTTATGTGATGGGCTTCCTTATATACTTCAGCCACGGTACACGTGGTGCCTAAAGATCCCTGCAGTTTGTCACGTTTAACTCCGGAAAATGGCTTCCCGATGCGGATGGGGAACAGATGACTTATGCTCCATGATTGGGCGCAGTGCCCTGAACTGGATGCCGCATGAAAACATCGCATATGGTCAGGTGGAAATAAATCTCCACGTGCAAATAGCATCACATCCCCTGGCTGGCTTTTCCTGGGATGAGGTCCAGACTCATCTTGAGCCTGTACTGGATAATTGGTACGGAAGATGGCAGGAGCCCTGAATGGAAATATCATCAGTAAATGAAATTAAAGGACACAAAGTCCCTAAGGACCCTGGAGGCCTTAATGAGACACATTTTTGTGCGGGGGGGTGGTGGGTTAGGACTCAGATTAGAAGGCTGTAGGTTCAAATCCCAGGGCTGGCAGATCGATGCTGCTGTTGGGCCTTTGAACAAGGCCCTTAACTCCCAGGGACACTGCATGCTGGCTGTCTCTGTGCTGTGACCCCAAACTCTCTCTCATGGGGCACAAGGTAGAGTAAGTAATGAGGGGTTTTCCCCATAGGAATCGATAGAGCATCGCTATTCCATTTTTAAGGCTTCAGAAGATTAAAAACAAGAAGTTTTTACAATTGTCTTACATGTTGTTATACAGTGTACATGTAATCTATATGATCTCCTTTTGTAATTGTTTTTCATGTCTTTCTCTTTGAGAGCTCTGTATACGTTTGTATGCACGTTTGTTTGTATGCGCTATACCTAAACGGCTGTGAATAAACATGTGGAGTAATAAAATCTGATTCCATCCATCCATCCATCCAGACAGTGCAGGTTTGCAGTGACACATAAGACTATCCCAGGTAGCAAAGGGTATAAGACTGGGGATTGGATGTATACTGCTAGCTCATCGCAGGGCACATTCCCAAATACAGTCGCATGCTATAATGAATATAGAGGTGCCAGTTCATCCAATCGCATGTTTTTGGATTTTGATGAGAAATAGAAGTAACCATGTGAACTGGCAAAACTCTGACTGATTAGAAAAATGCTTTTAAAAAGTGTCATATCCAAACAGAATATGTTGCTACCTTCATTTATTAATCAGCGGAGCTACCTGACATTTGCTAAGGAATATTATTATTACAAACAAGTGTGTGAACGATGTTATACACCCAATCGTTGTGTCTGGATGTTTGCCGGGATAATTTGCTGGGAGTTTCATTTGCAGTGACTGTGTCAAGCAAACATTCATTTACATGTCACATTAGAGAAATGCTGACCACCGGCTGAAAGGCTCAGAGAAGGTTATTCGTCTGTCAGACTGCCGCTGTGTGTTTTAGGGGGGTCCGGCGATCCATTGGTGCCATCAATCGGTCCAAAATTCCTAACTCTCCTCACTGTCCCGCAGGAGCTGCATTACTCTCACTTCAGAAACGCAATAATTGCCCAATCGCGAGCTTTGTTTCTGCTGTCAGGATGAAGGTTATCTCGCCCGCCACCGTGACCATCAGGTGACAGCCATATCCCATAATGCAACAGCGGCCGTCAAGCTGTCCATCCAACTGTCGGCTCGCTAGTGGTTCCCATGGTTCTCCTGGGACCCCTTCTGGGGAAGGACTGAAAGCCTCTATTATCTCCCAGCGTTGAGGAGAACCTGTTGGGGCTTTGATAAGCTATCACAGGCCCCAGGTGAGACCCGGCTAGCAGCACGACAGGAGCAATCGGCATGCCCACTAACATCATGCACAAGCTTAAGATCTATCCTTCTCTTACTTAGCATCTAGACCAGTATGGGCACCATTAAGATGCATGTAAATATTACGGGTTTGGCACTAGCTCTAGAGTCTAATAGAATTTGCCTGTGAAAGTCCTGGCACACAAAACACAGAGTCTAACCTTGTATCAAAGTTCAGGAGAAAAATCCATAAATTTGCACTGCTAAACCTAGTGGATTTCCTTCTGCTCTGTTTTACATGGTATAACGTGGTATTACTTTTTTCTATGTACTGTAGAATGTTTTTTTTGCTGTAGAATAAAGCACAAATAGCCACAGTTGTTATGGCTTTTCTGCCTTTAAGTGCCGGGTTTTACAAATGGTCCTGTATGGTAGAATAATTGATTTTCTCAGCTGTCCTCTTATGTATAATTTCTGTTGCTATCTTTCCATCTTGTTGTAGCGTTTCACAGTCAAAATGATACTTTTCCCCCTCTGATAAACCAAAGAAAGGCAGTTTGTTCTGCTAATTAACTTTATTGCCCTGATAGCTCCCCACAGCCTTTGATGAAAACAATTATCAACCACCACTGTTCCCCTCCCCTGTTTTACTAGCAAAAAAGACTATTAATTAGAAACCAGACCCCATCCCTGTTGGCCAGCCATGTTTTCTACACTCTTGAATGGGACACCACCACATTGTTAAGGTATGATTTAGCTCTCGTCTTCCTACGCTAATTATTGTTACATTGATCAATTTCATCAAGGAAAGAGCTCTCAGAAGGACTGGTGTATTTGCGGTTAATATCGCATAAACGGGTTCTACCCATCAGCACATGTCATTTGTGGGGATAAGAGGCGTAAAACTTATTCATCCATAATTAGACCAAGAAGAAGAATTAATCATATGGTCCTGCTTTATTATGCTGGAGCCCCACGTTTGTTATTATTTTATTCTTTTGTCACTCGGACATCACTTTTATCGAAAAGGACATCTAATTTTGCAGCTGAGTGTTTTCAGTGAAGTGGTTCAAGTTAAGCATCATTCTTGATAGAATGAAAGCAGGGCTCCTCCACACACACAAGTATCCAATTTCCATTTCCTCAACCAGTTGAACGAAGGATGGCAGGCAAAGGAGATGTCCACCTACCAAGCTGCACTGCGTTGTGAGTGATTTGTAAGCCATGCGTCTACACAGAAAATGAACAGGAGGTCAGTAGTTTTTACACATTGTGGGTTACGAGGTGTTTTACGTATGGCTGTAGTTGCGGGATTGTGTTTAAAAATACATATGATGTAAGATCAAAGATGCAGGCCAAAGGGGAAAAAAAATAAAAGAATTTAATTTGATGTTAGGAATAAATAAATGCAGAATATAGTACGAAATTCTGTTCTGATTGCACTACTTATTACCTCTTGGGGTAATAACTGCATTATGGTGCAAAACTTGATTAAAACTGGCATTTGTTAACATGTCAGCCATCTTTGCTATACACTATCTATTAGCGAGCCATGCTAAACATAGTGCTAATGCTAACGATAAGAATAACACAACACACCTCTTAGTCATGGCGCTAATGCTAATGATAAGAATAACACAACACACCTCGTAGCCTTGGTGATAATGCTAATGATAAGAATATCACAACACACCTGTTAGCCATGGCGCTAATGCTAACGATGAGAATAACACAACATGCCTCTTAGTCATGGCGCTAATGCGAGAGGTAAGAATAACACAACACGCCTCTTAGCCATGCCGCTAATGCTAACGATGAGAATAACACAACATGCCTCTTAGTCATGGCGCTAATGCGAGAGGTAAGAATAACACAACACGCCTCTTGGCCATGGTGCTAATGCTAGTGGTAAGAGTAACACAACACGCCCCTTAGCCATGCCGCTAATGCTAACGATAAGAATAACACAACATGCCTCTTAGCCATGCGATGAATGGCCGCTCGTCTCCTGCTGCTATGCTGCAATCCCCACAAAATGAAAAAGGAGTTAAACCTGAAAAGCTCCATGTGTTCAGCAAAGTGGATTAAACGGGGCACAGAGAATCCCTCAGGGCCATCTTGCATGCATGTGGGGGAGTGGGGAGGGGGGGGGGTCAAGACAGCCATGTCAGGTGATGATCCCCCCCCCCCACCACCTCATTTGAATTCTTGCCCTGAACCTTTGAGCAAAAGCACTGGGGACACTGTTACAGCCATCACTCGAAGTTATCGACATGCGTAACCTGTGCAATGGGTGGCAGCAGGTGGCGTAGTAGTTAAGAAACTGAACTGTAAGAAAGACTTAACTACATTAACTTTCAGAAAGGTATTTTAAATATAAATATCTGTTTCTTTTCCAACACAACTTAGGGTTGTTGAGTTATAGGTAGCATGGAGCCCATGACCAAGCACAGAGCCCAAGGCAGGGGGCCACCACATGATTTTGGACTGTGGGAGGACATTGGGGCTCCTGGTAGGTATCCCCACAAACTGCGAGGGAACAGTCTTTCACTGGCAAGGTCAGAAGGCTGGGCTGTACACCTTGGATGGGGCACTAGTCCATTGCAGGGCACAGACACGCACACACTTACTGGGCAATTTAGCGGAACGTGTGGGAGGAAACCAGAGCACCCAGAGACAGGATCCTAGCAAGAAACAAACAAACAAACAACCAAAAAACAAACAAAGTAAACTGGCACTCCTTTCAGTTTGACTGATGACCCATGCTGCCCGGGACAGGCTACAGTCCCACCATGACCCGGAGCATGGGTGGGGAGATGGATAATAATCATAATAATAATAATAATAATAATAATAATAATACCTGGATCCTTGATGCACAAATCCATAAAGAACCTGCATTTATTTCATACGAAGCTTCCCAAGAAGGCCCCAATATCAAATTATCACACTTTAGCCCAGCTACATTTATTGTTAAATGCAATCCAACCTAATATCTTCTGCTCTGAAGGACTGATTGCCAGCTGTCTACCACAGACTGCATGCTTGTCTAGATACTTCAGTTTTTACTTTTCAAGTGTGGGGATGGAGGGCCGACTTGCCTATTGAGCAGTGCCCCCCCCCCCCGGGATTATTCTAACACACGGCAGTCAATATTAGTACACTGTGACCTTCGGTACCTCAAAGCAAATCTATTAAGTCCAACATTTCTCCCTGTAAGTGTTTATCAGGAAGGATGGCTTACATGTCTACTGAAGCAGATATAGAGACCCCCTGGACAATGGCAAGATTCCAGACAGGGTACCACAAGGCCAGGCTGGGGAAATAGGGGGAGAAAATCTTAATCTGCCGGACAATGGTGCTCTCCTGAAACCTATCATTTTCACTCTCAGCGAGGCTTCTGTCCGACCGCGAATGAGATGAAAGGAGTGGTTAGCGCTCAAAATTGGATCAGCGCTAACATTCACTCACTTTTATCAGCGGTCGCCAAAGGTCATCTGAAATAAATGACTGATGAATTTAAGCCAAGGCAGATTCTGTTTGCTTCTTTTTTTTTCAATTTTGCCTGGCCTCTCCAAAACCCCCACGGTGATAAGAGCCCTTACCGATCATGGCCTGTCACTAACATCAGGAATCGGTGCGAAAGCCACTGGAAGGAAAGCCAGAAAAAAACAGCCTGAATGTCAATGGATTTAAAGAAATAAGTCAGGAAACATGACCTGTCATGCAACAGTTGTTACTGTGGAAGTTCCTTAGGTGTCATCATGTGTGGTTGTGCCACGTCAACATCATCATGTAAGGTCGAGACGGTCCAGGGTTGTAAGCATTGAAAAGACATGAACACTAATAGAATGACATCAAGTGAGTACAATATCATTATGACTCATCCCTTCAGAATTTACTGAGCTATGACAAAGAAAGGCTTTATAACCACTGAATGAGAAAAGGGCAGCTTTAAACTTCATTAAGCCATAGTTACATCTTCTCATTCTCCTTAATATGTTTAATACTTTTTAAATGATGTCTGAACCACACAGATAATCTGTCCACAAGTTGTGTTACACTTATGTCAGATTTATTGTATTAAATTGTTTTTAATAGTACTGTTTTACAAGATTTGAAAAACCCTGCTTTAGACAGATAACTCGTTGCAGACATGCATGCAACTTTAGAGTCCTTTTTTAGTGTAGTAATTCTAAATTCTAATGATGATACTGCTGCTCATGTTGATTGATGGCTTTGAGGTAAAATTTCCTGTTATGACAGGAAGTAAATACCCTGTACCCTGTTACGGCAGGGGATGGGGAAGTGACGGATGATCCACATTGTGGGTTATAAAAAATGAAAGACAAAAAAAGGAAACAAAAGGAATCACAAGGGGTATAAACACAGGCAGGTAGAAATCAAAAACTAAAGCAGGGAGCAACACAGGAACAAACACAGCAGTACAGGAACAAGCACAAGGGAAAACTAATACTAAACGCATTTGTGGGTGCACAGGCAAGTAAAACATACAGGAACCCAGAAGTGATCAAACACAGGAACAAGCATAATGACCAACTGGGGAACGGAGTAAGGGTAGGCATTTAGAAACACATGATAACAAGGGCTTCAGCAAGGGACAGGTGTGGGCTTTAACTAATCAACCATAATACAAGAGACTAGGGGCAATGAGCAACAGGTGAGGGCAATCACAATCAAACCCTAGGGACTAGGGCAAGGAGATATAGGGAACCTAGATGGAATAATTATTAAACTAGTCGCACACAAGGATAACCAGAAACAGATACAAAAACAAGAACCAATACAGAATAACATGTGTACAAGAACTAACGAGGGGAAAAACCAAAATTCAAAATATCCACCAAAGTTGGATGATTGTATGCCCAAGCGGTGGCCCAAGGAGCAGGGGAACACATCAGAGACAGAACAGACCTGGGAAACAATGGGTGACGGGATGGTCAGTGACACCTGCTGGCCAAACAGGGAGATGACTGATTGAACGTAGTTAAGATGGGGACCAATCCTGACAGTACTCAATCATGCTTTGAGTTGGCAAGATGGATCACCTGTCCAGAACTCAAAGGACAGGAAATATCATGTAATGGAAAGATCCAGTAACCCACTCCTGCCCCAGATGATGAGAACACGGAACAGAGCCCTAGATGCGTCAGTTGAGGATGTCTCACATGCTAAACCACAAGTCAGGGTCATTATGAGTAATTACACACTGTTCTTATGGGCAATGGAACTGAACAGTGGATTTACCAGCCACCAAAACCCACCGCGGTACAGAATGACAGCGCAATTCATTAATTAATTAGACCCAATCAGTATAACTCTGCCAATGCATTAGTAGTCAAGAGGAACTAGTGACATATTTCTTACTGGGTGTTAATTAGGCTTATATTCTGTATGCTCCCACTGTTTAGTTTGAGTGACTGCAATATAAAGCCATGAAGATTTATGGAGGCGGGAATATCCAAAGACATCAGGAACAAACAGTAAAAGGAGCTGATAAGAGTTCCTCTTCAAACAGGCTTCCTTTCTTCACTTAGGTTTGCACTTAGGTTTGCACTTAGGTACGCCGGTGCAGCGTCGCTCTAATTGGTGCCTCTTCCTCCTTCCACTGCCATGGGGGAGGGGCGGTTTGCACCAACACACACACACACACACACACATCACCCGCGCGCGAGTCCCAGCAACGTGTCCCGGACCCATCCCTCCGCAGGAACCAACCAGAAGTGTCTCCATCCTGCATTAATTGCCCAAATTGAAGCCCCCACTTGCTTCGATGCGACCCCCCCTCCCTCCCCCGCTCTACCCAGCCTCCCCCTGAGCCCGCCACTCGTCCCAGCCCCTTTGATATGATAATGGGCCGCTCCGCCATGGATGGGGATGCAAATTGCGGGGCGGCAATTTCGGCGGCGTGCACCTGCCGGCTGCACCGCTCCTCTGCCGCGGCTCCAGAGACACAAAGGCTGCACGCAGCAGCGAGATTGCATTCAAATGGGCCCCCGTCCCCAGCAGATGCTAACCCCCCCTCCTGGCCTGGCCCAGTCCGCCAACGGGGGCCATTTAGTCCTCGCTCCATGCTAATAATTGGTCAACATTTACATTGCACTCCGACCAATTGAATTATAAATAGATTTTAAAGGTCCATTTAACGCTTCCGACAGAGTAGGTATTATTGGCTCACAATGACAAGCCGGTTGAAAATGCCATTAGCCCTATTTTGCTTCTCATGCAGGTTTTTGCATTTATGTGTTTTTTTTTTAATGCTGGGTTCCCTGTTGTCACTCACTTCCATTTAGGAGTCCTAATTTAAATTCTGCCCGTCAGACACGTCCGTAAATACAGATGATGGTTTTTGGAACTTCTAAGGGATGTAAACATAAGCCCGTGTGGGCAAACTGGATCCGAGACCAGGAGATACGCTCCAGATAGCGTGCTCTGAGTGAAGCACTGCTTGTGGATTTACCCTGTGCTTCAGAATACACCCCCACCGCCTACATACAAGCAAAAGAGCATTTAACGATAACAATTGTATGATTATTATTATACGTCATAATCAGGGCAGCGCTCTCCTGGTCACACTGAGACAGCCAACCCACACTTCCTGGTCTGTCTCACAATTTTCCCGCTCCAGTCTGCCCCCCCATCCCCACCTCCAATCTCCTGCAGCACAGCCAGCTCATACCAGGATGCCACATTTTTCCCAGCATAAGCAGATCCCATGCCAGTCCTGTAAGGATGGTGCAGACAATCTCACCACAAAGCCTTGCACCTTCATTTGTGTCATCAACCAATTTTCACTTAAGTCAGAAATGATTTTCATGGGCATCCCATCCAGGGTGTCCCCCTGCCTGTCTTCTGCTATCTTGGAAAGGTTTTAGAGTCTCCACAACTCTATACTTGATAAATGGTTATGGATGGATCGATGGATTGTAAACATTTCGAATAATGGAAATAGCACTTGTATGCGTGTACACGCTGGTGGTTCATGTGAAGGCTCTTACCAGGACTCCCGCTGGTCATTATAACATGTTCTATGAGCTTACGGGCCTTGGGTTGTCAGTATAGGCAAGCAACAGATTCACAGGAAAGGATTCTAAAAGTCAACTGTGGGATTTTGTGATTGGGGGACAGGCGATACCCTGGGGCCGTAAATGACCATATAAAATGGACGTCCTGAAGTGAAAACGTGAAACGTGAAAAGGGGTTTATAATGTCGGCCGTTTAGGATGCCCAGACGCCCTGTGCAGTTCCACTCCAGTTAACACCAGAGAGCACACAGCTTCCCGGAATGGCAGGACGACACCTCGCTCCCCCCTCCCGTCCCCCATGCGCCCCCGCAAGTCCATTCTCAGTGCAAACTGTGCTTCAAGTTTGAATGAACAATCCCGAGTCCCCTAAAAAAGCCTCACTCCCCCCCCCCCCCACCTCCAACCGGGGCACCTACTCCCCATTAATTAGAATTTACCAATCGCTTCTGCAAAGCTGCTACAAAACTGAATCACTCCACACTGAGGATGCAGTGATAGTGGAAATTTTTTATATCGTCGTTTTAATAGGCAATCAGGCCGCAATTTCCAGGTCCGGGCGGTATTACCATAACAAAGGTGTGACACGGAACACATCTGTGGATCAGCGTGGCTTTACAGGTTATCAGGCACGCACAGAGAGATAGGCAGCCCAGAGGACACACTTCCTGGCCCTGCTTGGGTCTGCTTCCATATACCAGGAAAACTGCTCTTCTTTTGTCCGGCTCCTGCTCATTTTGAGTCAAGGGACTGCTTATAAGAGAGATGGAAGACTGGCGGGATATGTTTGTGACACAGAATACATAAACCGGGGCTAATCACTCGACCCCGGTTAAATAATGTTCTCTGCTCTTAAACCCCGACGACCCACAATGCACTAGGAAAGTTTCTTTCTTGCATTTTGAAAACTTGCTGTGTTATTATGCCGGAATTCAGAGAAAAAAGAAAAAAATAGAACGCACAGGACGAACTCGCCAACAGTTCCGCGGTGACCTAGCAACCGGGGCAGTTCATCTGGCAACAGCTAACCAGGCCGTGGCTCAGTTCTGTGTAGCCGTCACCGTGCCGATGCTTGGCTCCAGACAGGTCAGGATGGCGTGGTACTCTGGCCCACTCCGTGTGCGTCGGCGGGCTGTTTCCCGCCACACCGTCCCCGAATAAAAGGACCCCTTCTTCCCTGAGCTTGGCATCTGGCACGGTGCCTCTTTCAGAGCCCAAACTGACTCTCCGGCTTGGATGTTACAAATTAGTACATTCTCGGAATTACAATTAGCGCACGCATGAGTCCGCCATTGTTTTTCCTGCATAATGAAGAAGCTGGCCTTCGCCCATGTGACCAGGCCTTTCATTTTCGGGGGGGGGGGGGCGGGGGCAGTAGCCCAATGTGAGCTTGATGTTAAGTCACACCACAAATGCTACAGGCTCAGGAAACTAATTAATCAGTTACTGAAAAATACAACTGCAGGAAACATATTTTTCAGTGATTAGTTAAACTACTTTACAGGAATACATTCTATATAAATACGAAATCACTCTGTGCCAACTGAGGCAAAGTGTTGTGTAAAATACTAAAAAGGAAGTTGGTAGGTAGTTAGCATAATGGTTTGCAAGGGATTTGCAGCCTCAAAATTCAGGCTATGCAAGGTTTAGTTTGCAGAGTGACTAATATACAGGAGAGATGAGTGCAAGTCTCCCTTTCTGACATATGGTCTGTGTCCATTTCCTGCTGTCTGTGTAATAGTTCCCCTAATGAAAATACCTTAAAGAGAAACATTCATTAGGCCAAACAGTTTTATAATTGAAGAGCAAATTTCCAAAACTCGTCTCAGTCCATGGGCAAACATTTTGAGAAAATTTCTGCAAACTTTCCATCTTTGGATTACACGAGGACCGTGTAAGTTTTGGTTCCCGATACTGTGACATATGATAAGGCAGCCTGACTTCATTGGCAGTCTCATGTCAAAACCAACAAAAAACAGACTCAGAGAATCTTGCGAACCTGCTCTTCAGGAAGAACATTGACCTGGACAACATTAAAACCTATTCGGTAATGTGGAGCTGTGATACATAATTCCATTCTATCCTCGTGGCACCAGTCATTACATTCAGTTCTCAAGATGTTGTCGTAAATACTTTTTGACGACACCATGAGTACAACCATGAGAAAGACCCAGCTTTATCGAGAACTCTAATGGAAATTTTTCTTGGCCCCAATCACAAGCCTATTCATTTGCAAGAGAAAGATCACCTCAGTACGACAGGCACCTCTCGTAGATAATTACGTCTCGGTATCAAGCAGGAAATCCGAAGCTTTTCTCGTCAACGGCTGGCCTAGGCTCTTCTCCGCAACCAACGTGATGTTACACATTCCACATAACCCCAGTAGGCGCGGAGCAAAATTGCCATATAATCCAGACTAGGAGTTAGACTCTTTAGAAACATCTGAATTGCCACTAAACAAACTGCTGTTATTCAAAATAATCACCAGCGCATATTCACAAAAAAATAAAAAATAAAAAGAGAACAACCCCCAATTTCCACCACTGTCTACATACAATATCGGAATTGATCCCCCTGTCAAATGCACTTTACCGGAAATCTCTGTTGGTGTTTGTCACTTGAAATTATGGATGCTTTACATTCCTGAATAGTGCTTTGTGTCAGAAACGTCTCTTTCATCATTAGCGTGATTCTTCGTCACTGAGATTGCCATCATCTGTCGCTAAGAAAGAGGGCACTGCTCAAGTTGCTCAAAGAACTTCCATTTCTTCTCCACGCAGATGTGCACAGGAAGGGAGTTTGCGTTCCTGTGGTCGTGGTGGCGAGATGTTCAATCCCAGCAGGTCGGGTGCTGGTGAATGCTGACCGCAGCAAAAGCACAGATATTTGTCAACAAACTCCATCCAAATTTCTATAATTGTGATGTCATAGAGATGCCCTATTAACACTATAATTATGACTAATCCATTTTCACCATTTTAATTAGCTGTCTCTGACTGTGTCCATCTCTGGATGTGCAAAAATAGAGTACTGAAGCAGATAGTAGTGAAATTCCTGCACATAAGTGATTGAACACATCACTCAGTCATCAGATGTGTATACTTAAAGGAGTGTCTCTTATCATATCTGTTTACTGGCATTTTTTTTGACATATTCACTGATATAGGCCCATTTCACAGTACTTTAATTAACGTCATATACGCAGGCACTTAAGTGGTTCACTGCAACATAATATGTGACCTCCATAGCTGACGTCCCCGAACATGGCTGAGTTCACTCTCCGCGTTAAACAGATCACAGATTTCTTCTAGAGAGAGTGCCCCTGAAGAAAATGGAAAACAACAAGCGTGCCTTTGATATTCGGGAGTGCTTTCATAGTGTTTTTCAAAAGATTATAAATACATTAACGTTACATAATGCCTGAGACTATAGGGTATCCATTTTATTACATATATCGGACATGGACTGTGATTCTTCCAATAATCTAGAATATAGACCACTAGGTCCAGCCGTTTTTCTTAGAGCTCAAGTGAAAAGCCACAGTGCCAATCCTAGGATAAGCTCAGAGCTCAACGTGACCCTGCATTGGCTACAGGAGATAGATCTATGTAACCAATCACAGCGAAGGATACCGACCACTGTTTTATTTCACTGTTGCTTCATACCTGGTTATGTGTTTTGTCCATTTGCTCTCTAGCTTCCTCCCACAGCCCAAAGGCATACATTTAGGCTAAGAATGCTAGTTAGGCATCTCAAACTGCCCACGCTGTAAGACTGTGTGCATGTCCTCGCCTTGTATCCTGTGTTCCGCAGGATACACTCCAGACACTGCTGAGGATTGATGGTTTTCAGATGAATGAAATTGCGATGTGTATCTTCAGATTTTGCATAAACCTTGTTTAACCGAAATGATCCCGACTGTTCATTCTTAGGTAGCTTTTATTTTAGATCGTTTGTGTATTTTAGAGGTGTGTGTCCATCTCATTTTTCACTTTGCATGCTTTGGAAACTAAGGACTATCTCAGCAGTCTGACAATTGGAAGACACACAAAAGGACGGAATAAATTTTATTTTATTACTACAGGATTGGTTCACCCAAGTGAAGTTCAGCTCTAGGCTGCCTGCCAAATGAGTCCAATGGCAGACGCCAGAAAGGGACGGTTATTTTGTTAGTGACTCTTGTCTTGTGTTCCATCGGTAGAAAAAGAATCTTACAGATGGACAGAATTACACAATGCATGTAATCTGATAGCTACTAGCATTAACTCTAATAATAATATTATTATTAGAATTTTCAGTCACGCTTTACTTGAGGGCACAAGAACTTAGTAGTAACTTAGTTACTACTGAAGTACAAATCATGAATAAATATAGCAGCTACTTGATAAAAGATGCATCATGATTCATTAATGATGAATAAACATGAGATCACTTGTGTTATTCATTATTTGTTCCTTCAGTAGTTACTTAGTAGTTCACAAAGGTTTACAGAATTAACATATAGTAACAAATATAGAAACTGCTAGGAATAAATGTTTTACAATGCATTAATAATGAACGAACATGAGATCGGTATGTAACTAACTTAGTTTGTAGTTAATTAATACACAAGTAATTGCTTAATACTACATTATTTGTGCCCTCTCAAGTAAAGTGTTACAGAATTTTCTAATATTAGCGATAACACCTTTGTCATTGTTGCACACAAAATGTTTCTGAAAGAGTCAAGGTCTACAGAGAATATACCAAGAAGCAACTATCAAGAACAGATGAAATTTGCACACTAAAAAAGGACTTACATTTTTCACAATCAACCATCACAATCCCATTCAACAGCAACACAGAATCATTGCTATTTAATTTCCCCTAGGGATCCATGAAGTATATCTGATCTTACAGAAATATGATAAGACACTAATTATATTTTTAAAAATTACAATTGAGAAACTTACAGTTATCTCTAATTTATCTAAAATATGAGATACAATGAATACATAAAGTATCTTCAACTCTCATAAAGCACATGCATTCATGTAACAAATTATTTACCAATCTATCTGGATCCTGTTGCCATGGTAATTTCTGTCCTTTTTTGTGGCGAACCCTGAGCATTTTCCAAAGCATATTCTCCAAATGGCCATGCTCGGGAAAAAAAAAAAAACTCACAGCCACCGTGAGCAAGGCCAGCCTGATCACAGAAATCACACAAATTAGCAGTCATTGTACCATAGCTACAATATATAATGCAAAATATCACCTGAAACTCTTAATTATAAGCATGAAACTGTGTTTTAAAGTGTAATCAATTGGGTGGATAAAGGATCATTATTAGAGACCTATTGCAAAAACATTTTTAAAAATAGAATGATTTCCTCCTTCAGCGTAACAGACACCATTTTCCCCGCTTAATATTCTGGGTTACTAAAGGTGTCATTTGTCCAGCAGACACATCGACTGCAAACCTTCAGGAATGCAGCGGTAAGCAAATGACAAGGCTTTAGATACGTAATCTTTAACTGTCAGACCAATACTTCTGACACATCCCATCCCATTTAACGCCTGGTGTTTTAGGACATTACTGCTGAACATCATTATCCTAAACTGGAGTGCAAACCTATTTGTGCAATTAAACTGTGAGATAAGACACGGTGCCCCCCACTGGTAAGAGGCAGTATTGCTGTGATAAAGGTCTTGTTTAAATTCACTTTCAGGTTAGAAGGGTAGTCAGCACATGTAAGAGGAGTAGGATCTAGTCCTTATTCCTACAGAATCCCATTAGGGAAAATTTGCAGTGGTTATGTAACCTATATAAACCTAAATGTTATGAAATGCCAGAGTAAATAGAGTAAACGTTCATATGTGTTTACCTGTTATGAATGCTGAAAATATTGAATATTATCTATCTATCATCTATCTATCCATCTATCTATCTATCTATCATCTCAAAATTTTAGTGGGTTCTACTTGTAATAATGGATAGAAATTCACTGCTGATCAAACGCAGGGAAAATTCACGCTTCTCATTCTCAGAATTTTTAAAGACACGCCACTGTAGACAAGAGTCGTTGGGTAATTATCACATTTGCATTATTTGCGAATGGGCGGCTCGCCGCGATCTTGTTCGGTGTAGACACTGAGTGGTCAGGCAGTACTACTGACTCGCACCCCCCCCCCCCCAGCTGTTGTTAGGTATGAAAAGGGGTTGTGTGACATCACAGAAAAATTGCATCTAAAAAAAACACAGTTTAAAGGTCAAAGGTCAGAAATAAGTGGTTCTATACAAAGGACTGAGGTGACAGGAGGAGTGCAGTGCAAAGAAATAATAATCACTTCACACATTCTTTAATTTCCAGAGTGGAATGGACAGCCATTTGGGGTCGAATCACTGGGTGAACCAAGGATTTTATTATTAATCTATGAAGGCTCTGGGGTCTGGGGTCACTCTGAGGGTTGATTAGGTACAATGTACACAAAGCTTTGCCACAGTCGATGCCATTGAAAAGAGGCAAGTAATTTGGATTCACAATTGGCCTGGGATTGCGTCTCACTCCATTACTAACCATTTTCAATTTCAGCCCTACAGTAAACATCACACTTGGGCTGGAATTTAGTGCATTTTGTAATGTACTAGAGGAGATGGGTGGGTCCTGACGAAATGACACTTTAAAAACCAAAGCCTTCCTGTGCGTCTGATTCTCAGATATATTTTTTGACATAATTTGCAATCCATCTACTTTTTCTTTCCTTTCCTCTCCGCAATGTGTTTTAATGCTAAAAGAAAATTCAATTTATGCACGCTGCGGAATGAATTTCACATACGACAAATTCCCCAACATTATACACACTGGTAGCATGTGATTATGAAATCTGCAGTCACTGCTGCAGTTAAGCAAATAGGATTGGATTCCCTTGGCAGTTTTTCGCTACGCACAATTTTGCATCCCTAAATCACTATGCTTGTGGCTTAGCAGAGTTGCCCAGTTGGCAGCGGCAGTAGCATTGGATGTGGTGCCCGTATCCCTGATGAAGACCTCCCTCCGTATCTCCGATAAGCCCGAATCCCTGCAATACCGTTCCTTTGAAAAATAAGCTGCTCCGTTCTGGCGGCATTTCCGTTCTGTCGTGAGTGGATGTGGAAATAAACATTCCTTGGGCCTCCCCTGCCCAGTCTAATCACTTGCCAACTTTAGCGCATGGTAGCTGCAGTGTAAATGTCTCCTTATTAGATATCACCCCCGCGCGCTTTTTAAAAATATCGATTACAGGATGCTGTTGTAAGTGTCCCTGAAAACAGGAATAGAGAAGCGTGATGGACAGCAGAAAAGGAGAACCCTGCTACCCCCCACTGAGGGATGGTGTGTGGCTCACTGGGATAATCTGCAGTACCTGCGATTGGGAGTTTGCCAATTAAAATCCCAGGGTCTGCAGAGTAAATACTCTTTTGGCCACTTGAGTTACACCTATAACCTCAGTAACATAAAAGCATCTACTAGGTAAATAAACTGTAAGATGTTTCCTACACCTCAAGCTACACACGCTGTGACGGGTTTATGATCTCCCAGGACACTTTCAGCATGAAGCAGGTTAGATACACTCATAGGATTGCTGAATATTATGCAGAACATTAATGCATCATTTCCCAAATTATATATATATTTTTGGCAAATATTGTAGTTGTTTTTAACATGCTCATATTTTTTAACCGATGGCCCTCTTCAGCCAGTTTTGAATGGGTGGTGTAACGACTATGATATTTTTAGCAAATCTATTTAGCAAAATACATGTAGCGTAAATGAAGCCACATCGGCTGAATTCTGTCACCAAGAAACATGGAAGACATGGTTGCTTGATATGAAGTGACACAAAAGTAACTTTTATCAGTTTACAGTTTAGCAATTTAGCAAGGAGGTTTAGCTGTGCTTGAAGCAGTTTCCAGAATATAAGGCAGACGCTGATCTTGAATAATGGACCCCCCCCCCCACCACAACCCACAGCTTTAAGGCACGTTGGCACGATTGCCTGATACCATTGACGAGGGAAGACTCTCATTCTGCACCACTGCCTTCAATCTTCTCAAGGTGGTCAGCTAGCAAGATAGCATCGGGGCTAAATTACATCGAGGATCCCAGCCCACCCCCCCGCCAACCCCTAACCCCCGGATATAAAATTAATTATTGACTTGTTTGGTGTTAAGCTCTTGAAACACCACACAGGGGGGGGCGTGTGATTTTTGGAGCAGACAGACAGTGGGATCACTGGTGTATAAAAGCTGGGTTATCCTTTGGGAGGGGGGGAGGGGGAGTGTCCCGTGGGTGCAGAGAAGCCTTCTCCAATTCACTCAATTCCTGGAAAACTGGACATCCGGGGACATAGAGTACTGTGCAAAAGTCTTAGGCAGTAAAAGAAAATGATGTTCAAATGATCTTCATGTTATTTCATGTTATTGTAAAACTGCGATATTTGGCAGAGTGTGTC
Source organism: Paramormyrops kingsleyae (assembly GCF_048594095.1). Lineage (NCBI taxonomy): Eukaryota > Metazoa > Chordata > Actinopteri > Osteoglossiformes > Mormyridae > Paramormyrops > Paramormyrops kingsleyae. The sequence continues at coordinate 16,898,476 of NC_132817.1, read as the reverse complement.
AGCTTTGCCGTTTCAAAACCTCTCCTAAAGTCACCCCAGTATTTGCAGCAACCGTCCAATACACTCATGTGTTTTCAGCCGACCACTGGCACAACTCATTTAGCCTAATCGATACCACATTGAATAACTCAACTAATTAAATGAATGAATTAATTGAGGTGATGGAGAAGTGTAACAATGACTGAGGTGCCCCTGAGGAGAGGATTGGGAACTGAAGCTGTGTGCTTGTAGCCATCCAACAGGATATCGGTAACTTTTTGGAGAAAGGGAGAAATTCTTCTTACTTTTTAGAACATAAGAAATTTACAAACGAGAGGGGGCCATTCGGCCCATCAAGCTCGTTTGGGGAGAACTTAACTAATAGCTCAGAGTTGTTAAAATCTTATCTAGCTCTGATTTAAAGTAATCCAGGGTTTTAGCTTCCGCTACACTAGCAGGAAGACTATTCCATACTCTAACTACACGCCATGTAAAGTGCTTCCTCAAATTTGTTTTAAAATGTTACTGTTCATTTGCAGATGTTCTAATGTTAAACTGTATGTGTGTGTTTTTGTTTGAGCTGATACACATGTACTATGCAAATAAAATGCCTGAAACATTTTTTGAGTGCCTAAGACTTTTGCACAGACCCGCAAATTTCCAAGAAGACACTGATCACGCATATGAATGAGGAGGCTTCAGAGCTGTCAGTCTGTCCCGTCACTTGGGAGGTTGACAAGAATGCATGTCTGCAGTAAGGCTCAGATCACAATGCACAAAAAACCTGATTGCATTGCTGTATTATTAATAATTCATAATGAGAATAATAAATATCTACTAATGCAGAGTAGGCAACACTGTTGTCTTATACCTCTTGGGTTTAGGGGTTTAAATTTCTCTTCATCTGTGTGCATAGTTTGCATGTTTTTCCAAGTTCTGAGGAGGTTTTCTCTTGCATCCCGAGGACAGTTGAGTTAATCAGTGCCTGTACTTTGCCCCTAGGGTGTATGCATGTGTGCGAGTCCTCTGTTGGGCTAGCATCTGGTGCTGTGCTGTGTGTCCGGTGCTGTCTGGAATAGTCTTGCGACCCCCGTACTGCATACAAGGTGAAAATGAGGATTCTCCTTTTCTCTACAAGAGTTGTGATCTGGAAATGCATGTTTTGAAAACTCCAAGTATCTTGAATGATTTTTTTCCTCATTGAAAAACTCGGTCCCAGTTCAGCACTGGATACAAGGCTGGGGTATATTATGGTTGGGTTGCAAGACCATTACAGGGCGCATGCACATTCATGCACAAACAAAGTCTATGGGCAATTTAGGGACACCATTTAGCCTAACTGCCTATCTATAGAAGGAAACCAGATCACCCAATGGCAACTTACCAAAGACAGATAGATCATGCAAACTCTTCATAGACACAAAGGAGGTAGGGTTTGAGCAGTGTGAGGCCACCATGCGGTCCTGTTATTCACTGATTTCATTTAAGAAATCAAAAGTAGTTACTGTCCATTGGTGAACCATGTTCTGCTTCAGTGATTTCAACTCCAACGAAAATGTCGAAGGGACCTCCTGATGTATGTGATTCCGGAAATAAGCAGCACATACCCCCTTCACACAACGAACACAGAGCATACTGATTAACCCGATGGGAACTGCAACAGAAGCAGCAGAGACAAATAAGCATGTTCTTGCAATGAAATATGTCGGGTAAGTTTAACACTGTTATTCAAAATCAGCTTTAAAACATAGAGCCTACTGTATTGCATTAGCTTAATTAGGATCTTATGAATTTAGTATCTTACTAATAATATTTAATATCATACTAATACTATCATAATAAAAAAACTTGTTTTTCATCTAAGAGTATTCTTGAATGTATTACATTTCCACATTAGATAATGAATGAAATATTCAACACTTTGTTTTACATCTCTGGCAATCAATCAAAGATTTTCCCTTCTAAAGCGACAATGTATCAGACAGATGTTTCTTCTGCTTCTCGTGCGAAATTGTGCATAATTGTATCTCTTCCTCGATGGGATTATGTTTTTTTCCCTACCATCTCCTCGCCGGATCCACATCTGCGAGATCTGAGCAGATGTGGGACACAAGAGAACTGGAGTGGATTTAATGGGAGTGACTTGGAGGCCAGCCTAAGCAATAGCGACTGAATTACAAAGAAATCTGTGCCCACTTGAGGACGAGATTACGCTTTTGTGGGGACGCCGGAACACGTGCTCAGCCTGTCCGTGTGGTCTGATTAATATAATGAGCCTCGTAAACATCGCCTCCGACACGGGCGATGCCGACGGGAGCCTCCTGCTGAGATTTGGCGGCGGTGAGGCAGAACTAGGGGACCCGCGACCCAGGTGTGGAAGGTCCGGTGCACCCGGTGGCTTCCCACGAGTCCCACAAACCTGACAAACACTCCAATTTGGGCCCTGAAGTCAGCAGAGGACCAAAAGCAGGGGCCTGCCAAACAACACAGGGGGAAGTGACCCAGTCAGTAACAACAACGGATATACGTCTCGACATGCTCTCGTTTTCACTTGAATCACGCTAAGACTGGATTGGTGACTCAATTACTGACTCTGCCTTAATTGACAATTAGCTGCTAGAGGGAAGCCATGTATGTGGTTTATTTAAGAATTCTCTGGCGTGCCTGTAACATCACGTAGGAGAAAAACGACGTTATTAAAAGCGAGTGAGCTCTTAACCTTACTGTAGAAAAATCAATATCAAGCAGCACTGAACACGGCAGACAGCCATTGCATGAAATGCGCCATGCAACAGACCTTTTTCTACACCATTACTTTTTAAATAATTGGACAAGGAAAGATAAAAACTGTAGCAATTTCCAGAAGCATCGCTAGCAGGTTGCCTTCGAGTTGGAGGCTACATGAGGAGGAATTAGCTGAATTTGATGCCCAGTTTTTTCCCTCCATTTTGTCGACAGCCCTGCTCGGCCTCGGGGAGGGCGCCAAGAAGTGTCTGTGCTGTCAGCAGGGTTTCGCCAGCCGGGTCCGCGCCGAGACGTTCGCCGTCTCCTTTTTATCGTTACGCTGCAGGCCTCCCCGCTTCGCTTTCAAGCCACTTTATTTGTGGATCCAACTTCCAGCACAGAATCTCCAGCTACTGCAGTTTGTTTTGCTGTATTCACCTCCCCAAGGTGACCCCCCCCCCTGCTCCCCTCCTCTCCTGACTCCGGATGTTTTCAAACTTGGCTCAGTCCGGGACGCAGAATTAAAAATCGCTAATTGCGACGAAAGCGGAATCTTTGTGTTTTCTTTTCAAATTTTCGACCAAGGGAAATCAGATTATGATACGTCGGAATTGCCAGCGAAGTCCGCGGTCCCGAGGTGGACGCGCTTGCCAGGCTAACTGTTCTGCAGCACAACATGCAGAGTCAGATCAATTTCTGAGTTTGTTAAATTACCCCAAAGCACATAAATAGCTTCATGAAGGGCAGCTTTCTGCTAATCCTCTTTACACAGTTTTTGAATTATTTAGTATTTTTTTACCAGTTACAAAAGTTAACAAGCTTTGAGTGTTTAAACACCCAGAAATTGGTTGCTCAGATGCTGCCGTAACATTGTAAAACATATTTTTCTTAATGTTCATGCCACTTTTATAACACAAATGTTTGTAGAGTATTTTACATCGCATCATCTTATCCAGATCAAACAATATTGAAATATGAAGCATTTATTATACCTTACCGCCACTATCATTCAAAATAAGAGAAAGTATAGATATGGTTAATGTGTTGGCTCTTGAGCAGACCTAGCAGAGCTTAAATGTGCTCAGTAAGAATACCCAACTTTATACCCACTAGCCTATATGAAAAAAACAGAGCCCTTTCATTCCGAAATATATTTCTTACATACAAATATAAATTGACTTGCAGGCAGTATTTCCCCATGACAGACCAGCATTTGTCCCGATAAATCGAAGCATAAAACAGCAAAGCCTGTTGGTGGCGCTAGTAGATAGAATCCAGTAACTCTTTCCGTGTCTTGTGGGAGAGAATGTCAGCTAAATCAATTAGCCCTTTCTGTTGTGCGTGTACAGCTCAGGGCAAACAGTGCTCAGGAAACACATGCGTGAAATCGCTCCCGCTATCAAATGTTTCTATTAGCTACGGGCTAGCAATGATTCTGCCCCATCAGCTCTCGGCAAACAGTAATTAATCTTGCCAGATGGGCACACATAATGGTAATTAGGTGGCAGTCATTAAGTTACGCGGTATGAGGAGTGTGCTGCTGGGAAAATGAGTCATGGTTTGTAGTTAATGACCAGTTCCTGGTCCAAAACCATCACGCCAAATGAATGTGAAGTTCTACCATGGTAAAGCCGATTCACGCACTCAGTCGGAGTCCGCCTGTCTGCGTTTCATTACATTCTGAAAGAGCCATAAACATTCGTTCGTAAATATTTACTGGGACATCGGATAGCCAAAGAGATCCAAACACATCTTCATGCATATATATTTAGTAACTTGGTTAATTTTTAAAACCAGTTTGAATTACTGAATTATTTATACCATCTGATATTCCTGCATATCTCACCAGAGCCCTTTAGATTATGGATTATTAACTCTCCTGGAAGAATATGTCTGATAGTATCAGGTAGCTGGGTGCTGAACAATAAACTCATAATCTGATGGATGATGCTGCATGTCACCCTGTTAGCTGTATCTTAGAGTAACCGCCATCTACAAGTCTTTATATACCGGTGCCTGATGCCCTTCATTTGGGACCTGACTATTATAATTAAAATTTCAATAACTATTGCACTTTTAATGCACTCAACTTCAAATGCATACTTGTGCCATCTGCAATATAAAATAATAATCATAAAAAAATTGTAACAGCTTCAATCTTCTCCCACCTCCATACTTTAACCATGGTGCACTCAGGACTGCAATTAACAGATTATGGTGCCATTTAATTTGACCAATTATAATGTAAATTCCATATAAATATATTCTCTTCAATTGATACAATATGCTACTCAAACCAACTTCAGTCCTCAGCCAATTTCATTGCCATTTCTCTCACTCTGCAACATGCAAGACTTCGCAGACGATAAAATCAGGGCTCAGGGATTATATCGAAAAGCAGGCTGCAGAGATGAATGCTAATGAAAGTTCAAATTTTGCAAATCTTTAGAAAGTAGACAAACATTAATGACACTCTTTCTTCAGAAATTAAAGTGGGAGATACGCGGATAAGGCTGATGTGCATTAAAATTGGATTTAAATTAAATTAGACTGAGAATATCTACTGACGTCAAAATAAACCGAGAAGGTGCACAAAAGGAGCGTCTGATTTGAAACCGGTATACAGTCATCTTCAGCTCTTTCAACCTGGCGCTAATGGAAAATGCGCAACGCAACACGGACGTGGCTGAGTGACCATTAACGGCAAAGAGATGGAAGATTGAGAGGAGAAAAAATAGCTAATTATGCAAGGTGAGAAGTGCCGCGACTACTACATCAATTCAGTTTCTAGGTCAAGGAAAAAAAAACCTACTGAAGGAAATGAGAATCTGGGTAGCAGTGAAAGAATCGGCTTTAATCGAGATACACAGATCGCTGCGTGCGGAACTATAGTTCAAACATTTGCTCGGTCTGCTCCAGACTTTCCCGACCAAAGGTGCGTATTCAGTCCAGCTTGCACAACGCCGTAGTTTATATTGACCGACTTAAATTGCAAGATTAGCACGAGGGCTGACAGACTCTGCATGAGATAAAGTTTAACACTAAACAAAAAAATAAATGCTATAATGGATGTGAGTCCAAGTCCCAATGTACCCGTGATTGTGTTTCCATGAGCTTTGCAGTTGATTAAACAAGAGCCTGTTTTATTTTGTCAAGCAACACGTCCCTAAAAGCATCAGTGAGATAATCTGTGCCTGGCCAAAATCCATCTTTGATGAAGTCCCATGTTTTGCTCACGACCAGTCACTCAGCTCCCCTGGCAAGGTAAATGCCGTCTGTTAGCCTGCTCAGAACACGTCGGCCCTTTTCATCTCTGGAGAATGTGATCCTCTTTTAATGGCCGCTAAGGGTGGGTTCGGGTAGACTGATCTTCTGGGGTACCTCAAAATTCGCCCAAGGGAGGAATTTCTCCAGGTAACTCTACTCAGGGTGTCAAGTGCTCAGATTGTCCATCCATCTTCTAACTGCTTATCTGAGCTGGGGTCATGAGGAGCAGAGATCATGAGGAACACCCAGAGTGGGTCTACTGCATGGCCCATGCATACAGACACGATTTAGAGATCCCAGTTAGCCTAGTTAACTGCATATACAGCTCTGGAATAAAATTGAGACTACTCTATATTATTAAAATACCTGCATTTTTTAATCCTGGTTTAATCCTGGTTCTGCTGGCAGAGGCTACACTGAGCAGCAGGTTGCTTCCAGGTTCAAAATTTCTAAGACAGCAGCACAACAATAAGGTGAAGCAGGAGACACTGGGAACGACCAGAAACCAGCCAGGTAGAGGGCAGAAGCAACTTTCTAATGGCAGAGATGATTACTAACTTATCTAACAGTTTCTCATGAATCAGAGGATGACATCCAGTGACCTTCAAAAGGAGTGGGAAACATCAAGTGGTATGAAGTGCTCAGCTGGGACAGTTCATATCAGACTGAAGTCCCACAAAGCAAGGAAAAAGCCCTTCATTAATGAGAAACAGAGAAGAACCAGGCTGCAGTTTGCAAAATAATATATATATTATTCACAGATGCACACCCATAAATAGAGAAATGAGTGAAACAAAAAATGGAGGTTTGAGGCACCAGTGCGACCCACTGATCCAGTGAGCACCCTCTGGCTTCCCTCCTCCGCTTTAAAATTCAGGCCTGCTTTACACCAGCAATTCAGCATCACTGACGCACAGTGCCGGCGGCCGGCTTTCAAGAAATACCAATATTTCAAGACAATTATATTATGATATAACGGTATGCAGTGGCTAATGAAGCCAAATGATGATGGAGAACGGGGGAGCAGCAGGAGCAGACCAATCAGCAGGGAGACTTTTCTGCCACGCCGACTGAGAATGAATTCATTTACAGGGAGGCCCTGAGTGATCCCTCAGTCAGAAGTAATCAGCTGTTTCCCCAGACGGCGAGTCTTCTCCAGGCCAACAGCCAGCGAAAACATATTTCCATTTTAACGCCTTTGGATGATCAAAGCGCCGGCTTAATATAATCAGCTCGCACCCGTTTACCAGCAAGCCGGGCACAGCGTCTGGGGACCCCAGCCCTTCTCGGCCCTATCTGTTCAGAAACAGGTGCTATAACGGTAAATTAATTAGGCCGAGGAGGTACACCTTGCTCTCCAGTCCTGCTGGGAGCGCCCCCCCCCCCCCTCCTGGGGGTCAAAGTCTCTACAAAAATACCATCTGGGCCCAGCTCTCCCCCGGGAGATGGGGGGGGGGGGGTGAGTTGTTACCACAAAAGCAGGAAATTTGTGGCCATCTTCTGCGGCGTATTTATATGCCAATTAACCCTATTACCCTCACGCTTTGCTCGTGCCTCTTCTCATTATTTGACGTCTTACCTCCCCCAAGACAAGATGGCGCCATCCACCAGCATTCATGTTTTGCCGCGTATATCCGCCGACTGGCTTCCCTAGAGAAACCGACAGCCTTTATCGCTCCTTTTACAGGTTTAGCTACCGCCCGGACCGGACAATAAGGCACACGCAGAGGACAGACACGTTTAAGCATAAAAAGCAAGGCTGGAAAACATAATTTCCTTCACGATCTTTTGACTCTTTACGTTTTTTTAAAGGGAATCTAAATAAAGTCAGGTGAAGAATCCAGTGTTTTATGCATTAGTCATGTTGCTAAAATATCACGCATTGCTGGGAAACAGGAGAGTGACCCGGGGCAAGAGGCCTGGAATCTAACTGTTGTTGGCTCGACGTCTGACCTTCACTTCAACTGCAGGAAGCAGAGGGGCGAGAAGCTTCCGGTTAATGAGGGGATATAAGTCCCCTTTACAATATATTCGCATTCAGGATCATTGGATGACTCTGAATGTGGCCACTGTGTTGCCAAGACACTTATCCCGGCAAAGGTGATGACGACAAGAAGCTGGCAAGTGACACAAAGAAGCTAATGAATGAGGCACATCCAGCGCTGACGGAGCCCACGAAGACGTAAGATTAGCATGTATTACTCAGCAAAACTAACAGAGCATTAAAATGCCACAAGGCAACGGTTTTGCTAACAATACCACCGCTCCCCCCCCCGCCCCCCCAACCAGATTGGGGTGATTAATCTGCATCGGGTGGTTTGGGGCCAATGGGGCCCGCGAGGCTCTGGGAAACTCCACATGCCTCACGCCCAACGACACGGCCAGCTCCATCTCCCAGGGGTCTGGGATCATCCGTCCCCAAAAATCAGGCCCTGACAGCATCTCCCAGCCACCCCCCCCCCCACCAGCAAAGGGGCAGATGGCTGAGGAGAGTCAGTTGAGGCTCTCACTGACAACGGGGGCCGTTTATGAAGGGCCCCGCAGTTCACTCCCCCCCCCAAAAAAAAAAAAAATAAAAAAATTAGAAGGGTAATATATGCTACGGCCCAGATCCCCAGAGCAATGAACTGCTGACACAAATTCGGTAGACCTGTTTTGGTTTTGGGGGTAGAGTGGGGGTGCAACATGCTCAATTTCTGCGGTCAGGAAGATCACCCCAGGGGCAGGGGGTGCTGGGGGGGAGGGGCTGGAAGGCCCCTCACTCTCAGTTTGACATGCAAGTTCATAAGTAGCACAGCTTAACTGAGGAACAGCCACAGAACTATGATGAACCACTGAAAAAACACCTACGACCGGTCTATCTAATGACAAACATTTATCCGTCTTCTCTAACCACTTATCCACTAGAGGGTTACGATTTGATAATAATATCTATCAAATTTGTGAATTCAAAGTTACTATTACAGGTAATCCTAGAATATAAATTAAATACAGTTATAATGTTTCATGTATAAATTATAATACCAAAGTAATACAACGTAACGTGCTATTATTACTGACAATAACGGTGACATATTTTACCTAGCATATTATTTTACGGTGCAGTGACTTTTCAGCATGTCATTTATTTATGTGAACGGTTCCTCCTCACTTTCTCTTCAGTAATGATCACCGGAAAATGCAGCTTTGCGGAAAAGTGTCTGTTAGCACAAAGGGCTGCGCGGACTTAAGTTGCGCGGTGGAAACAGAGATAAGGACTGGAAATCGGAACAAACCGGGCCTTCGGCTCGCCGATAAGCGGCAGTTTGCTTTTTGTCAAAATGCCCTCTGACGCTTTATAAATTATCGTTTAATTACCCCGAGATGGGGTAATTACCAAATGGAGGTTGCCAAAGCGCGACTCCTTGCTTTATTAAACTGCACAAGAGTGTCACCCTGAGGAAATTCTTGCTGGAAATTAATTATATTATTAAACGACCATATTATTAATGTTATCTATATATTTTGCATTTCACACCATTACGCGAAGCCTGGATTTAATCTCAATTACAGATGCCAAATTGACTAATACATAGCCTTCTGCAAATTACGACTGACGCATGATTTTACGTGAACGATTACAATTAGAGGTTGTTATTTATTAAAGTATGCGTTTATCGCTTATGTGTTTACAGAGTTACAGACACATGTTGAAGCATTCTAGACAAAACTGGGTTGTTTTCACCTCCAAACAGCATGAAACTTGCACTTTTGGATAATTGATTTCCCGGTGGCACCCATCAACAAAGGTTCGGTACTTTGGAAAACTAGAGAGTTTTTTTTTTTATCAGAATACTAATTACATAAACATCTAATACTTTTCACATAAAAATTTATCAATTTTACGCAAAATTATGTAGTATTATGTAGTTATGTATACCTAAAACTGTTATAGGACAGCCAAACATTGTCCACTCAAAAAGGTATTTTATAATTATGGTTTCTTATAAAAATGAGATTTAATGCCCCTCTTTCAAAAAATCAGCCGAGTGGTTTTATTTAGATATGAGGAAAAAAAACAATAAGAATTATCTTAAATTGAGTTTCCAAACTACGTTTAAATCTTCATGTGGCCGACATTTCAAAATAATGTGCGCTCAAATCATAACTAGAAAAACAAAATCAATAGTCAGTTATTAGTTTATTACAATTATGATTTAATAAATTCTCACTCTGTTTTGCTCATGTGGTCAGCTTCTTTAAATATCAACCAGATCATCCTTATTCGACTCAAATCAATCCATTTAAAGCGCTCATGTGATTAATTTGGCTCGTACCAAATGCCGTTACAGTGTGTCACTATTGCTCACTGGGAGGCCCAATGCGGCACTCTAATGACTGTCCTATTCCGCACAATGGACTCTCTATTACAGAACCGGTGGCCCGGGTGACTGCGTGACGTTGCGGTCATCATATGCTCTATTCCGAGCAGTACCCTGTTTCTGAGGGGGGGTATTTGTGTGGGTGGCACAATGGGGAGGGACAGGTCACTGTATTTCACATTCATCATTTTCAGTCTGTGCTTCGAGAGCAAAAGTATAGCCTTTGAAGGAAGCAGAAGCTAGCATCACACCCATTTTAAAACTGGGCCACTTAACCCTCTGCTAAAAAAATACCATCAAATACTATGGTTAATCTTTGCACAGTTAGATTCAGAAGCAGGGCATGAATGAACTTTATTCGCGGGGTGCATATACATGTAACCGTAAAGCGAAAGTAACGCGGTGAGTCAGCGTGTCACCGCATGACGCGGCCCCCACCGCAGCCTTACCGCTGCTTAAAACGGACCGCTCGCTACACTAGTGCTGTGATGCCATCTATTGGAATAATTGCTTATCCTATCTCAGGGAAACATACTGAACTGCTAGGTGATGGAGCTCTTCTTTTCAGTGTACACTTCCGTAGTAGAAAAGGCTGAGATCAGAGAGAATTGCGCTTTTCCAACACGGCTGTTATGGTGCCGTTTGATATAGCAATAGCATAATTACAGAAAAAAAAATAACGGCGAAATGATCTGTTCCTGTCTCAAAGATAAGCATATTGGTCAGTCGTATATGGTCAAAGAACCCTCCATTTATTGAATTATATATATTAAGCCAATTAATACAAGGCATCCAGAGCAGCATGTATTCTGCAGCTAAACTGGAAAAAATGTGTTGCATTACATTGCAGTGAGCATTTACCAAATAGAGGGTGAGACCAGTCTACGATTGTGCAGCATTTCCGTCTTTCTGCTTTATATTTTGTGATACAACATATGTTGGATTGTGATAAAACTGTAGTGTTAATCCACACATCTCAGTTCATGGAAAAACACAGCATATATCACTATTACACAATAGTTTAATCCGTCAGACCTTGCTACATATTTCAAAAGGACTTGTGCTTGACATACAGCTGTTGCTAAGTGGATAGAAAATAATCCTACATGTTTATAGGAGTCAGAGGCGGACTGTGTATGGGGGTGATTCACCAGGATAAAAGAAACTCAATAGATGGAAATATTGCCCCAGTGATTCATATCTGCTAACTGAAATCCTTTACCTGAAACAGTTGATATTTTTTTGTAAATATTAGCAGCAGACTGCTGTTACAAAGCAGTTCAAACGGCCGTACAGCCCAAGGCGTCATGTTCTGCTTTTCTCCCTCCAGGGGGCGCCAGTTACACAGTGGCCACATTCAGTTACTTGGTTTACGCTGCAATCGTGTCACGTGTGCCTCTTACCTCATCACAGCATTTGTTGTCTAACACCTCTCTTCTTCTGCTGCTAATTGAACGTCTAAAACAGAAATATGTATACAAAAATAACCTACATACCTCAATCCAAACTTCAGAACTGATCGAATTTAACACTCATTCTCGCCAGCAAAGTGTTTAAGATTAATGTTAAGTTTGAAACTGAAGTACAATAAGCATCCCAAAAGTTGTCAGTGTTAGTGGATGTAAGAGTGACAGTTGTCATGGCCTCCTGTAGGTGGTGGTGGTGGTGGGGGGGGGGGGGTTAATTGCTTTCCAAGGCCACTGGAGTGGAACAGTGCATATCACATATTCTTTATGAAATATGCAGTAACAGATTTGTGAGGTAGCTCGGGTGATTAACCCATCTCAGATCACAATGAAGACGGTGCTCAAAGTGCTTTAACATAGAAAACATATCCCGAGAAAGGCCACTTTAACCCAGGATTGGGAGATTCAAGTACCTGTGCATTGGTTGAGAGCAGCCGCATCAATTGTCTTGATGTGTATCATTGGCAGAAAACATGGGGAGTGGGCTCAGGTCTCTTGCAGAGCATCCCACGGTTCACATCTTTAATCTTCCCCGCGTGGGCCCACTTTGGAGCACGGGGGTCCCACCCCCCGGAGATGGAAGGCTCATCTGAAAATGGGGAGGGGCGGTGATTTGGGGGTGTGCCCGGATGACTTTTCCCACCACTCTGAACTATCGATTCTGCGTAAATGCAAGGGAGGGGCCCAATCAGCGACACCGTGGATTTCCATCTGGGGGCTTAACATGGACGCGCATTGATCGGAATAGAGCACTCAGCTGTAAGTGCGGGGGGGTCTCTCTATGGCTTTCAGGAGAAGAGCTCTGAAGGCTAAAGCACAGTTACGCAGAAGACCCATTCCCAAGAAGACATAACCACCCGAAGCCTAAATTCACCCAAATTCAACATCTAGATAATACTGCAATGTATGACCTGAGCTCAGTTTACACCCATTGATGTAATGCAATCATAAGTCAGTATTCAAAACATCAATACAAACAGGGCAACACTGCTTAGAAAACAAGAATCTGGGTTGTAAACTTTTTTTTTTTTTTTTTTTATTTTGTTGGATGCAGATCGGTAAATCAAAACATTTCTGAAGAAGTTCGGACGTCTCTGCTCTTGCATTTAATGTTAAAACAGAGATTGAGGCAAAACTTCTCACGCAACATCATTATTAAGGTTCGGCCTGCCGTAACCTCACACACATTTGACAGGAAGACGTGTTTCATTAACTGATTAAAATAGTCTGAAAGCAGAGGGCGTGGTTTGTTCTTGCGTGAGGTATTGATGCCCCTCAATCCAGTTTGGATGGAATACCTGTAAATTGAAAAAATATTTGCCCCTATCCTGATTTTTACTGTTATTGCACAAATGCCACACTGAATGATTTCACATCTTTATACATAATGTAATATTCAATAAAGGGAATGTGGTGGAATTCATAATATTTTAAAATTACCGTTTCATTTATTCATAGGAAAAAGTATGTCTTCACCTATATCAGCCATATGAATAAAGATATGACCCCTTAAATTTAATAAGTGGTCACATGACCTTTAAGGCAGTAACTACTTATGGTATAACAAGGGACACTCAAACAAGCAGGAACCACACTTTTTGGAAAAGGTGATAATAAAATGCACTGCATGTTATTTTTTCGTAAGGTAGGTTAAGAAACCCATTTTTAAACACTTCAGCCTTTGTTAGTTGGAAGTTTTGGATCTCGTAGAGAGGGTCTACGTCAGTAACGTCCAAATGAAATAGGCTGTGATTTTTTCTTTCTTTCTGCAAACACTGTAATGCCACTGAAAGGAGAGGTTATGTACATGACAGACATAGGAAAAGCTTTTCACAGCCTCTTAGACTGAATCTCTGCTCCTCGAAGAGCAGCAAAATCAATATGAGGCAACAATTATTTAGCGTTTAAAGAATTTGCCAGAATCACCCTCAAGCACCCAGGGAAACCTTCCCAGACATCTTGGGAGAGCTAGCATTTAATGCACTCCATCTTATCTTTGTAATGCTCTCAAATGACGGAGATTTCCAAATGATTATCCCGACACTGACAGGTAACAGCATTACAATCAGCACAGCAGATCGACTGATGCTAGTCATTACCAGTGAGATATTTCAGATACATTGGATGTGAAAAAAATCAAAGCAGCCTTTGTGGAATTTCAGCTTTTGTTCCCTTAAGGCTGAGATGACGACAAATCAAGTACAGCTTTAACCTTATTTTGACATGATAACCAACAACACAAGTGAAACAACAAGTGAAAAACAATGAAATAAAATGTTCAAATCCTTGGCTGGATAAACGTGCCGGTTTATATTTACTGGGGGTACTTTTTACTTTGGAAAAAGTTGTAATTCTGTTTAGAATTCCCATGAGACTCCTGAGCTATGAAAAAATAATATTTAAATTCTTTTGAACATCTCTTTTCCAAGAGGCCTGTACATTTACTTTATGTGGATTTTGCAGCTTCAACTCTTGCTCCCCCCACCTGCAGGTATGTAATTTTAAATCTTTCAACAATGTGAGCCCCCCCCCCCACCCCCCCAATAATCTATGCTCACTCTCACCTGTAACACAGCTGTCTAACGGATGAAATTGCAGTATGGCTGCCCACTATCAAGTCAATAATCCCTGTCCTGCTTTCTATGTGTCTATTCAGCTTTTAGCTGATGGCTAAAAACCGCTAGGGGAGCAAATTACAAGCCAACTACTCTCAGGCTGAAAACAGGCTTTAAATGTGGCCTTCTGTTGCACCGTGGAAAATTTCTGTCAGTGTTCGGAGAAACTCGTTAACGAAATCTGCAGCGAGGTGTGATGGAATCTACTGAGCTTATGATGAAGTCACAAACACAGGCTGCTCTGATGTGGTATGAAAGGGCAAAACCCATCGCTGAAGTAACGAAATCGTAGTAAATCCAGCATTCCTACTGCAAATTAACTTGCAGATTTCTACCAGGAGTAACACACATTCAGTAATATTGCAATATATTAACTGTAATTATGGTAACTGTAAGTAGGAAACTAAAGTGTACATTTTGATACATTATAAAATATATGGGTTATTATAATACGATTAATAGTAGAACTGTAACAGGTAAACTTTATACTGCAAAATCAGCACAACAGTATAAAATGATTTGTAATAATTTAGTAAAATATGTTTCTAATGTATTTTTAAAATGGGTAAAGCAAAGAAAAACGCAACGAAGAAAAATGTCACGCAGTAAGAATTCTGGATATTGCAACGTTTTTTCAGTCAACCCTGGTCATGCAAGGAGTACCGCCAGAGGGCGCTGTTAGCACCTGTCTATTTCAATTCTGGGATGCAGTTAAAGTAAGCAAAAGGACGTTCAGCAATCCAGACAGAGCAAAATTATTTCCGAAATGGATAAGTACCCCCAAGTACACATCTCTTTCTTTTTTCATTCAGGGAGGCCCTGTAGTGACGTTCTTACCCTGAATTTCCATAGTTACTTGTCCATCTGAAAAAAAAAATTGTGAAAAATGCGAATCACTCCGGATTAAGGAATTTGTTAAGTAGCTAAACGTAAAACGTAAAACGTAATAATCAATAAATGTTTTATAGAATACACTGCATTCTTGTAATACAGTTCATTTTGCCAGTTGTGTCTTTATGTGTATAGCATGAAAATACATAAATACATTCAAAAATATTTAAGCATTCTGACAACTAATCATCTAAAAACAATCAAAAAAGGAATAATATAAAAATAAAAATGTATATATTATTGTGTTTTCATTTCCAAATACAAAAATGGTCGACAGTTCTTTTTTTCCCCTAGTGCTAAACGACTTTATTGATTCAATAACCATTCATATGAAATTACTTTATTTCTGTGCAAATTTTGACATTTTGGTACACTGCAAAATATCATTTTAAATGAAAATAGCCTGGGATTTCATTTGTGTGGAGAAAATAAGAAAAGGACATTTTACTTTTTTTTTATGCAAGCAAAGGGTTAGACCTTTGCAGTTTTTATCATGTATTCAAAGTGCATTCCCTAAAGATATGTGTTAATGCAGCACTATCAAATAAAACTGAGGAGTAGCTGTAGACAGAGTCAAACTTTCTCAGACACAGTAGAAGCAATTTCCCACCTTATGAAATGACCGACTGACAGCAAAGATGAGAAAGAAATTTAAACTGTAAACCAAAAGTACCTGCTCATCACATTACACAGAATTCAACTTCAAGCTAAACTTCATTGAAAGGTTGATCACGGATACTGGATTCTGTCAGGCTCCCTGCATGATATTGCAATGCTTTAATCCCTTCCTTAGCAACATTTAATCTACAGTAGATGATTTACCATCTAAAATGGCAAGATCAGCAAGAAAAAGATTTGTATTTATCTGAAATGTTCACGTGTCGTGACATCAGTCAGCTATAGCAATATTACATACTAATATTGTTTAAAGCACTATTATTCAACTGATATGAGACATTAATTCAGGGAATAACATAATATGCATAAGACAAATGCATCCCTGCTTGTGTTCCGACCTGCCACTGAACGCTGTTTTAAAGCAGGTGTCCTTCTCTGACAAAGCAATCTAAGCAACATGCTTATACAGCCATCACACGTCATTGGGCTCCTTCTTGCTCTACCTGCATCCCAACCACAGCCCCGACTCTCCAAGCTACTTAAAAAAAAAAGTCAGGAGGCATCACTGACGCACCAAAGCCCACGTCAGCCAAAACCCAGGTGACAGAGGAAGACAGGACTCACTTTTGAGGGGCTGTTCCGTCACTTTCGTGCTTTTTCGTGGAATGAGAGAGAATCATAGCTTTCGAAAATACGACGAGCCCAGCATCTGCACCGACGCTCCTCTGTTCCCCAAGTCCAGCGTGAAGTTCGGGCCGCGAAGAAGATGAGTAAACAGCAACGTCTCGGATCGCTGATTGCTGGTGGTCCTGTCCCTCTGCTGCTCTTTAGCAATATGTGGATGTAGTTGGCGCCCAGCTGCCCCCACTAAACAAACTGGTGCAGATTTAATGCTTTTTTTTTTAAAACCAGCACAACCCCGAGTGAGGCCTGGCTTTGAGATACTTTCCACCTCATGACACAGTGACACAAGACGGCTTTCATTGTGGACCCAGTGGCAGCCGGGTCCAGCTTTAAAGGCTACTGATGTCTTTCTCCTTTTACCCTCCAACACAAAGGGAGGCCATTGTAAATTACTTGCTTCTTCACGTCAACAAAAGCTACTTTCATTCAACTTACCCCCACCGACACGCACTCATAGAAAAACACACGTACACACGGCCCCTGTCGCCGCCACTATCACCGTCAACTCCTGCCCCCCCCCCTTGATTTTGCTTAAATTTGATCACAAGGATTGGGAAAAGAAAATGAAAGAAATGAGGAAATTAAATAGAGAATCAGACGGAATTCCTCGTTCAGATCTTTGAATGAACCTTATCTGGGCCTTTATAAACTGCTGCAATCCCCTGGCATTTTAGCCAGATGCCTGGCTAAAATCGCCGCTTTGCCGCTTCTCACACGACCGCCACGGAAAACAGCCGAAGAAAAGCTCTTTTTCCTTGTTCTTTCTCTCAGATAATCATGACTCGGTGAAAGAAACGACCCCGGCTGATATCAGGTATTGTGTTACATTAATAGCCACCTGCCCTTCACACTCTGCGCATGACATCTCCCTAGATACACTTAATAGGGTCAGGCCCGATTTATTAAACCTCCATCCCTCCTAATGTTTCGATGACCTCCGATCAAACCCATTACAACAGGAATGAAACACTGTAACATATGAAGCTGTGTCGAAAATGTGTGGGAGAAGAAGCCTTGATCATTGCAGGTACAGTGTATCCAGCACTGCAGTCTTGCACTGTTTCCAATAGAGCACACGTTAATAACACTGGAATTATGGGTAGAGTCTCTGTTTTCCAAAACAAAGATATGGACAGGCATGTCACGATAACTACTTCTGTTGGGTGATATATTGTCCCAGAAATAACTGTGATAAATAATGTTATTGAAATTTTAAGATCTTTTCATGCCACTTATATAGTGATAATAGCATAACAATGAAAGCAGACATTTTCAAAAAGCGAAGAACTTTTATTTATTTAGAATATGCAGACATTCAAACGCGAATGTCATCCATCCATTTTCTGTAACCACTTGTCCTATTCAGGGTCACAGGGGGTCTGGAGCCTATGGGCACAAAGCAGGGAACAACCCAGGATGGGGTGCCAACCCATCACAGGGCACAAAGCAGGGAACAACCCAGGATGGGGTGCCAACCCACAGGGCACAAAGCAGGGAACAACCCAGGATGGGGTGTAAATCCATCACAGGGCACAAAGCAGGGAACAACCCTGGATGGGGTGCCAACCCATCACAGGGCACAAAGCAGGGAACAACCCTGGATGGGGTGCCAACCCATCACTGGACACACTCACGCACCTATGGGCAATACTGTAACTCCAATCAGCTAAAGCTTGTTGTGGAACTGTGGGGGGAAGCCAGAGCCCCATAACAACACAGTGAGAACATGCAAACTCCACACACAAGGACCCAGGGCAGAGACTTTAACCCTGGTCTGAGGGACATAAGGCAACAGCACTAACCACTGGCCCCCCATAGTCTTCCTATCTTTTTACTTTTCTTATTTCAGTTTATGGAAATGTTTTCATTAACAAGTCTAACCCTGCCTTGCGTACTGGTAAACACATAGTGCATGGTTAGTTTTATTGAAATTCTTAAAACATCCATACCGCACTTCATAAATGTGACTTTTAACATTAGCTTTGCCTTGTGCATTGGCGCTAAAGGTATTGCGTTGTGTGGGCTGCATACATTCATGTGAAGTATGAATCAGCCCTGAGCGCGACTGGCTGAAATGTTGGGGGCATTCATTCTTATGTAAACACAATTTTCCGATATCGAGGTCAGAGAAAATTATCAAGGTTATGTTCATATATTGTGCAATCGTGACAGGCCTAGACATGGGGTCAATTAGTCCTGAGAATAGAATTGATATGATACTGTCATCATTCACCAAACTCTTCTGATTTAATACTGAGAAAAAAAAACTAGCTGAAATCTGTTCCTGTACAATTTATCTGTTTGCTTGACCTGTAGAACTGCGGTGATCAAGATTTCAGGGTTGCCAACTTTGGTCAGCTGGCTGGAGTGAGATTTTCAAATTGAGACAAGTTTGCACACGTATGCACAAGCATTTACATGTATGTAATAGTCTGTAGGGTTTGCAAACTATCCCAATGCTTTTCATGTGGACCCTTTTTAGTTTACTGTGTGATAATATAGATTTGTCGTAAGATTTCTTACGAGAGCGTGCAAGTCTGAAAGCAACAAATGTGCGAGAGTTGGCGACCTTGAGATTTGGTCAGGCACAGAATAATTCCTAAAACTATCCCCCACCAAAACACCAGGCTCCATCATGAATACCAGCAACTTAATCCACAGAAAAGACCATCATTCAGTCGCCAGGTACCTTGCTGCAGTCCCAGAAGGTTCCACGAAATAAACTGTGCCTATCAGTAAGGCATTTGATTGCTTAACAAAAATATCTAACAAAGGGACAACATTCAAAATCCATCCACACTGAACAAGGGGTGGGAAACAGACCCACAACACTGAACCAGGCAGGCCGTGGTACAAACCTTTGAGCCACTATGCAACACCAGGAAAGAACACTGTATAATAGCCAGAGGTAGATAGTTCAGGTACAGAAAGTAAAAATGCAGACCAAGATTTGGTTTCAACCAATGAGTTGAGTATGAAGAGTCACAGTCACAGAGTACTCAACTCAAAATCTTGGTCTGCATATTTACTTTCTGGACCTGAACCACAGACCGTTAATGGGATCTCAGTAACAATTTCAGAGCTCTGACCTGTAAACCTGTAAATCTGTCCATAAATGTCGGACTCCTCAGGTGCAGGATGAAAAAGCAAAATCTAGTGCCTGTCGTGCTGGATCATCCTCAATAGCACCTAAAGAGGTCAAGATGCCCACATCATGGCAAAGTATTCCTCTATTTATTATGAACTTGGTCTTGTGCGAGTTTGGATAGTTTGCATTAATCTTATATCCTGTTTGGCTAAACCAGAGAAACACCATGTGTGATGGATCTACAGCTGTAATATGAGGCAAAAATAGAACCGGCTAGATAAAACGGAGCCTTAGCTGAGTTTTCACACTAAGAGCTACCTGGCAACTTTCACATATCATAGATTGTGTCTTTTCATTCTCTCTTGTGTCAGCAGATAAAACATATTTTTTACAATATTTAAGTATGAATTTCATATCCTAATAAATTTTGCAACACCTAGCTTACAGCTTTTTTGAAGTCAGTAGGGGAAAATAATAATTTTCGAAAATATAGGTCTCCGAATAGTATGTTCCACAGAAAGATTTATGGAACCGTATTTTAAAAAGAAAAATACACAAATATGTATGACATATAAATGCAATGAGATCATAGAAGTACACAGTATGACTAAACAGTGAAACCGCAGACGAAACGTGCTGCAGACATAAACAAGACAGAACAAACAGATCAGCAATGCATAATGCATACAGACAGCAAATACCGAAATCCACATTATAATTCTATTGAAGACTAAATACATTTTCAAACACATAGACCAACTGTCACAGGTGGTATGTAAGTACAGACAACTGATAATCAAAACTTACTTTGCATTTTTCAGTTTTTGAAACCCAGCCAAACACCCTTAAGAACAACCAAGCAATCAACAATTGCCCAGAGAAATGATTTCCATAACTTCCTTATTGTCACAGTTAATTATATGCCTGGATGCTAGACCATTCACAAACTTTTTTTGTACAGCTGCATTAATGCATTTCCCGGAAGGAATCACCTTCCATATTTTAAAAACAAACAATTACCAAAACAGTTCTGAAATACCTTCAGACGCCCAAGAGGAAGCCTGCGGACAGACTGATGATGTGACATATTTCTCCTTTACATAGTAAGGCAGTTTTCTCTCTCCTCAGCTGAAGGCGAATGCTTTGAGACTCTGTGGCATATTTAATTAGAAGAAAGCTGCTTGCACTATCAGAGTGCAGATCTACCTCTCCAGCCTCTCGTGAGTCAATCTTCCCCATCTCTGATTTTTCTTTTATATTTATGCCAGAATATTTAATTGTAGACAAAAGGTTACTCTGGCTGTATTCACTGCACAGAGGCAGAATAATCTGCTTTCAAAAGGCTTGACATTTCAGGCTGTAAAAAGGCTGAAAAAATTATATTCCTGCTTTTGTTAATCAATGAAGGAGAACTCTCCCGAACAAAAGAATTAAATTGCTTGCTTGGCTTAATAAAACCAACAGAAAATGTAGCTTCCTCTGGGCTTTTTATGTGTGCATGCAGATCACATGCAGTCAGCACTCTAATTCTATATGATTTAGGGGCACTAACTCTAATGTCTGTGTGGCTGGACTTGTAAATTCTTTTGAAATGCAATCCATTGGATTTGACTCTCCAAGGACAGACTTATCATTAAGGCTGACTTTTACTGTCTGCTAAATGTCCAATGCCATTTAAAATTTCCTCACCTGCTAGTGAGAAATATTGTAATTCCATAAATGAACCGAGGCTACTGTTAGGGCCTTTTAACAATTAATTGTGTCGCATGAGTGTCTCTGCATTGTCTTGAGGAGATTCGCTGCCCTCACTGACTTGAATTGCCCTTTGTTCTTCGCTGGTCAATCATCATTTTAACATCCAGTACCACTCACCACCAATCACAGGCTTCAGCTAATTTAAGCACAAATGTGTAGTTTCCAAATTCTGTCTGATTATCCACACATTGTTTAACAATTAACAAATGAACAACCCTCAGATGTGGTCTCCTTCTGTGTATCGCACACTAATCATCTCTTTCATTGTGCGCTAATATAATGCATTTAATCTGAGATGCTTCATTGTTACAGTGGGGTTGAAAAGCCACTGGATATTCTGAGGGCAATCATTACCTGAATTTGCTGGGAAGAAACTGCAATATGACCCCATTAGGTGAACAGGTGTAAGAGTGAATTCTGCTTGAAAAGAAATGGATTTGAATCTCCTTATGGGCAACCAGTGGAGACAATTATTCTACTCAAGGACCTACAGCCCTTAAGGAGTTCTTGGTAAAGCTATTTCTGTATGAGAAATTTTAGATAATCTATGTCTTCTAAAATACAGTTTATTAGTTTCAGTTCAATTTATTGTTTCTTTGTGAATAATAATTTACAAAAGTGTACATATATTTAAAATAAACACCAGATCACTAACACCTCCAGTGAACAGCGTAGCAGATGACCTCCAACACTAGGGTCTCAAACAACACAATATCAGAAGATCCAGGACTCCTTTCGACGTTCCCACAAAGTGCCGGAAATCACCGCGCGCTGCAGACACGTTAGTGTCGTGACGTTGTTTCTTCGTGCGACATTGCTGCCTACTTTACGGCTGGTTGTCAGTGGCAGTGACCTTACATGTAGCCGTGTGGCTTGCTAGCCCTGTGCTTTTATTTACCCAAGCAAGAATATAATGCATCGCTAATTATTATTATTTTTTTTTTTACAAGTGGGAGATAACGTTATGTTTGTTGTTGCCGTGAAGGAAGTAGTCTTTCACATGAGATGGTATGGGAAAATTATGTTACTTTTAGATGTCTCGTGTCGGTATCTTTCCTGTGTCGTTACGAGGCTTGAATGTAGTTTAATTTTGGCTTATCAATTCTCTACTTGGGTGAAATTTCAGATATTATAATCGCAATTAAAATAACTATGTTGTGTTCTTATTTACAGGTAGTTAACTAGTCACGATTTAAAGTCTTTGCATCGTATTAATATTTTTTGCAGTGCTTTAGTTTAGGCTTATGATCATTTTCATTGTGTTGTAGATGATCAGTATGATATACCTTTGCATATATTACACGATATGTATGTAATGCATCCACAAACATTTTTAAAAAATACCTTGCGGTGGGTTATCGATCCTCGTGGATGTGAGCTCGTGGTGCCAATCAGTAAAGATCACTTGTGTTTCTTACTTCTGTTTGCAGGCTGGTACTGTGGTGGCCGTGGGATTAGCGCTGGCTGCCGCCGGATTTGCAGGTTTTTTTTGTTGCCGCTCCTCATTCACCACACATTTCATCTATCTCCCTGGCGCCTGTCCAGCTTGATGCATACAGATTTGAGGTGCTCGCTCTGATGAATGACCTAGAAAAGTATCAAAGCTTTTTCAATTTTGTTGGTCTCCTGCAGGACGCTATGCTGTTCAGGCCATGAGGCACATGGAACCTCAAGTGAAACAGGCTCTCCACCACCTTCCCAAATCTGTAAGATGTAAACATCTCAACACCCCCTCAAACAATTTTAACCATAATTAGCACCGTGACATTTTCAAACCCAACTTTGATCACAGGAAGTTTATTGTGGATTTATTTAGATAAATCGATGTATAGGTTGAAACTGCTGTCTTTGGAACAGGCGTTTGGTTCTGGATACTACAGAGGTGGATTTGAGCCAAAAATGACCAAAAGAGAAGCCTCTCTCGTTCTAGGCGTCAGGTACATGCCCCGTTAGTTTAAACACAGAATTGATCAGTCATTTTCCAAGCAACAGGTTTGTATCTTTCCTTTCTTCCAGTCCCACAGCCAATAAAATGAAGATAAGGGAAGCTCACAGAAAAATAATGGTGCTGAATCATCCTGATAGAGGTATGGTCACTTTTCACAAAGAAAGTCACTCAAGTTATAATAAACAGAAAGCGTTACTGGGAATTAATGAAATGTTCGTTCTTTTCTCTTACAGGTGGTTCGCCTTACCTTGCCGCAAAAATAAATGAGGCTAAAGATTTACTTGATGGACAGGCCAAGAAATGAGCACCTTTTGCACTACCAATAAATGTTCAAATTATCCTACTGTTCATAAATAATAAATACAATTCTTTTTCTTGAGAATTTTGCCCATCAACAAATCCTCCACAATTTATTTGCCCAGTGTAAACATAGTTAAAGTGATGAAACTTTCATTCCACAATGTAATTAATGGTTACTGGTTCAACAGTGAGTTTCTTACTGTGATGTTAAGCACAGCTAAAATTTCTGGGTTGCCGATCCTCCAACACAGTAGTTAGAAGCATGTGTTCATAGCTGCATTGAGGGGAAAAAAATAACCACAAAGCATTTATTGAACTTACCTGCATAGAAAACATACTGCACAAAGAAAAATATACAGCAAAGTATGGAACTGGACTAGCTCAGATTACATTTGCATTGAAAACATTTTCTGCCAGTTTAAGTGTTAAGTTTTTTTTTGTCTTAAATACTGTACAATCTAAAATAAATAATGAAAGGTCTCTTTCCTAAGAGTCACTGCTTTTTTCTGTGAAGCAGACACCAACAGAACAGTGAATTGGACCAAAGGTGAGCATAACAGAATTCCACCTAAGCTCCAGTGCAAAAAAAAAACCAAACAAAACATAACCCCCCCCCCAGAATGCGCTTCGAGATATTCATTTACAAAGTGGTTGCATATAAAAAAGTGAGAAAAGCAGTTAACGTTCTTCCTAATGGGTGCTATTGATGTCAGAAATCCCAACATAAGTTATCCAAATCAGCAAATATGTGTTCTGAAATTACTTTTAGAAGGCACAAAATATCTTACATTTTTTATTGTTTTCTGCAGGCTATATCTTATTTTGTTCCATTATAATGGAACTCAAAAGTGCGGTATAAAAAAAAAAAATCTGGCAGTCGTCTTTGGCGAGCCTATATGAGCACTGCTGTAAAACAGGGTATAAAGCAGAATCGCTTAGGAAGCCCCATTGGGCACATTCAGCTGGTCTCCGTCACCCCATTGGGCACATTCAGCTGGTCTCCGTCACCCCATTGGGCACATTCAGCTGGTCTCCGTCACCCTGGTGACCGTTTTTCGTCACTGGCTCGTCGGGAGCGCATGCCGTTTTTCCCGGATCGTCACGGGACGCATCTCCGGGACTGCTGTCAGTCACGACTGCTGGATCTTCCTCCAAGCAATCCCCCTGTGCGAGGGAACGAGAATGGGCGTGAAATCCAAGGCCCTCTGATTCGCTTATGCCTGTACGGTTCAAAAGCTTCTGAAAAGGCCTCCGGATTCAAGCAGAACATCATCATGACAACAGCGAATAAAACCTAAACACCTGTGGACCATTTCAAACTATTTAACAACTTAACCATCTCCACATTAGCTCTTAATCCTAGGCCACCTGATAGTGGCTCTTCTAAAAGTCAGAGAGGACAAACCTGAAGTTTCAGTTTCATATCTGACAAATTCACACAACCTTGAGCTTTACCTGCTCATTTTTGTTGTTCCTCCCCTTAGAGCTTAGCTGACTTTCCTGAAGCTCCGTCTCGGGTATGTCATCTGCAATGGCTGCTGAAAAACATCACCCAAATAAAAACTGCAAAATGTCCTGTACAACACAACAGATAAATTCTAACATTTCATTTTTGTACATAATTACAAATTCCTCACTCGGCTCCAATGATACAACAGCAGAACTTCTTTTAAAAGCGGCAGTTCACCCTAAAACTGAAAGCGGTTTACAGGAGCCATCTATCCATCTAGGTCAGGGCTACTCAAATCGCGGTGCTCAAGGTCTGAGCCCTGCTGATTCTCCAGCCTCCCTTTTCCCGTGAGCAGTGTATAAAGTCTCTGGGCTCCATTTCCCACTCGCACAAAACCCCACGCAAAGTGTTTTTGCTAGTTTCGTACCAGCACATTGGTCATTTTCACGCCATGCACGCATGTCATCAAAATAGTCAATGATTTTGCACCCGCTTTCCACTCATCGGAGTGGTATTTCTTAAGAGGCGTGGTCGGGCATATTGTTGGCGCGTTGCTATTTTAATGTCATTGCGCTTTTGACCAACAAAAACCACATCTAAAGCCAGTGGCACATTATTAAACAGTATTTAAGCAGCGCATTTTCGAAACGTGCGGGCTTCTGAGTTGTATCGTTAAAAGACCTTTCGAGTTCGTTATCAAAATTAAGCATGTACTGTAATTGAAAGGACATTTGGATTGCTGAAAATGCATTTCAGGCAAGTCAGGTGGAACATTACAATACAGCCCTGAGAAGGGCGCGGCTCTCTTTGTAGGATGATGCGTTTTGCGTAACAGTACCATGCATGATGGATGCCTGTTGGACATAAATCAGGGCGCATTAGATGAATTAGAAGGCGTGAGGCTGAACTGCATATGCTGATGCCAACAAGGAGTGGATGGCATCGGCGCGGGCAAGGAGGGATCAGCTGGCAGGAGAGCTGAATCATCTGTGAGTATATTGTGAGAGTAGTGATCTGGAGATTCCAGTAAACAAAGGCACACTTGCTGCTCCCCCGTCCCACACCTGTTTCACCTCAAAAGGCTTATGTGGAACAGTGCTGCCCCTGCAGGTGATGTGCTCGTCCACATTCACTTCGCGCACATCAGTTTCCTCGGCCGAGAAGTGACGTGGCATGCCAGGCAAACGCGCCATTGTAACGGTGATCCACTGCAGATCACGTGCTGCTGCCTTTTAAAGGTGAGGTGAGGCGTCATTCCAGTTGGTTTATTGCTTTTTACGCCCAAAACACACCACTGAATAATTAAGAGAGTCAGGACAACATTTTTTCCGCCTTGCGCTGGCACAAAGCCTGGTTATTCCCCAGCGTCAATATTGCAAAATGGATTCGGACACGCCCAAAACCGTTAGTTCCGCTCTGCGCGTCACACTTTGTGTCCAATCAGAATCAGTAATTATTAAATTAACTGCCTGGGAGAACTGAAAACAAGGCCTGGATTTGGAACCGAGGTCCAGATTTGAGGAGCCCTGATGTAGGTTCTTCTGCTGGGTCCTTCCTAGTTTTGTAGATACCTGCCACAGAAATGTCAGTCTCGGCCAGTTTGTAGCGAGCATTTTAATGCAAGAACTATTTTCTTCTACCAAACTCCAGACACCAATCGTAGCAACTCTGCGGACGATATCGCCAGGATGCTCGTACGATTAGAACTGCACATCCAATGAAATTACAATAATATTTAAATGACAGTTATTGGCGGTAGATTATCGTTTTTAAAAGGAATGAGACCGCAATACAAAAATGCTGGAGTCACATTAAGTATATTAAAATTTGGGCTTTTCTGACCTGTTACCTGGCTGGCTCTGTTTCTGTGCGTGGAGTACAGTGTCCCACGATAACTGCAATGCCCTCCAAAGGCTTTCCTGCTTGCTTACCAGTGCCGCTCCCATTGTGTGCCGAGGCATCTGACTCGCTCATGACATCGACTAGCGTGGGTTCCTCGTCCGTCCGGCGGCGTCGGGAGCGACGGCGCCTGCTTGCGCTCAGGTGGGGGTCACTGCCATCGTTGTCAGTACCCGGATCCAGCTCACTGTCAAGGACGCTGTACGGGTTACTGTCTGGATCTTTCAGCACTGCAAGTGGATTTCAAAGTAAAACGACAAACTGAAATTTTAACCCGGTAATAAAATAGTCACACCCTCAGCCACAAAAGAAAAAAAAATAGGCATGGCTATGTATATTTTGTTTGTGATTTCCCCCCCCCCTCCTAAATGGATTACAGCCTCAGTACTGAGGAGGACAATAAGTGTTTCAATCAATCCAGTTCAGGGACCAAAAACAAGGACATGTGACCCACGGTGAATACACTCAGCAGAACAGAAGCAGAACAGGGATACGGTTTAAGACTTGTACCAGAGCCGATTGAGGCACCAGTCGCTCCTCTCCCAGTGCCACGCCCCCGTCCCCCAGGGCCTCCTCGTCCACGGGCCGCTGTGAGTCCCTTTCGGCTTTCCCGCCCCCGGCCATCTCCCCCTGCAGATCCGTCACTCAGCTCTCCCTTCCTCTCTGAGTCTGTCTCGGAGGTGTTGTACTGCTCAGATTTCATCCCTTTTGAGAGCAGAACACAACACCAGATTAACACAAACTGCCGAATCCATACGGGTTATATAAATGTTTCTCCAGTTCACAGTCCAAGCCAGAGTAGTACGATTCATTTTTCCCACAGCATGCTGATGTGGGGGTTACCGTATCCAGAGGCAGGGTTGGGGCCCCGGCGACCCCGGCCCCGGGCTCCATAGGGGCGGTTTGCTCGCTGGGAAGAGCCACTCTCCGCTGCGGCATAGCCCCTGTTGCTGGGTCGCCCCGGCGCCGGCCTGCAGCCCACACCCAGGTGCCGGAGCTGCTCCTCGATCCTCAGCCTCTCCAGCCTCAGCTGCTCCACTTCCTGCAGACAGCAAAGGTCGGGGTCGGGGTCACCCTCCACCCGCAGACCCACTGGACCCGAAAGCAGACCATACGGCGGCTTACGTTGAGGTACGAAATGTGATATTCCAGCAGAACCTGGATGTTCCCAATGCTCTCCTTCGTGCCCACAAAGGTGAAAGGAACCATTCCCTGTATCCAAAAGCACAAAATAAACAGTATCATAGACAAATTTGTCCTTTTTGTTTACTAGCTTAGCATAATGGGAAGATAATAGTGGAGAAAGTGGATCAGTATGCTCCATTGTAGTAGAGTTATGGGAACCATGCTGTACAAAAGGGGAGCAGAGGATGTTCCATCTACCTAAAATGAAAGAGTCGGGCCTTACTTCTTGTCGAGGGAGTTTGCCATCATTGTCTCCTTCAATCCGCACTCGAACCACACCAGACTTATCTACAAGTTCCTGGATGACCTTCCCATTTTTACCAATGACCTTACCTGGAAGTTTCACAAAACACTTTCAATTTGAATTCATGGGATTAAAAATCCTTAAATGTATTGTTTCCAGAAGAAAAAAAAAAAAAAGTCATACCAACTAAGTTCCTTGGGATTTGAACTGAATCTTCAACAAACTCGAGGAATCCCCTCGCCTTCCGTACTGCCTCTGTGCTCTTAATCAGAAGGGAACAACGGTCAGAATCCTGAAACAAAGGTTAAGAAGAACCATTGTGCAGGACTCCCCGTTTTACCTCCCCGTAGACCCTGAAGCTCCTGCTCTCCTCATCCAGCTCGATGGCCGTAACCCCTGGCACTTTCCTGGCCTGCTGGATGTTACTGCCGTGGCTGCCGATGGCCAGGCCCATCAAGTCCTCCTTGATGACAAACTCCTCTTGGAAAGCAGCCACAAGCTGCTTCGTGTTCTGAAAACGCCCAGCAAATCCACTGCGTCACATGTTCTAGTAGCAGCTATGAACTCTTGATGATAACATTGGGACAGCACTGCTGAGCTATTGGTGACTTTCAGCTATCAGATTTCGTATTTAAAAACTTTTTGCACCCACCAAAAAGAGTCGTGTGTGTTTTGAAGAGTTGGGACAGAATTTCAAGCGCAGAAGTACAAAATATTTTATAAAATCCATAATGTAAATGACTTAAATTAACATAATAGCAGACATTTTCTAAATTTAAACTTAAATCAACACTTAGTCTGACAAAAAAAAAAGTAATAATAAAAATTAAATCATAAAAACAAACGTCTCTTACCTCCAAGTGTTTTGTTGCCTCTTCATTTCTGGACACAAGCAGTGATTTTGTACGAATACCTCGGAGGTGCATGTCACTCAGTAAAGAAACACGCTTCACTGTGCTTTCATTTCTGGACTGGAAAATAAAACGTTAAAGATTAATCAAGATGCCAATCAAGAAATGTTATTTCCCATAAAAGTAGCTAAATCACACAGGAGGACACCTACCAGTACAACCAAACTCTTAATTTCTGCATTGTAGAAGATCTTGCACGCTCCCACTGCCTTTCTGAAGTCTCTATGCACAAGCTCATCTTCACATCTGAAAAAATATCACTGCTTTTCAGAACAAGTGATATAAATATAAAAAGCACCTGAAAATAGACTTTGACGATGCAATTCATTTGTAGAAAATGTACATACGCTGCCTTTAACTCATCAGGGATTGGAACCAAACATTTTAAGAAGGTGCCCTTCATCACTGCCCCGTTCAGGTTTATGGGCCGGAGCCGGTCAAATGTGACGATTTCGTTGTAGGTGGAATCGCAGGCTGCATATTCAATCACGTAAAACTAAAGTGAGACATTGGGAGGGTGGGAATTAAAACAGGAATAGGATTCAGAGAAAAGCTAGACAGGCTAAATGCAGGCTGCAGGCTTCCAAAACTTACATCGCCTTTTATCATGCGTACTCTAGCCAACCACCAGCCACAAGGATCCTGCTCATTGGCTCTTGAGAAAATCTGTCAAGATGTTTAAAATAGTGGGAGGGCTTTTTTGTTATTTAGGTACACAATTTCCATTCTATCAAACATTACAGTAATCTTATGTTTCAAGAGTTCACTTTTGAGAACTCGCACGCATACCTCGACCTGGTCACCTTCCCCGATGTTCCTTTTGCCGCCTGCAGGGGGTGGCAGTCGTACATCGCAGAAAGGGACCTGTCGCTCTGGCTGCCAGCTAAATGATATTAAAAATAACTAAAATACAACAAATCCTAGTCTATGATGTTTTGTTTGACACAAGAGGTTTCAGTAACACTTACATCCTTGGATGTAGTTTCATTTTTTTCCCACAGGTTCGACTGAAAAACTCCAGATTACATTATGTCATACTTACTTATTTTCAAAGACAACTGTGAGCGAGTCTTCATGGACATCTGTAACAACTCCCTAAAAAGAAAAGGCAAATTATTTTTTTGGCTCTTAGGTATTTAAAAGGGAACAGCCTACATGCACAGCATAAAACGAATTACTACGTCATCCAGAAATGCGTCACATAAACAAAACGGGGAAAAAAGAACCCTACAACTATCACCAAAGAGAAAACGGAAACAACATAAAAGTAGAAACAAAAGTAAATTATTAAATTATAATATACGATCTAGTGTGTTGCCTATCGCTTTTAGAGTTTCGACTCTATTCCTAATTAAATAACTAGTTACCCGCGAATATCCGTGTCAGTCTGCAAAAGATCGTCGTATCTTTACGAAGTACAAGACCAAACCCTAACGTAGCGTAAGGCAACAAAACCCCAAACCAACAGAATAACAATGACCTGAATGCTTTCTGACATGCCAGTAAGAAATAATCCCGACAAAGACGACAAGTCACTCTTGTCAACTTCCATATAGTACAGAGATCCATAATTTATTAATCGACACCAAGGTCCTAATTTAATAGCTACGAAAGGTATTTATGCATATCTGAACTCTTCAAAGTGCAGTCAATGAGTAGCCAAGTTACCACACCCAGTACGTAGCCCAGTTAACTGAGGATAATTGCAAAATATAGCTATCAGATCTAGCTATTGCATAAGAAGCTAACTACTTGATTGCTGTGCGTGTTTGCTATGCAGATTCTAATTTTTAAAATGATGGGATAATAAAAGCAACAACAAAAAAACGAATGATGAGGTGGCTAACTGCAGGTATTTGGTCAGTACAAGGTGCCTTACAGCATAACATTGATTTGCCAAACATTGCCAGTGTTAAGAGGAAGGTCCAGGTGATCGCCTCTTTAAAACGGCGTTTTATATTTGCGAACGCAAATATATATAAATAATAATATATAAATAATTTGTTGCTAATGAGTCTGATAGCTAACCCGCTTACTGACAAACTCGCTGGCGGGACATGGATATTTCAGTTGGCTACCTTATAATAAGCCCCGTTGGAGCCACGAACCTCCACCGTCAGTTCCTCCATATTGGACGCGCAGTGCATGCCGGGAGAAGCTTCTAGAAGCTTTAGCGACTCCGCGTGAATGTTCTGCCTTGACGGCTTTTTAAAACGCAGTACAGGTTCCCACGTCCGGTGCGGAATGTGTCAAAACTGTGTAAAATATGACAGCGCAGAATATACAATTACTTATATAGAAGCAGTCTGAAATCAAGTTTAAACCAATATCAACTGTTTAACATAAGTTTTTTTTTTTATTTGCCATGAAGAAATTACATAAAATATGTGTCGTTGTTACTTCTTACATGGCAGTATTTATGCATTTTTAAGGTGCGTTGCACGGTGGCTGACCAGTTAGCATTGTTGCATCATACCTGATAGGATTAAGTTTCAAAATTATTAACCCTGTGTGTGGAGTTTACATGTTCTTCGGATCAGGCACGTGCAGGCTGGGGGTTCCGGAGCACCTGCCCCATTTGCCCGAACTTTGAAGTGCCTCCCTTTAGAAATACTGAGTGACCCTTTACGTGTCGAAGGCTTCGAGCACCAGCCCATCCATTACTGTTTGTACGGTGCTTCTTTAATTCGGATCCTCCTGGTCGAAAGACGTGCAGTAAGTTAATTTGTGGCTTAAATTTGACGTAATATGTGCGTGCACGTCCGCCTGCCATGGACTGCCGTCCCATCCTGGGTGCCCCTCAGTTTCTTTACCCTTGGCCTGTGATAGGCTCCAGCCCTCTGTCACCATGATCACAATATAAAAGGTTAAAAACGGATCGATGAGTAACAACAGGATCCAGGAAGAACTTGCTCTACATTCAAAAACTAAAATCGTATTAGCAGTATTATTTACAGCATCTGTAGCTACTAGTATCTGTAGCAGAACAGTAGGAAAGTCTTATGTCCACAGTTTGACCTCTATTAGTGCCACGTGATCAGATATTGTACTTCACTATGAATATCAATTTGAATATCATTGATAATTATGTCTAATGAATCACATTAATAAGTTGTTAAAGCAACATTGTTTTTATAAAATGCAAGTGTTGCACACTGCAATTTATGTTGTGACGGAAATGTGCTTGTAAAATATTGAACTGGTTCCTAGGTTTTCACCTTTTTTAAACACGACTTATTTCATAGTAACAGTAATATATCAATAATTAATAGTCTTGGGTTTGTGTGAGTGTTTAGCATCCAAAACGGGCTAAATAAAAATGTATTTTCAAGCAGGTTCTTTCTCATTTTAAGGGCCATTATTATGAAGGTGTTTACGGTTAGGCTGAAAATCCTCACTTCCCCTATGACGACACGATTATGGATTCCATTATTGTTAAGCGTGATTTGAAAATCGAGTCATTTCCCCGTTATGTAGTTTCATAAATCATTAATTCATCGTATAAGATCGCCATTTTACAAATAATGACTGATAAGTAATTAGGTATATCTCTACACTGCTCAATACAGCACTCTCTGGTCTTCGATTATCTGATTGATCTCAAGTGGTCCCGTACTGATACCTGTACAATTATCGACTGTACCCCTAAACCTGCCTTGACTTATTTTCTGAATGGTATGTAATTACTGTGTGTTTATAACTGTATGTGTGTATGCTATATAAAATGTATATATTTATAAAAAAAAATGAAACCTCAAAGGTTTGCATCACATTGTACGTTACTTCAATAAAATGCAACAATGTCACATTTCTATGTAACATTCAAGTAAGTTTATGTAAAGTTACCAGGCTACAGTGAAACTGAGATCTGCCCCTTAATGGGTTATTTTATGGGCAAACATGGCAGTGTTTCAGTTTTAGAAATTATATTGCCAAAAATAATAATGCTCCTCTCTCCCAATGTCTTTGTTCACTATATGTATCCAGATCCAGTTTATATGGGCTATTATTATGTATAATTGAAAAACATTAGTGCAGCTCTTTTGCAAGAGTAATTTGCCAGTAGTTTTTGTTCACGGCTGACACATTCGCCCTGGTTCTAATTATGGTGACGCTTTGAGTCATAGACAGCAGCTCAGCTGTAAAACTGGATTCTCTTTGCTTTGTTGCTAATTGCAGTCTCACTCCTATTGAATATGAAGTCGAGTAACAGAACTCAGTGTATGCGAACTCAAAGAGCCGCTCTGCCTATCACCCCGTATACTGTTGATCTTTTCAAAAGTGGAAAATAGTTTTTTTTCTCTCTCTCTCTCAACAGAAAATAACTAATCTTCTATGGGTCCATTAGCTCCTCATTAAAGCAAAATAAAAGTGCGTGGGATATCAGGTCTGCTTTTGGATGACTGAAGGATGGCACTTTAAAGTCCAAAACTAATTACTCATAAAATTGAATGAGAGGGAAAATCAGTCTTGTTTTTATGTTTTATTTTGCGGCTTGTAATTAGGTTCAGGCTAATTATATTTTTCATTTCATATGGTGAGTCTGGCCTTGTGCACTGTGTCTGTGATTCGATTATAGGCCACTGATAACGCAGAGTTTATTAAAATAAACCTTCAAATCGACGTCATAACTGGCTATCCATCTTAATTCTGAATTATAATTCAAATAAACGAAAAATGGACAACCAACGAGGAAATAGTTCAAAGAAAATTTTGCACCAGAGACTGGCAGAGTTTATTCAATAGATTGATGTCTGATCATATTCACAGATATAATGCTAGGCCTGTTAGCATTCTGTTCCGTCCTTTAGCTATCAAAACGAGTTTTTAAAATCATTTGTTAAATCCTTACAGGCTTGTTTGGATGTATTAGCGCTTCTTGCCTTCAGTATGGATATGCCCGCGTGTCTTCAAGCTTCAGCATAGTGGTGGACGACATGACTTATTTTCATGGAATTTCTCACTTTTTGGACGATGACGGTATTATATCACGGTATTACTGTTTTCCAAGTTTTAGGAGGAGTATAGCATGTCCTGGCTCTTTATGTTAATTTGTATATATATATACATCCATTTATGGATATATATATATATATATATATATATATATATATATATATATATATATATATATATATATATCGGAGTAACAACGCAAAGTGAATGACAAGCTGCATTTTACAGCTAATTTCAGATAAACGTAGGGTTGATCTTCAATTCGAGACAAGTCTGTGTATTTACATGTATGTAACAGTTTTAATACCTTGGAAATTGTCTGTAGGGTTTGCAAACTACCCCGACGCTTTGATGTCGGGAATTTTAGGCTTATAATAGAATAATATATATTTTCCGTAAGATTTCCTGCTGGAGCGTGAGTCTGAAAGTGAGTGTCACGCCACTTGAGTTGATTGGTATAAAAAAATAATATTACTTTATACAGTTGTTAAAAACATCAGCTTTGCCGAACATGAAATCACCAATAAACTGTGTCCATTTATCCAACATTTTATAAAATACATGCTGCGTCTGTTGTGAAATTAGACTGTTGACTTTTCGCGGTATAGTGAAATCCATATCGTGGTGCCGAATCACACCGGTAATGACTGTATGGGGGGTAGGGCCACGTCCCAACCGATACTGAGGAAATACAGTACCATGTGTGTTTAGGAGGCGGGGGGATTTGGATAGATTTCACCCATACCAATACTGAAACCAACATCCAGGATAAACGTCTGAAAGATGGATGGATGGATGGATGGATGGATGGAAAATAAACAATACAATAAATAGGCCTTTATCAAGTGCAGGCTAGTTCAATGGAGAATCGGGAAAACCCCGAATGAATATTTCTAGGGGGATTTTAGGTTGTCCCGACCTTAGGCAATGAATCGAATTGCGAACTCACTTACGTTACTGGAAAATATGCATGCAGCAGGTCTGATATTTAAGTATGGGAAGCATTTAATTTTTGCTGAACCTGGATTTTGCACTGCTGTCTGTAGTCGTTCCATAAATTCAAACCTCATAACGTTACAGCCAAAGCTTACAGTAAGCTTGTTAGTATTTTTGATGCTGCCGATGATATGACTGTAGCGTTTCCATAAATCCACAGAATTAACTATGATCTTCAGCAGCAGACCCGGGCCTGGGTGACAGGCATGTGCAATATGCAATGCTGAATATGATATAAAACTCAGTATAAAGTGTACATAATCTGCTTAGGACCTGGGTTCAAATACTTTATTAGAATCTCCTTCTTTAATATGTACAGTCATGACCAAGGACAACTTTAGCAAACTACAAACGTAAGTGCACACGTGTGCCTAAAAAGATAACTCTACCGTGAATATGTGCCTTATCCTGGCTAACTGCTGCTCCATTGGAAATACAAACACAAATCCTATTTAAATGAAAAACAGAAATATGTATGTAATAATTAAGAACCGCCATTGACTGAATAGTACTGTTGTATATCTACAGAATTTTTAGTTCTTTCGTAAAATAGGCCTATTACGTCACAGTCATATTCTTTAACAATTTTTCCAATATAAAATAAACGCATAGTAATTTCTCTGACGATTGTAAAAAAAAAAAAAAAATCCCCGAGCTGTTAATTACAAGTCTGGATCTGACGGTACGCAACATGTTCTCTTAATTTGAATAAACAAACAAACAGAATGAATCGCTTGAAAGTCTTTTACCGTGCATGCAAACGTAAAAGCTCTGCTGCTGATTGCTTGTAGTGTTCCTTTGTGGCCTTTGGAAGCCCCACCTGCCTCTAGCAAAACGTGAGCTTTGCAATTTTCAGATGCTCAGAGCGAAACGTTAATATATACTACTCAGCACCTGGATTAAAGTTCCTTCGCCGTGAGGAACTTTGAAATCCTCTCAGCTTCATGTCCTGTTTGCAGATTTAAAATATATATATATATATTAACAATAATTCATAAGTACCTTACAAATTCCAGTATCAATCAGTCGTAACTAAAGAACATGTGTGATTAGGGATGTGTGTGACCTTGCACATGAGCTGTTTGAAAATAGTGTGCAACTATTGTGGATGGAGTCTTAGTATCCAGAAAGTATTGGTGAATATGAATAGTTGTCAGCAAGTGTAACTAGATATTGCACTTTAAAGAGAAATGAATTATACTCTTTTCCGGCAGTTAATTGGTGGTTTTTATTTACACTTTCAAATAAAATGTAAAATATCTTCCTTTTGGTGGATGATTGCCATTTCAAAAGGTTAGAGTTATAACACAGATAGAAGAAAATACATAATATGCATACCAAATTTGTGGTAAAACTTTACGTTCTTGTGGACAAACGTCTAAGGGAGTTTTCAATATGAAAAGATCCACTTAAAATCCACTTAATGAAAATTCTGTAAGTAGAGCTTTTCTTAAAGTATTCATTTGCAGTCTAGCCTGCAGATTGCCGAAATGTCTACAGGAAGCTTCAAACTTTAACACTCCAGAAATTAATAACAGCATTAATAGCTATTTAAGAGGAGACAGGAAATATTGAAACGATTATCATAGAAAAGATAAGAAAGATTTTGCTTAATGACATTACAGAACAGAGTGCATCCCATCAAATCTATTCCACAAATCCTAATGTTACCTTTATCAGTTTTAAATGCAAATCAAGTGAATTCAGCAATAAGAAGCTTCCAAGAATTGGTTTCCATTTGTAGCAAAATTGCAAGCGTCTAGCACTTTTATCTAAGAATTTTACTTGTGCGTAAGCAAAAAAAAAAAAAACTGATATGTTATTTGGTTACATTCCATCAGTATGAAAAATAGCATTGTGCAAATTCTATGCATGCTAATGATATATAGAAATTCACATGCTTTCAGATAAAATGAGTTTAATTTTCTGTTGCCCACTGCTGGTCTGGCCTTCAGTAAATTACTTATGCACAGCTATTATTAAAATAGAGGGAAAGAAAATTAGAAATTCCTCATATCTCTCCGTTGGATGTAGCCAAAGCAGGACTGCCGCAGACACAATCGACCCTTTCAGGAAGCGCCACTCTTCTGAATTTAATTCACGTCTCTGCACATTTCCATGAGACTGTTGTAAATGCTGTGAGCTTGTTTACAGAATAAGCCCATGTACTTTATAATTTCTTCAGCAACCCTAAGTTCATTCATCTTTATGTGCGCATTCAAGTTTTCCCCTAACTAGCTGCTGTGCTGTTTTTGTTTAAAAATGCATGTAAATAAAATTCACTTGAATTGATGTCACACTGAATGATTATTATCTTATCACCTGGAAGATGCAGAGAGGATCTGAGGTGCTTAGTTCAACTGAAACCAAGTTACATGTGACAAATTTACACACAGAGACACCACCCATGTAGACAAATGAGCAGATCTGATGCTACAATTCATTGGAAAACAACGCTGTGACTAACAGGCATGTGAAGCATAATTTGGCATATAAGCATTATTAAGAGTTTAAGACATGTTGCTATATATATCAGCTATGAATCATATCATTGCTCTGTGCGCAATATTTTACACTATTAGTAATTCTCTGTGCGGTATTCATATTGCTGGTAATTCATTGTGTAATACTTGCATCATCAGTAATACTTTTCTGTCTAGCAATACCACATTGTTACTTTAAGTGTATTTCCTTATCTTGTTAAACATTACTACTCTCTATATAATTTTAAGTAGTTTTTATATGTAGTATTTTTACATTAATTATGTGTAAATGACGGAATGTTTGTTTTGGGGTTTTTTTTCGTTATACATGGTATAATGACAATAAAAGGCTTCTAATTTTACTAAGTAACCAATCCTTGATTACATTAACATTCCATTTATTTAGTAGATGCTTCTCCCCAAAGCAACATATATTCCAGAGAGAAAGCTCACATAGTAACCCTGAAGCAAATTGGGGTTAAGGGCCTGGCTCAAGCACACGATGTTGAAATCACTCTGCCAAACCAGGGGTTTGAACCAACAACCTCCAGATCAAAGGCACAAGGCTGCACACCACCTCAGAGTGGTTAGATTTATCTTTAAATACTTGTTACCACAGCATGTGCTAGTTAGTCAAGCTCCATTATTCAGTAATTCAGTTTTAGATCAGCTGAGCAAGTAAATAAGAAGTGCACGTTAAAAATGCCCATTTTAATGTATTTTTTGCTTTTGCAGGTATAAACTAAAATATTCTGCATTTATTAGGTAATGTACAGATTTACTTGGACTAAGATGTAACACTGGCGAATGATATGATTAAAAGTCCAAAAGCACAGTTGACGCATGGCAGGTGTAGGACCGATAACTGATGTTGTGGTTCCCTCTAGTGGCAGATTTGGCGCCTGCAGTTTTAACATCCGGGCAGCGCTCGGTTGCTAAGGGCGCCTTAGCCAAACACAAAACAACGCACGGGTTTCCAGTCCGAGTTCTGCTGAGCACAACGAAGTCGGCTTAGACGTCGTATCAAACAGTGGATAAAAGTTCCATAGGAAAAATGTCGGGTGCAACTCTTTTAAACGAAATTGGCTGGGATGAAGGTTTTGCCATACCAGTGGCAAATGCAGAGAACAAGGCTTTGGAAGACGAGGTAGATAAGTTGCATCAAGATCAGCCGTAATACTTTATTTTAAATTATCTATGGGTAGTGACAGGTTATGTTCATTAATCACCCATAAACATGCTTTCCCATTTCCATTAACTAACTAAATGCACACATAGTCTTTCTTTTGCGGTCGATGATGTCATCGTGGTAAGATTAGGAAAGCCGCTGCTTACTGTCGGCCCGTTGTGTGTCTTCTTCCATATAATAGCTTCTAAGGAAACAAAAGGAAAAATCAGACCTGGACGGCAAACTCTGCACACACAGAGATAAGATCCAAGCGATGGGTGAACATCTGAAAAATGTGAGACAGGAACTATCTCACACTCAGGTATACTGTCATTATTAGTCCTTAAAAAAATAAAATTATCAGTAGGAAAATGTTTCACAATATTCACGTTATAACTACAAAGTAACATTCTGGCAAAATATAAGAATAAATTATATTTGTAATAATATGATGTATTAATGTGTATTATATAATGTATTATAATGTGTGTATACCTGGGTTGCATAAAATGTACGTATTTAAAATCGCGATCCATTGTGCGCGCGCGTGTCTATAAATACAGGCTCTTTCCAAGGCCAAAGAGAAGGAGACCGAGTCCGAGGTTCATTTCAAGGCCCTGGCTGAACGGGAGATGGGCAGACTGCAGCAGGAGATTTCCAAGCTGGAGAGGGAGCTGGGAGCAACGAGAGACAAGAAGAATACACAGGAGGTGACAGCCGTAGCTGCTTTAACTGCTTAATATTCATGTACATATATACATGCTGTGTATATATTTCAGGTTTGTATTTCACTCTGCTATTCTGTTCTGCATAAAGGATTTGAAGATGAATGCTTTGATAGGTGCGTTATAAATAATTAAATACGATATGTGTATTTGCAACCACTAGATGGCGCCAAATGTAACAATAATATGAGCTAAGATAATTGTGAAAGGGCAGTATGCTGGTGCAATGACTAGATCAGCTGCCTAATAGGTTTCGAGTTAGGTTTAAAGCCTTCCCCTGCCTTCTGCGTATTAAGTTTGTATGTTTGCTCCATGTCATGCTCATTTACAGCCACAGTCCAATCATGCGTGTTAGTTGAGTTGGTGCCTTTAAGTTGACCAGTGTGTGAACCACAGGATTGAGAACCGTGCTGCTTGGAATAAATTCCCGGTCCCTTCTTGTTGACCCTGTGCTTTAGGGGAGACCAGGGATAATTGTTGAACAGGATCAGTTCCTCCAAACACCACTGACATTTGTCTAACTCAGTGTTTCCCAACCCAGTCCATGGGGAACCCCAGACAGTCCACGTTTTTGCTCCCTCCCAGCTCCCAGCCAATCAGGAACACCGAATACTTGGTACAGGCGCACTGGGAGCTGAGAGTAAGCGAAAACGTGGACTGTCCGGGGTTCCTCGAGGACTGCATTGGGAAACACTGGTCTAACTAGACTTCAACTTTTAAAAAAGTTTTTTTTTTCTGTTGTATAATTTTACTACATTTTATAAAAATGAAAATGGAAAAGACTCAACAGTTCTGTAAATGTTTTATAAAAATTGATGCCGCTGTTGAAAGTCCAAGAGCTTAGGGATCAGTATCTTGTCAATTTTGAAATTTGGAACCAGACCGGAGTCCTTTTTCCTTTTGTCGACCGCAGAGGAAGCAGGTTCTCCAACCAGGGGAAAAAAGAACAAAACAAGAGGAAAGAGGAAAAAAAAATACAACTAAATAACATACAGTACACTGTGGGCCTGAATGACCTTGTAGTCTTTCTGCATTACCCACGAGGGGCAGGAGCTCAAACTGCTCTCCATCTGAGGATCTTGATCTAAAGCACACAATGCACCCATATAAAATGATGCAACAGTAATGCATAGATGATCTAGAGCTCGGCCCCCTGACTCTCTAAAGAATAACAGTGGCTTCCTTCAAGCCCACCCTTTGTGCCAACTGGTGTAGCATAACAACCTAGATTCCTCATGCAAAAAACTTTAAAATAGAATAATTGGGGTTGATTAGATTTTAAATTAGATTTATTGTTATTGCATAAAGTTCATGTGTTCAGACAACAAAATGCAGTTTGGTGTCTAATCTGAAATAGTGAAATAGGGCAAAATGCCAGAAACACCTACAGTATATACATTTGTGATAGATAAATAAATAGAAAAATGTACAACCATACAGTGGAATACATGAGTATATACAGCATCTGTGATTGCAGCAAGAAGGACATGTTACGCTGCTTAGTCCTCCTCAATGCCACTGTCGTATGTTGATTTGTAACGACTCCTCCCCACATCCATGTTCCCCGATAGAACAACATCTTCAAAGCTTCCCAGAAGTTAGATGAACTTAAGAGCCAGATGAACTGGGACCAGAAGACTCTCAGTGCTTGGCTGGAGGAGTCAGCGCGCAGAGATGAGGACACCATGGCTATCGTCAAATACGCCCAGCAGGATGAGAGCAGGGTCCGGGTGAGAGAGCATGCAGGAGACTCCCTAAATGGAGGAGAAGGAGATGTTGTATAGCAAGAACACTTTTTAGCTGTAGTTTATATAATAAATGGAGTGGTAAGATCTTTTAGGCATGTCCATTCATACGACAGGAGATTGGCTTGAGGCACCGACCCAGGATGTTTATACCCGGCAAGCTAATGGCATGCATTACATTCCACACCACAGGAACTGACAGTTCGCATGGAGAAGATGACCATCGAGGCCAGCCAGAAGCGCAGAGCCCTTGACAACGAGCTGACGGAGACGATCACGGCACAGGTCCAAGTGACGGCCCGCTGCCGGGCATTCGGCCAACGTGGAACGGCCTGTTTCTGCATCATCGTGATCATCCCGTGTTTATTCCCTGTCGAACACAGATAGGGCTGGACAGTACTGCTGAAAGCTTCCGTCACGCCCACGCAGAGAGGCAGGAGCTCATTCGACAGTGGGAGAGCACCATTGAGCAGATGAGAAGGAGGGACCGTGAGATGGAGCAGTGCACACTGGTAACCAGCAGGGGGAGATGTAATGCCTTAATGAGGCTTAATGGAATGACAAAGTAGTAGATGCCCAGTGCAGGGTGGCGCAGGTCAAAAAGGCTAAAAGGTTTATATTTAGTATCAGCTGAGTGTGATTAGGAGTTTTGAATGTTCTCCCCTAAGTTTGCAAATATGCCCCTGATGTTTGGTGATTAGGAAGCAAGATTGTGTACAGCAGTGTTTCCCAACCCAGTCCTCGGGGAACCACAGACAGTCCACGTTTTTGCTCCCTCCCAACTTCATTGATTTGTTTTTTTAAATACCTGTCTTTTTAAATACCTGTCTTTTTAAAAGTACATGTCTTTTAAAATACCTGTCTTTTTTTTAAAAAAAAATACCTGTCTTTTTAAATACCTGTCTTTTTAAATACCTGTCTTTTTAAATGGCTGATGCCTATAATTTAAAAAGTGCCAGCTGAACACTTAGATGTAGAATGGTGAATAAAACCCGTGTCAGGTGTAACATTCTGTTCCTCCAGCTTCTCGCCCAGGTGAACCAGGAGGTGAGAGAGAAGGAGGCCACAATAAAGGAAAAGAAGAACTTTCTGGACAGCGAGGTGGAGAACAACAGGGAGCTTGAGAGGAAGATTGCAGCCGCGGAGCGACTGGCCGCAAAGCTTAGGCAGGAATTGCAGGAGAAGGAGAGCAACCGTGTCAGGCTGGAGGATGAGGTCGGCATCATTGCTATCACCATTATATGCTCACTGACGCACATGCTTTATAGCTAACGGTGACTTGCCAGCAAACGTACGTAGAACTGCTGGCATTTGGAGAATGGAATTCCAGCCAAAAGTCATCCGCTTTGTCTGCTCTCCATATGAGGATCTTGATACTTCTACTGATATTTCGGCAAAGCAGTAGTGGGGTCTCAAGTGGCTCAGCATGTTAGAACACTGTGTTTGTTATCAGAAGGTCACTGGTTGAAATCCCGCAGTCAAGAGATAGATTTTGATGATGGGTGCTTGAAAAAGGCCCTTAACTCCTAATTGTAATAAGAGTGGACAGGATCACTGTCTGATCTAACATCATGGGATTTAATAGGATAGTGAAGTGAGCTAAACTAGCCTGCTATGAGAAGTTAAACCCACAGTATCCGCGATGGCTGCTTCTCCACCTAACAGTGGTATGTTGTTTGATGGCATTTCTGACACCAAGGCCATAAAATGAGGCATGAGCTATGTTTACTTCAGTAATTTACTGTTTCTTGTGTTCTCTTTGTACAGCTGGAGAGCCTGAGGTTCAGTGTGGATGGAACAGCTACAGAAGTGCAAGCGAAGAGATCCCAGCTGTCCAGCATGAAGAAGGACATCCTGGAGAAAAGCAACAAGTACAGAATTTTTGGTGCCACACATCGTTTCTTGCATTTCCAACACTGGCGCTCTATGATCTATCTGACAACATCCACTATCTGTAGCTGAAGGTTTCAGATTCACACGTCATTGATAGTTGCACCTTCGGTGTCAAGACAGAGTAGCGGTTTTCATCTAGCGAGTTTACGTACCCTGACATTCTTACGAAGCCAGTTCAGTGTCTCTGTGGCTGTCTTATGGCTTCCATTGGCTCCACCCTCCCCTGTATGCAGGGTCAAGGCAGCTCAGGCCTTCAACGTCACCCTGCAGGAGAAGCTGCAGTGTATAACGGAGACAGCCATGAGTGTGGAGGAGAGGGCTGCGCAGATGGAGCAGACGCTGAAGGAGAATGAGGAGGCCGTTAAGGTGAGCCCCTCCTGCTGT
Source organism: Paramormyrops kingsleyae (assembly GCF_048594095.1). NCBI lineage: Eukaryota > Metazoa > Chordata > Actinopteri > Osteoglossiformes > Mormyridae > Paramormyrops > Paramormyrops kingsleyae. The sequence continues at coordinate 16,854,741 of NC_132817.1, read as the reverse complement.
GCCCGGCCCCAACCCCTGAAGACTAACACCTCCAGTCCTCATGGACCCTCATAAATTTCAGATTTGCTTTTTAATTGATGTATAAAAAAAAACAGGTCTTTCAATGTTCCATGAAACGCTTTGATAATACAGTTCAGAATAGCACTGGATACCAGTAGACTTTGTACTCCTTAAAGACCAGAAACTTCCACCCATTACTTATTTGTAGTGGCAGTATTAGACCGTTACAAATAGCATTACAAAGAATATTCCACACTGGATCTTAAGGACTAGTGTACTGCAGATTTAGAGGATTAGTTTAACTGCTGCATGAAAGTAAGGTGACTCATCATGCAAATAAGTGTCACAAAACAAACACACCCTCAAGGTCTTCAGGAGCTGCTTATAGAAGTGCTCTTTATAAACTTGTTATTGTTCAGTAAGAAGGGTAGAGCCTGTATCTATTACTTCTGGGAGTGCACTGTAGACCTGACTCGCACTGGATGTTACGCATTTCAGTTGCGCAGTGTGAGGATACATATGATTCATTCTCCGTCTGGAATAGGGATTGAAGTGGATACATTTTTTAAATTTCATTTCATTAATTCTGAAAGTAAATCACCTTAACATGTCTATTAACATGTCCTATTATCATACATGTGAAATGAAGAACATAAACCCAAATATGTGTTGAAATATTTAACATAAAATGGAAAAATGATCACATCATGAGGAATTCTTATTTTTTAATTATACAACAATTACTGTAGTTCCAACCAAGAAATCTGATTACAAGTGGTCTTCCATGAGCACTGGTATCAGAGTATAACCGCACTCAGACATTTCACAATAGAGTGTTTCACTCCGCTTTACAGGTGCATCTAAAAACCTTAACTTAACAAAATGTTTGTGTTGCTTGGCATAGTGCGGAGGCCTATAAATATATAAATAAATAATCAACCTTTCTTTTTCCTTGAGATGTTTCCTCTGATTCCTCTGTTGACTCAACAACAACAACAACAAATTTATTTTTGTATAGCACATTATCACAACATTACATTGTCCCAAAGCGCTTTACAGCATCCCCACCCAAAGCCCCCAGTGAGTAAGCCATAGGCGACAGTGGCAAGGAAAAACTCCCTAGAAGGAAGAAACCTTGGGAGGGACCAGACTCAAAGGGGGAGCCCATCCTCCAGGGGCCGGCAGGGAGAGTCAAATACAGTTAAATCTGAAACACAAATGGGGAGCAGGGGGGAGATGACAAGCCGGTGCCACCGCTCCCTCCAATCGCCAGGCAGCCAGAAGGCAGGGAGCGTTTCATACATGGAAGATGACACAGGCAGAACGGCGAGCTGGATGCACGGTCGTCATTGGTAGTGGCGACGTCACATGTTGCAGGGTGTGCTGGACATCTTGATAGATTGAGGGCTCCAGGCAGCACCCCCCAGGAGAAGGTGGTGGAAATAAATGCAATTAGTCAAAGTAAGGAAGACTATAGGCAGTGCTAAAAGTTAGATGAGTGCAATATGAAGTGCAATGCTCCGGCAGATATGGCTATGGCAGCATAAGTAGGAGGGAGAGGCAGAAAGCAGTTTACTGGTAGTACAATATTAATAATGTATATAATAAAAGATGGATTCATACAATTTCAGGTTATACCTTTTAAAAATGTTTGACATTAAACATGGCTTCTCAAATGTTGTGTGACAGCTGTTCTATAGGTGTAGCACAACTGAAACATGATAAATCTTCTGTGACATGGTTTCCTACTCCAAATGGAGCCTGACCCAGATGGTCTATCGTGTAGGAAACGGATTCCCTGCTGCTCCACCACCGGGAGGCGCTGTTCAAGAAGACCCAGGAGCTGGAGGCCCTGAAAGCCCAAGAGATGGAAAGAAAAGCGGAGATTACAGGATGCAGAGCGTCACTGTCCAACCTCAACAGCCGGTTGAACAAGATGGACCAGAAATCCCTCAAGCAACAGAAAATTATTTACAACCAGGTGAGAGACCAGAGTCAAACCTGTAAAACACAGTGCATGTGATTGCTGTTGATTGATTTAGGAAATCTCTGCATCAGCTGTCCATCATCCTTGCAAGCATCCCACACAAATACATTTGTGGAATTATGTGGGAGATAGCTATGACAGAATTTATGTAATAATGCAATGATGGGAAGACTTTATTTGTGAATTCTCAGTGGCGATACCCTTACAAGCTGAATCAGAATCAGCAGACTTTATTAATCCCGGAGGAAATTGCTCACATTCCAACTGCACAATCACATATAGACACCAAGACAAGAACAATACAGTATAAGTATAAAAATAGGAATGAAGTAATCATAAGTAGTTATATTGCACATGTTGGTAAAATCAAGTTAGACTTTAAACTGTGGGGAAAAAATAGAGGTATATTGCACCGAATCCTGGATAATAATATTGCACATCTTAATTGTATTGCCCAGATATCACAGAATCACAGATAATAAACATATTGCTCACACAGCCCTGCAGCCTCTCATACTGCGGCCTGTCGATCAGACAGTCAATAATCCAAGAGACTATGGGAGCATGAACCTGCATAACAGAGAGCTTCCTCCCTAACCGGGCTGGCTGAACCGCGTCGAAGGCACTGGAGAAATCGAAGAACAAAATCGTCAGGGATGGTCCCGGCTGTACAGCTTATAAGCAGTACCATGCAGAGACAAGTGCTGAATGCCAGTGGTAATTGGTAAATGTTAAATCTACAAACTATATTGAGGTACTCAACTGGCAAACTCCAGTCCAAAATACTGCAACAACTCAACCACTACCTACACACTACTACCTAGGTGTACCTAATGAAGTAGCTACTGAAGGCTGTGTGGGAAATTGTGAAATGAAAAACAAACTGTGACACGCATGTGGATGTGCTCACATTTCTTTGGAGTAAATGAATAGTTATACTGACTGATACACTCTGTGGAACCAGGACTTCCGGATCCAGCAGCTAGAGAGGAAGATTTCTCGCCTGAAGGGGGAGGTGACAGGGGAGGAGAAGCGGCTGCTGGAGGCCAAGGTGTCTGAACTGTCTGAAGCTTTGGAGGAGAAGAGGAAAACGTCCAGCATGCTGATGCTACAGCTGAGAAGACTGCAGGTACACCTGTCTATCTGAGGGACGGGTCTCCAGTACCTGTTGACTGGCACTTTTCAGCCTTCAGAGCAAGATATGAGTTTAGTATAGAAACCTGAAGACTCTTTTGACAGGTTGTTATACCCAAAAACTGTATTCAATCTGAATTGCTCAGCTATAGAAATAAGTTAAATAAAAGATACACATTTTAGCTAAGCAAAATAATAAAAACAGTAGTTGTTTGTGAGTATGTTTGCCCTGTGATAGACTGGCATTTCATCCTTGTACCTTCTTCAACATTTGCCAAGCAAAAGTTCCTATTTTCAGGACAACATTCGGTGCGTGCAAAAGGAGATGGAGAAGACAGGAGTGGAGAAATCAGACCTGACCACTAAGATCGAGGAGCTAGACCTTTTCAATGATACCTCAGACAAAGAACTGAAGAAGCTCAATCAGAAAAAGCAGGTGAAGAGACTAGTCTTAGAAACGGTAGAATTTATCTCATAGCGTCTCTGGGAGTGCAGACTGGTTTGGTGACTGGTGATCACACCACAGGACGCTATGGTGGAGGACAACATCCTGAAGCTGGAGACGAAACGCCTGCGGGACCTGCTGTACGATAAGGCCGACAGCGTCCTCTCCCTGGAGAAGCAGAGGCTGTGGCTGCAGGCGGTCATGAGCGAGCGGGAGGAGGAGCTTAAGCTTCACCGTGAGATGATCTGCAAGCGGGTCAGATTGGCCGAGCAGGAGCAGCAGGCGCTCAGGTGATTAGCTCAGCCGCTCAGATCCTGGACTTTGCCCTAATGAGTTAATACCCAGATTCCTGAATCATTATTGCTGGTTCTGCCAAAGTTCAAATTTGAAATGGATACAATCTTTTCCTGAATACATCATAAAATGACAGCCATTATACTGTTTTTCATAAATATTTTTCAAACATTCAAAACAAACACACACACACCCCAACTCTTCCCCTTCCCTGATAAACCCGAAATGAAAATGTAAAATGTCCATCATCAATACATCTATTATTACAGTTGACCCTACTCAAAAGGTAGACAATTCAATGAAAAGTAATGACTACATAACAAAAAGGGGGGAGAAATTTATATTTTTGCAGTAAGAGTGTAAGGCCCCTCACAACTTACTGCCTGTTCAGGATATTCCTGAACAAGCTTATTGCTCTGCTATTTAACGCTGCTGGTTAGACTATAAATACCTTGTTAATGCATAATGCTTACACTGACACTTATAATGGATTATGAAGGTATTTATACTGCATTATAGATGAGATCATAAAGCATTCATAATGCATAATAAACACGCCTATGATTTCTTATGACTTTTAAAAAGTTATAGCTCTGTTTATAATACTTTATGAATGCACTATTATCCAAGATGACTGCTTTAAATAAACTCTTACCGAATTCTCTTTTGAGGCTGTTCTGTGTGTATCATAAAACCAGGATATACCTCCCTTGTTGTGTAAATGCTCCAGAGAAAGTCATTCAATGGTGGATAGTAGAATACGTTTTAATGCGGGAGTGTGCAGAGCTTCTGATTTGTAGATATTTGAAAAAGTGTTTCTGGGGAAGTTTAAAAGTATTAGCCTGCTGTTGGAAAATCATCAGGACCCCTTCATTGTACAAACGTTTCACTTTTCATATTCCCTTCTGCATTCAGTTTTGGGAGCCCAAATCTCTCATCCCTACCCATTGCAATTCCATCCATCCATCCATCCATCCATCCCATTTATCTCCCATTTGTCCAGCACATGCTAACTATGAAATGTAGTGTATGTTGTTTGAAATGTAGCCATATCAAAATTATTACATTAATTAATTGAGCCGACCACTGAGCCATTGTTCCTCCCCAGATCAGTATTTATGCCTAATTTAGTATAAGGATATTTTTTAGAGCAGAATGTGGCAGGTTTATGTCTGTGCTGGTCTCTCATGTCAGTGCCGAAGTCCATGAAAGGCTCTCCAAGACTGACAAGATGAAAAAGAGGTATGAGATACTGACTGTATCTATGGCTCCCCCTGATGGTGAGGAGGAGAGATCTCAGGCTTACTACATCATCAAGGTGAGTGCTTATTAAGCTGTAAAGCAGCCAAACATCTTGTGTTTGTTTGCATGTTTGATTTTTTTTAAAATCCTGGCTAAGCCTCTGCTCCTGTGATCGGAAGGTTGCTGGTTCATGCACAGCTTCAGCAGAATCATCACATCTGTGGGCCCTTAACCCCCAGCTCCATGGGCGTCCCTATGGGTGGCTGCCCTTCACCGCCAAGCTTACTGTCACCTACATATGTGTCTGTGTGTCACGGAGAGCGAGATGGGGTAGGTGAAAAATTTCCCATGGGGATCAGCTAAGTATCATCATTTCATTTCTTCAGGCTGCACAAGAGAAGGAAGAGCTCCAGCGCAAGGGGGACGATCTGGATGCTAAAATCGGCAAGGCAGAGAAGGAGATCCAGGCTCTGGAGAACACCCTGCACGTGGTCAACAGCCGCAATACCACTTACCGGAAATCACTCCACAAAGTAGAGGAGTCAAGTAGGACTATTTCAGGATGTTCATCCACAAGCTGTATTTCAGATGTACCTTCTTCTGCAAACCGCTTAACCTTTTATGGTGTTCATTCTGCATAACACGTTTTGTGTTTTAGGTGAGGAATATCAGGAGAAGCTCAGACTAGAGGAGCAAAAGAGAGCTGCAGAGGAAAGGTATAAATATAAAAGAAGGCAAATGAAAGAGCTACAGGATGACATTCAGGTATGTTGGTTGTGCAGTGTTATCTAGTTTCCATTTTCCCAGAATCCACTGCCACTGTTAGAGCAATACACATTAGCTTTAGTACAGTTGAATTTTTTAAATGATGATATATCATCATAACTTTACACAAGATAAAAATATTAAATAGAAATATAAAATAATTAAATACAAGTACTTGAATATTGTAATTGATTGTGTTCATTTCCTAGGTTAGTAATGTTCCTGTTGCAGTGTTGGCGTTTTCCTGCCCAAGGACACTGCAAATTTCACTGTAGCTGTGAGCAGTTACAAGCCATGTCCTGGAAGGAAGCAGGAATGAAGTAAAAATAGGATAAAATGTGGTTCTTTGAAATGAATAATCAAAGAACAGAAGTATCCCAGAACCTGTCAGAGATTCCTTAAATAAACTACAGGAAATGACAGGAAGTATGTTTCAGTCATACAAGGAAGTAAACATGAAAATATTTTTTATGAAACCGCCCATTATGAAATGTCCTACATGCTTTTATTCTATCTATTCATTGACCATTATACTGTGGGGGGGGTCTGTACCTGTTACTCAGAGAGAACTAACGCCATATAACGGCAAAGTTAAAGTGGTGCCCATGGGGGGGGTCTTGGTGTGAGACGCTGCCAGGAGGATATGGTTGAAATTCAGTTTTTAAGCAGCTGCTTTTATGCAAAGTGACATTCAGTTTAGCAGGAGCAATAGGGGCTGAAGGCCTTTCTTAGGAGCCCAGTGGTGAAATTACTCTGCTAGCGGCGGGATTTGAACTGGAGGCTCACAAGCACGGGGTCCTAACCCCCTGAGCCACACGCAACCTCTAGCCTTCTATGTAAATTGCGCACAGTGGTGCTTTCCTAAGCGTCATGTGTAAAAGATACATTTTTAATTGTTGTGTTTGACTGAAACCCACAGAAGATCATTTTTTTGAAGCCTCATCATTTAGCGGTGGAATGTTGTTCATGTTTTGCTGAAATCAGGGGCATTGGAGGGGCATGGATATGCTGGCAGATTCAAGGGGGCCCAGCACTCGACAGGGACCCTTGAATAGTTATAAAATGATGTGAATACTGGCAGCCAGTGGCTTCCATAAAACACTGATAGACAAAGCTCACCAGCAATGCATTGAATCTGCTGTCGCTGTGATTATGGAACAGTAATGCATTTTGTTGTCACCTGCAGAACATGAATAATACCCTTGAAATCCTGAATCGTGATGAAGCTGCACAAAGTGAAAGGACAGAAGAGACACGTTCTCAGCTCCAGATACTGAATAAAGAGCTGGGCTTGCAGGAGGAGAAGCTGGATAGAGTGGGGAAGCAGGTGTGCCAGTAACGATGCCACGTTCTGCTCCTTGGGCCTTCACACTCTCCATTTCATATAGGCATGGGCTGAGCAGGGATAGGTTTTGGCTAAGGGTTTGGCTAAGAAAACAAATGACCAAAAACCTTGAGCAAAGGTAGGCGGCCCTGATTGTGGAGTGCGGGTATCCAGGAGATTTTCCATCCTACCTGATGAGTTACTATCTGCCTGAGATCATGTGAGGTTCTTCACAGACCAGGTAGGATGGATAACCTTCTGGGTACCGACACTCCAGGATCAGGGCCACCTGCCCCTGTTCTAAACAGCTCTTTTGACGAGATGGAGTGGAATGGGTGCTGACAGTGAAATTAGATCTGACAGTGTCAGTAGAGGTTTATGAAGAGGGGAGCTAAGCCTTTTCTAGGGGGGCTGAAGGAAACAGCCCATTAAGCTAATTATTGTACGTTTATTTGGGGGGGGGGGGCTGAGGTACATTTTAAGGTAGGGTTGTGAGAGCATGGGACAAGAGGATGAAATCAATTTGGATAATCCATATCACCAGACATTCCAGATTGGGGTCTATATCCCACCTTGTACAAAGTATATGTAGTAAGTAAGGGTTAATGCATGACAAGCTGTTCATTATATGTTTTTAAGTGCATGGCTGCGGAGGTGAAGTACTGCCCAATGCAAAGGGGGGTGCATTTAAAAAGGTATAATCCATGGCCTGGGGTGTATTAATCCACTTATACCACAGCTACCACACTTTTGTTTTCCATGTTTGTAACTTAAAAACATTATTTTCACATTTACTAGCTGAAAACGCATGTATTAATAGAATTAATTTCCTCCGCCATTGACGTGTGTAGTTTCTGTTCATTTTAAATTGTGCAAATTTTAAATAACGCGAGTTGGAATTAAAGATTATAAGTAAACAATAACATATGAGAAGGAGTTCGGTTGTACTCCAATATGTCACGGCTGTGATTCGGTCGTAGGCACGAGGCTGCAGGATTTTCTACAGCAATTCATCAAGTAGCATGTAGAAGGTTAACACTAACAAGGTACAGCACATTCTGTTTACTTATTTAAAAAAAAAAAAAAGTCAGCGAAAGTGAGATGGGTCATCGCATCCAAACCTTCTGCATACCCGGAAAATTCAGTCCGTAACCGATATAGTTTACTCTCACTTCTGCATGTGTTCTTATTTGAAACAGGTGGAAACACTGGCAAGTTCTGCACCAAACAAGAACCAGCCCACCACCAGTTCCATGTTGGTGGAAATGAGGCGTATGTGTGTTTTAGATACACCTGTAAAGCGGAGTGATACAGCTGATGTGAAATATCTGAGTGCGCTACTCCGACAACCACACTCATAGAATGCCTCTTGTCCAATCAGATTTCTTGGTCAGAACTAACTGTTGCACAATAGCACTGTGATTTGCGAAACAGGCACTACATGTGCAGTTATTAGTCACCATACTGATCAATTCAATTCAACAATTCCACAATGCCATCAGGGGTGTCACAAAGGGGGGAAAGTTAGGACAATTGCAAGGGTCCCTGACTGACAGGAGCCCTAATAATTTTCAAACATTATTGCCTTGGTCGAGGACCCAAAATGTATAGCAACACCCCTGACTACTGTGATATTATTATGTAACTGATTACAAAATCTTAGGTAAGATTCTTCCTACAGATGACTCATTCAACAGGAACATGGTCACCCCTGTCAACAAGAATCCTTTATTGACCTACATCTAAATTCAAATCAAAAAATGAGGAAGGACTACATCACAGTGTACTGGCACATAAGACCAACAGCACAGGTTTTCAGCATAACAAACATGTAATATCCTTGGCAACCTCAAATGGAGATATTTGTTTTGCCATTTGTATAGGTACTGGTACACTGGATGTTTTTTTAGTAAATCCCATCTTACGCTCCTATGAGACACACAGACACTGGTGAAAGTGAATATTGGGCTCAGAGCTCAGGGTTAGTCATTTATTTGACCCCCCCCCCCCATGGGAGCAACTGCAAGGGTCTTGCAGTGGTGTGATCCTCTGCCAGTCCTGGAATTTGAACCAACGACCTTCCGATTACGGGCAAAGAATAGTTATCCACATACCGCAACAAGGATTAAGACTTAATTCTTCAGTTTGCTCAGTTCATAAAGTGTTCTTGTTCTTAAGTAAATATTGATGCGCTTTCCTGTTAGTAAGGGCAGGGTGCATAATCTCTCCAGGGACAGAATGGTTTTTGAAAGGATGTTTTTTTAGTCCATTATAAGAGGTTTTCTTGTAAAATTCAATTTAAAAATTTCCAGTTAAATTCTCCCTCCATCACAGTGCTCAAAGCTGACCAGGGAGATTCGGGCTGCCAGGAAGACCAAGGAGGAATCCTTGGAAGAGCGAGACATCGATCTCCGGGAGCTGAGGGACTTCAACAGGACAGTGAATAAAATGCTGCTGGAAGCGATGCAGGAACATCCAGACCTGAGAGATGCCATTGATATGTACTTTCAGCAGGTATGATGCCCACTGAACCACAAAATCCTCTGTACATAAAAATAAATATTTTGATAACACTTTCCACGAAGCCCATATTCATAAAGCCTAATAACTATTCTTATAATTCATTGTAACATTCATAACAAATTATAGCATTCATAACATGAGACGGCTATAAATATTTATAAAAAGGCATAACGCATTATAGCCATGTTTCTCATGCATTATGAATGCTCTATGAATGCATAATAACAGTTAGTATAACAATTAAGGATGCTTTATGCTGCATTATGAAGGTATTTATAGTGCCTTCAAAGAGCAAACATAATGCATAACACACAAGTATAATGTGTTATGCCTTTTTCTGAATAGTTATAGCCACGTTTATAATACTTTATAAATGCACTATTATGCATTATGATGGTATGTATAATTCAATAAAATGACTGCTTTAAGTAAAGTGTTAACAATATTTTTCTCCAGAAGGGTAGCGTGTGGATCATTGCCGAAGGGAATATGCACTTTGTTTTCTGTCTAATGTGTGGATTATTAGGTGTGCTTTTTCGTGAAAAATGTTTAAAATGTATGCCTCATTATGCACAAGATCACTCTGGAATATTTTAGCACACAATGCTGCAACTTGGATGAGCAGATTTAGTAAGTTCTCACGATTGCAAAGATATGTGATTCATGTCTGTGCATTATACCTCACCAAAGTTACGAGCCTGAGATGGATGCATGCAAAAATCCACACATTTTGCGTTTGTCAGCTTCTCTGGGATAACAGATGAATGTTAAGCCATTGTGATAAATACTGAGTCGTTTTGATGAGTGGTCATGACAGTTCTTGAAATAAAACTTTGAGTCCTCTGAGACCGAAACAAGACCGAGTCGATTCCGAGACGAGACCAACAACGCAAAAAAGTGGTTTCAAGGCCAAGAGCGGTCTCGAGCACGACAACACTAGAATTGTCAAATTGATGATTAAAATATTAAAATAGAAATTTCAAATGTTGTCAGGACACTGCAGTTGTTAAAAGACATGATGAGTTTAAGGCACTTTACTAAGCGCATAAATAGAAAACACAGAACAACACAAAGATAATTTAATGATATGCTTAGTTGTTCCTGATGACTGTAGTGGTACCTTTACATCAGATGGCATCCCTAATGCAGCAGAATTTTTCAAACAAAAATCCAGAACTGGGTGAATGGAAAATGCCTGTGCTTTTATTTGTAGGCCAGTCTGCCCCCGCCCTCTCCTGCCCCCACCCTAGTGAGTGGGACCAGCTCAAAGCCTTCCTCTGGCCGCAGCTCAGCTTCCTCACTCCGGTAAGCCCCCCCCCTCCTCCAAAACATGTGACTGCACGCTCCGTCATGTGAGCCGCATCTGCATCATTGAGTACTTGTGCGCTTTGTGCACAGCTGGTCGGGGGGGTCTTCAAGCAGCAGCGGCTCCTCCTCAGTGCAAGCGGCTCCGCCTCCCACCACGAGGACCGTGGACCTGGGCATGGGTCTCTCGGTGACGTCCGCACCCCTTGTCACACCATCCCCACGGGATTCCCGGCCCGGGAGCGGCACCAGCGGCAGCAGCAGAAGCAGCGGCAGTGTCCACAGCCGGAAGGTCCAGCGGAAGAGCCCATAGAGCGGCTGTGACCCTTTTAAGGTTACAGACATTGGCTCATTGAGGGGCTTTTACCTAAGATTTACATTACATTGAAATATGTGTGATTTACCAGCTCATAAGTGGTTAAACAAATTCAGCTGTGACACACTGACTAATGTCAACTACAGAGGCAACCTAGATACCAAATTTTCTTACACTTAGGAACACCTAGAAGGTACATTATTTCATCTGCTTCTCTTGCATGTATGGGAAACTGCATTCCATTATAGGGCATCACATTTCATTTTCTTTACTGGAAGGGCACCCTTCAAAAATATTTTCTTCCCTTTACAAGGCCACGTGATTGTGTGTTCTGACTTGGACGAGCTCCCTAAGACTTTTTTTCTACCAGAAAGGCACCCATAGAGCCAGGGGAGTTACTAGACATCCTGAGCCCCCTGAGAATATGTCACCTTGCCCCCTTGCCATCCATTACGACAACTTCAGACATTTTCACAATGGGATGGACACTCTGCACAGCACTGCATTACATTTTGTCCACTGGAAGGGCATCTACTTGGGCACTTCATGTTTTCTCACCACTTAGGAATACCCTGAGTCACGAGGTGAGGAAGAATACCACATCTTTATTGGGGAAGATTATTTTTTTAGGGAACAGGGTGCAGCTGGAACAGGACGGACAGCATGCATTGTGGAAATGCAAAAAGTAAATAAAGGGAAAGTGGTATAAAAGCCAAATCTATTGGTGGGGAAAAGGAAAAACAGAGGTTTTGGGGACATAAAATCAGACTTGCAAGGTTAAAGGGGGTAAAACTTCTTCCAGGTGACTATGAGCATGGAAAGACCTATTTGTGCATGTCACAATGAATAGGGACATGTGTCAATACTCAGCACCCCAGATCTGGTCTTCTGAAAGTCCTTGCCACCACTGACACTGCACCCACTCTAGACATGAATTCTGGTCCAGTAATTGATACTTAAATAAAGGGAAAATATATGAATGTGTCATAGTTTTGTATTGTCTTTTCACTGTGTACACATTTGGTTGTATATGTATTAAATTTTAACATCTGTTCTAACAAAATTAACATGACGTGCTACACGCCCTGATCGTTCCGATCCCCCTGTCTGCCACGCCCCCTTGTTTACCTCATGTGGAATCCTCTTGTTATCAGCTGTTTCTAGTTGTTTTAATTAACTGTAGTATGTAAGTGAGTGTCTGTGAATGTTTCCCCATTCCGTTCAATGACGTCATTCCGTGTTCCTGTGTGTGTATTCCAAAGAAACCCCGTGACCAACTCCCCCGACTCCTGCGCCTGCCTCACCGCACTGTGCCAGCGTACTCGTGACACTATGTTAGTACAGTAACTGACTCATGGTGAAAATCAAGTTTCATTCCAAATTTCCAGTGTTCAGTCCATCTTACAAATAAGATATACAGATTCTTGATAAATGAGGGAAGTATGTATGGGGTAAATTAAACATTCAAGAATGTCAACCATAAATAAAACATGAAATATATGTCGAATGCAAAAAAAAAAAAATGATTGTGGACTAAATCAAACAATTGTGCGTGTGTGTATGTGTAGCCTATATATGTATGTATATATATATATATATACACATACAGTGGTACCTCAGTAATCAAACTCATTATAACTCTAATTATAACTCAAACCAACCAGTTCGAAAAAAAATTACCTAGAACTCGATCTGAATCTCAGAAGTCATACCGTGAACGCCGACCTAACATAACTTGTACGTGCGGGGAAACGAGTCACGCGGCACATCTCTCAGCGGAAACAAAGCGTGACGCTTCAGTCTCAGCCTCAAATTTGCTGTGATAGCATCGTGCATGTTTACACTAGCTTAATACATATATATAGACAGTAAAAATACATTTGGACAATGAAAGACAGTAACAGTAATTATTATTATATAATAAAATACATTTGAAAAAGATGTATTAATTATCTTAATATTAATAATAAACCATTAATACATTTAATTATAATAATATTGTCGTGCCGAGCGGGGACGGAATGGAGACAAAGGCGCAGACCTCAGAGTATCGGGAATACGGGGTTTAATTACAGGTAAGGCAGGCAAAACGCAGACGGACAATACAATGACCGGACTGGGGAAACAAACTGAAACACGGACTAAATACAAAGGACTAATGACAACAACCAGAAACGGCTGATCACACAGGTCGCTGTTACGCATCTGAGTGATTTATAACTGAGAACCTCCCCCAAAAAAAAAAAAATGTTTTTCTTGATAAGTACTTGAAGTTTTGTTTTTGTGTTAAATCAATATATACCAATATCGCATTATCGTATCTCAAATCCTCTTCTCAAAAAGCTTTAAAAAGGTTGCTGACCTCTGATTTTAGTTATATGACTAAGTAATATGTAATATATAGCAGGTCAACGTGCCGATCTGTTGTTGGGCTTAAGTTTTTCTTAAGTAATGAAGGGTTTCTGATGACCTTTGGACAATCTCTGTTGTTGTTTATTTTTGGTAATTGATTTCCAATAATAAATGCATACTTTTGCATAAAGCAATCATGCCTTGCCAACTCTAATATTGATAAGAAAATTAACACCTGAAAAAATCCCTTAATAGTAAATGTTGAATAAATTCATAATTTAATTTGCAATTAATTTGTGATTAAATATGGACAGTTGTACGATTACTCACGATTAAATATTTTAATCTATTGACAGCCTTATAGTATATATATTTTTTTATTTCTTTAAATGGGGGCCTCATACACTCTGATAGCCCTGTGGCCAGTACAACGAAGCGGGGTTACTGGCTTATCGGGGTAACTTGTCGGATTTAAGGTACCACAGTTTAAATGGACTTCATATTTGCTCACTTACATTTTGCCCAGACTACCTTAAATCCAACAAGTTACCACGATAAGCCAGTAACCCCGCTTCGTAGTACAGGCCACTGTTCTCAGCCTCACCTCAGGTACTGATATCCTGACATCCCAACCCAAGACAGTTTTAAGGGGTAATTAAAAAGAAAGAAAATCACAGGAAGGTTATTAGACAAAAATTGGCTGTATGTCTTTCAGAATATATCTTGCAGTTCTGCCAAAAATCCTTTGAAGATTCAATTGTGCCTCTAATGAAGAATTTACACAGCAATACAAATTTACACATCGTTTACAACTACACAACAAAACATGGTCACTGACCCTTGAAACTATCCCAGGAAGCACAGGCCACACAGGGAATGGGATGCCAGTCCATCAAAGGGCACTATGAGGAGAACATGCAAACTCCAAAGGGTAGGTTGATCATTACCTGCTAATAAAGAAGGTTAAGAACAAGATACTATTATGCTATACTTCTAAAAAAAGATACTACAGTATTATACTAAGTAGATACACATATTGTGATGTATAAAGATTTAGGAGACTTCATACATGTAAAACTTAATTTTAACAGCTTTGACAGATGGAAAGGAAGATTTATCAAAAACTGAGTCCATGAAAAGATAGAAATAGAGATAAAGTCAGCACGATAGACTGAACGGTAGCTTGCAGTCCTGCGGAGGTGTTTGCTGGTTTGGCAGTAGAGATTGTTGATCTTAATTTTAACAGCTTTGACAGATGGAAAGGAAGATTTATCAAAAACTGAGTCCATGAAAAGATAGAAATAGAGCTAAAGTCAGCACGACAGACTGAACGGTAGCTTGCAGTCCTGCGGAGGTGTTTGCTGGTTTGGCAGTAGAGATTGTTGATCTTGTTGATATCGTTGTTGCGGTCGTTCTGGTTGTTGATGTTGACGTTGGGGTCGTTCTTTTTGTAGTCACTTTGTTTGTCGTTGGGGTTGGTTTGATGGTGGTTGTTGATGTTATTGTTGGGGTTGTTAACGTCATTGTTGTGGTTGTTGATGTTGTTGGGGTCGTTGTGGTTGTTGATGTTGGGCTTGTTGATATTGTTGGGGTTGTTGTGGTTGTAGTCGCTTTGTTTGTCTTTGGGGTTGGTTTGATGGTGGTTGTTGATGTTATTGTTGCGGTTGTTGACGTTGTTGGGGTCGTTGTGGTTGTTGATGTTGGGGTCATTGTGGTTGTTGATATTGTTGGGGTCGTTGTGGTTGTAGTCGCTTTGTTTGTCGTTGGGGCTGGTTTGATGGTGGTTGTTGATGTTATTGTTGGGGTGGTTGTTGAGGTCGTTGTTGACGTTGACATTGTTGGGATTGTTGTGGTTGTTGATGTTGGGGTCGTTGTGGTTGTTGATATTGTTGGGGTCGTTGTGGTTGTAGTCGCTTTGTTTGTCTTTGGGGCTGGTTTGATGGTGGTTGCTGATGTTATTGTTGCGATTGTTGACGTAGTTGTTGTGGTCATTGTGGTTGTTGATATTGTTGGGGTGGTTGTAGTCGCTTTGTTTGTCGTTGGGGCTGGTTTGATGGTGGTTGTTGATGTTATTGTTGGGGTTGTTGACGTCATTGTTGGGGTTGTTGTGGTTGTTGATGTGGTTGTGCTTGACGTTGTTGTTGGGATTGTTGTGGTTGTTGATGTTGACGTTGTTGGGGTCGTTATGGTTGTTGATGTTGGGGTCGTTGTGGTTGTAGTCACTTTGTTTGTCTTTGGGGCTGGTTCGATGGTGGTTTTTAATGTTATTGTTGTGATTGTTGACTTCGTTGGTGGGGTCATGGTTGTTGATGTTGGGGTCGTTGTGGTTGTAGTCGCTTTGTTTGTCTTTGGGGCTGGTTTGATGGTGGTTGCTGATGTTATTGTTGCGATTGTTGACGTAGTTGTTGGGGTCATTGTGGTTGTTGATATTGTTGGGGTGGTTGTAGTCGCTTTGTTTGTCGTTGGGGCTGGTTTGATGGTGGTTGTTGATGTTATTGTTGGGGTTGTTGACGTCGTTGTTGGGGTTGGTGTGGTTGTTGATGTCGTTGTGCTTGACGTTGGGATTGTTGTGGTTGTTGATGTTGATGTTGTTGGGGTCGTTATGGTTGTTGATGTTGGGGTCGTTGTGGTTGTAGTCGCTTTGTTTGTCATTGGGGCTGGTTTGATGGTGGTTGTTGATGTTATTGTTGCGGTTGTTGATGTCGTTGTTGGGGTTGTTGTGGTTCTTGACGTTGCTGGGGTCGTTGTGATTGACGTTGTTGTTGGGATTGTTGTGGTTGTTGATGTTGACGTTGTTGGGGTCGTTGTGGTTGTTGATATTGTTGGGGTCGTTGTGGTTGTTGATATTGTTGCGGTCGTGGTTGTAGTCGCTTTGTTTGTCGTTGGGGCTGGTTTGATGGTGGTTGTTGATATTGTTGGGGTCGTTGTGGTTGTAGTCGCTTTGTTTGTCGTTGGGGCTGGTTTGATGGTGGTTGTTGATGTTATTGTTGTGGTTGTTGACGTCGTTGTTGGGGTTGTTGACGTTGTTGGGGTCATTGTGCTTGACGTTGTTGGGATTGTTGTGGTTGTTGATGTTGACGTTGTTGGGGTCGTTGTGGTTGTTGATGTTGGGGTCGTTGTGGTTGTAGTCGCTTTGTTTGTCGTTGGGGCTGGTTTGATGGTGCTTGTTGATGTTATTGTTGGGGTTTTTGACGTCGTTGTTGCGGTTGTTGACGTTGTTGGGGTCGTTGTGCTTGACGTTGTTGGGATTGTTGTGGTTGTTGATGTTGTTGGGGTTGTTGTGGTTGTTGATGTTGTGGTCGTTGTGGCTGGTTTGATGGTGGTTGTTGATGTTATTGTTGTGGTTGTTGACGTCGTTGTTGGGGTTGTTGACGTTGCTGAGGTCGTTGTGCTTGACGTTGTTGTTGGGATTGTTGTGGTTGTTGATGTTGTTGGGGACGTTGTGGTTGTTGACGTTGTTGGGGTCGTTGTGCTTGACGTTGGGATTGTTGTGGTTGTTGATGTTGTTGGGGTCGTTGTGGTTGTTGATGTTGGGGTCGTTGTGGTTGTAGTCGCTTTGTTTGTCGTTGTGGCTGGTTTGATGGTGGTTGTTGATGTTATTGTTGCAGTTGTTGACGTCGTTGTTGTGGTTGTTGACGTTGTTGGGGTCGTTGTGCTTGACGTTGTTGGGATTGTTGTGGTTGTTGATGTTGACATTGTTGCGGTCATTGTGGTTGTTGATGTTGGGGTCGCTTTGTTTGTCGTTGGGGCTGGTTTGATGGTGGTTGTTGATGTCGTTGGTGGGGTCGTGGTTGTTGACGTTGTTGTTGGGATTGTTGTGCTTGTTGTTGTTAAAGTTGTGGTTGTTGTCGCTTTGTTTGTCGTTGGGGCTGGTTTGATGGTGGTTGTTGATGTTATTGTTGGG
The DNA here is from genome assembly GCF_048594095.1 of Paramormyrops kingsleyae. Taxonomy (NCBI): domain Eukaryota; kingdom Metazoa; phylum Chordata; class Actinopteri; order Osteoglossiformes; family Mormyridae; genus Paramormyrops; species Paramormyrops kingsleyae. Next base: position 16,837,150 of record NC_132817.1, on the reverse strand, counting down.
GTTGTTGACGTTGTTGGGGTTGTTGTGGTTGTTGACGTTGTTGGGGTCGTTGTGCTTGACGTTGTTGGGATTGTTGTGGTTGTTGATGTTGACGTTGTTGGGGTCGTTGTGGTTGTTGATGTTGGGGTCGTTGTGGTTGTAGTCGCTTTGTTTGTCGTTGTGGCTGGTTTGATGGTGGTTGTTGATGTTATTGTTGCGGTTGTTGACGTCGTTGTTGGGGTTGTTGTGGTTGTTGACGTTGTTGGGGTCGTTGTGCTTGACGTTGTTGGGATTGTTGTGGTTGTTGATGTTGTTGGGGTCGTTGTGGTTGTTGATGTTGACGTTGTTGAGGTCGTTGTGGTTGTTGATGTTGGGGTCGTTGTGGTTGTAGTCGCTTTGTTTGTCGTTGGGGCTGGTTTGATGGTGGTTGTTGATGTCGTTGGTGGGGTCGTGGTTGTTGACGTTGTTGTTGTTGGGATTGTTGTGCTTGTTGTTGTTAGAGTTGTGGTTGTTGTGGTTGGTTTGATAGTGGTTGTTGAGGTCGTTGATGTTATTGGGGTCATTGTAGTTACTGTCGTTGTGTCTGTCGTTGTGGCTAGTTTGATGGTGGCTATTGCCATTGGTGCTGTTAGAAACCAGAAATACAATATCAATATCAATGTTTGTCTGTATATTCACATATGTATATTTTACAGCAACAGTAAATGTTCTACATTTTTTACAGTATAATATTTAAATTTAGTTTCTCACATAATTTACCAGCTATAGTGTAATGAATACATGCTGAAACATTTTTTTGTATAATTTACAATATATGTAAAATATATATACTCAGCAAAAAAAGAAACGTCCCTTTTTCAGGACTGTGTATTTCAACAATGTTGTAAAAATCCAAATAACTTTACAGATCTTCATTGTAAAGGGTTTAAACAATGTTTTCCATGCATGTTCAATTAACCATAATCAATTAATTAACATGCACCTGTGGAATGGTCGTTAAGACCTTAACAGCTTACAGAAAGTAGGCATTTAAGGTCACAGTTCTAAAAACGCAGGACACTAAAGAGACTTGTCTACCGACTGTGAAAAACACCCAAAGAAAGATGCCCAGGGTCCCTGCTCATCTGTGTGAACTTGCATTAGGCATGTTGCAGGGAGGCATGAGGACTGCTGATGTGGCTAGGGCAATAAATTGCCATGTCCGCATTGTGAGACGCCTAAGACAGCGCTACAGGGAGACAGGAAGGACAGCTGATCATCCTCGCAGTGGAAGACCACGTGTAAAAACACCTGCACAGGATCGGTACATCCGAATATCACACCTGCGTGACAGGTACAGGATGGCCACAACAACTGCCCGAGTCACACCAGGAACACACAATCCCTCCATCAGTGCTGAGACTGTCCGCAATAGGCTGAGAGAGGCTGGACTGAGGGCTTGTGTGTTCCTGGTGTGACTCGGGCAGTTGTTGTGGCCATCCTGTACCTGTCACGTAGGTGTGATATTCGAATGTGCATGTTAATTAATTGATTATGGTTAATTGAACATGCATGGAAAACATTGTTTAGACCCTTTACAATGAAGATCTGTAAAGTTATTTGGATTTTTACAACATTATTGTTGAAATACCCAGTCCTGAAAAAGGGACGTTTCTTTTTTTGCTGAGTATATATATATATATATATATATGTATATATATATGTATATATGTATATGTATATATGTATATATATATATATATATGTATATATATATGTATATATATATATATATGTATATATAAATATTTGAATAAAATTACAGAGTTTTCATAAATGACTTACTTGTCTCGGACATTTGTCCCAATGGAAAGCAGCAACCTAATAACAGAATGAGATACAGCATTTTTATTCCCTGTTGAATTCTGTTGCACAGCAAAAGAACAAGCTTCTGTCTGGCCTGGATGATGAAGTGTATTGAATATATTCTTCTCAGGGATGGGAGGAGCTCTCAAGAATGTTTCCTTGACATGTCATTCATCCAGGACATCTAACATAGTACAGGTGTATACTATGGTAAATATAACCGTGTCGGTGACATTTGGCAGGTATGTTTGTTTGGCATGAGTCATGTGATGGGTATTTTCATTTGGTATATGTCTTGTGATAGGTTCTCTGTATATATTGATTAGGCAGCAAGGAAACTGCATAGCAAGTCAACTTAACAATGAACTGAATGTTACACAAAATCTGTGTCTCATGAGTGTATGGTATGGTAGTTTTTGTAATTTCATTATGTGTGTCATCAGGTAATGTCACAAACACGCTGGTACGGAGCGGAGAAGCAGGCACAGGAGTACAGGGATTTGGGGAATGAGGGATTTATTTGGGGAGAACACACTCGGGAACACGGAGCAACAAGCAGGACTGACGTCAATGACCGGACTGGGGAAGCATTCACAGAAACACACTTAAATACACACAGCAATTAAAGCTAGAAACAGCTGATAGATGATCTTTTTTTTGCATTATAGTGATTTTAACATATATTTAGTGTTTTTAATTCACATATGGTTGACATTACTGAAACTGTGATATCTTGAGTCTTGTCATATACAAAATTTTAATATTTTATTTACCCCACATACATTCATAATCCCCCCTCCCCCCACCCCCATTTTCCCCACTTTATCTTTAACACTGCCTGTCCCCCAGAAACTTAACTGCACAGAGCAGGTCAGGCATGTCGAAGTGATTAAAACAAAATGCATTAAATACATTTCTTACAAAGAAGCCTAATTTACATCACCTATGATGAAGGCATAGGTAAAAATATGTTTCTTGCTTATATAAATAGGCCTTCTCTATGTGATGTGTAATTGACGAGGCCCACGCCCACCCCTGGCTCCCAGACCTCACTATTTTTCAAACCATACCTACGGCCCTGGTCACAGTTAGCATGATGTTTTCCGAGTTGAACGTGTACTTGTGAATTTAGTTTCCACCCATGTCAGTAAATGTATTCATTAATTTCCTTGTGCATACCAAACCAAAAAATGGCTCCTATTGCATGACATATTTATCCCCCCACCCCCAGTAGAGTGGTACGCTATTCATGGTGAAGTAGTCTTCATTCCAATTAAGGTTATTCAACTGATGTTTTATCAACCACACTAGTGGCCAGAATTGTGGAAACACCGTTTTTGGCATTAGGCTTTATGAAATTACTACATGAATATTTGCGGTAATGTTTTTAAAAAGAATGTTTCAAAGAATGTGCACAAACAACAGCTGAATGAAGCTGTGCAGACTCTAAAAATTTAAAGCGTTTCAACAATTTTGGTCACTAGTGTACAGAGGCAACCTAGATACCAAATTTTCTTACACTTAGGAACACCTAGAAGGTACATTATTTCATCTGCTTCTCTTGCATGTATGGGAAACTGCATTCCATTATAGGGCATCACATTTAATTTTCTTTACTGGAAGGGCACCCTTCAAAAATATTTTCTTCCCTTTACAAGGCCACGTGATTGTGTGTTCTGACTTGGACGAGCTCCCTAAGACTTTTTTTCTACCAGAAAGGCACCCATAGAGCCAGGGGAGTTACTAGACATCCTGAGCCCCCTGAGAATATGTCACCTTGCCCCCTTGCCATCCATTACGACAACTTCAGACATTTTCACAATGGGATGGACACTCTGCACAGCACTGCATTACATTTTGTCCACTGGAAGGGCATCTACTTGGGCACTTCATGTTTTCTCACCACTTAGGAATACCCTGAGTCACGAGGTGAGGAAGAATACCACATCTTTATTGGGGAAGATTATTTTTTTAGGGAACAGGGTGCAGCTGGAACAGGACTGACAGCATGCATTGTGGAAATGCAAAAAGTAAATAAAGGGAAAGTGGTATAAAAGCCAAATCTATTGGTGGGGAAAAGGAAAAACAGAGGTTTTGGGGACATAAAATCAGACTTGCAAGGTTAAAGGGGGTAAAACTTCTTCCAGGTGACTATGAGCATGGAAAGACCTATTTGTGCATGTCACAATGAATAGGGACATGTGCCAATACTCAGCACCCCAGATATGGTCTTCTGAGAGTCCTTGCCACCACTGACACTGCACCCACTCTAGACATGAATTCTGGTCCAGTAATTGATACTTAAATAAAGGGAAAATATATGAATGTGTCATAGTTTTGTATTGTCTTTTCACTGTGTACACATTTGGTTGTATATGTATTAAATTTTAACATCTGTTCTAACAAAATTAACATGACATGCTACATATCATCCCCTGATCGTTTCCGATCCCCGTCTGCCACGCCCCCTTGTTTACCTCATGTGGAATCCTCTTATCAGCTGTTTCTAGTTGTTTTAATTAACTGTAGTATGTAAGTGAGTGTCTGTGAATGTTTCCCCATTCCGTTCAATGACGTCATTCCGTGTTCCTGTGTGTGTATTCCAAAGAAACCCCGTGACCAACTCCCCCGACTCCTGCGCCTGCCTCACCGCACTGTGCCAGCGTACTCGTGACACTATGTTAGTAACTGACTCATGGTGAAAATCAAGTTTCATTCCAAATTTCCAGTGTTCAATCCATCTTACAAATAAGATATACAGATTCTTGATAAATGAGGGAAGTATGTATGGGGTAAATTAAACATTCAAGAATGTCAACCATAAATAAAACATGAATATGAAAATAAAATATATGTCGAATGCAAAAAAAAAAAATGATTGTGGACTAAATCAAACAATTGTGTGTGTGTGTATGTGTATATATATATGTATATATATATATATATATATACATACATACAGTGGTACCTCAGTTCTCAAACTCATTATAACTCTAATTATAACTCAAACCAACCAGTTCGTAAAAAAAATGACCTAGAACTCGATCTGAATCTCAGAAGTCATACCGTGAACGCCGACCTAAGATAACTTGTACGTGCGGGGAAACGAGTCACGCGGCACATCTCTCAGCGGAAACAAAGGGTAACGCTTCAGTCTCAGCCTCGAATTTGCTGTGATAGCATCGTGCATGTTTACACTAGCTTAATACATATATATAGACAGTAAAAATGCATTTAGACAATGAAAGACAGTAACAGTAATTATTATTATATAATAAAATACATTTGTAAAAGATTTATTAATTATCTTAATATTAATAATAAACCATTAATACATTTAATTATAATAATATTGTCGTGCCGAGCGGGGACATAATGGAGACAAAGGCGCAGACCTCAGAGTATCGGGAATATGGGGTTTAATTACAGGTAAGGCAGGCAAAACGCAGACGGACAATACAATGACCGGACTGGGGAAACAAAGTGAAACACGGACTAAATACAGAGGACTAATGACAACAACCAGAAACGGCTGATCACATAGGTCGCTGTTACGCATCTGAGTGATTTATAACTGAGAACCTCCCCCAAAAAAAAGAAATGTTTTTCTTGATAAGTACTTGAAGTTTTGTTTTTGTGTTAAATCAATATATACCAATATCGCATTATCGTATCTCAAACCCTCTTCTCAAAAAGCTTTAAAAAGGTTGCTGACCTCTGATTTTAGTTATATGACTAAGTAATATGTAATATATAGCAGGTCAACGTGCCGATCTGTTGTTGGGCTTAAGTTTTTCTTAAGTAATGAAGGGTTTCTGATGACCTTTGGACAATCTCTGTTGTTGTTTATTTTTGGTAATTGATTTCCAATAAAAAATGCATACTTTTGCATAAAGCAATCATGCCTTGCCAACTCTAATATTGATAAGAAAATTAACACCTGAAAAAATCCCTTAATAGTAAATGTTGAATAAATTCATAATTTAATTTGCAATTAATTTGTGATTAACTATGGACAGTTGTACGATTACTCACGATTAAATATTTTAATCTATTGACAGCCTTATAGTATATATATTTTTTTAATTATACTTTTTTTCTTTAAATGAGGGCCTCATACACTCTGATAGCCCTGTTCTCAGCCTCACCTCAGGTACTGATATCCTGACATCCCAACCCAAGACAGTTTTAAGGAGTAATTAAAAAGAAAGAAAATCACAGGAAGGTTATTAGACAAAAACTGGTTGTATGTTTTTCAGAATATATCTTGCAGTTCTGCTAAAAATCCTTTGAAGATTCAATTGTGACTCTAATGAAGAATTTACACAGCAATACAAATTTACACATCGTTTACAACTACACAACAAAACATGGTCACTGACCCTTGAAACTGTCCCAGGAAGCACAGGCCACACAGGGAATGGGATGCCAGTCCATCAAAGGGCACTATGAGGAGAACATGCAAACTCCAAAGGGTAGGTTGATCATTACCTGCTAATAAAGAAGGTTAAGAACAAGATACTATTATGCTATACTTCTAAAAAAAGATACTACAGTATTATACTAAGTAGATACACATATTGTGATGTATAAAGATTTAGGAGACTTTATACATGTAAAACTTAATTTTAACAGCTTTGACAGATGGAAAGGAAGATTTATCAAAAACTGAGTCCATGAAAAGATAGAAATAGAGCTAAAGTCAGCACGACAGACTGAACGGTAGCTTGCAGTCCTGCGGAGGTGTTTGCTGGTTTGGCAGTAGAGATTGTTGATCTTAATTTTAACAGCTTTGACAGATGGAAAGGAAGATTTATCAAAAACTGAGTCCATGAAAAGATAGAAATAGAGCTAAAGTCAGCACGACAGACTGAACAGTAGCTTGCAGTCCTGCTGAGGTGTTTGCTGGTTTGGCAGTAGAGATTGTTGATCTTGTTGATATCGTTGTTGGGGTCGTTCTGGTTGTTGATGTTGACGTTGGGGTCGTTGTGGTTGTAGTCACCTTGTTTGTTGTTGGGGTTGGTTTGATGGTGGTTGTTGATGTTGTTGGGGTCGTTGTGGTTGTTGATGTTGGGGTTGTTGTGGTTGTTGATATTGTTGGGGTCGTTGTGGTTGTAGTCGCTTTGGTTGTCTTTGGGGTTGGTTTGATGGTGGTTGTTGATGTTATTGTTGTGGTTGTTGACGTCGTTGTTGTGGTCATTGGGGCTGGTTTGATGGTGGTTGTTGATGTTATTGTTGGGGTTGTTGACGTCGTTGTTGTGGTTGTTGACGTTGCTGGGGTCATTGTGCTTGACGTTGTTGTTGGGATTGTTGTGGTTGTTGATGTTGACGTTGTTGCGGTCTTTGATGTTGGGGTCGTTGTGGTTGTAGTCGCTTTGTGTGTCGTTGGGGCTGGTTTGATGGTGGTTGTTGATCTTATTGTTGGGGTTGTTGACGTCGTTGTTGGGGTTGTTGACGTTGTTGGGGTCGTTGTGCTTGATGTTGGGGTCGTTGTGGTTGTAGTCGCTTTGTTTGTCAGTGGGGCTGGTTTGATGGTGGTTTTTAATGTTATTGTTGTGGTTGTTGATGTCGTTGGTGGGGTCGTGGTTGTTGACGTTGTTGTTGGGATTGTTGTGCTTGTTGTTGTTGGAGTTGTGGTTGTCGTGGTTGGTTTGATAGTGGTTGTTGATGTTGGGGTGGTTGTTGATGTTGATATTGTTGGGGTCGTTGTGGTTGTAGTCGCTTTGTTTGTCGTTGGGGCTGGTTTGATGGTGGTTGTTGATGTTATTGTTGGGGTCGTTGTGGTTGTTGATATTGTTGGGGTCGTTGTGGTTGTATTTGCTTTGTTTGTCTTTGGGGCTGGTTTGATGGTGGTTGTTGATGTTATTGTTGTGGTTGTTGACGTCGTTGTTGTGGTCATTGGGGCTGGTTTAATGGTGGTTGTTGATGTTATTGTTGGGGTTGTTGTTGTGGTTGTTGACGTTGCTGGGGTCGTTGTGCTTGACGTTGCTTGGATTGTTGTGGTTGTTGATGTTGACGTTGTTGCGGTCGTTGATGTTGGGGTCGTTGTGGTTGTAGTCGCTTTGTGTGTCGTTGGGGCTGGTTTGATGGTGGTTGAGGTTCTTATTGTTGGGGTTGTTGACGTCATTGTTGGGGTTGTTGGGGTCGTTGTGCTTGACGTTGTTGGGATTGTTGTGGTTGTTGATGTTGACGTTGTTGGGGTCGTTGTGGTTGATGTTGGGGTCGTTGTGGTTGTAGTCGCTTTGTTTGTCATTGGGGCTGGTTTGATGGTGGTTTTTAATGTTATTGTTGTGGTTGTTGATGTCGTTGATGGGGTCGTGGTTGTTGACGTTGTTGTTGGGATTGTTGTGCTTGTTGTTGTTGGAGTTGTGGTTGTCGTGGTTGGTTTGATAGTGGTTGTTGAGGTCGTTGACGTCATTGGGGTCATTGTAGTTACTGTCGTTGTGTCTGTCGTTGTGGCTAGTTTGACGGTGGCTTTTGCCATTGGTGCTGTTAGAAACCAGAAATACAATATCAATATCAATGTTTGTCTGTATATTCACATATGTGTATTTTACAGCAACAGTAAATGTTCTACATTTTTTACAGTATAATATTTAAATTTAGTTTCCACAAAATTTACCAGCTATAGTGTAATGAATACATGCTGAAACATTTTTAGGATAATTTACAATATATGTAAAATATATATTTATATATATATATATATATATACACATTAGGGCTGTCAAAATTAACGCGTTAACGCGGATTAATCCATCATCATGATTAATCTGATTAAAATTTTTAATGCAATTAACCCATCTGCAGCGCAGAATGATTCAAAATCCCTGAAATGTCTCTGTTAACCCATTTCGGGCAGTTTTAGTGCGTTCCATTTGCCCTCGGAACTCGTATTCCGAGTCGGATTCCGGAGTTTTGAAGCCGGAAGTGACGACATGCGCTCCAGTTTCTCGGAGATCCGAGAAATATCTCGGAGCAGCACAGAGGATCCCGAGTTCAGAATCCTAGATGGCTGCGCCCTTTATCAACAGAAGGGAAAGTTTTAGTTTTATACTGTTCAAGCACTATTTCTCATTTGTGGCTCATTAAATCGGTCGCACACGCTATACTGTCCAACTTATCTGTGGATGTATTGCTATGGAGTTTTATATGTAAAGCACCGCACGTAATGTGTTATCAACTGATATTGCTAACAATGGCAATTAACCGGGCTAGAATTGGACTTCATGATTAGTTGGATTATTTGTCGGATTTACAGTAGTTCGTGCTAATTGTAAGCAAACGAAGATAAAGACCATTTAAACTGAGGTACCTTAAATCCAACAAGTTGTCCGGCTAAGCAAAAAATCTTGCTTTTTGATATGGGTACATGGTATTGCACTTCTGTGGCAGATGGAATGCATCCGACTCATGTTCAAGATGTTCAATAAACATGTTAAGTGCATATATATTCCCTTTTTTCTTGAGTGTGTTTGCTCATGCAAAATTAAATGTGATTAATATAGATTAAAAATGAATGATATTTAATCGTGATTAATCGAAATTAATCCACAGCAACCCTGTGATTAATCTGATTAAAAATTTTAATCGTTTGACAGCACTAATATACATATATAAAAGAATTTGAATGAAATTACAGAGTTTTCATAAATGACTTATTTGTCTCGGACATTTGTCCCAATGGAAAGCAGCAACCTAATAACAGAATGAGATACAGCATTTTCATTCCCTGTTGAATTCTGTTGCACAGCAAAAGAACAAGCTTCTGTCTGGCCTGGATGATGAAGTGTATTGAATATATTCTTCTCAGGGATGGGAGGAGCTCTCAAGAATGTTTCTTTGACATGTCATTCATCCAGGACATCTAACATAGTACAGGTGTATACTATGGTAAATACAACCGATTTTATAGCTATATACATCCTTTACACAGTGGCCACAAGAGCACTTTATTGGCAAACCTAAGGATGGCCAAACCTAAAAGAAAGGATACTTTGATAAAAAATCTAAGTATAGTGTGCAGAAAAGCTTCTCTGAATGTGCTGCTCATCTATCTTTGAAGTGATTATGGAGAGAAAATATGGTTCTACCAGGTACAGTGTAGGGGTACCTTATGAAATAGCTACTGAATGTAACAGAAATGATATATATATATATACTCCTATAACTTCATTTATATGGATAAAATAACTTGTGAGCAGGTGGCACCGTGTCGGTGACATTTGGCAGGTATGTTTGTTTGGCATGAGTCATGTGATGGGTATTTTCATTTGGTGTATGTCTTGTGATAGGTTCTCTGTATATATTGATTAGGCAGCAAGGAAACTGCATAGCAAGTGAACTTAACAATGAACTGAATGTTACACAAAATCTGTGTCTCATGAGTGTATGGTATGGTAGTTTTTGTAATTTCATTATGTGTGTCATCAGGTATTGTCACAAACACGCTGGTACGGAGCGGGGAAGCAGGCACAGGAGTACAGGGATTTGGGGAATGAGGGATTTATTTGGGGAGAACACACTCGGGAACACGGAGCAACAAGCAGGACTGACGTCAATGACCGGACTGGGGAAGCATTCACAGAAACACACTTAAATACACACAGCAATTAAAGCTAGAAACAGCCGATAGATGATCTTTTTTTTTGCATTCTAGTGATTTTAACATATATTTAGTGTTTTTAATTCACATATGGTTGACATTACTGAAACTGTCATATCTTGAGTCTTGTTATATACAAAATTTTAATATTTTATTTACCCCACATACATTCATAATCCCCCCTCCCTCCCCCCCCCCATTTTCCCCACTTTATCTTTAACACTGTCTGTCCCCAAGAAACTTAACTGCACAGAGCAGGTCAGGCATGTCGAAGTGATTAAAACAAAATGCATTAAATACATTTCTTACAAAGAAGCCTAATTTACATCACCTATGATGAAGGCATAGGTAAAAATATGTTTCTTGCTTATATAAATAGGCCTTCTCTATGTGATGTGTAATTGACGAGGCCCACGCCCACCCCTGGCTCCCAGACCTCACTATTTTTCAAACCATACCTACGGCCCTGGTCACAGTTAGCATGATGTTTTCCGAGTTGAACGTGTACTTGTGAATTTAGTTTCCGCCCATGTCAGTAAATGTATTCATTAATTTCCTTGTGCATACCAAACCAAAAAATGGCTCCTATTGCATGACGTATTTATCCCCCACCCCCAGTAGAATGGTACACTATTCATGGTGAAGTAGTCTTCATTCCAATTAAGGTTATTCAACTGATGTTTTATCAACCACACTAGTGGCCAGAATTGTGGAAACACCGTTTTTGGCATTAGGCTTTATGAAATTACTACATGCATATTTGCGGTAATGTTTTTAAAAAGAATGTGCGCAAGCAACAGCTGAATGAAGCTGTGCAGACTCTAAAAATTTAAAGCGTTTCAACAATTTTGGTCACTAGTGTACAGAGGCAACCTAGGTACCAAATTTTCTTACGCGTAGGAGCACCTAGAGGGCACATTAATTCATCTGCTTCTCTTGCACGTACAGGAAACTGCATTTCATTATGGGGCATCACATTTAATTTTCTTTACTGGAAGGGCACGCTTCAAAAATATTTTCTTCCCTTTACAAGGGCACGTGATTGTGTGTTCTGAGTTGGACGAGCTCCCTAAAAGTTTTTTTTCTACCAGAAAGGCACCCATAGATCCCGGGGAACAGCTAGACATCACGAATCCCCTGAGAAAATGTCACTTCACCCACTCTAGACATAAATTCTAGTCCAGTAATTGATACTTAATTATAGGAAAACTATATCAAAGTACAAGTACTTCATGGTTACATATTGCCTAACGAAATTAATATGGCATGCTATGTTAGTAACTGACACATGCTTAAATTTTAATTTCATTACAAATTTCCAGTGTTGACTTCATTTTAATTACAGTTTAGGTCATAATAGGCTATGTGAGGTTATTGTTTGAATATACCTCACTGAAAGAATTGAGGTCTATGTCATAAGAACATTAAAATATTATGGGTATAAAGCATGTAATTTAAACATAAAAATGAAAGAGAAATGTGTCACGTCAGCGAGGGCGGAGCTAGTCAAGCGCAACCACTCAGGAGGCAATTAACCTCCTGATATAAGGAGAGTCAGCGCTACAGGGCAGTGCGGAGTATTGCGCTCATGTTACGTAGCCTTACTAAGCAATTCTCCTGTCTCTTGTCTACCCGTTCTCCCGTACCTGATCTGTTTGCCTCCTGTCGAATTCCTTACCTCTTCTCCTTCGTCCCACAGCCCAGATCCCGAACCTGACCCGCCGAGCCCGGCTCCTCGTGTCTCCCCTCACCTTTGTGGTCTTGTCGTGTCTTTCTTCGTCGGACGGATTTCCCCGGCAACGACCTCCTCTTCTGACCCACTACTACGAGTACTTCTAGCCTCCCATCGGACATCCCAGCACCCTCGCCTGTCCAGGGGCTCGGTCCCTAGCCTCCCATCGGACATCCCAGCACCCTCGCCTGTCCAGGGGCTCGGTCCCTCGCCTCGCTCCCTGCCCAGTTCCACCTGGGGAAGGGTCAGTGGACTTCCCCTCCTGCTCTGTCCACAGGTGTGACTCTCTGTCTTGGAACCTTCCATTAAACCTTGGTTCTCCCTGCATTCCTGGATCCTGGCCTCTGTTCCCTGGGCTGCATGACAAAATGCTTGATTAACACACTATTACAAGCTAACATCAAATAAACTTGTTTTGATATCCAAATCTGGGTCTGAAATGTCTCTGTTGTATTATAATACTGATACCATCCCCTTCATAAGCTGTTTGTTATTGTTTTTAGTATCGTAGTTTTGTGAAACGTTAGCTAGCCTAATCTAGCCCATTAGGTGTAATATGAAAGAAACTCAACCTTTAACATGGCCAGAGTGGCCTATGTTTATATTCAGCATGTTTCACACAATTATCTTTAACTCCAAACACTGTTACAGATTGCTGTTTTGGGATAATTTTTTTTACAGATGATGATCATTGTTTTGAATGATATGCTGCATGCCCCCCCTTCGCTCACAAGGCTGCATGATCACACACGTGACTTTAATCTGCTATTTTTATCTCTTAAAATAATTACCGGCGTCCAGACCTCAGTGTGTCACAGCTGAATTTGTTTAGCCACTTATGACATATTTCAATGGGGTGGGGGGTGGTGGGACAAGTCTCGAACGTCACCGAGAAACTCGTGCCCAGGTCCAAGGTTTACATTTATATTTATTTACATGTATTACGTTTACTTTTATGTACAGAGGATTTTGTGGTTCAGTGGGCATCATACCTGCTGAAAGTACATATCAAAGGCATCTCTCAGGTCTGGATGTTCCTGCATCGCTTCCAGCAGCATCTTATTCACTGTCCTGATGAAGTCCCTCAGCTCCCGGAGATCGATGTCTCGCTCTTCCAAGGATTCCTCCTGGGTCTGCCTGGCAGCCCGAATCTCCCTGGTCAGCTTTGAGCACTGAGATGGAGGGAGCATTTATTTGGGAAATGTTTTATTTAATTTACAGGAAAACCTTATAACGGACAAAAAAATGCTCTTTCATAAGCCATTCTGTCCTCTGGGTCCAGGAAGAACTGTGCACGTTACTCTTTCTAACAGGACAGTCATAAATATTTACTTACGACATCAAAGGAGACATGCTGTATGAACTGAGCAAATGGGAAGATTACGTCTTAGTGCTTGTTGCGGTATGTGGATAACTATTCTTTGCCCGTAATCGGAAGGTTGTTGGTTCAAATTCCAGGACTGGCAGAGGATCACACCACTGCAATACCCTTGCAGTTGCTCCCATGGGGGGGGGGGGGGTCAAATAAATGGCTAACCCTGAGCCCAATATTCACTTTCACTAGTGTCTGTGTGTCTCATAGGAGAGTAATATGGAATTTTTAAAAAGCCAGTTTATTAGTACTTCTACAAATGGCAAAACAAATATCTTTATTTGAGGTTGCTATGTTTGCTATGCTCTCTACCTGTACTGTTGTCCTTTTGTGTCAGTAGTCCTTCTTCATTTTTTATAGGGGCTTATTATGATTGGAATTCAAATGAAAGTCAAGAGGATTTTTGTTGACAGGGGTGGAGCAGGATGTGAACATGTTCCTGTTGAATGAGTCATTTGTAGGAAGACTATAAGATTTTGTAAATAGTTTCATAATATTATCAGGGCAATACTCAATTGTTGAACCTGATTGATCAGTATGATGGCTAATAACCACACATGTAATGCCTGTTAGGCAAATCGCAGCAGTAATTCAATGCACTATTATAGTCTTATAATTCCAACATTATTTAAATTTGACATAAGTTAAAATTGAGAGAAACTAAACAGACGCTTTAATCATTGGCGGAAGAAAGTGGTTCTACTAATACATGCTTTTTCAGCTCGTAGATGTGAAAATAATGTTTTTAGGTTACAAGCATGTAAGCCAAATGTGTGGTAACTGTGGTATAAGTGGATTAATACACCCCAAAACATGGATTATACCTTTTTAAATGCACCTCGCTTTGTGTTGGGCAGTATGTCACTGGATACCAGCAAACAGGGGCATAAGTTTCATATTACCATTGATGGGGATGGATATATCGGGGTCAGATGTGTGGCATCACATCGCATTATGGGCCGATTGTGTAGCCGCACTGTTTGCAGTTGTGTTTTTTCTTATTTGTAGGCTACTGCCATTACCAGGGTTGCCAACTCTCCCGCATCATCTACAGTGAATTTGTCTTCATGTCTGCCAGTGTTTATCCCGGTGAAGCACTGCTGCCTCATGCATTTAGAATGTAGCCATTAGTGGGGTACAGTGTCAGGATTCTGTTTGAGCTTCATACAGAGGGACATGCATGTTAGACAGACCTACTGCTCCCATGGGATTATTGTGAGCCTTCACAACAGTAAGCATGTAGCATGTAGCATATAGGACATTTTATAATGTGACATAAAAAAAATTTCATGTTTACTTCCTTGTATGACTGAAACATACTTCCTGTCATTTCCTGTAAATTGTTTATCTCTGACTGACATATTTGGCAATATTTCTGTTGTTGATTGATTCATTTCAAAGAACCACATTTTATCCTATTTGTGCTTCTTCCCTGCTTCCTTCCAGGCCATGGCTTGTAACTGCTCACAGCTACAGTGAAATATGCAGTGACCTTGGGCAGGAAAATGCCAGCACTCTGCAACAGGAACATCACCAGTCTAAGTAATGAACACAGTGAATCAGAATGGTCAATTACTTGTAAGTAATTTTTCTTTTTTGAGATTTAAATCTTTCTTGTTTGTAACTTGTGTTATATAACATCATTTAAAAAATTCAACTGTACTAAAGCTAATGTGTATTGCTCTAACAGTGGCAGTGGATTCTGGGAAAATGGAAACTAGATAACACTGCACAACCAACATACCTGAATGTCATCCTGTAGCTCTTTCATTTGCCTTCTTTTATATTTATACCTTTCCTCTGCAGCTCTCTTTAGCTCCTCTAGTCTGAGCTTCTCCTGATATTCCTCACCTAAAAACACAAAAAGTGTTATGCAGAATGAACACCATAAAAGGTTAAGTGGTTTGCAGAAAAAGGTACATCTGAAACACAGCTTGTGGATGAACATCCTGAAATAGTCCTACTTGACTCCTCTACTTTGTGGAGTGATTTCCGGTAAGTGGTATTGCGGCTGTTGACCACGTGCAGGGTGTTCTCCAGAGCCTGGATCTCCTTCTCTGCCTTGCCGATTTTAGCATCCAGATCGTCCGCCTTGCGCTGGAGCTCTTCCTTCTCTTGTGCAGCCTGAAGAAATGCAATGATGATACTTAGCTGATCCCCATGGGGAATTTTTCACCTACCCCATCTCGCTCTCCGTGACACACAGACACATATGTAGGTGACAGTAAGCTTGGCGGCGAAGGGCAGCCACCCATAGGGACGCCCATGGAGCTGGGGGTTAAGGGCCCTGCTCAAGGGCCCACAGATGTGATGATGCTGCTGAAGCTGTGCATGAACCAGCAACCTTCCGATCACAGGAGCAGAGGCTTAGCCAGGATTTAAAAAAAAAATCAAACATGCAAACAAACACAAGATGTTTGGCTGCTTTACAGCTTAATAAGCACTCACCTTGATGATGTAGTAAGCCTGAGATCTCTCCTCCTCACCATCAGGGGGAGCCATAGATACAGTCAGTATCTCATATCTCTTTTTCATCTTGTCAGTCTTGGAGAGCCTTTCATGGACTTCGGCACTGACATGAGAGACCAGCACAGACATAAACCTGCCACATTCTGCTCTAAAAAATATCCTTATATTAATTAGGCATAAATACTGATCTGGGGAGGAACAATGGCTCAGTGGTCGGCTCAATTAATTAATGTAATAATTTTGATATGGCTACATTTCAAACAACATACACTACATTTCATAGTTAGCATGTGCTGGACAAATGGGAGATAAATGGGATGGATGGATGGAATTGCAATGGGTAGGGATGAGAGATTTGGGCTCCCAAAACTGGATGCAGAAGGGAATATGTAAAGTGAAAGGTTTGTACAATGAAGGGGTCCTGATGATTTTCCAACAGCAGGCTAATACTTTTAAACTTCCCCAGAAACACTTTTTCAAATATCTACAAATCAGAAGCTCTGCACACTCCCGTATTAAAACGTATTCTACTATCCACCATTGAATGACTTTCTCTGGAGCATTTACACGACAAGGGAGGTATATCCTGGTTTTATGATACACACAGAACAGCCTCAAAAGAGAATTTGGCTTAAAGCAGTCATCTTAATGCATTATAAATATCTTCATAATGCATAATAGTGCATTAAGTTATACTCCCCTCTAGCAACTAACCTTGGTATTACAACCCGGTTACTACAACGGATTGGTTGCTGTGACAAACAATCCAACAAGAGTTTTGACTGTGCGACTCCACAATTAAATCTGGATAACTCGTCAGTCCACCAAGAAGAACACCTCCAGGGTAAACATAAAGTAGAGAGTTCAACTATCTCTTCAAATCTGGAAAGTGACTATGAACCACACCATAGTCATCCTTCCAGCTCAGTATTAGCTGGACCTCGATAAGGGTCATTTGCCATAAATCTCTTGTTGGAATGCTGTTATTATAGCTTGCAGCTCGCATTATTTCTGTGTTAATTCAAATATCGCTCTCCATTAGATCATGTAAGCAGAAAACTGAGAGGCACTCTGCCTTGACCCCTTTATGTGAGCAAATGCAGAAATATGCTGGAGGACTCAGGGGGGAGCATGAGGGTGATATGTCATTCAATAGGTACCCTTTTTATTTTTTTGTCCCTGTCCTCCAAACAGCCTGAGTCCACCACTGCAGAAACATGAGAATAATTTGAGAAAAAATGAGAATAATTTGAAACATGAGAATAATAGGAATAATTTTACTTGTCACAAACAATGCATAGAGTTAAATACCTTATCATTAGGACATGCACATTTTATAACCTATTTTTGGTACCATATTGCATAATTTCTAAACAAGATGCATTTCTCATTTATTTAGTTAGAAACTTGCTGAAATCATCCACAAGTTTCTGAGTTGGTATTTCAGTGTCTTCACACACACAGCATTCAGTATTTATCTATAGCAAGAATGTTGGAGCAAATCATTTGATTATAACACTAACACTTATTTTCTGCTCTTCTCTGTAGTTGTTGGCGTCTGAGGAATCAGTCATTAGCTGGTACTGAACACTGTAGCATGCTTAGAAGATAAGATTCAAATGCTGAGATTTTCCTTATGTGCTTTTATCACTGTTTTGGATCAGCCTGCTATTAATCCTGAGTCAGCAAAATGTAATGTGTTAAGCTGTGGTTTTTTCATTAGAAAAGGGCGTGCTGTAAAACACAGTACTGTATAAAAAAAGTTCCTAGCTACAGTGTGTGCAGATTTATAAGAAAATGAGCTGGGAGTGTTACTGAGCGTCTTGGAGAATCTGCCGCAGCTATTCTGATGACTTTTTTTAGATGCAGTAATATCGAAGTTGTGGTAGGAATTTGCTACAGATCCACAAAACTGAGTTGGTCCTTTAAAGGGAAATCATTTAAAACTCTGAAATCTGTTATAAGAGCAGAACTGACTCATGCAGAGTAAATAAATAAGCTGTAGATCACTGTAACTAATCTAGTCCTTACTGTGTATCACTCACCCAGCATCTGTCTGCTGTATGAAGAAACACACGTATGATTGGGGTTTATTACTGACGATTATGCTTAGTGTTTATGACTGAATGTACTGGGTTTTATTTAGTTATGATTAAAGAGGAGGATCTTCATCAGCCAATCCCAAACCTCAACCCTCTGTACTCAACATGAGAGGAGCCAGTCACTACCTGGTGCAGAATCACTGGTCTTTTATCGCTCTACTATTAATCCTGACTCAGCAAAATGTAATGTATTTAGCTGTGGATTTGTCGTTAGAGAAGGTGGTGCTGTAAAACACATTAAAGAAGAAAATTAAAACAACATCTGAAAAGCAAAAAGTGCAGACAATATATTATAATTACATTCACAAACAGAATCTTTTTTCATTTATTTTGAAGACCCAGATCTGGCCATATTCACTGGTAAAAGTTCCAGGTAGCCTCAGTCATTGTAACTCCACAGTTTAAAGACTTATTTAAAAGTTCTGTGTTTGTAAAAAGTAAAATTTATTACATTTAACACAGTAAGTTGCAGGAAAAAAACAAAGAAAAGTAACATCAGTTATCATACAGAGATTACAGTTACACATTCATGCTCAGGAACTCAAATCCCATTTCCTGTCTATCTGTCATTTTAGCCATGGAGAATATTTTCAAGGGGAAAATGGAAGCTGATTTCAGTTCATTACAAAATAATGATATAGAAATTTAAATCCGTACACTTTGAACAATATTTCACAGCGAGCCGACAAATCAACAGTTTTGTCCAGTCCTACCAGGAATGTTGTAATGGTTCACTTCCACAGAAACTCTGGCTTGAAGGTTTAAACTCTCTGTAAAGGCCCTCCGAATGTATCTGGATGGAACGTCTGCATTCTGTGGTATGAGCACCTGGGCCACTGTGGTGCTGGTTCCAGATTGGCGAGGCCGATTCACCTGAATTTGGAGGTTATAGTAACGCTGATTATTCCTGGGAAACAGCCCCTGTAGGTCAATGCGAAGGTTTTTTGTGGTTATGAGCTGGGACCTGGCCTGGTTGACCAAGTAACTGTTGTCCCATCTTGAAATTATGTTTACAATCTCGTACTTCCATTCGCTGCCATCTATTATTGCTGTAGGAGCTGGCTCAGCATAAAACCTGGTCTCTATTTTATTACTTCTGTCAGTCCGAGTACAGATCAGCTTTGCATTATTAAGTTGCCTTCTCTTACGGCTGCTGGTGTCATATCTGCATTCATCTGGATTGATGAGGCCGCAGTAGTCCCAGCCTGAGGCTGTCTTGCAGGTGTAGCTATTGCTATGTGTGTCACAGGAATGACCTGACTGACACGGCTCATTCTTGTACGTGACATCAGGGAATGGAGAGCAGTAGTCCCAGCCTGAGGCTGTGTTGCACCAGGTGTAGGTACTGCCATGTGTGCCACAGGAATGACCTGACTGACACGGCTCATTCTTGTACGTGACATCAGGGAATGGAGAGCAGTAGTCCCAGCCTTCATCTGTGTTGCACCAGTAGTAGTTACTATTGTTATCATACAAACACTCGTCCCTGCACACACTCTGATATGTTGAACTTAGCTGTAGCAGTGCTTTGGTCTCCACTTTTCCACAGTAACCCCAACTACCAGTTGTCCTCCTGCACCAGTAATAAGAATCATCATGCTTCTCACACGTATGCCCGTCTTTACATTGTAAGCCTTCAAAGTCTCTGTTCTCTAACGGTGAGCAGTAATCCCAGCCCTTTTTGGTGTTGCACCAGTAGTAGTCGTAACCACGTTTTTCACAGCCGTCAGAACACGCCACGTCATAGAAGGATGTGTAATAACTCTTGATGATTTCCTCTCCCCATGTCCGGCCGAGTTGGCTGAGGAAAATGGACATCAGGACCAGGAGGAGTTTTTGTCCTCGTCCCATTTTGGTATTTCACTGGAAAGCAAAATGCAAAGAAGATGGCAGGGCAGTAAGTTCTAAAATGCAGTAAACAAGCCATGATCCAGTCAGTGCTGGTTATCCTGACCAATCCCCAGGTAAATGTTTCTGGGTGTGTGTAAATTACAGTGGATAAACTGTTCTGATCCACATCAGGAAAGCTGATCTTTATTTACCCTTATATGAGGTATCATCACTGAGGGTTTAATATCACAGTGTGTATTGCATTTGCCATATTTTTCAGTACAGTGCAAAAAGTCTTGCTGTAGAACAAAGATGCCTGCAAAACTGAGGACATTAGATGTTTCTACATTTAAAAAACAAAGTACTATAAAGAGCAGTAAACAAAAGTCAGTATTTGGTGTGACGACACTTTGCTTTTTTTTCTTAAACAGCAGTCCCAGGTACAGTGTGTGCAGATTTATAAGGAAAAGAGCTGGAAGTGTTACTGAGCATCTTGGAGAATCTGCTGCAGCTATTCTGGCAAAAACAGAGGCCTTCATTATGTGTTTTGTCTGAAAAGTGGTATCTTAGGTAATATGTTGCTTTTAATATGCTGGAAAACTAATGTTTGGAAATCTAAAATTATTTTTACTGATTCAGTAATGTAGAAGAAAAAAAAATCTAGAACAAAGTTTGTACTTAAAAAACAAATAGAGTGCCTAGACTTTTTCACAGTACAGTAAACGCTTTGTTGTGGAGACCAAAAAAGATGTCCAGATTACCCACATGTATAATATTCTGAAAGTCTCCTGCATTTCAGTTGTATAATCACACGTTGCTGTATCACACACTGTAAAAGGGAAATCATTTAAAACTCTGAAATCTGTTATAAGAACAGAACTGACTCATGCAGAGTAAATAAATAAGCTGTAGATCATTGTAACTAATCTAGTCCTCAACGAGTATCACTCACCCAGCGTCTGTCTGCTGTATGAAGAAACACACGTATGAGTGGGGTTTATTACTGACGATTATGCTTAGTGTTTATGACTGAATGTATTGAGTTTTATTTAATTATGATTAAAGAGGAGGATCTTCATCAGCCAATCCCAAACCTCAACCCTCTGTGTGTGTGTTTGATAAATGTTAATGTTTAAAGCTATACCAATAACCACTTAGAGAACTGAAATGATGAAAACAAACAGGTTAAAAAAAACACTGTCCCAAATATCTTTTCTTTTTCTTTTGAAAAATATCTAAACAAGATGCATTTCTCATTTATTTAGTTAGAAACTTGCTGAAATCATCCACACGTTTCTGAGTTGGTGTTTCAGTGTCTTCACACACACAACATTCAGTATTTATCTGTAGTAAGAATGTTGGAGCAAATCATTTGATTATAACACTAACACTTATTTTCTGCTCTTCTCTGTAGTTGTTGGCGTCTGAGGAATCAGTCATTAGCTGGTACTGAATACTGTAGCATGCTTAGAAGATAAGATTCAAATGCTGAGATTTTCCTTATGCGCTTTTATCACTGTTTTGGATCAGCCTGCTATTAATCCTGACTCAGCAAAATGTAATGTGTTAAGCTGTGGATTTTTCATTAGAAAAGGCCGTGCTGTAAAACACAGTAAACAAGCGATCTGAATCCAAGCTGAGGGGAAAAAGTGGACATAACAAGAATTAAGTTCACAAATAAATAGTCTTTTTAAATTTATTTTAAAGACCCAGATCTGTCCATATTCACTGAATAAAGTTCACGAGAGCCTCAGTTACAGTAACTCCATCTCCACTGACCAAGTTTCAGGTGTTTACCAGGACTGAGTAAACAATACTGCTGCTCCAACCTGATTTAGCCTTCAGAGGTTACACAGATTCCACAATACGGCTTAAAGACGTATTTAAAAGGTTCTGTGTTTGTAAAAGCAATATATATTATATACGTTTAACACAGTATTCTGCAGGTAGCTAAAACAAACAAATACACAAATAAAAATTACATTAGGGAGTGTGTTTTTTTTGTTGTTATTATTATTATCATTAATATCTGTTGCTGAGATTGAAATGAATTTGGACAAGTTACAGTATAAACCTATATGAACAACCTGATAAACATCTAACTTGTTAGTTTTGTTTTGTCGAATGCGTAACTTGCATCTTACACAATTAACACAATTTCAGAATCAGAATCAGCTTAATTGGCCAAGTATATGTAGTATATGTACACATACAAGGAATTGGACTCCAGTTTTACCTTGCTCTCGGTGTGCTTAAAAAGGATATATGTATGTATTCAAGGAAACATTTCTGCATGTACAAGAAAGAAATATATATCTGTATGAAAATATATACATGTATGTAGGAAATGTGCAAAAAAGACCATAGTGCAATTGTGCAGAGTGCAAGATGCTGGAATAAATACAGAATATAGGATATAATATTTATAAATATGGGATGGGTAACCAGTTACTTTTTATACACAAAGGGTCCAGTTTGGTACAGTGGATGATTGTTGTTGACTGGTTTATTGCACAAGTATTGTCTCTGATGCTGTGAGATTGATTCAAGTGTTCATGATAGTGATGGCCTTTGGAAAGAAACTGTTCATGTGTCTGGTTGTTTTGGCATGCAGTACTCTGTAGCTCTTACCAGAGGTGCTTGTTTGTTCTGATTCTGATAAGAATATATATGTATTTGTTTATTTATTTTAAGCTTTTTTTTTTCTTTTTTATGGGAGTTTTTATTATTTTATGGGATTATTCCTTACTATGTACTACATAAAAATAGATCTGAAAATTATTGCCTGCATGCTGGGGGAAAAAGTTCTCAAACTTTGAAAGCTGAGTTTCGGAATCTTTATTCTGAAACTTTTCTGGATGCACATTCAGAGGTTTAGCCACAAAGTTACGGGTCATGTGGGATTTTTGGCAGACTCCTATAATTGTAGCTTTTACCCAGTCTAGGGTCAGAAACGGGGTGGTGTAATAAAGTAGGTGTGTATGTGGATGTAAAGCTGCAGCAGGATAAAGAGACACACAGAAGATCTCTTTATTACTCTTTATTTAGTTCAACAGATTTTGTAAAAATAAAAATACTTACCACAAATTACTCCCCAACCTGTTCCAGTGTTTATTGAATTAAATAATTAAAAATGGCAGGTATTTATTTGGCCACCAGATGTCACTGTGGTGATGTTTCTAACGTTCCAGTTAAATGATCAGTTTAGGTGGCGTAAAGCACCATTTAATGTGTATATTAGGCACAAAAAAAGGCCCCAAGGGCCCAAAGTAAGGAGCAATGGTGTCCTTATTAGGTGAAAGTGGAGAATACAGCTCAGCAAAAGCAATGGAAATATACTAATTAGGAAAAGTCAAGACATTGAAAACCGTGAAAGAAGCAGGAGAGGATCTTCCTAGAACTGCATAAAAACTCCGTGGTCAGTCTTGTGACTTTCGCCTGCTTTTGAATGAGACATATTCTGTGATAAAGTTGACATGGAAGACTTCGTCCTGGGTGAACTCTGATTGATGTCTTGTCTGCATTAAAGCTGCTGTGTTCTTACCACCAAGAAGGACTCCAGCTACGTTCTTTTTCAATGTACTATGTTTATTAATTTGATATAAGGTTAAGATAACTAACTGTTGATTAAAAAGACTAATTGATTAATGTGAAGTAATAGAAATGGAAAGACCTGGAGAGAGAGACCCCATCCTGGGTGTGTCTTACCACCACAACTTTTTCTTTTGAAAAATATTTAAACAAGATGCATTTCTCATTTATTTAGTTAGAAACTTGCTGAAATCATCCACACATTTCTGAGTTGGTGTTTCAGTGTCTTCACACACACAACATTCAGTATTTATCTATAGTAAGAATGTTGGAGCAAATCATTTGATTATAACACTAACACTTATTTTCTGCTCTTCTCTGTAGTTGTTGGCATCTGAGGAATCAGTCATTAGTTGGTACTGAACACTGTAGCATGCTTAGAAGATAAGATTCAAATGCTGAGATTTTCCTTATGCGCTTTTATCACTGTTTTGGATCAGCCTGCTATTAATCCTGACTCAGCAAAATGTAATGTGTTAAGCTGTGGATTTTTCATTAGAAAAGGCCGTGCTGTAAAACACAGTAAACAAGCGATCTGAATCCAAGCTGAGGGGAAAAAGTGGACATAACAAGAATTAAGTTCACAAATAAATAGTCTTTTTAAATTTATTTTAAAGACCCAGATCTGTCCATATTCACTGAATAAAGTTCACGAGAGCCTCAGTTACAGTAACTCCATCTCCACTGGCCAAGTTTCAGGTGTTTACCAGGACTGAGTAAACAATACTGCTGCTCCAACCTGATTTAGCCTTCAGAGGTTACACAGATTCCACAATACGGCTTAAAGACGTATTTAAAAGGTTCTGTGTTTGTTAAAAGCAATATATATTATATACGTTTAACACAGTATTCTGCAGGTAGCTAAAACAAACAAATACACAAATAAAAATTACATTAGGGAGTGTGTTTTTTTTGTTGTTATTATTATTATCATTAATATCTGTTGCTGAGATTGAAATGAATTTGGACAAGTTACAGTATAAACCTATATGAACAACCTGATAAACATCTAACTTGTTAGTTTTGTTTTGTCGAATGCGTAACTTGCATCTTACACAATTAACACAATTTCAGAATCAGAATCAGCTTAATTGGCCAAGTATATGTAGTATATGTACACATACAAGGAATTGGACTCCAGTTTTACCTTGCTCTCGGTGTGCTTAAAAAGGATATATGTATGTATACAAGGAAACATTTCTGCATGTACAAGAAAGAAATATATATCTGTATGAAAATATATACATGTATGTAGGAAATGTGCAAAAAAGACCATAGTGCAATTGTGCAGAGTGCAAGATGCTGGAATAAATACAGAATATAGGATATAGTATAAATATGGGATGGGTAACCAGTTACTTTTTATACACAAAGGGTCCAGTTTGGTACAGTGGATGATTGTTGTTGACTGGTTAATTGCACAAGTATTGTCTCTGATGCTGTGAGATTGATTCAAGTGTTCATGATAGTGATGGCCTTTGGAAAGAAACTGTTCATGTGTCTGGTTGTTTTGGCATGCAGTACTCTGTAGCTCTTACCAGAGGTGCTTGTTTGTTCTGATTCTGATAAGAATATATATGTATTTGTTTATTTATTTTAAGCTTTTTTTTTCTTTTTTATGGGAGTTTTTATTATTTTATGGGATTATTCCTTACTATGTACTACATAAAAATAGATCTGAAAATTATTGCCTACATGTTGGGGAAAAAAGTTCTCAAACTTTGAAAGCTGAGTTTCGGAATCTTTATTCTGAAACTTTTCTGGATGCACATTCAGAGGTTTAGCCACAAAGTTACGGGTCATGTGGGATTTTTGGCAGACTTCTACAGTATAATTGTAGCTTTTACCCAGTCTAGGGTCAGAAACGGGGTGGAGTAATAAAGTAGGTGTGTATGTGGATGTAAAGCTGCAGCAGGATAAAGAGACACACAGAAGATCTCTTTATTACTCTTTATTTAGTTCAACAGATTTTGTAAAAATAAAAATACTTACCACAAATTACTCCCCAACCTGTTCCAGTGTTTATTGAATTAAATAATTTAAAATGGCAGGTATTTATTTGGCCACCAGATGTCACTGTGGTGATGTTTCTAACGTTCCAGTTAAATGATCAGTTTAGGTGGCGTAAAGCACCGTTTAATGTGTATATTAGGCACAAAAAAAGGCCCCAAGGGCCCAAAGTAAGGAGCAATGGTGTCCTTATTAGGTGAAAGTGGAGAATACAGCTCAGCAAAAACAATGGAAATATACTAATTAGGAAAAGTCAAGACATTGAAAACCGTGAAAGAAGCAGGAGAGGATCTTCCTAGAACTGCATAAAAACTCCGTGGTCAGTCTTGTGACTTTCGCCTGCTTTTGAATGAGACATATTCTGTGATAAAGTTGACATGGAAGACTTCGTCCTGGGTGAACTCTGATTGATGTCTTGTCTGCATTAAAGCTGCTGTGTTCTTACCACCAAGAAGGACTCCAGCTACGTTCTTTTTCAATGTACTATGTTTATTAATTTGATATAAGGTTAAGATAACTAACTGTTGATTAAAAAGACTAATTGATTAATGTGAAGTAATAGAAATGGAAAGACCTGGAGAGAGAGACCCCATCCTGGGTGTGTCTTACCACCACAACTTTTTCTTTTGAAAAATATTTAAACAAGATGCATTTCTCATTTATTTAGTTAGAAACTTGCTGAAATCATCCACACATTTCTGAGTTGGTGTTTCAGTGTCTTCACACACACAACATTCAGTATTTATCTATAGTAAGAATGTTGGAGCAAATCATTTGATTATAACACTAACACTTATTTTCTGCTCTTCTCTGTAGTTGTTGGCGTCTGAGGAATCAGTCATTAGTTGGTACTGAACACTGTAGCATGCTTAGAAGATAAGATTCAAATGCTGAGATTTTCCTTATGCGCTTTTATCACTGTTTTGGATCAGCCTGCTATTAATCCTGACTCAGCAAAATGTAATGTGTTAAGCTGTGGATTTTTCATTAGAAAAGGCCGTGCTGTAAAACACAGTAAACAAGCGATCTGAATCCAAGCTGAGGGGAAAAAGTGGACATAACAAGAATTAAGTTCACAAATAAATAGTCTTTTTAAATTTATTTTAAAGACCCAGATCTGTCCATATTCACTGAATAAAGTTCACGAGAGCCTCAGTTACAGTAACTCCATCTCCACTGGCCAAGTTTCAGGTGTTTACCAGGACTGAGTAAACAATACTGCTGCTCCAACCTGATTTAGCCTTCAGAGGTTACACAGATTCCACAATACGGCTTAAAGACGTATTTAAAAGGTTCTGTGTTTGTTAAAAGCAATATATATTATATACGTTTAACACAGTATTCTGCAGGTAGCTAAAACAAACAAATACACAAATAAAAATTACATTAGGGAGTGTGTTTTTTTTGTTGTTATTATTATTATCATTAATATCTGTTGCTGAGATTGAAATGAATTTGGACAAGTTACAGTATAAACCTATATGAACAACCTGATAAACATCTAACTTGTTAGTTTTGTTTTGTCGAATGCGTAACTTGCATCTTACACAATTAACACAATTTCAGAATCAGAATCAGCTTAATTGGCCAAGTATATGTAGTATATGTACACATACAAGGAATTGGACTCCAGTTTTACCTTGCTCTCGGTGTGCTTAAAAAGGATATATGTATGTATTCAAGGAAACATTTCTGCATGTACAAGAAAGAAATATATATCTGTATGAAAATATATACATGTATGTAGGAAATGTGCAAAAAAGACCATAGTGCAATTGTGCAGAGTGCAAGATGCTGGAATAAATACAGAATATAGGATATAATATTTATAAATATGGGATGGGTAACCAGTTACTTTTTATACACAAAGGGTCCAGTTTGGTACAGTGGATGAATGTTGTTGACTGGTTTATTGCACAAGTATTGTCTCTGATGCTGTGAGATTGATTCAAGTGTTCATGATAGTGATGGCCTTTGGAAAGAAACTGTTCATGTGTCTGGTTGTTTTGGCATGCAGTACTCTGTAGCTCTTACCAGAGGTGCTTGTTTGTTCTGATTCTGATAAGAATATATATGTATTTGTTTATTTATTTTAAGCTTTTTTTTTCTTTTTTATGGGAGTTTTTATTATTTTATGGGATTATTTATTACTATGTACTACATAAAAATAGATCTGAAAATTATTGCCTGCATGTTGGGGAAAAAAGTTCTCAAACCTTGAAAGCTGAGTTTCGGAATCTTTATTCTGAAACTTTTCTGGATGCACATTCAGAGGTTTAGCCACAAAGTTACGGGTCATGTGGGATTTTTGGCAGACTTCTACAGTATAATTGTAGCTTTTACCCAGTCTAGGGTCAGAAACGGGATGGTGTAATAAAGTAGGTGTGTATGTGGATGTAAAGCTGCAGCAGGATAAAGAGACACACAGAAGATCTCTTTATTACTCTTTATTTAGTTCAACAGATTTTGTAAAAAATAAAAATACTTACCACAAATTACTCCCCAACCTGTTCCAGTGTTTATTGAATTAAATAATTTAAAATGGCAGGTATTTATTTGGCCACCAGATGTCACTGTGGTGGTGTTTCTAACGTTCCAGTTAAATTATCAGTTTAGATTAAATTAGATTAGATTAGATTAGATTAGATTAGATTAGATTAGATTAGATTAGACTTTATTAATCCCACAATGGGGAAATTCTTTGAGAAACAGCAGCAATAATGAAAAAAGACAGTACAAAAAAGGACAGGATCCATAGGATCAGCAAAAAATAACAATACAGATAATAAAAACAATAGAAAACAATTTCTAAAACTGTATAAATATATAAGTAAAAATGTAAGAAAAAAAGAAACATATACACAATGCTAGGTATATGGATAACAGCTGCTGAAATATATATATATATATATATATATATATATATATATATATACACACATACATACACACACACATATGTACATATACAGGTTATATATACTTATTATGTGGTCACTGCAGTGGCGTAAAGCACCGTTTAATGTGTATATTAGGCATAAAAAAAGGCCCCAAGGGCCCAAAGTAAGGAGCAATGGTGTCCTTATTAGGTGAAAGTGGAGAATACAGCTCAGCAAAAGCAATGGAAATATACTAATTAGGAAAAGTCAAGACATTGAAAACCGTGAAAGAAGCAGGAGAGGCTCTTCCTAGAACTGCATAAAAACTCCGTGGTCAGACTTGTGACTTTGGCCTGCTTTTGAATGAGACATATTCTGTGATAAAGTTGACATGGAAGACTTCGTCCTGGGTGAACTCTGATTGATGTCTTGTCTGCACTAAAGCTGCTGTGTTCTTACCACCAAGAAGGACTCCAGCTAAGTTCTTTTTCAATGTACTATGTTTATTAATGTGATATAAGGTTAAGATAACTAACTGTTGATTAAAAAGACTAATTGATTAATGTGAAGTAATAGAAATGGAAAGACCTGGAGAGAGAGACCCCATCCTGAGTGTGTCTTATCACCACAACTGTCATATTTTTCAGTACAGTGCAAGAAGTCTTGCTGTAGAGCAAAGATACCTTCAAAACTGAGGGCATTAAATGCTTATACAGTTACAAAACAACATACTATAAAGAGCAGTAAACAAAAGTCAGTGTTTGGTGTGACGACACTTTGCTTTTTTTTTCTTAAACAGCAGTCCCAGGTACAGTGTGTGCAGATTTATAAGGAGAAGAGCTGGAAGTGTTACTGAGCATCTTGGAGAATCTGCCGCAGCTATTCTGGAGACTTTGACTGTCACACTCGCTTCTTTTTTTGTGGCAAAAACAGAGGCCTTCGTTATGTATTTTGTCTGACGAGTGGGGCTGATGAGTGGGGTTTATTACTGACGATTACTTTACGCTTAGTGTTTATGACTGAATGTACTGGG
The DNA here is from genome assembly GCF_048594095.1 of Paramormyrops kingsleyae. Lineage (NCBI taxonomy): Eukaryota > Metazoa > Chordata > Actinopteri > Osteoglossiformes > Mormyridae > Paramormyrops > Paramormyrops kingsleyae. The sequence continues at coordinate 16,807,703 of NC_132817.1, read as the reverse complement.
TTTTATTTAGTTATGATTAAAGAGGAGGATCTTCATCAGCCAATCCCAAACCTCAACCTGTCATGACCTGCTTGTACGATCCGTGTCTTAGTCAGTATTCCCCAGATCTGTCATTGTCGTAGTGTAACATAAGTTTGCCGTGTGCTTCCTGGTGTCCTGTCTGCCTTGAATAAATCCCATCTTCACCCGTATTCACGGCTCGACTCACCTGCTTGCTCGTCTGCCGACAACCAAACACAGCACTACCCTCTGTGTGTGTGTTTGATAAATGTTAATGTGTAACCTTTCTATATATAGGGTTACTCTTCCTTCCAAACCTAGCAGAAATCAGTCCTGATTGAGTTTCTGGGAGTCTGACACCGGCAGAAGGTGTGATAGAATCAGTACTGGATGCAGGGTTGGCCTGCATAGCAACAGTATTGTGTTGCTGTCCATCCAAAGCTGTGACAAAGGACTGTGTGACACTGGATGGTATAGGAAGATGCTGAAAGTAGTGGCAGTTACGTCGAAGTGTTGGCCCTTGTTGAGTTTTGGTAACATAAGAATGCGGAGTGATGCTGTCTCCAGTAACCACGACAACTTGTTCCCCAGCCTTTCTGATAATCTAGCTTTGTGAGAAGCATCAACTGGCTGCAGCAACAGTAAGGATCTTGCTCCATGGAGACAATTGAAGTAGAAAGCTTGTTTCTGTTTTTCCTGTTTTTTTTATGTCTTTATGTTTGATGACTTGGTCAACAGACTGGTTTGGTGACTGGCGATCACACCCCAGGATGCTATGGTGGAGGACAACATCCTGAAGCTGGAATCGGAACACCTGCGGGACCTGCTGTACGATAAGGCCGACAGCGTCCTTCCCTGGAGAAGCAGAGGCTGTGGCTGCAGGCGGTCATGAGCGAGTGGGAGGAGGAGCTTAAGCTTCACCGTGAGATGATCTGCAAGCGGGTCAGATTGGCCCAGTTTCCTGAATAATTTTTTATTGATGCTTAAACTTGAAATGAATACAATCATAAAACTGGATGGATACATCATGAAATCATAGCCATTATATTAACATCCATCCACCCCATTTATCCAGATCAATGCAAATAAACTGTAGTGTATGTTGTTTTAAATGTAGCCATATCAAAATTGTTAGTTGAATAACTAATGGAGACAGCTGTCAAAACAACCCACACACAAGCAGCACTTTACACTATACATACACACTGTGAGTAACACACAAGGGAGTCATATCTGAAAAGTCAGTTGTATTTTGAATGCACACAGTGGAGCTTATTCCATTTCATAATAGGGCACAGATGCATAATCACCACAGGCAATTTAAAGAACCAGGTTTCTGTACGTGCTGGAGGAATCTGGAGTTTCCAGCGGACGCCCACAAACATGGGAGATTATTAAAACTTCACACGCACACAGACAAGGAATGCTGCGCCGCCGACCACTGAGCCATTGTTCCTCCCCAGATCAGTATTTATGCCTAATTGATTATAAGAAATATTTATAGAGCAGAATGAGGCATGCTTATGTTTATGCTGGTCTCTTACGTCAGTGTTGAAGCCCATGAAAGGTTTTTCAAGATTGACAAGATGAAAAAGAGGTATGAGATACTGACTGTATCTATGGTTCCCCTTGAGGATGAGGAGGAGAGATCTCAGGCTTGCTACATCATCAAGGTGAGTGCTTATTAAGCTGTAAAGCAGCCAAACATCTTGTGTTTGTTTGCATGTTTGATTTTTTTTTTTTAATCCTGGCTAAGCCTCTGCTCCTGTGATCGGAAGGTTGCTGGTTCATGCACAGCTTCAGCAGCATCATCACATCTGTGGGCCCTTGAGCAGGGCCCTTAACCCCCAGCTCCATGGGCGTCCCTATGGGTGGCTGCCCTTCGCCGCCAGGCGTACTGTCACCTACATATGTCTGTGTGTCACGGATAGCGAGACGGGGTAGGTGATGTCCATTCAAGATTTCCATCCACAAGTTATGGTTCAGATATACCCTCTGCTGCAACCACATATCCTTTTATCTTCATTCTTCATAACTTTTTGTGTTTTTAGGTGAGGAATATCAGGAGAAGCTCAGACTAGAGGAGCAAAAGAGAGCTGCAGAGGAAAGGTATAAATATAAAAGAAGGCAAATGAAAGAGCTACAGGATGACATTCAGGCATGTTGGTTGTGCAGTGTTATCTAGTTTCCATTTTCCCAGAATCCACTGCCACTGTTAGAGCAATACACATTAGCTTTAGTACAGTTGAATTTTTTAAATGATGTTATATAACACAAGTTACAAATATATAACAAGAAAGATTTAAATCTCAAAAAGAAAAATTAATTACAAGTAATTGACCATTCTGATTCACTGTGTTCATTACTTAGACTGGTGATGTTCCTGTTGCAGAGTGCTGGCATGTTCCTGCCCAAGGTCACTGCATATTTCACTGTAGCTGTGAGCAATTACAAGCCATGTCCTGGAAGGAAGCAGGGAAGAAGCACAAATACTGTAGGATAAAATGTGGTTCTTTGAAATGAATCAATCAACAACAGAAATATTGCAAATTTCGTCACTCAGAGATTCAAATAAACAATTTACAGGATATGACAGGAAGTATGTTTCAGTCATACAATGAAGTAAACATGAAAAGACTTTTTTATGAAACCGCCCATTATGAAATATCCTACATGCTTTTATTCTATCTATTCATTGACCATTATACTGGGAGGGGTCTGTACCTGCTACTCAGAGAGAACTGATGCCATATAACGGCAAAGCTAAAGTGTTACCATGTTATCATGGTCAGTGGTGCCCATGGGGGGGGGTCTTGGTGTGAGATGCTGCCAGGAGATCTTACTGATGTCAGGGCTCATAATAATCCCATGGGAGCAGTAGGTCTGTCTAACATGCATGTCCCTCTGTATGAAGCTCAAACTGAATCCTGACACTGTACCCCACTAATGGCTACATTCTAAATGCATGAGGCAGCAGTGATTCACCGGGATAAACACTGGCAGACATGAAGATAAATTCACTGTAGATGATGCGGGAGAGTTGGCAACCCTGGTAATGGCAGTAGCCTACAAATAAGAAAAAACACAACTGCAAACAGTGCGGCTACACAATCGGCCCATAATGCAATGTGATGCCACACATCTGACCTCGATATATCCATCCCCATCAATGGTAATATGAAACTTATGCCCCTGTTTGCTGGTATCCAGTGACATACTGCCCAACACAAAGCGGGGTGCATTTAAAAAGGTATAATCCATGTTTTGGGGTGTATTAATCCACTTATACCACAGTTACCACACATTTGGCTTACATGTTTGTAACCTAAAAACATTATTTTCACATCTATGAGCTGAAAAAGCATGTATTAGTAGAACTACTTTCTTCCGCCAATGATTAAAGCGTTCTGTTTTGTTTCTGTAAATTATGTCAAATTTAAATAATGTTGGAATTATAAGATTATAATTACTGCTGCAATTTGCCTAACAGGCATTACATGTGTGGTTATTAACCATCATACTGATCAATCAGGTTCAACAACTGAGTATTGCCCTGATAATATTATGTAACTATTTACAAAATATTAGTCTTCCTACAAATGACTCATTCAACAGGAACATGGTCACACCCTGCTCCACCCCTGTGAACAAAAATCCTTTGCGTCTAGCCCACATCTAAATTTAAATCATAGAATGTTCCTGTAAAAATGAGGAAGGACTACTTCCCAGTGTACTGACACAAAAGACCAATAGCACAGGTGTAGAGCACAACAAACATGTAATATCCTTGGCAACCTCAAATGGAGATATTTGTTTTGCCATTTGTAGAAGTAACTGGTACACCGAATTTTTTTTTAGTAAATCCCATCTTACTCTCCTATGAGACACACAGACACTGGTGAGAGCAAAGATTGGGCTCAGAGCTCAGGGGTAGCTATTTATCTGCTGGGTGCAATTCCAAGAGTTTGGCAGTGATATGATCCTCTGTCAGCCATGGTATTTGAACCAGCAACCTTCCGGTTACAGTTATAGAATAGCAACATACTGCAACAAGCACTAAGACTTAATCTTCCCATTTGCTCAGTTTATACAGTGTCTTTGCTGATGTCTTAAGTAAATATTTATGCACTTTCCTGTTGGGATGGACATGGTGCACAGTGTCTCCAGGACCCAAACGACAGAATGGCTTATGAATGGGTGTTTTTCTATTATAAGAGGTTATCTTTAAAATTCAGTTGAAAGTCTTCCAGTTAAATTCTCCCTCCATCACAGGGCTCAAAACTGACCAGGGAGATTCGGTCTGCCAGGAAGACCAAGGAGGAATCCTTGGAAGAGCGAGACATCGATCTCCGGGAGCTGAGGGACTTTGATACAGTTCCCCTCTGGCTCACACACATCTATAGTTAGCTTTACCCACTTGGCCAACCCAGAATTCTGATTGTAAACCCCCCCACACACACACATAGAACATGTGACTGCACGCTCCGTCATGTGAGCCGCATCTGCATCACTGAGTACTCGTGCGCTTTGTGCACAGCTGGTCGAGGGGGTCTTCAAGCAGCAGCGGCTCCTCCTCAGTGCAAGTGGCCCCGCCTCCCACCACGAGGACCGTGGACCTGGGCATGGGTCTCTCGGTGACGTCCGCACCCCTTGTCACACCATCCCCACGGGATTCCCGGCCCGGGAGCGGCACCAGCGGCAGCAGCAGAAGCGGCGGCAGTGTCCACAGCCAGAAGGTCCAGCGGAAGAGCCCATAGAGCGGCTGTGACCCTCTTAAGGTTACAGACATTGGCTCATTGAGGGGCTTTTACCTAAGATTTACATTACATTGAAATATGTGTGATTTACCAGCTCATAAGTGGTTAAAAAAATTCAGCTGTGACACACTGACTGGTGCTAAAAAGCAGTGGAATAATATCACTCCTTGTCAGTCAGATGGCCACAGGCCACAGTAAAAGGGGTCAAGCAATGCTTACAGAATCCCCACGGTGACATGGGGACAACATGGGGACTCCACACATATGGAGGCAGGGCGGAGACTCGAACCCTAATTATAAACCAGTTATATTTGCTTTGCTATAATCATAATTAAGAGGTGGGATGTCATAACTGCTCTTACTGTGCATATTATGCATGTGTGTAATGTAAATTATCCACAAATTTGTATATCTAAACTCAGAAATAAAATGTTTTCCTGGTTAGTGGTATGTTTCTCACTGACCTCTGGGCAAACGGCTAAAGAAGGAAGGAGTGAAGGTGAGACTTTCTGAAATGTAACTGCTTTTGGTGTTTGGAGTCACATAATGCTTCCTTTTAACTTTTATTTATGATGAAAAATATATATACAGATGTGCTTCTGTTTTTTTCCCCAAAGGTTTTTTTTTTTTTAAGTTTTACATAGACTGTAATAAATGCAACTTAAATATTATTTTGCTGTTAGAATTATGGCATGCCAATCAGAAAATACTTCACCATCTTTGATATATATCGAGTGAATACCAATATATATAAAACAAAACCTGGTTTGCATATATTGAAAGTGCTTGTGTGTGTGTGTGTGTGTGTGTGTGTGTGTGCGTGCGCGGTATACCTATCCTTACAGGGACACAATGTCCCCATAACATGATAAATATCTGTTTTTTTTCCGTTATTGGGATCGGTTTCCAGGTCCCCATAAGGGAAAAAACTATTCTATAAAAATCAGTGACTGCTATGAAAAAACTAAAAATGCAAAAACTCTTGTATTTTGTTTGGTTACTTGTGGTTATGGTTAGGGCTGGGTGGGGGTTAAGGTTGTCATAGTTAGCGTTAGCATTTTTCCCATAGAAGTGAATGGGCGGTCCCCATAGGTACACCCGACCTGTGTGTATCATCTTTCATTCTTCATACCAGTAATCATGGGCCACACCCATCACATGACAAGCCACCTCAGTGATGAGAACCTGAGTGCAGGTGTGTGGCAGGTGATACCTCAGCACCACACTGGTCTGAATGGACCAGTATGAGTTTTTCCCAGTGGCTGGAGTGCAAATCCTGCCACCAACCCCCAAATATTCCCAGAAAGTTGGAGGACCTGCTTGCAGGGCTGAATGTAGGATAACATCATACCCAGGACGAAGCAATTACAGGTCATTACTCAAGGGCCCAATGGAGTAGCATCAGTCCTGACATTCATGGGATTCAAACCAACAACCTTCCGAATGTTGGAACAGATCCCTATCCTCAGAGCCACCACTTCGCCCCAAAATACAATGTACTTGATAGACTTGTCCATATGTTATGAAGAACTGAAAGTTTTAAATAATCACAGCTAAATTAATTTTATGTACTTAATTTATTAATTTAAGTTGACAGGGTTCAGTATTTTAAAGTTGGGTTTACTCATAAATTGGAGTGAAATAAGTTGCCTTATTATTTTAAGTTGCCTCAGCTTTTCTTTCTTACAGTCTACGATTTGATTCTCTACCATATTGTTTGGTAAAAAAAAATGTTTTGGTTGTCTAACGTATTTTTGGTTCTCAACCAGCTAACACTTTCATGCTGGAATGTATCTTAGAAAGTATGTGTCTATTTACACATAAACACAGTAGAGAAGGTTATTGATAGCAGCAAACCAAAAGGAAAGTTGTGAAAACCACAATATAGCTTATTATAATTGCAAAGTATGATACAGGAGTTTGCATGTCTGATCTCACTACAGACCCCAGAATAGCACAATCATTTATTCATTTATTTAATCTATTTACAGGCTTTAAAGATTTTATTTATGGTTTTAACAATAGGTATGTATTTATACAGGTTTAAATAGGCAATCATTTGGAGTCTGGAATGGATTAGTCCAAAGTAGATTATTTCTTTTGGGAAAAATTGATTGGTTTTCGACCAAATTGGTTCTCGAACAGCTTTCTGGAACGGATTAAGTTCGAGAACTGAGGTTCCATATATTGTGATTCTAACTACACAACATACTTCACATAATACATTATACAGTGACTGGACAATATGCTACAATATCCTACAGAAACATAGAAATATTGTAGCGTTGTAGTGGGTAGAGTAAAATCAACATGGAGATTTAACACCCTTTTAGCCATATTGAAAAGGTATTGCAGGTATTTATAGGAGAAAGTACACCCAAGGTAATAACATAAAAAAACAATTGAACATCTTTCATGGTAGGAGTAACAGAACCATGACTCATAGGGTGAGGCAGGACACCGGATGTGTATTTGGGGAAGAACATCTTTCAGGGAACAGGGTGCAGCTGGAACTGAACTGACAGCACACAATATGCAAATTCATAGAAATATGAGATAAAAAGAAAACAAAGAAAAGTCAGGTAGATGACAGGAAATGCAGAGGTTTTGGGGAGATACAACAGGCTTGTGTGATTAACGGCGGTGAGGCTTCTTCCAGGATAGTGGGAGCATCATAATGAAGAGGGACATCCCCAGATCCGGTCTTCTGACATTCCCCGCCAGCTCTCCCACTCCACCCATTCTAGACATCAATTCTAGTCCAGTAAAGGAAATCTATATGAACATACATATACTTCATTGTGTACACATTTCGTTGTATATGCATTTAATTTTAAGTGCAGTGGGTGCTGTCATGTCTGTATATCTGGTTCTTGTTACCTATTTGCATTCATAATAAAATTAAAAAACTCTCTTACCATACAACAGGGTTGGGGCCATTCCGGAATGCATTGATCAATTCCAGTCCAAATCAGGAAATGGAACTGGAGCTAGGATTGGAAAAAAAACTACGGGGAACAAAATTGGAGTTGAATTTGAATTTCAGGGAGACTTAAGTTGCAACTCCAGTTCTATTTCCTGATTTGGATTGGAATTGACAATGCATTCCGGAATGGCCCCAACCCTGCCATACAATCATCACAGATATTGTGTAACATTCAATTCATTGTAAAATTTAGTTCCTATGCAGTTTCCCTGGCTACCTAATCAATATATACAGAGAACCTGTCACAGAACATACGCAAATGAAAATACTAATTACATCACTCATGCAAAACAAACATACCTGCCAAATATCAGGGTCAGGTGCCACCTGCTCACAAGTTCTTTTAACCAATATAACTTAAGTATATATATATTATTTCTATTACTTTGGGTGGCTCTTTCATTAGGAACCCCTACACCCTACCTGGGAGAACCATATTTTTTCTCCATAATCACTTCAAAGGTAGATGAAATGCACATTCAGAGAAGTATGTCAAGGAAACATTATTGAATGCTCCTCCCATCCCTGAGAAGAATATATTTGGCATACTTCATCATTCAGGCCAGAGAGAAGCTCATTCTTTTGCTGTGCAAAGTAGTTGCCATTAGTACGTTCAACAGGGAATGAAAATGCTGTATCTCGTTCTGTTATTAGGCTGTTTCTTACCACTGGGACAATCACAAGTACCTACAACTACAAGTAAGTAATTTATGAAAACTGTATAAATGTTTCAGCATTTATTATTATATTGTAATTTTTCAATGATGTGAGAAATTGAATTTAAGCTTAAATATTACATTGTGAAAAAGCAGAACATATTAAATTTAAAAGTATATTGAAGTTAAATTTTTTTCAAGTATGATTACTATGATATGAAAAACAACATTTATTTTCACTGTAAAATACACGCATGACAGGAATATACAGAAAAGTATTGATATTGTATTTATGATTTATTGCAGTGTCAACCACCCCAAAGACCCCAACGTCGGCATCATCAACCACCCCAACGTCGGCATCATCAACCACCCCAAAGACCCCAACGTCGGCATCATCAACCACCCCAACGTCGGCATCATCAACCACCCCAATGTCGGCATCATCAACCACCCCAAAGACCCCAACGTCGGCATCATCAACCACCCCAACGTCGGCATCATCAACCACCCCAATGTCGGCATCATCAACCACCCCAATGTCGGCATCATCAACCACCCCAACGTCGGCATCATCAACCACCCCAATGTCGGCATCATCAACCACCCCAATGTCGGCATCATCAACCACCCCAATGTCGGCATCATCAGCCACCTCAAAGACCTCAACGTTGACATCATCAAACACAACGTCTCCAATGTCAAATTCAACAATCACCAACATCAATCCAACAAACACAACACAATCAACAGCCACAACAAACACCTCTGCAGGACTTCAGTCTGGAATACTGGCTTTAGCTGCATTTCTATACTTTCACAATCTCGGTGTCTAATAACCATTCCTTTCCATTTATCAAAGCTGTTATACTTAATTGTGCTTTATAGTCTTATGTCTGAATTCAACTAAATCTTTATATATATCACTCTTTTTAATAATGCGTTTATGTGCTTGGTATAGTAGCGTAACCCTGTGAGAGATGGAGTTGAGACTTATTTATTTTATGTATTTGTTTTCTTTGCTTAATGAAGTTTTGTAAATTTGGGTTACCCCTCAATTTAAGGGGTTAAATTCTGTTTCGAGCGGATATGTCCCTGGTCATGTGAGAGGGGAACAGAGAGTAATGGCAGGGAAGGAGGGGTGGAGAAAGAAAAAGAGCAGGAGAGAGGGGAAAGAGAGAAGACACCGGAGGAGCAAGGTGAAGAGTGTGTGCGCAGGGGACGGACAGTTTCCAGCGATGGAAAATTAAGGGATCGACCGGCTTATCTGAGAGCCTACTCCTAGGAGTTGCCCCAAAGGAGATAATCCGGACAGCGCCCCAAGTTACCGGAGAAGCTTGGGGTTCCTCCGGCACCGACTCACCACGCCGGAGCACCTTTTTTTTTTACTTATTTCATGGACACAAGGCGGCATGTTTATTTTTGTGTTTTGAAAATACTCAGTTATTTGTAATCATTGTGGTTGAGAATATATATATATATTGCTTTGGTTGATTTAATATATATATATAATTAATTAAGAATTCAGGGTGTTTGCATTTGGTCGATTGTTAATTGTGTTTCTTATGGTTTTGGATGGTAAGGAGGGTGATGTAAACACCAAGCCGGTGTGGGACTAACCCAGGGCCCCTTTCCTAACTGCAGTGTTCGGGGAAAGGGTGCTAAAGTAGTTGTTATGTTTGCATCAATATGCACAACTAACATCTATTATATCACTGGATTTATGGAACAACCAGAGAAGAGAACAATCGGAGACATGGAGCGGGGGTATTCCCTTCTTTACTGCTTTTTAGTGCAAAAACACACACACAGTACACAGTGCGGTATTGCCCCCTTGTGGCCCGCCAGCGAAGTAACATCAAACTCAAATGCATTACAGTAGTATAGTATCCTTTATAGCAGTACAGCATAATAGTATCTTATTCTTAATTTTTATCTTAAGGAAGTAATGATCAACCTACCCTTTCGAGTTTGTATGTTCTCCCCATAGTGCCCTTTGATGGACTGGCATCCCATTCTCCGTGTGTCCTGTACTTCCTGGGATAGTTTCTGGACTGAGTCACCCTGTAATAGCTAGTCAGTTAATGGAAATCAATGGATATTTCACTATACAGTAAGACCTCAGACTTTAGCGAGGTTACATTCCAGAACCAATCGCAAATGAGGAGACATGCAACTCATTTTTATTCAATAACTGCTCTGTGATAGCAACCAATCCGTTGTAGTAACCAGGTTGTAATACCAAGGTTAGTTGCTAGAGGGGAGTATAACTGTGTATAAGAACTTACTGTACTTTAGGGCTGCTACTAACGACTATTTTTCTACAGATTAATCTTACAATTTTTTATCAATTGGTCGATTAAACGATTAATTTTCCTCCAGAAAATCAACTTGACCCTTTAATTGATCTTTAAAAAGTTAATTTTATTTTGACAACAACAAGCATTGAGGAGCTTTAGATAATGTACGCCGACTTTTCGGCACTGTATGAACATTATTTACGCCCACAATACAATAAATAGATTAGTAGTACTAGTTTTGAGAAGGTGATTAAATTGCGATAGAGGCTGTGAATAAGGGACCTGTGGCCAGGGGCCCGACTGCACTACAGCAGTGACTGACAAACAAGTGGACACGGTGGAACAGAGGAAAGGAACAGTGAAAAGTCAGGGTGCTGCTTGTAACCCTGAGAATAGATCAGGTGCCAGTGGAATTTGAGGTGGATACGGGGTGTGGAGATCCAGTGACCCCCAAACCAGCTGCAAACTGCAGTACTACATTAGACACACAGGACACAGCAATACGTTTTATACGTTTTTAAGTCTTAATATATTTTATATGAATTTGTATAGGAAAAATTCTCTTTTTTTCCCTCAATAGCTTCTAGGCTGTTGTATCCTGTAACCCCAAATCAAGGTGCAAATTGTAGTAGTACCTTAAACACATCACCTCGAAGCTACGGTAGTAGTATATTATATTATATTATATTATATTATATTATAGTTACGGACAGGCATGGTGAAGGAAGAGACAATTGAAGTAGCAGCTCTAACGAACACACAAAACAAAAGGACCACAAGGGGTCAAAACTAAGAAAGGGAGCAACTCAGGAACAACCATAGCAGAATAGCAACAAACTGAGGAACAAGGGCAAGGGTAGGCACATATATACACAGATAATGAGGGTAAGACAAGGGACAGGTGTGGGCCAATTACTATCCAAGACTACAGCTGGGAACAACAAGACACAGGTGAGGATCTTAATCACGAAGGACTCAAACACTAGGAATGGGGTGACCAGCGACACCTGCAGGCCAGGCAGGGACTGATGTTGACAGTTATATTAAATATCGGTTATAATGATCATCCGCTTATAGTGATCAATTTCATCCATACAGACATGAAGTGGTTTCCACTGTAACTGATAGTGAGTAAGGAGGATGAAACTTGACATAATCTTAAATAAATTATTTTTCTATGAATTTATTTTTCATTCCAAAGATTTATAGAAAAATACTTTTTTATTTGAAAGATTTTTTTATATTGACACAGACAAATGTTTTGTTACATGTCCAACCAACATGGACAGTGCGCATATCAGCATATTTTTGGCACAAATGGAACCCTATACATATGAATGGTATAGTGATATGATGACTTGGAAAGTCACGTAGTGTGAACTTAGCATTACTAACATGAAAGTCAGCTAGCATTTCTTGTCCAAGTAAGGCCGAAGTAATGGAGCACAGATCAGCAAAGTCCCCCTGGCCAAAAGTGCTTTAAAAAATGGTTAGGGCAACGCACCTCATTTACATACGGATGAATAAAAAATCTTTCGAATAATTAAAAAAAAAAAAAAATTCTATAAATCTTTGGAATAAAAATATTTTTCTATTTATTTATTTGTTTGTTGTTTTATTTACTAGTATGTCACGTTTCGTCTTCCATAAGTGACAGCCCTAATTCAATGGAAAAAGTGTTTGTGCTCTCAATCTAGGCTGCCTGCTATAACATCTTCAGTCCACAAGATGTCGCTGTTTAATGTATCGAAACAGCAACGCTTTTCCCGACACATTGAGAGCAACGCCTCATGTTCGTGAGGCTTCATCTGCCCATCACTAGACTCAGCAACTCTGGTATGCCCTTTTTATACCAAATCATGTTAATGACCTGTTGCCAGTTAACCTAATTAGTAGTGAGATGTTCCATCAGTTTTTTTTAGCATTACACAGGTTTTCCGGTCTTTTATTGTTACAGCCCAATGTTGCAAGCATCAAATTCCAAATGAGCACATATTTTTCATATAACAATAAAAAAAAATCTGTTTGTTATGTTGTCTTTTTAACACCAGTGATGGAACAAACAATTTTATCTTGCAAAATGCCAAAATTGACACAGAGATCTAACTTCCATATTAATTAGCTTTTAAATTATTCTGATCATTCATGACATTAACATTAGTTACTGGTGCCACAGTGTACCACCAGTAACACCAGTGACATTCTGATTTAAAATGGAAGATTTTTTGAATGACTGCCCTTTGGGGGGGTATGATAACCTTGTGATACTATATTTAAATTCCTTTAATAAGATATTTGTGTCATGCCCTGCTCATCCGATCCTCCTGTGTGCCACGCCCCCTCGCTACCTCGTGTGGAATCCCCGTGTTTACCAGCTGTTTCTTCTTGTTGTTGATTAGTCCAGTGTATTTAAGTCTGTGTTAGGTATGTTTAACCCAGTCCGGTCATTAACGTCCGTCTTTTGCTTTGCCTCGTGTTCTATGTTGTTTGCTAAATAAATCCCTAGTCTACCCGATTCCTCGGCTCTGGCTCCTGCTTCCCCGGTCCAACCCACAACAATGTGGAATTACTCATATAAAAAATTCAATTGTCCAGCCCATACAGCAGATAAAATCAGTGACTTGTAGAAGTTATGTGCCGTCTGAGAAGCAAAATGATCTATACATTTCTAAATAAAATGAGCAAGGATGGAATCACATTCTCATTCCTTAAGATGTTTCCTTTACGATGACTCTTGACTCAAGAACGCAGTTCATTCGAGCAAGAATGACAATGTAATATGAGTCCTAATATCACCAGCGACCAAAATCTCAGTGACAAATATATTTTAATAAATGACAGTTTTTGAAAATAATACAATGTTAATGATGTATATAGTAATACTTGAACTCATTTGTACAATTTCAGGTTATTTCTTTTTAAAATGTTTGATATTAAACATGGCTTGTCAAACTACAGATGTAGCACTACTGTGAAACATGGTAAAAAACCTCTGTGACATGGTTTCCTACTCCAAACGGAGCATGACCCGATGGTCTTTCATGTATAAGATGGATTCCCTGCTCTTCCACCACCGGGAGGCGCTGATCAAGAAGACCCAGGAGCTGCAGACCCTGAAAGCCAGAGAGATGTAAACAAAAGCAGAGATTACAGGGTGCAGAGCATCACTGTCCAAACTCAACAGCCGGTTGAACAAGATGGACCAGACCTCCCTCAAGCAACAGAAAATTAATTACAACCAGACAAGAGACCAGTGAAACCTGTCAATCACCATGCAGACTTCTTGAGGAAGAATAACACCCCCCCATGCCATTTGTCCAGAACAAGGTAAGTGAAATGTAGCCATATCAAAATTATGACATTAATTATTTGAATAATTACGGGAGACAGTTGTCAAAACAACCTATACACACACTATGCATGCACACTGTGAGGACGCCCAAACAATATGGAGAGAGATTTTGCAAATTTCACACGCACACAGACAATGATTCTGCCAACTGCGGAGCCATTGTTCCACCCCAGATCAGTATTTATGCCTAATTTATTCTAAGAATAATTAGAGCAGAATGTGGCATGTTTGTGTTTGTGTTGGCCTCTCATGTCAGCGCTGAAGTTCATGAAAGATTGTCCAAGATCAACATGGAGAGTATGACTGGTTGAGCCCCGAGGGTGAAGAGGAGACGTCTCAAGCTTATTACATCATCAAGGTGAGCGCTTTTCAAGCTGCTAAAGCAGCCAAGCATCTTTGTTTGTATATCTGTTTTTTATTCCTTCCTTCAGGCTGCACAGGAGAAGGAAGAGCTCCAGCGTAAGGAGGATGATCTGGATGCTAAAATCGGCAAGGCAGAGAAGGAGATCCAGGCTCTGGAGAACACCCTGCACGTGGTCAACAGCCGCAATACCACTGAAGTAGGCGTGATGCGTTATTTCAGGATGTCCATTCACCAGCTATGTTTCAAATCTACCCTCCGCTGCAACCACTTAACCTTTTATGATGTTCATTCTGCATAACACTTTTTGTGTTTTTAGGTGAGGAATATCAGGAGAAGCTCAGACTAGAGGAGCTAAAGAGAGCTGCAGAGGAAAGGTATAAATATAAAAGAAGGCAAATTAAAGAGCTACAGGATGATATTCGGGTATGTTGGTTGTGCAGTGTTATCTAATTTCCATTTTCCCAGAATCCACCGCCACTGTTAGAGCAATACACATTAGCTTTAGTACAGTTGAATTTTTAAAATAATGAGATATCACTATAACTTAATATACAAATATTAAAGAAGAAAAATATAAAAGAAAATACAGGTATTTTGAATATTCTAAATGATTGTGTTCATTACCTAGGTTAGTAATGTTCCTGTTGCAGTGTTGCCGTTTTCCTGCCCAAGAACACTGCATATTTCACTGTAGCTGTGAGCAGTTACAAGCCATGGCCTGGAAGGAAGCAGGAATGAAATAAAAATAGGATAAAATGTGGTTCTTTGAAATGAATAATCAAAGAACAGAAGTATCCCAGAACCTGTCAGAGATTCCTTAAATAAACTACAGGAAATGACAGGAAGTATGTTTCAGTCATACAAGGAAGTAAACATGAAAATATTTTTTATGAAACTGCCCATTATGAAATGTCCTACATGCTTTTATTCTATCTATTCATTGACCATTATACTGGGGGGGGGGGGGGGGGGGGGTCTGTACCTGTTACTCAGAGAGGACTGATGCCATATAACGGCAAAGTTAAAGTGTTACCATGTTATCATGGTCAGTGGTGCCCATGGGTAGGTCTTGGTGTGAGATGCTGCCAGGAGATCTTACTGATGTCAGAGCTCACAATAATCCCATGTCTAACATGCACGTCCCTCTGTATGAGGCTCAAACAGATGAAGCATCAGTGCTTCACCTGGCAGACAAGAAGACAAAATGTTATTTTCATGTTTACAAGATGAAAACGCATATTTGAGTAGAAATACTTTCTTCCACCAATTATTAAACCGTTCTGTTTAGTTCCTGTTTATTTAATCTTTACACAATTTAAAATTGTTAGTTGGAATTCAGGTTCAACATTTCAAAACTGCCGTGATAATATTATGTAACTAATTTCAAAATCTTTGGTGAGAGTCTCCCTCAAATAAGTCATTCAGCAATAAAATGGTTACGCCCTGCCTCACCCCTGTCAACAATAATCCTTTGCATCTTGGCCAACTTTTGAATTCAAATCATAATATGCTCTTGTAAAAAATGAGGAAGGACTACTTCACAGTGCACTGACACATAAGACTAACAGCACAGGTACAGAATAGAGCACAGCAAACATGTAATATCCTTGGCAACCTGAAATGGAGATATTTGTTTTGCCATTTGTACAAGTATCTGGTACACCGGATTTTTTTTTTTTTGTAAATCCCATCTTACTCTCCTATGAGACACACAGACACTGGTGAGAGCAAAGATTGGGCTCAGAGCTCAGGGTTAGCTATTTATCTGCTGGGAGCATTTACAAGGGTCTTGCAGTGATACAATCCTCTGACAGCCTCTGTCAGAAATTTCAAATGTTATCAGGACTCTTCTGTGGTTAAAACATGTTATGGTATTTAAGGCATTTTACTAATTACATTAAAGGTAAAGATAGATCAGCACAAAGATAATTAAATTATATGCTTTGGGATTAAAGTTAGTTGATCCTGGTGATTATAGTGGTACCTTTACATCAGAGGACATTCGTACTGCAGCAGACTTTTTTAAACGACAAAAATTCAGAACTGGGTGAATGGAAAATGCCTGTGCTTTTATTTGTAGGCCAGTCTGCCCCCGCCCTCTCCTGCCCCCACCCTAGTGAGTGGGACCAGCTCAAAGCTTTCCTCTGGCCGCAGCTCAGCTTCCTCACTCTGGTAAGGCCCCCCCCCCCCCCCTCCAGAACATGTGACTGCACGCTCTGTCATGTGAGCCGCATCTGCATCATTGAGTACTTGTGCGCTTTGGGCACAGCTGGTCGGGGGGGTCTTCAAGCAGCAGCGGCTCCTCCTCAATGTAAGCGGCCCCGCCTCCCACCACGAGGACCGTGGACCTGGGCATGGGTCTCTCGGTGACGTCCGCGCTGTCAAGACTTAATTCTCTTTGTGCTTTAATGAAAAGTCCAGGTATTGCTACAGAAGAAGGTAATACCTAAGGTAATAACTGCCAGGAAATACAACAGAACATAAAAAATACAACTGGACATCTTTCACCCTGAGAATCTGTCTTTGGATGGTAGGTGTAACAGAACCATGACTTGTAGGGTGAGGCAGAGCACAGGATCTTTATTTGGGGGAAAAAAAATTCAGGCAACTGGGTGCAGCTGGAACTGGAGTGACAGGACACATTGTGGAAATGCAAAAAGGAAATAAAAACTGTAACAAAAACCAAATCGACAGGTAGATGACAGGTTTTGGGGACATACAACAGGCTTGTGGGGTCAATGGGGGTAAGAAGACGTCTGGTCTAGTGAACAGCTGTGACTTCATTGCTTTAAAGATTAATGGAATAATTCTCCCAAAAAGGCTACAATTAAAGTGGTAAACATCAAAATGTACAGTAAGATTTGAGAATGTTATCTTAGAGATATAACTGGATTAAAAGAATCTACACATTTCAAAATCATTAGAATGCATAAATGACTCAAACAGTTCATTATTGGATGTTTGTGCACAATTGTACATAATTATATTTATATAAAATGTTAAGCTTTACTTAAAACACCAAAGTATCTGTAAAATAGTTTTATGTAAAATGAATGTTTATTATTAAGTAGAAAATATTTGTGTTAGAATTTTCCGTGTCAAGGTAAGTGTCATAAAGGCAGTGGGTGTGGTAATGGCAGTATATCTGCTTTTTGTTACTTAATGACACATATAATTAATCATAAAACTGTCATTCCATACAATTGCGAGACACAGATGTTGTGTAATGTTCAGTTCATTGTCAATTTCAGTTCCCTGCTGCTTAAAAAATATATACAGAGAACCTGTCACAACATATACTCCAAACGAAAATACTCATTATATCACTCATTCCAAACAAACATACCTGTCAAATGTCACAGCTAGGTGCCACCGGCTCACAAGTTCTTTTAATTGATATAACTTAAATTACAGTAAATTAAGGATTATCTATATTATTTCTATTACATTCAGTGGTTACTTCATTAGAGACCCCTACATTGTACCTGGTAGAACAATATTTTGCCTACATAATCACTGCACATTCAGACAAGCTTTTCAGCACATCACAATCATGCTATACTGAGAATTTATTTTTGCCCTCGTGTCCGTTCTGGTAGGTTTAAAAATTCTGACCACCCTTACTGTAGGTGTGGCCAGTAAAGTACTCTCGTGGCCACTTTGATAAGGATGCATATAGCTATTAAAGTGGTTGTCTATATATACTATATATACACACACACATCTGTACCATATTAGATGTCCTGGATGAATGACATGTCAAGGAATCATTCTTGAGAGCTCCTCCCATCCCTGAGAAGAATAAGTTCAATACACTTCCTCATTCAAGCCAGATAGAAGCTCATTCTTTTGCTGTGAAAAGAAATTCACATTAGTAGGTTCAACACGGAAATAAAATGCTGTATCTATTCCTGATATTGGGAGGTTTCTCCTTATCATTGGGACAAGTGCCCACAACAAGTAAGTAATATATGACAACTGTAATATCAGTGAAATTCTTTCTATAGTATTCTTGAAAATTATACTCAAAAATGTCTCAGCATTTATTTATGATATTATATTTGCTAAATGATGTGAGAAAGTGAATTTTAAATGAAATATTGTATTGTAAAAAAGTATAAAGGTATATTCAGTTTCCATACATTATTGACCTTGTCTATACTCAAGTTGTGTCAGTAAAGGTATTCAGATTATCACTTTAATATTTTTCAAGATAATATGACTACAATGATGTGAAAAACTAAATTGTAAAATTACATTTATTGTTGCTGTAAAATACACACATAATATGTGACGTACGGGAAAATTATTGATATTTGTATTTCTGGTTTCCAACATAATCAACGACAGCATCAACAACGACACCCCCAATGACAACAACCACAGCGGCCCCAACAACAACAACATCAACGACAGTATCAACAACGACACCCACAACGACGACTACCACATCCACAGCGGCCCCAACAACAACAACATCAACGACAGCATCAACAACGACCCCAACGACGACGACAACCACAGCGGCCCCAACAACAACAACACCAACGACAGCATCAACAACGACACCCACAACAACAACATCAACGACAGCAACAACAATGACCCCAACGACAACGACAGCGGCCCCAACAACAACAACACCAACGACATCCACAGCAGCCCCAACAACAACAACATCAACAACAGTATCAATAATGACACCCTCAACGACGACTACCACATCCACAGCGGCCCCAACAACAACAACATCAACAACAGTATCAACAACGACACCCACAACGACGACTACCACATCCACAGCAGCCCCAACAACAACAACATCAACAACAGTATCAATAATGACACCCTCAACGACGACTACCACATCCACAGCAGCCCCAACAACATCAACAACAGTATCAACAACGACACCCACAACGACGACTACCACATCCACAGCAGCCCCAACAACAACAACATCAACAACAGTATCAACAACGACACCCACAACGATGACTACCACATCCACAGCAGCCCCAACAACAACAACATCAACAACAGTATCAATAATGACACCCTCAACGATGACTACCACATCCACAGCAGCCCCAACAACAACAACATCAACAACAGTATCAATAATGACACCCTCAACGACGACTACCACATCCACAGCGGCCCCAACAACAACAACATCAACGACAGCATCAACAACGACCCCAACGACGACGACAACCACAGCGGCCCCAACAACAACAACACCAACGACAGCATCAACAACGACACCCACAACGACGACATCCACATCCACATCGGCAACGACAAATACAACACCACCACCTTCCACCGCTGCAAGACTGCAAGCTACTGTTCTATCTGGCAATTTTCCTAATAAAAATGCGATTCAGGTATACTTAGACCAGGTAAGCTGACTTTTTCTGTATTTCTACCCTTTCCTTGTCTGGGTTTTTGATAACTCTTCCTTTGTATCTGCCAAAATGGTTACACTTAATTTTGTTTTACAGTCTTATGTTTGAATTCAACTAAATCTTTATACATCATACTTTTTCTTAATTTGTGTATGTGGCTAATTCGATAGTATAGTATCTTTTATAGAAGCTTAGCATAATAGTATATTATTATTAATCTTCTTCATCTTAAGGAGGTAATGATCAACCTACTCTTTGGAATTTGCATGTTCTCCCCATAGTATCCTTTGATAGACTCTCATTCCATTCCCTGTGTGTTTTTTGCTTCGTGAGATTGATTACAGGTTCACTGACCCTGTAATACGCAGTCAGTTAATGATGATTGATGCAAATTTCATTGTATAGTGGTAAACAATGACTTTATTGTTGTGTAAATTCTTTATTTTCATCACAGGTACAATTGAAACTTCAAAGGATTTTTGGTGGAACTGCAAGATTTACTCTGAAAGACATACAACTAATTTCTGTCCAAGAACTTTCCTGCTATAATTAAACAAAAAAATTACCGTGCGCAACTGTCTCGGGTTGAGATTTCAGATAGGATGACATCACCTGGATGAGACTGAAAATAGGGCTGTTGGAGTGTTTGAAACCCTTGTTTCACATGTTGAAATATTTGTGTTCTATTTTTTTTCCTCTTTTGCACTATGATCATTGTCGGTGACATAAGCGTAATAACCGTAACAGATACACTAATGGTGTATATCAGGGATGTCAAATTGCAGTCCTGGAGGGCCGCAGCCCTTTGTAGCTTAGTTCTTTCCCTGTTCCACCACAAACAATTCAGCTGAACAGCTATGTGATAATTAGCACAAGAAGTTGAATCAGGTGTGTTAAACGAGGGGAAACCCAAAAATGTGCAGGGCTCTGACCTTCCAGGACTGGAGTCTGACACCTGTGGTGCATATAAAGGTATGGAGGGGACACTTCCACCCAAAAAGGCTTACAGCAATGCAGAGGTATTTAAAAATAGAGGTGTGAAGGAGTGCTGGTGGAAAAAAAACAGAGAGCTGTGTGGGAGCAGATCCACTTCGATAGCTCCGCCACAAGCCTTTACCACATGAAGAGCAATTTAAACATTCCCTAATAGGCCTGGGCAGTATATTAAATTTTTACAGAATATTGATATATTTTCAAAATGAGATATAGGATGATGGAATATCTTTTATTTGGTTAGATAATTTTGGTTGCATATCAAATAATGTATGAAGTGATTGTTAATTAACATTTCTTAACTGATGACCTAGTAAGTGTGATCAGATAAAGCCATGGTGAACTTCATCATTAGTTCATGGTGAATGACATGAATTCATAATATATCTTGTATTATTCATGCATTAAATCATCATTAGTTAAGCATTATTGAAGTATATTTGTACCCTCAAATTATCTCATTTTTTGTTTTTGTTTCTGGCTCTTGTCATAACCAATGTCTAACTAATATGTAAAGTTTGAATAACATGAATATCAGCAGCCATATAACGTACGTCAATCAGTAACTGGGGGCCACTGTCTAACGTCATCATTCTATCTATTCATGCTGCTTTCATTGTCAGCTGCTGTCAGCAGGCCACGTTGTGCCAGGGGAGTAATGCTGGCACTCCAAGATGGCAGCCCCCACAAATCACTCGTAGGATTACTGTATAA
The DNA here is from genome assembly GCF_048594095.1 of Paramormyrops kingsleyae. NCBI lineage: Eukaryota > Metazoa > Chordata > Actinopteri > Osteoglossiformes > Mormyridae > Paramormyrops > Paramormyrops kingsleyae. The sequence goes on along the minus strand of NC_132817.1, from coordinate 16,786,170 downwards.
AATAGAATGTTGGTAATAGAATAGAATAGAATAGAATAAAATAGAATAGAATAGAATAGAATGCCGGTTCCAACCTGACACAGCATTTAATTTTGTTCAGCATTTTATTTGTTGTTCTTGCTCCTTCAGTTTTTTCAGTTATTGCGCCTTTCATTTATTTGATTCTCTGGCTTTTGAATCTCGATTGCTTAACTAGACTGATTGTCACTCTTGCCCTTTTGTGTTGGTAGCTCATTTGATTATATATGTATGTGCACCAGTTGTAGGGATTGACTTTTCTTTGGGGGATTTTTTGTTTTGTTTTTTTTATTTTGTTTGTCTAGAGAGGCAGGTGGTTTCCTTTCCTCTGGTATGCTAACCATACACTAAAAGACTTTAAAAAGATGTTTTAAAGACTAAAGTCATACACTCACATCTAAAGACAATGGGCTCTATTTTGATGATCTAATTCAAAGCGTAAAGTGCAAAGTGAAACTAACATTAATGGGTGTGTCCAAAAACCAGACTTTGCGCAATTGCAAAGTGGAAAAAGGGTTGTCCTAACGTGTTTTGGGCGTAACGTGCAATGATCCAATTGGAATGGTACGTCACCTCACTTAGAATGCAGCGGTGCGTGATCTAATGTGGATTGCTATTACAGATCGCTTTTCGGCCAAGGAAACAGACGTGCTCGTGTGCGAGGGTGAAAAGGCATGAGAATGTCATCTACGGGGGCCTGAAGCCTTTCAAATGAAGCAGGTGTGGGATGAGGTGGCAGCAAGTGTGTTCTCGTTTCCTGGCACCACCAGACCATCTGCGCAGGATAAACATAGCCTATAGACACCAAACTGATGACGTGTTTCCCTGGAAGTCTATGGTAGATTCATGTACACTTTGTCTAAATGAAGACTATATTAAAGCATATTGGTATTTATACTTCTTTTATGTGTTTTTGGACCCTGCCTGGACAAGTTCCCACCTCATTCCTAGGAGCACTACTGAGGAAATGATTATGGGTGTAACTTCTGGTGAAGGAGTGGAAGGAGCTATAAGTGGCAACAACTTATAGGTTTGAGTGACTAGCTGTCCACGGTGGTCTGTGCAAACACGACTGACATATATAGGGCCCTATTTTCCACCGGCGCAAAGTGCAACACAAAGCGGTTTTGCTAGTTTCATACCAGCGCATTGCTCATTTTCACATCATCAAAATAGCTAATTATTTTGTGCCCACATTCTGCTCATAGAAGTAGCATGATGGTATGATAATGGAATAAGACACATGGAATATATCATTCAAGATAATAATTTCATACCATTTGACAAAATGGTTTAACTTTATGGCATTGATAAAAACAAATATTTAAAAAATCTTCAACTTAAATCCATAATTATGGCTAGATTTAACATTAGGTTAGTAATTCACTTGGACGCCTATAATTAAATTCATCATGTAGTGTTGTTGGGGGTAGTGGGGCTTCGCCACTCTGACTTCCGGGGTGGAGGTCGAAGGGCTGGGTGACGCCACATGACCTGGCCTACAGACCCTACCATTGGCCATTGCACTGCCACTTAATCTTAATTGCACAATAGTCATCCTACAACATGCAAGGATCTACTGTCTGCCAGTGGTGGGGTGCTCATGCCCAGCCTACTCACCCAATTTTAATGCACCTCAGTTATCCATACAGCCCATCTAGCCCTAATACACCATGTTTTTATTTTTTTTTGGGGGGGGGAACATTTGATCCCCTCTCTCTGGGCTTGTGCAGTGTTGGGGTGGGATGGAGAGGTCCTGGGGGTGTTGCAGTCCCAGTGGTGGGGCGGCTGCCTCTGGCGGTGGTGGGCCAGGTGGGGGTCTGGGCCATGACACTGTGGGTTGGGGTCCTGGCAGGTGTTCCGGGTACTCCAGCACTACTGGTGGCGGCATGCCAGGTCATCACAGTGGGCTGTGGTCTGCCCCGGGGGGACGGGGTCTGGGGGGCTCAGACCTCTCTGGTGCATGGTGGGCCTCCCACTGAGATGTACACACGTGTCTGGCTTCCGGGCCTCGTTGGTTCTGGACCCGGCTCGCGCCGGGGCTGATGGTTGTGAGCTGGGTTGGTGGCTTCCTGCCTGTTGTCATCTGTTGGGGCCTCTCGCGCCAGGAGCTGTTGTCCCGGTGCTCCCTCGCATGCTCCTCAGTGGGTTGGGCACGTGGTTGTCACTTGGACATGTGGCCAGGGCCCTTCATTCTAGGGACAGCTGGGGACCCTCTTGACTAGGTTCCCAATGGTAACAAACACTAGGAACTACTACTTTTATTGCTAAGCTGTATGAAGATGATCTTTTCTCCTGCCTTGACACCAGAGGCAGTCATCTTTTCAAGGTATCTAATCCAGGAACACCATTGCCTTCTTTTGGACCTTTATCTGGATAGGCATCTAAAGCCTAAACACCACTTCATGCTCCACTATCCTAGTTCCATCCTGAAACTTGGACCATTGGTGCAATTTTGGTCCGTGTGTTTTTTAGGGAAAACATGAGTTTTTCATAAGGCTAAGCCAAGTTGCATGCAATTTTGTAAAACATTAGCTTGCAGACACCAGATGAAGTCATGCTACAACCTCTTTTTTGGACAGATGTTCTTGCATGACTTTGAAGTTGGCCCAGGATTTACCGCACGCCTTGGTTCCATAGACCGTTTTGAAAAGATGAAATGTGATTTCCCACTTTTGTCAGAAGTCTACTTGCCTTCATGGGTTCAGTTTAAGGACACTACCTACAGTCTAAGAGTGATGCCTTTGGTCTCTCACTCGTCTGATGGTAAGCCTCAGTTTGGAACCATCCAGGCCATTGTGGTAATTGACTCTGCAGTCAAGGTATATAAAAGGTATAAAAAGTGGAACACAACAGGATTTGACAGGCATTTTTTCACACTCTGTATGTGTCCCACTTCTACTGTAGAAGCAGTTGATATTAATTTTATTGATCAAAGCCACCCTCTCTATGTTGTGATGTTCTTCAAGGAGAAAGAAAATTACCATTATGTTTCTGAGGTATAGAGTGTTTTAATTATAGTTTGAAGGTTATTACACTTTACTTAAGTACATAATGGTAGCAGCATTCCTTAACCTCACTTTTTATCTAGTGGTGTACCAGTTCACTGCTCATGGCCATTGTTCTCTTCCATTTAGGAAATATATCTTTGACATTGAAGAGCTGACATTCGTTTGGAAGGACAGCTGATGGGGGGGGGGGGGGGGAATCTGTGGCATCACGTCACTGGCTACCAGTTCAACTGAGAATTTATTTCAAAGCTTTATTGATTAATTTTAAAGCCTTGCATGGTTTAACTCTGGAGTGTACATCTGATATGCTAGTACCCTATCAAACAGTAGACCTTTACAATCATCTTCTTTACAATCAGCTTTTCTCCAAGCATTAGATCAACTGACTTAGTAGCCATTTTTATTTCAAAACACACTTTCATCGTTCAGCCTTTGCAAACATACTCGTTCCTTGATTTGTTTCGTAATGTGTTTGATTTAATTTCTTTTATTTTTCTTATACCTCACATTTTGTCCTTTTATTTGAATGTTTCATTTATTTTATTCCTCTGTTGCTTCTGCCTGTTATGAAGTGAAGCACTTAGTGCCGCCCATCTTACCTTTTTTTGAAACTTGCATATATGTAAAAATATATACACATCATTTAATAGTAAATACCCTCATATATATGGTAAAGATGTGTGAACACAATGACATACTTACAAGAAAAACAATAGTGGCCACACTGGGATATTCTTCTCATTACTACTGTTGGCCTCAAGGGTGCTGAATCTAGAGTCGTCTGTATTATAAATAATGCTGTTCAACAACACTTTTGTTACAAAACAACTAAGGGGTGTCTCGTGAACTTTTAAATGGTGATTTCAGGAATGTACAGAATTTTGCAGTCACCCATAGTTTTTGTGTGATGTCATTTTTTTAGACTGCATTAATACTATATTATTCCTTGTTAAGAATGTATGGGTATATTAAAGTTTACTTTAAGAAATTTTTTTAATTATACTTCTATAAGCCTGTTTCCAAAAAAATGGGATGCTGTGTTGCGGCGTGGCATGGTGCAGGCAGGACAAAGAAGGTGAATCCACTTGCAGCCCCAAGACAAAGGGGTTTATTAACAATAGAACGCAACAGTGAAAGCACAAAAAGAAAAGGCCCACGAGGGCCCAAAAGCAAATGGGGAAAAACAAAAACTAGGAATAACCTAAAGCATGGAATAAACACTACTTGAACATTGAAAGAACACAGGGAGCAGGAGTAGGCAGCATAGCATAACAACCACTCTGAGCAGACATACAACTACAATTAATCATCAAAGAACAGAACAAAAACAAGCACTTAAATACACAGCTAACAAAACACAATTCAGGACAGGTGAGAAACATAATCAATTAACCAATCACAAGGACTCAAGGCAAACAAGTAATCGGTGTGGCATATTACAGTCAAACAAAACTGGAGACTAAGAAAAAATAACAAACACTAAGTTTTAACTAAAACAAGGAGCAAAAGAAAAAGAACCAATTGAAATACAAAACCACCGAAACCAGGAAAGCACTGATAACCAGTAATACTAGGGAAGACCAAAAACCAAAAAAAAAAAACCCCAAACAAAACCAATGAGGCTTGTTCCTAGCCAGCTTTGAACCCACAACTCCTCAATCTGAACCGAACACTCAGCCCACTCAGCTATGTGGCGGTCTGGGGAGCTGCAAAGCAAATGACATGGAGGACGACAGGATGGCCAGCACCACCTGCTGGCCAAACAGGGTGGAGACATGAAAGGCAGGGTCGAATGGGCTCCGACCCTGACATGCTGTGTAAAATATAAATGAAAAGAGAATGCAAATTATTTATAATTTATATTTAATTGAGAAAAGTTCAAAGACAACAGAAAATGTTGAAACTGAAAAATGTTATTGATTTTTGAAAAAAATATGCTCATTTTGAATTTGATGTCTGCAACACATGTTTAAAAAGTGAGATAGGGGCATGATTACCACTGTGTTGCATGGACCACTTATTTTAACAACACTCCATAAGTGTTTGGAAACTGAGGAGACCAATTTCTGTAGTTTTGAGACTGAAAAGTTACCCCATTCTTGCTTGATGTAGGATTCCAGCTTCTCAACAATTTGGGGCGTCCTTTCTTGAGGTTTTCCATTTTTTAATGCTCTAAATATTTTCAGTGGGTGACAGGTCTAGAATGCTGGGAAACCAGTTTATCACCCAGTCTCTTTTACTATAGAAACATGCTGTTGTAATATGTGCAAAATACAGTTTGGCTTTGTCTTGCTGAAGGCCTTCTCTGAAGAACATCATCTGCATGGCAGCATATGTTGCTCCAAAACCTGTATTTATTGTTCGGCACTAATGGTATCATTCCTGATGTGCAAGCCACTCATTCCATTTACATTAATCCAGCCCTATACTATCATGAATGCTGGCTTTTAAACTGTGTGCTGATAACAAGCTGGGACGGTCTGTCTCCTTTTCAGCCCAGATGATGCAGCGTCCATGATTTCCAAAAAAAAAAAAATTAAAAATTTAATTTATCAGACCACTGGACAGTTTTCCACTTTGGCTCAGTCCGTCATAAAAAAGCTTGGGTCCCGAGAAAGCACAGGAGTGCAAAGTACACATAACAAGGACAAGGAAGAACAATGAGATGCAGCTGGAGTGAATCACAGAAGGGCAAGAATGAGAGGTACTGTAAAACTAATAGTAAACAGGCGTGGCTCATTAGTGCCACACTGGGGAAGGAAACGGAAGGATTGGTTGGGTGGGGCGTGACAGTACCCCTCAAGGATGCCATCGAGGCATGAAGGATTGGTAGAGAAGGGGACCGCAGGGGCAGAAAAACTGGGCAGACAACAGACGGGATGACAAGACATGCAGGGAACAAGACGGGACAAGACAGAATGCTACCTAGGACATGAAGCAGACACAGGCAAGACCAGGGACAAAGCACAACAATTTTTTTAGTTGTCAGGCACAAAGCACAACAATTTCAATGACATCAATAAGCCCACACCCACAACAAGAAGGACATCCACAATTCCCCCAACATCGCAACGTCAATGACAGCATCAAAGACATGCACAATGACAACAGCCACATCATCCACAATGGCCCCATCCACGACAGCGTCAACATTGACACCTGCATCCAGGCAGTAACAACATCAATAACCACCACTGTCAAACCAACAACAGCTCCACCAATGTCAATATCAACAACAGCATCAACGATACCCACAATAACGACAACCACATCCACAATGGCCTCAACATGGACAATGTCAATGACAGCATCAATGACATTCACAATGACAACAACCCCATCCAAAAAGGTTTGCTGGTTAACCATGTGGCATGTGGACCGGATGATGGGGCAGAGGTCTGAGATTGGTGACTAGGGAGAGGGAGCATGCCATGACGTAGAGCAGGGTTCTTCAACTGTGGACCTCGATTCCAAATCCAGGCCGTGTTTTCAGTTCTCCCAGGTAGTTGTTTAATAATGACTGATTCTGATTGGTCAGAGGCTTCACACCTGACTGACAGGTAAAGAAAGGCTGGAAAACCAGCAGTGCTCGGACCTCGAGGACCGTGAGTTGAATAACCCTGACGTAGAGAGTCAGAGGCTCTCCTGAGAGATGAACCAGTGGCTTGCAGAGTTCTGACATTCTGTTGCGAAATGTGCGACTAAGGACACAGGAGCAGGATTCGGGGCAAAACAAAACACTGCATTATGAAACTGCCTAGTTTGCTTTGGTTCAAATATTTTAAAGCCGGAAAACTGTATACCGATCATGAAGCTAAGTTTACTGCAGTGCATACACCATCATCTACTCTCTCGAATGTACATTAGGGACAGCAGCAGTACTGTTGCTGCTTTTACTGTATGTGCAATAGTGTTAATCAGAGTTATAGTTCTTGATATCTGGTCTTGTTCTTGAAACTGCTTGGCCTGATTTCAGCACCATCTCGGTCTTGAGCCCATTTTGTCTTGATCTTGACTTGGTCTTGGCCCTATGTCTCGAAATATTACAAAACATATTATCTAAATCAATATCTAATTAATTTGTGTACAATTTCTATAGAATTGTTTTAAGTCAGTTTTCCACTAAAAACTGACTGTAAAACATTTTCCCAAAAGTGTTGGTGGCAATCAAGGTATCAGATGAGCCTTTGTGATCCTTTTATTTAGCAGTGGTTTTTGCCTTGCCATTTTTGTCCAGTGTCTTTCTAATCATGAAACACATACATTAACTGACCTGAGAGAGGCCAGCCTAACCTTAGAATCTGCAGGAATCTGCTGTGACTTATCTGATGAGTTTTCCATGTGCTATTTGTGTAATTCTTCTAGACCAACCACTCTTAGGTAGATTGTTCCAAGTTTTTTCTCTTCATTTGGAGATGAAGGCTTTCACAGTGGTTCTCTGGAGTTCGTGGGTTTTAGAAAGTGCTTTGGGTGTTGGTGTTTTTTTTTTTCCTTCAATGAATAAAATGGTCATTTAAAAACTGTGTCACGATGCGGGGCAGGCAAGCAGGCAAAGGGAGTCGAGGAATCAGGGAACGAAGGATTTATTAGGGATAAATACAATCAGGAACATAAAGAACACCAAGAACATAACGACATCAAGACGTTAATGACCGGACTGGGGAAACATACTTTAACGCGGGCTTAAATACACAGTAACAATGAACATGACTCAAAACAGCTGGTAACATGGGGATTCCACACAAGGTAGTGAGGGCGACGTGGCACACAGGAGGATCGGCACGAACAGGGCATGACAAACTGTATATTGTGTTTACTCAAGTTGCCCTTTGTATTGTACTAAATTTGTCTGGAGATCAGAAACAATGAAGTGATAGAATAAGAATAAAATGATGGTATCAGGAAATATTTTTTCACAGCACTGTATATAGCTATTATCTTAGTTGCCTACATTACAAACATACATTTGACATCCTGGATGACATGTCAAAGAGACATTCTTGAGAGCTCCTCCCATTGCTAAGAAGAAAATGTTCAAAACACTCCTCATTCAGGCCAGATAGAAGCTCGTTCTTTAGGCGTGTAAAGAAGGTCCCATTAATAGGGTCAAAAGGGAAAGAAAATGCTGTATTCCTTCCTGTTATTGGGATGTTTCAGCTTAACAGTGGGACAAATGACCACAACAAGTAAGTCATTTATGAAAACAATGTAAAACAAATTTATATATATATGTGTGTGTGTGTATACTACGAAATGTTCAGTTTTTATGTATTAGATACAGTTGATGTATGATGTTAGAAACTTAAATATGTTTTTCTAAAATAAATTAAAACCTGAAACTTCAAACCTTCTTCAAGTGCAAATCGCATTGGTAAAAGGGTTCAAATTATAAATATCAGTGCTATAAGGTGGAAAAACGAAAATGGTAGAATGACATTTACTATACAGTTGGTACAGTCAGTATCCGCAAGAACTGGCTATATATATATATATAACGGCTGCATCGATTTTTATTAAATAGTGTTGTGATTTTAAATGCACATTATTATTATTTGCTGTAGAGTGTTGCATGTATATTCCCCAAACTGATTCCTGTCCGGTGGTCCCAGTCCCAAATGTGAATGTAAGTTGTTGCAAGGCGAACTACACAGCAATTTTCTTTCTTTCAACACTAATAGATTGCTTTTGTCTAACAACCTTAAAGAGAAATACACAGAACACAAATTAAATAGAAAATACAGGAAGAAATAGAAGACTGTCACAGCGTGACATGGTGCAGGTAGAAAAAAGGTGACGATCCACGAGAACATTTTATTAAAAAAAAAAAACAGATCACAATGGGTCAATAATAAACAGGGAAAAGTATGTATTAACAAAAGAAGCCACAAAGTAACACGACTAGGAAACTGCACTAAATGGGGAGGAGGGTTAGGAAATCATGGAGAGCTTAAAACACAGAGTAACATGAACAACCACTGACTGGGGAAAACACAAAGGCATCACTTAAATACACTGATAACAAGGACTAACAAAGGGCAGGTTTGGACCAAATTCATAACATTTACAAATGTAAACTAACACAACAGCAATTGAATAATACAGTATATACATTTTCTGTAACATAAACCCAGGAGCATCATATTTTACATTTTAATGAATGAACCTGTGAAAAAACTAAAATTTGCAAACAAGTATCAAGCTGAGTTATAACGATAAACAGACTTCACTGAGAAGAGATGCCATTGTATTACCCATCAAAACACACAATTAAATTAGTTTCCATAAACATAGCAGTTGAAACTTAAAACTACTCCTCTCTCATCAGATCAGCTATTGTCTTAACAGTCACCATTTTACTTTTACGCTCTGTAGTTTTGCTCACAGTTAATGTCTGTGACATGGAAACCTTCACAAACGCCTGCCATATCTACTGTATACAGAATATCCCACACACTGACTGACCTGCAAATATGAAAGACACACATTCACAAAATATATGGAAACACAAGTCTGTTTTATTTATAAAAAAATAGAGTGAAAATAGAATGAAAAGTTGCTAATAGAATGAAATGAATAGAATGAAAACATGCTACGACATCAGTCTCCAATGTATGTTTGTACACAAATGTCATAAGCTGAGTGAAGTCATGGTCCATGGTTGATGACATGCTCGTACACGTACAGAATAAAATTCTGTCATTTCATTTTCATTGGCCATCACTGAATTATGACACCAAAAGTGAATTTTGTTTTTGTGTGATCTCTCCAGCTTTGCATGTTCTCTCCTCTGGCTGTTCATGTAAAAATGGCATAAATTGTAAAAAATGTAAAAAAAAAAAAAAATGTTATCAGTCCCTCAGTTCCAGGTTCATCTCTTCATCATCTTTCTGCCTTTTGTCTCAGTGGTTACTCTCCCACACAGTCTGTCTGTCTGTCTGTATGTTTCAAAGTCTGTGTTTGCAGACCAAGTGACCATCGTCCCTGCATTCGGCAACGGAGTTCCTTGGCTAGAAAAATCAGAAACAATCTTCTTTTTCCTTTCCACCCTGTACAGTACACGCCTTGTACAGAATGTAGGCATTCACCACCACCAGGTCCAGCAAGTTGTAAAATACAGCTACTGGCCACCTGCGTGTTGCTGCTCATACTGAATACATGCGCGCCATTCTAAACAGTGACATGGAGAATTCCTCTCGCTTCGCAGTGTCCTTTGCCGATCAAGGAAGTTCAAGAGTAAAGCAGTCTGTGTGACAGTGAAGAAATTGTCCGTTGTGACATTTCTCCCATCGTCCATAAATGGCTCCATCAGACTCATGACCACGTTCTCTATATATAGACAGGCACGCAATGGAGTGACAGGCAATGACAAGGGATGACAGCTTAGCCACCGTTCTCCTGTCACTCACAACCTCCACCGGGTCCAGAGGGCATCCTAGAACAGAGCTGACTCTCCGGATCAGCCTGTTCAGTCTCTTTCTGTCCCCAGCAGAGATGCTGCTGCCCCAGCAGACCACACCGTAAAAGATGGCTGATGCCACTACAGAGTCAAAAAAGGTCCTCAGGAGTGTCCCCTGCACTCCAAAAGACCTGAGCCTCTGCAGCAGGTACAGCCTGCTCTGCCCTTTTTTTTAGAGTGCATTTGTGTTATGAGTCCAGTCCAGTTTATTGTTCAGGTAAACGCCAAGGTACCATTGGCAGTGGCTAACGGTGCTGGGTGCTGTGGTTGGGGGGAGAGGAGCAGTGAGCAGAGAGTGTGGAAGCAGTGTGAAGTGTAGAGGATGTGTGAAGTGTCTGAGGTGGAACAGAGGTGGGGGTTAATTGGGGTGTATAACAGCTCCCAAAGTTCTTCATTTGGTACAGAAAACATATGCCCGACTGATGTTGAAGTTTATTCCGTCTTTATTCTTCTAAACACTGTGAAAAACTATAAAATAAACATATTATTAAATTCCTGCATTGCATTTAATCTTACAAACATCCTAAAGATCCACAATATTACCGCTAAACAGCAGCTCATAAGAAACAATTCCACACAATTCCAAACAAACTTTTCAACACAAGACAACAAATAAATACAATAAATAGAAACTAGTAACTGCAGGCAGTAACAAACGGGTCCAAAGCGTAGGATGATCGTCCTGGTAGGACAAACAGTAGAGGAGGGAACTAACAAGTCAGACAGAACTACAGGTCAGCAGATGTCAGACAGAACAGGACTGGTTTGGGTCAGATGGTCTGAGTAGCAGGTAGAAATCAGGATGGAGATTGTTGAGTGTCGGTCTAACAGGTCAGCAAATGTAGGACAGAATGTAGAACCCTGTGGTGGAGTGCCTGAGCCTGACTGAATGCATGGACTGGGTCCTATGGTCTGAGTAGTTGATAGATTTAAGCACCTTCATACCTGATCTGGTAAGTCTAGGTCTTACAGGTTTACTTTGTTTATACTGCCAGTGTTAACATAGGCTGTGTTGCATAGTCTTAACAAAGTGCTGAGTTGCGGGAGTGCGGCATGTAATAGCAGTAATATCATGCTGTATCCTATTCTAGGTTGTTCATTTACACAGGAGAAAGGCTGAAAGTATTGAATGGCATTATTGGAATGGAGCACTGACTCCACCTGCTGGCTAATTTATTTAAAAAATGTAATTGCTGCAGTGTGCACAGCCTGAAGAATCATTGAAGTTTGATACATTTCTAAAAGTCAAATGGCAGGAAAATGAAAGTGGATGAAAAATATGGACTTAGATGAAGGGAAAGGTGATTAATCATTGAAGGTTATATGAGAAATAAGGACATCTCAGCCGAATTTGCTAAGGTGGGTCTTAGACATATATGGACAGTGGCTGTAGCACCCCCGTTTGACCGGTTGATCTGTCTGGGGTCCAGTGTTACATTAGTGGGTCAAATTTGGTGAAGATTGGCTGAAGCATGCCTGAGATGTAGCTGCTTGATTGAAATGAGCATGGAAATGGTGCAGATTGGGTGTGGCTGGTGGCCATACTGTACAGGCAGGTCAAGTTATTTTTATAAATCATCCATAAGGGCAGTGTCTTGATTGACCTGCCACCAGAATGACCTAGGTGGGGTGGACATTGTAGGAGTTATAGGAATATGTAATTTATGGAGTTTTTAAACATCATGAGGGACTGCAAATCACTGTCATTGGACGGTACATATATCTTGATTTGGCATGATTCAGAGAACTTGGAGTACAAAGGATTTTGAGCAGTAATATGTCACTGGAACAGAAATGAGAAAAATGTAAGTTGCACTGGTTTTCCAGGTTTAAACAGACACGTTACATTGCTGTAGAGCCCCTGTTTGACCGATTGGCACCACATTTGGAGGGCCCTTCCCCAGTACTGTCCTACAGGATATATTCAAGTTTGGTGATGATTGGCTGAGGCAGGCCTGAGATATAGCTGTCATGATTGCACCTGTATGGTCTGGGTGTGGCTATGGGCCGTACCTTACGGAAAATTTAGGATTTTTTAAATAATTGATTTAAATGATACCAGACTTATGTAGGTTGGGAGAAAATCCTAGGAGGTTAACGAAAAGTCCTGTTTTCAGACCTATATAAATTATGCAAAAACGCAAAGATGGAGAACCAAGTTCTACATGTCGTTTGATTTGGCATGTCATACTGAATTGGCCTGGTAATAAATGTCAACTGTAGGCTTGACAGTTCTGGAGAAACAGGCAGACATGCAAAAGTTGTCACTGTAGCGCCCCCATCTGGCAGACTGGAGTGCCCTTACCAGGGTGAGGTAATGGTCTGTAGACACATGGACCTTCCAGATTTATTTGAGATTGGTGATTGCTAGGCCTGTCAAATGCATGTTTGATTTTCATTGGCTAATTATGGCCACCATTGTATGACTAATGACTGCCATACTATGGATCTGACCTCAGGCTTGGCCATAGTAGACATATGCCAAATTTCACTTGGATAGGCCAAGCAGTTCAGGAGATATTGGAAAAAGGTATTCGTAGCGCCCCCTATTGACTAAATGCTGGGCGCTTTGTATGGTGTCCCCAGAATGGAGCAGGGAGGTAGGATTTTAAGTTTGGTTAAGATAGGCTAAGGATGCATCAGGGCACCCAGCTCCATGTTCTGCTTGCTATGTTGCCAGATACGACAGGTTAAAAAAAAAGACACAAAATTAGGCAAATAACAAACACTAGGAAAAAGACTGACACAAGTACAAGCAGAATGTAATAAAACAGAGCACAAGCAGAGTAAATCAAAAGAGGCACACAAAGACAAACCATTACAGATGCCAGGAAAAACCAAAAGCTGAGGTTAAAATAAAAGCCCAAAAATATACAAAAGCTAAAGCAGGTTAAAGGCCAACCTTGAACCCACAACTGAGTGTCAGTTCCTAAATCACTCACTCTATCAATCGAGCTACATGGCAGCCCAATGAGCAATGGCACACATTAGGGACTTAGGCATGACAGAGGGAACAAGATGACCAGCAGCACATGCTGGTTTAATGGGGACAAAACACTTGAGACAGGTCCAGATGGGCACCGATACAGACAGAAAATATAGTTACAAGCATCAATAATGGGGCCAAACACACTAACAGGGCACAGATGCCATGGAAACAACTTCACGCCATTTTGTCTAGGGTATGGCTATTTGCATTCAAAGCAAATTTCATGTCAATTGACCAAATATTGGCAAAGATCTGAACCCCCTTTATGTTTAGCATCTTCACTGAAAAATGTGATAGGGTGTAACAGATGAATGGTTTTGAAAAAAAAAATGTCTGTTGTTTTTATAAAATACAGGAACAGTTTACTAGGAGTTTTAATCAAGTTCAGAAAGAATACACCGCGACAGAGGGTTTTTGGAACTGGACTTAGAATGGGAGATTTATTCAGTTGTCATCTTCAGCTGTGCACACCTCATCTTGCTACTGCACCCAGGGCTCTGCCCTCCCACTAGGCGGCACCATTTACGCAACCTGCACAAAGCTTGTGCCTTTCTACAAACACCAATAATGAACTCCACATAAATTTATGGGAAATACTTCCCCATCTGACACAGGTTCTTTTATCGACTTTGGTGTCCCATACACCACAGCAACATCTGTGAGGCTTTGTCTGAAGATCATCTCTGTAGAATTTGGAGAAGATTCATCATGACTTGTGGCCCATGAAAACCTTTAAAATAATATTATAATAATGTGTTTTTATAGCAATTCCTGCATCTTAGCCAGAAGATCAGCAAATATTGGTGGTACTTAACCTTTTTGCACTGCAACAGAGTTTTTACCATGCAGTCACGACTCTATATCAAGTACAGATTTAAATTAATGCTATGATCAAGCATACAGTGCACTGTGCAATTTATGCCAATCAATGTCCATGGCACAAATCTGACTGGATGTGCCAGTGAACTTTTAAATTAACCATCTGTGGTTTGGCTTCTCAGATTGGTTGAGTGTTCACTAGTTTTGCGCTTAGAAATTGCAGACCCAAGACCCGTTTATAGGCCTATAGGTTAATTTCCAGCTGTGCCCCATGACCCTTTCAGAACTTGCCACGACCCAAATTTGGGTCGCAACCTACAGGTTAAGAATCACTGAAATAGAGAATTACAGCTGTGGCCTATAAACTGTTGAATGAATGAATGAATGTTGCATTTATATAGCTCTTTTAAGACACCTAACGCGCTTTGCCTAAGCAATGTAAAGTCACTTCAGCCACTACCACTGTGTAACACCCACCTGGATGATGCATCGACAACCATTCTGCGCCAGTACGCTCACCACACAGTAGCTAAGGTGGTGAAGGGGCAGGAGAGAATTCATCAGTTAGATATTGGAGATGATTAGGAGGCCAGATCTGATAATGGCACAGTGGGTGATTTTAGCCAGGATATCAGGGTACCATCCCTACTTTTTCGAATGATGCCCAGTGATCTGTTATGACCTCAGAGTCAGGACTTCGGTTTTACGTCTCATCTGATGGACGGCCCCATTTTTACAGCACAGTGTCTCTGTCACAGCATTGGGATACACACAAGACACAAGATGAGCTAACCTGTTGGGCACAAACTGTAAATCATGAGAGTACAGTACCAATAATGCCATTATATGAAAGATATCCAATAAGTTTATTGTGAGAAATGTTGTCAAAAGTAGAGCTAATATCCAAAACAAGAATACTGACAGCCCCAGAATCAGCTGCCAGGAGAAGGTCATTAAGAATCCTAAGGAATGCAGTCTCAGTACTGTGGAGTGAATGAAAACCAGATTGGAAAGGTTTGTAAAAGTTGTTTGACACTAAATAACACAACAACAGCTCTTTCTAGTGAAGGAGGAAGGTAGCAGTTTAGAGATTGGTTAGAGATTGCCCAATAGCTGTTTAGATCAGTTTGTTCCAGACCAGGTATCTTGAAAACTGGGGCAACTGCAGTTTGTGGAATGATGCCTGACAAACCAAGAAGAGGAATGAGAAGGGGACCGACCTGTGCTTAATGGTAGCATGGAGATTAAGACCATTAGAAATAGCCAGGGTATAGGTAGAGAGAATCTCAGAAGGACAGGATAGATTAGTAACATCTGAGAGAGAAGCTAAAGAAGCAGAAGAGGCATGAGTGTCAATGAATGCACGGGGCATGGACTGGCACATATACACACAGGTAATAAGCTACACATGAGATGCTAGGCTGGGAATCATTAGGAGCATGTGGGATGACCAGGGACAGATCCTGATAATGCCCATACATAACAACCACTTTTATAAGCCAATATCTCAAAATGTATTAGGAAAAACACGTTTTTGCTTATTGCAGCGCCCCCAGTGGTCAAATGACATGAATTTTGGTGTACATCCTCAGGATGTGACTGTGAGTCCAAATGCCAAGTTTGGTGTCAAAACATTAAACCATTGCTGAGATAAGGTCATGCATCTTAATTGGCAGCTTTGCCATCACATTTGTTTAGCAATGATGGATGGATGGTTTCAAAAATCCCTCTGGTACCTTTTTTCAGGCTCACTGAACAGATCATCTGTGCTTAAATAGGTAAAGACTGGACAAAACAAAGCCTGTGTAAAATTTTAAACCTTTCAATAAAATGCAATATGGTGGCCACTTTAAATAAATAGAATATAAATATATAGACATACAAAGAATATAAGTAATATGTGACGTTTTAAGACATGGACATTAAGAAATATAAAAATAAATAATTGGTGGGGAAAGATTATGCAAAGTGGCATGTAAGTGTAATGAGCAATAAGTGAACAGGTGTAGTTTTACAGATACATGTCATGACTGGGGCTCAGAGCATTTGGATAAATACTCATATTTTGACATTCATATCTCCATGTGATCTATTGAGTAATTCTAGAAATAGTAGAGGATGGAGGGTGTAGTAAGAGAAAGGATCAAAGGTGGGGAAGGAGTGACAGGGCTGTCCAGGGAAGATATTACTGTCATTCCAACAGCGTCTTTCTAGTTTTTGCTGTGCAGTATGTATGTCCCACGTAACTGCACATAGGATAATGGCACACTGCTTTATTTCACATTTCCCATTAAATAATGACTTCTGACACTGTGTCATACAGTACACAACTGTAATTTGTGTACATTTGCTATGGTTATACTTTACAATTGAGTAAATTTTGGTGGTTACAACAGCCTTGAGTCTGTGCAGTTAGCAGAGTCAACTGGATGTGAATGTATGGAAAAAATTATATTGATATTGTATTTCTGGCATCTAACAGATCAATTTTCAACAAGGCGACCCTCAATGATGAAAAATACAACACCACCTTCAAGGACAACTGAGGCAACATCAAGAGACACCACTTCAACACAACACTCAGCAAAAAATTCAACAACACCCTCGATCACAAGTGTGATACCCTCAACAAATACCATGTCAACAACAAATGCAGCAATAAATTTAGCAACAAATGTGGCACAAAAAAAAAGCACCACTTTAGCACCAACGACAATCGAAACATCATCCCCAATACAAATAACCACTGTGCCGACAACCACAGTGCCAATCACAACACCAACTGCAGCACAAACAAGAACCACATTACCTTCAACCACAGTACCAATCACAACAACAGTACAAATAACCACTTTACCTTCAACCACAGTGCCAATAACAACATCAACTACAATACAAACCACAACCACTTCAATCACGATGCCAATCACAACTGCAGTACAAACAACCACTTTACCTTCGACCACAGTGCCAATAACAACATCAACTCCAGTACAAACCACAACCACTTCAACCACAATGCCAATCACAACTACAGTACAAACAACAACCAGTTCAACTACAACCACAGTACCAATCACAACTACAGTACAAACCACCACTTTACCTTCAACCACAGTACCAATCACAATATCAACTCCTGTACAAACAACAACCACTTTACCTTCAACCACAGTACCAATAACAACACCAGTACAAACAACCACTTCAACTGCAACCACGATGCCAATCACAACTACAGTACAAACAACAACCAGTTCAACTGCAGCCACGATGCCAAACACAACTACAGTACAAACCACCACTTTGCCTTCAACCACAGTACCAATCATAAATGCAGTACAAACAACAACCACTTCAACTGCAACCACGATGCCAATCACAACTCCGGTACAAACAACCACATTACCTTCAACCACAGTGCCAATAACAACACCAGTACAAACAACCACTTCAACTGCAACCACGATGCCAATCACAACTACAGTACAAACAACAACCAGTTCAACTGCAACCACGATACCAAACACAACTACAGTACAAACCACCACTTTGCCTTCAACCACGGTACCAAAAACAACACCAGTACAAACAACCAGTTCAACTGCAACCACGATGCCAATCACAACTCCGGTACAAACAACCACTTTACCTTCAACCACAGTGCCAATAACAACAACAGTACAAACAACAACCAGTTCAACTGCAACCACGATGCCAATCACAACTCCGGTACAAACAACCACTTTACCATCAACCACAGTGTCAATAACAACACCAGTACAAACAACCACTTCAACCGCAACCACGATGCCAATCACAACTGCGGTACAAACAAGCACTTTACCTTCAACCACAGTACCAATAACAACACCAGTACAAACAACCAGTTCAACTGCAACCACGATGCCAATCACAACTCCAGTACAAACAACCACTTTACCTTCAACCACAGTGCCAATAACAACACCAGTACAAACAATCACTTCAACTGCAACCACGATGCCAATCACAACTTTCGATTTAAGTGAATTTTATTCATATAGCTCATTACCACAAGATTACATTGTCTCAATGCGCTACAGTACTGCAGTACAAACAACAACCAGTTCAACTGCAACCACGATGCCAATCACAACTCCGGTACAAACAACCACTTTACCTTCAACCACAGCGCCAATAACAACATCAGTACAAACAACCACTTCAACTGAAACCACGATGCCAATCACAACTCCGGTACAAACAGCCACTTTACCTTCAACGACAGTGCCAACAACAACACCAGTACAAACAACCACTTCAACTGCAACCACGATGCCAATCACAACTCCGGTACAAACAACCACTTTACCTTCAACCACAGTGCCAATAACAACACCAGTACAAACAACTACTTCAACTGCAACCACGATGCCAATCACAACTCCGGTACAAACAACCACTTTACCTTCAACCACAGTGCCAATAACAACAACAGTACAAACAACTACTTCAACTGCAACCACGATGCCAATCACAACTCCGGTACAAACAACCACTTTACCTACAACCACGATGCCAATCACAACTGCAGTACAAACAACAACCAGTTCAACTGCAACCACGATGCCAATCACAACTCCGGTACAAACAACCACTTTACCTTCAACCACAGCGCCAATAACAACACCAGTACAAACAACCACTTCACCTGCAACCACGATGCCAATCACAACTGCAGTACAAACAACAACCAGTTCAACTGCAACCACGATGCCAATCACAACTCCGGTACAAACAACCACTTTACCTTCAACCACAGCGCCAATAACAACACCAGTACAAACTACTTCAACTGCAACCACGATGCCAATCACAACTACAGTACAAACAACCACTTTACCTTCAACCACAGTACCAATAACAACATCAGTACAAAGAACCAGTTCAACTGCAACCACGATGCCAATCACAACTGCGGTACAAACAACCACTTTACCTTCAACCACAGTGCCAATAACAACACCAGTACAAACAACCACTTCAACTGCAACCACGATGCCAATCACAACTACAGTACAAACAACAACCAGTTCAACTGCAACCACGATACCAAACACAACTACAGTACAAACCACCACTTTGCCTTCAACCACAGTACCAATAACAAAACCAGTACAAACAACCAGTTCAACTGCAACCACGATGCCAATCACAACTGCGGTACAAACAACCACTTTACCTTCAACCACAGTGCCAATAACAACACCAGTACAAACAACCACTTCAACTGCAACCACGATGCCAATCACAACTACAGTACAAACAACAACCAGTTCAACTGCAACCACGATACCAAACACAACTACAGTACAAACCACCACTTTGCCTTCAACCACAGTACCAATAACAACACCAGTACAAACAACCAGTTCAACTGCAACCACGATGCCAATCACAACTCCGGTACAAACAACCACTTTACCTTCAACCACAGTGCCAATAACAACAACAGTACAAACAACAACCAGTTCAACTGCAACCACGATGCCAATCACAACTCCGGTACAAACAACCACTTTACCTACAACCACAGTGCCAATAACAACACCAGTACAAACAACTACTTCAACTGCAACCACGATGCCAATCACAACTCCGGTACAAACAACCACTTTACCTACAACCACAGTGCCAATAACAACACCAGTACAAACAACTACTTCAACTGCAAGCACGATGCCAATCACAACTCCGGTACAAACAACCACTTTACCTTCAACCACAGTGCCAATAACAACATCAGTACAAACAACTACTTCAACTGCAACCACGATGCCAATCACAACTCCGGTAGAAATAACCACTTTACCTTCAACCACAGTGCCAACAACAACAGCAGTACAAACAACCACTTCAAGTGCAACCACGATGCCAATCACAACTACAGTACAAACAACCACTTTACCTTCAACCACAGTACCAATAACAACACCAGTACAAACAACCACTTCAACCGCAACCACGATGCCAATCACAACTCCGGTACAAACAAGCACTTTACCTTCAACCACAGTACCAATAACAACACCAGTACAAACAACCACTTCAACTGCAACCACGATGCCAATCACAACTCCGGTACAAACAACCACTTTACCTTCAACCACAGTGCCAATAACAACACCAGTACAAACAACTACTTCAACTGCAACCACGATGCCAATCACAACTCCGGTACAAACAACCACTTTACCTTCAACCACAGTGCCAATAACAACAACAGTACAAACAACTACTTCAACTGCAACCACGATGCCAATCACAACTCCGGTACAAACAACCACTTTACCTACAACCACGATGCCAATCACAACTGCAGTACAAACAACAACCAGTTCAACTGCAACCACGATGCCAATCACAACTCCGGTACAAACAACCACTTTACCTTCAACCACAGCGCCAACAACAACACCAGTACAAACAACCACTTCAACTGCAACCACGATGCCAATCACAACACCAGTACAAACAACCACTTCAACTGCAACCACGATGCCAATCACAACTACAGTACAAACAACAACCAGTTCAACTGCAACCACGATACCAAACACAACTACAGTACAAACCACCACTTTGCCTTCAACCACAGTACCAATAACAACACCAGTACAAACAACCAGTTCAACTGCAACCACGATGCCAATCACAACTCCGGTACAAACAACCACTTTACCTTCAACCACAGTGCCAATAACAACAACAGTACAAACAACAACCAGTTCAACTGCAACCACGATGCCAATCACAACTCCGGTACAAACAACCACTTTACCTACAACCACAGTGCCAATAACAACACCAGTACAAACAACTACTTCAACTGCAACCACGATGCCAATCACAACTCCGGTACAAACAACCACTTTACCTACAACCACAGTGCCAATAACAACACCAGTACAAACAACTACTTCAACTGCAAGCACGATGCCAATCACAACTCCGGTACAAACAACCACTTTACCTTCAACCACAGTGCCAATAACAACATCAGTACAAACAACTACTTCAACTGCAACCACGATGCCAATCACAACTCCGGTAGAAATAACCACTTTACCTTCAACCACAGTGCCAACAACAACAGCAGTACAAACAACCACTTCAAGTGCAACCACGATGCCAATCACAACTACAGTACAAACAACCACTTTACCTTCAACCACAGTACCAATAACAACACCAGTACAAACAACCACTTCAACCGCAACCACGATGCCAATCACAACTCCGGTACAAACAAGCACTTTACCTTCAACCACAGTACCAATAACAACACCAGTACAAACAACCACTTCAACTGCAACCACGATGCCAATCACAACTCCGGTACAAACAACCACTTTACCTTCAACCACAGTGCCAATAACAACACCAGTACAAACAACTACTTCAACTGCAACCACGATGCCAATCACAACTCCGGTACAAACAACCACTTTACCTTCAACCACAGTGCCAATAACAACAACAGTACAAACAACTACTTCAACTGCAACCACGATGCCAATCACAACTCCGGTACAAACAACCACTTTACCTACAACCACGATGCCAATCACAACTGCAGTACAAACAACAACCAGTTCAACTGCAACCACGATGCCAATCACAACTCCGGTACAAACAACCACTTTACCTTCAACCACAGCGCCAACAACAACACCAGTACAAACAACCACTTCAACTGCAACCACGATGCCAATCACAACACCAGTACAAACAACCACTTCAACTGCAACCACGATGCCAATCACAACTACAGTACAAACAACAACCAGTTCAACTGCAACCACGATACCAAACACAACTACAGTACAAACCACCACTTTGCCTTCAACCACAGTACCAATAACAACACCAGTACAAACAACCAGTTCAACTGCAACCACGATGCCAATCACAACTCCGGTACAAACAACCACTTTACCATCAACCACAGTGTCAATAACAACACCAGTACAAACAACCACTTCAACCGCAACCACGATGCCAATCACAACTGCGGTACAAACAAGCACTTTACCTTCAACCACAGTACCAATAACAACACCAGTACAAACAACCAGTTCAACTGCAACCACGATGCCAATCACAACTCCAGTACAAACAACCACTTTACCTTCAACCACAGTGCCAATAACAACACCAGTACAAACAATCACTTCAACTGCAACCACGATGCCAATCACAACTTTCGATTTAAGTGAATTTTATTCATATAGCTCATTACCACAAGATTACATTGTCTCAATGCGCTACAGTACTGCAGTACAAACAACAACCAGTTCAACTGCAACCACGATGCCAATCACAACTCCGGTACAAACAACCACTTTACCTTCAACCACAGCGCCAATAACAACATCAGTACAAACAACCACTTCAACTGAAACCACGATGCCAATCACAACTCCGGTACAAACAGCCACTTTACCTTCAACGACAGTGCCAACAACAACACCAGTACAAACAACCACTTCAACTGCAACCACGATGCCAATCACAACTCCGGTACAAACAACCACTTTACCTTCAACCACAGTGCCAATAACAACACCAGTACAAACAACTACTTCAACTGCAACCACGATGCCAATCACAACTCCGGTACAAACAACCACTTTACCTTCAACCACAGTGCCAATAACAACAACAGTACAAACAACTACTTCAACTGCAACCACGATGCCAATCACAACTCCGGTACAAACAACCACTTTACCTACAACCACAGTGCCAATAACAACACCAGTACAAACAACTACTTCAACTGCAACCACGATGCCAATCACAACTCCGGTACAAACAACCACTTTACCTACAACCACAGTGCCAATAACAACACCAGTACAAACAACTACTTCAACTGCAAGCACGATGCCAATCACAACTCCGGTACAAACAACCACTTTACCTTCAACCACAGTGCCAATAACAACATCAGTACAAACAACTACTTCAACTGCAACCACGATGCCAATCACAACTCCGGTAGAAATAACCACTTTACCTTCAACCACAGTGCCAACAACAACAGCAGTACAAACAACCACTTCAAGTGCAACCACGATGCCAATCACAACTACAGTACAAACAACCACTTTACCTTCAACCACAGTACCAATAACAACACCAGTACAAACAACCACTTCAACCGCAACCACGATGCCAATCACAACTCCGGTACAAACAAGCACTTTACCTTCAACCACAGTACCAATAACAACATCAGTACAAACAACCACTTCAACTGCAACCACGATGCCAATCACAACTCCGGTACAAACAACCACTTTACCTTCAACCACAGTGCCAATAACAACACCAGTACAAACAACTACTTCAACTGCAACCACGATGCCAATCACAACTCCGGTACAAACAACCACTTTACCTTCAACCACAGTGCCAATAACAACAACAGTACAAACAACCACTTCAACTGCAACCACGATGCCAATCACAACTCCGGTACAAACAACCACTTTACCTACAACCACAGCGCCAATAACAACACCAGTACAAACAACCAGTTCAACTGCAACCACGATGCCAATCACAACTCCGGTACAAACAACCACTTTACCTTCAACCACAGCGCCAATAACAACATCAGTACAAACAACCACTTCAACTGAAACCACGATGCCAATCACAACTGCGGTACAAACAGCCACTTTACCTTCAACGACAGTGCCAACAACAACACCAGTACAAACAACCACTTCAACTGCAACCACGATGCCAATCACAACTCCGGTACAAACAACCACTTTACCTTCAACCACAGTGCCAATAACAACACCAGTACAAACAACTACTTCAACTGCAACCACGATGCCAATCACAACTCCGGTACAAACAACCACTTTACCTTCAACCACAGTGCCAATAACAACAACAGTACAAACAACTACTTCAACTGCAACCACGATGCCAATCACAACTCCGGTACAAACAACCACTTTACCTACAACCACAGTGCCAATAACAACACCAGTACAAACAACTACTTCAACTGCAACCACGATGCCAATCACAACTCCGGTACAAACAACCACTTTACCTTCAACCACAGTACCAATAACAACATCAGTACAAACAACTACTTCAACTGCAACCACGATGCCAATCACAACTCCGGTACAAATAACCACTTTACCTTCAACCACAGTGCCAACAACAACAGCAGTACAAACAACCACTTCAAGTGCAACCACGATGCCAATCACAACTACAGTACAAACAACCACTTTACCTTCAACCACAGTACCAATAACAACACCAGTACAAACAACCAGTTCAACTGCAACCACGATGCCAATCACAACTCCGGTACAAACAACCACTTTACCTTCAACAACAGTGCCAACAACAACACCAGTACAAACAACCACTTCAACTGCAACCACGATGCCAATCACAACTCCGGTACAAACAACCACTTTACCTTCAACCACAGTACCAATAACAACATCAGTACAAACAACCTCTTCACCTGCAACCACGATGCCAATCACAACTGCAGTACAAACAACAACCAGTTCAACTGCAACCACGATGCCAATCACAACTGCGGTACAAACAACCACTTTACCTTCAACCACAGTACCAATAACAACATCAGTACAAACAACTACTTCAACTGCAACCACGATACCAATCACAAATCCGGTACAAACAACCACTTTACCTTCAACCACAGCGCCAATAACAACACCAGTACAAACAACCACTTCAACTGCAACCACGATGCCAATCACAACCACAGTACAAACAACAACCAGTTCAACTGCAACCACAATACCAAACACAACTCCAGTACAAACCACCACTTTACCTTCAACCACAGTGCCAATAACAACACCAGTAGAAACAAGTACTTCAGCTGCAACCACGATGCCAATCACAACTGCAGTACAAACAACAACCACTTCAACTGCAACCACGATGCCAATCACAACTCCGGTACAAACAACCACTTTACCTTCAACCACAGTGCCAATAACAACATCAGTACAAACAACTACTTCAACTGCAACCACGATGCCAATCACAACTGTGGTACAAACAACCACTTTACCTTTAACCACAGTGCCAATAACAACACCAGTACAAACAACCACTTCAACTGCAACCACGATGCCAATCACAACTCCGGTACAAACATCCACTTTACCTTCAACCACAGCGCCAATAACAACACCAGTACAAACAACCACTTCAACTGCAACCACGATGCCAATCACAACTGCAGTACAAACAACAACCAGTTCAACTGCAACCACGATGCCAATCACAACTCCGGTACAAGCAACCACTTTACCTTCAACCACAGTGCCAATAACAACATCAGTACAAACAATCACTTCAACTGCAACCACGATGCCAATCACAACTGCAGTACAAACAACAACCAATTCAACTGCAACCACGATGCCAATCACAACTCCGGTACAAACAACCACTTTACCTTCAACCACAGCGCCAATAACAACAGCAGTACAAACAACTACTTCAACTGCAACCACGATGCCAATCACAACTCCGGTACAAACAACCACTTTACCTTCAACCACAGTACCAATAACAACCACAGTACAAACAACTACTTCAACTGCAACCACGATGCCAATCACAACTCCGGTACAAACATCCACTTTACCTTCAACCACAGCGCCAATAACAACACCAGTACAAACAACCACTTCAACTGCAACCACGATGCCAATCACAACTCCGGTACAAACAACCACTTTACCTTCAACCACAGCGCCAATAACAACACCAGTACAAACAACCACTTCAACTGCAACCACGATGCCAATCACAACTACAGTACAAACAACAACCAGTTCAACTGCAACCACGATACCAAACACAACTACAGTACAAACCACCACTCTGCCTTCAACCACAGTACCAATAACAACACCAGTACAAACAACCAGTTCAACTGCAACCACGATGCCAATCACAACTACGGTACAAACAACCACTTTACCTTCAACCACAGTGCCAATAACAACACCAGTAGAAACCAGTACTTCAACTGCAACCACGATGCCAATCACAACTGCAGTACAAACAACAACCAGTTCAACTGCAACCACGATGCCAATCACAACTGCGGTACAAACAACCACTTTACCTTCAACTACAGTACCAATAACAACACCAGTACAAACAACTACTTCAACTGCAACCACGATGCCAATCACAACTCCGGTACTAACAACCACTTTACCTTCAACCACAGCGCCAATAACAACACCAGTACAAACAACCACTTCAACTGCAACCACGATGCCAATCACAACTACAGTACAAACAACACCCAGTTCAACTGCAACCACGATACCAAACACAACTGCAGTACAAACCACCACTTTGCCTTCAACCACAGTACCAATAACAACACCAGTACAAACAACCAGTTCAACTGCAACCACGATGCCAATCACAACTCCGGTACAAATAACCACTTTACCTTCAACCACAGTGCCAATAACAACACCAGTAGAAACAAGTACTTCAGCTGCAACCACGATGCCAATCACAACTGCAGTACAAACAACAACCACTTCAACTGCAACCACGATGCCAATCACAACTGCGGTACAAACAACTACTTCAACTGCAACCACGATGCCAATCACAACTCCGGTACAAACAACCACTTTACCTTCAACCACAGCGCCAATAACAACACCAGTACAAACAACCACTTCAACTGCAACCACGATGCCAATCACAACTACAGTACAAACAACAACCAGTTCAACTGCAACCACGATACCAAACACAACTGCAGTACAAACCACCACTTTGCCTTCAACCACAATACCAATAACAACACCAGTACAAACAACCAGTTCAACTGCAACCACGATGCCAATCACAACTCCAGTACAAACAACCACTTTACCTTCAACCACAGCACCAATAACAACACCAGTACAAACAACCACTTCAACTGCAACCACGATGCCAATCACAACTACAGTACAAACAACCAGTTCAACTGCAACCACGATGCCAAACACAACTCCAGTACAAAGCACCACTTTGCCTTCAACCACAGTACCAATAAAAACACCAGTACAAACAACCAGTTCAACTGCAACCACGATGCCAATCACAACTCCGGTACAAACAACCACTTTACCTTCAACCACAGTGCCAATAACAACACCAGTAGAAACAACTACTTCAACTACAACCACGATGCCAATCACAACTGCAGTACAAACAACAACCAGTTCAACTGCAACCACGATGCCAATCACAACTACAGTACAAACAACCAGTTCAACTGCAACCACGATGCCAATCACAACTCCGGTACAAACCACCACTTTACCTTCAACCACAGTGCCAATAACAACACCAGTACAAACAATCACTTCAACTGAAGCCACGATGCTAATCACAACTCCGGTACAAACAGCCACTTTACCTTCAACGACAGTGCCAACAACAACACCAGTACAAACAACCACTTCAACTGCAACCACGATGCCAATCACAACTCCGGTACAAACAACCACTTTACCTTCAACCACAGTGCCAATAACAACACCAGTACAAACAACCACTTCAACTGCAACCACGATGCCAATCACAACTCCGGTACAAACAACCACTTTACCTTCAACCACAGTACCAATAACAACACCAGTACAAACAACTACTTCAACTGCAACCACGATGCCAATCACAACTCCGGTAAAAACAACCACTTTACCTTCAACCACAGCGCCAATAACAACACCAGTACAAACAACCACTTCAACTGCAACCACGATGCCAATCACAACTCCAGTACAAACAACAACCAGTTCAACTGCAACCACGATGCTAATCACAACTCCGGTACAAACAGCCACTTTACCTTCAACGACAGTGCCAACAACAACACCAGTACAAACAACCACTTCAACTGCAACCACGATGCCAATCACAACTCCGGTACAAACAACCACTTTACCTTCAACCACAGTGCCAATAACAACACCAGTACAAACAACCACTTCAACTGCAACCACGATGCCAATCACAACTACAGTACAAACAACAACCAGTTCAACTGCAACCACGATGCCAAACACAACTACAGTACAAACCACCACTTTGCCTTCAACCACAGTACCAATAACAACACCAGTACAAACAACCACTTCAACTGCAACCACGATGCCAATCACAACTACAGTACAAACAACAACCAGTTCACCTGCAACCACGATACCAAACACAACTACAGTACAAACCACCACTTTGCCTTCAACCACAGTACCAATAACAACACCAGTACAAACAACCAGTTCAACTGCAACCACGATACCAAACACAACTCCAGTACAAACCACCACTTTGCCTTCAACCACAGTACCAATAACAACACCAGTACAAACAACCAGTTTAACTGCAACCACGATGCCAATCACAACTCCGGTACAAACCACCACTTTACCTTCAACCACAGTGCCAATAACAACACCAGTACAAACAATCATTTCAACTGAAGCCACGATGCTAATCACAACTCCGGTACAAACAGCCACTTTACCTTCAACGACAGTGCCAACAACAACACCAGTACAAACAACCACTTCAACTGCAACCACGATGCCAATCACAACTCCGGTACAAACAACCACTTTACCTTCAACCACAGTACCAATAACAACACCAGTACAAACAACTACTTCAACTGCAACCACGATGCCAATCGCAACTCCGGTACAAGCAACCACTTTACCTTCAACCACAGCGCCAATAACAACACCAGTACAAACAATCATTTCAACTGCAACCACGATGCCAATCACAACTCCAGTACAAACAACAACCAGTTCAACTGCAACCATGATGCCAATCACAACTCCGGTACAAACAACCACTTTACCTTCAACCACAGTGCCAATAACAACATCAGTACAAACAACCACTTCAACTGAAACCACGATGCCAATCATAACTCTGGTACAAACAGCCACTTTACCTTCAACGACAGCGCCAACAACAACACCAGTACAAACAACTACTTCAACTGCAACCACGATGCGAATCACAACTCCGGTACAAACAACCACTTTACCTTCAACCACAGTACCAATCACAACATCAACTGCTGTACAAACAAGCACTTTACCTTCAACCACAGTACCAATAACAACATCAACTCCAGTACAAATCACAACCACTTCAACCACGACGTCAATCACAACTACAGTACAAACCACCACTTTGCCTTCAACCACAGTACCAATCACAACACGAACTCCTCTACAAACAACAACCACTTTACCTTCAACCACAGTGCCAATAACAACACCAGTACAAACAACCACTTCAACTGCAACCACGATGCCAATCACAACTCCAGTACAAACCACCACTTTACCTTCAACCACAGTACCAATCACAACATCAACTCAAGTACAAACCACAACCACTTCAACCACGATGCCAATCACAACTCCAGTACAAACAACAACTTTACCTTCAACCACAGTGCCAATAACAACACCGGTACAAACAACCACTTCAACTGCAACCACAATGCCAATCACAACTACACTACAAACAACAACCAGTTCAACTGCAACCACGATGCCAAACACAACTCCAGTACAAACCACCACTTTGCCTTCAACCACAGTACCAATCACAACTACAGTACAAACAACCAGTTCAACTGCAACCACGATGCCAATCACAACTACAGAACAAACAACCACTTTACCTTCAACCACAGCGCCAATAACAACACCAGTACAAACAACCACTTCAACTGCAACCACGATGCCAATCATAACTCCAGTACAAACAACAACCAGTTCAACTGCAACCACGATGCTAATCACAACTCCGGTACAAACAGCCACTTTACCTTCAACGACAGTGCCAACAACAACACCAGTACAAACAACCACTTCAACTGCAACCACGATGCCAATCACAACTCCGGTAAAAACAACCACTTTACCTTCAACCACAGCGCCAATAACAACACCAGTACAAACAACCACTTCAACTGCAACCACGATGCCAATAACAACACCAGTACAAACAATCACTTCAACTGAAGCCACGATGCTAATCACAACTCCGGTACAAACAGCCACTTTACCTTCAACGACAGTGCCAACAACAACACCAGTACAAACAACCACTTCAACTGCAACCACGATGCCAATC
This sequence comes from Paramormyrops kingsleyae, assembly GCF_048594095.1. Lineage (NCBI taxonomy): Eukaryota > Metazoa > Chordata > Actinopteri > Osteoglossiformes > Mormyridae > Paramormyrops > Paramormyrops kingsleyae. The sequence continues at coordinate 16,755,617 of NC_132817.1, read as the reverse complement.
ACAACTCCGGTACAAACAACCACTTTACCTTCAACCACAGTGCCAATAACAACACCAGTACAAACAACCACTTCAACTGCAACCACGATGCCAATCACAACTACAGTACAAACAACAACCAGTTCAACTGCAACCACGATGCCAAACACAACTACAGTACAAACCACCACTTTGCCTTCAACCACAGTACCAATAACAACACCAGTACAAACAACCACTTCAACTGCAACCACGATGCCAATCACAACTACAGTACAAACAACAACCAGTTCACCTGCAACCACGATACCAAACACAACTACAGTACAAACCACCACTTTGCCTTCAACCACAGTACCAATAACAACACCAGTACAAACAACCAGTTCAACTGCAACCACGATACCAAACACAACTCCAGTACAAACCACCACTTTGCCTTCAACCACAGTACCAATAACAACACCAGTACAAACAACCAGTTTAACTGCAACCACGATGCCAATCACAACTCCGGTACAAACCACCACTTTACCTTCAACCACAGTGCCAATAACAACACCAGTACAAACAATCATTTCAACTGAAGCCACGATGCTAATCACAACTCCGGTACAAACAGCCACTTTACCTTCAACGACAGTGCCAACAACAACACCAGTACAAACAACCACTTCAACTGCAACCACGATGCCAATCACAACTCCGGTACAAACAACCACTTTACCTTCAACCACAGTACCAATAACAACACCAGTACAAACAACCAGTTCAACTGCAACCACGATGCCAATCACAACTCCGGTACAAACAACCACTTTACCTTCAACCACAGTGCCAATAACAACACCAGTAGAAACAACTACTTCAACTGCAACCACAATGCCAATCACAACCGCAGTACAAACAACAACCAGTTCAACTGCAACCACGATGCCAATCACAACTCCGGTACAAACAACCACTTTACCTTCAACCACAGTGCCAATAACAACACCAGTACAAACAATCACTTCAACTGCAACCACGATGCCAATCACAACTTCAGTACAAACAACAACCAGTTCAACTGCAACCACGATGCCAATCACAACTCCGGTACAAACAACCACTTTACCTTCAACCACAGTGCCAATAAGAACACCAGTACAAACAACTACTTCAACTGCAACCACGCTGCCAATCACAACTCAGGTACAAGCAACCACTTTACCTTCAACCACAGTACCAATAACAACACCAGTACAAACAACTACTTCAACTGCAACCACGATGCCAATCACAACTCCGGTAAAAACAACCACTTTACCTTCAACCACAGCGCCAATAACAACACCAGTACAAACAACCACTTCAACTGCAACCACGATGCCAAACACAACTCCAGTACAAACCACCACTTTGCCTTCAACCACAGTACCAATAACAACACCAGTACAAACAACCACTTCAACTGCAACCACGATGCCAATCACAACTCCGGTACAAACAACCACTTTACCTTCAACCACAGTACCAATAACAACACCAGTACAAACAACTACTTCAACTGCAACCACGATGCCAATCACAACTCCGGTACAAGCAACCACTTTACCTTCAACCACAGCGCCAATAACAACACCAGTACAAACAATCATTTCAACTGCAACCACGATGCCAATCACAACTCCAGTACAAACAACAACCAGTTCAACTGCAACCATGATGCCAATCACAACTCCGGTACAAACAACCACTTTACCTTCAACCACAGTGCCAATAACAACATCAGTACAAACAACCACTTCAACTGCAACCACGATGCCAATAACAACACCAGTACAAACAATCACTTCAACTGAAGCCATGATGCTAATCACAACTCCGGTACAAACAGCCACTTTACCTTCAACGACAGTGCCAACAACAACACCAGTACAAACAACCACTTCAACTGCAACCACGATGCCAATCACAACTCCGGTACAAACAACCACTTTACCTTCAACCACAGTGCCAATAACAACACCAGTACAAACAACCACTTCAACTGCAACCACGATGCCAATCACAACTACAGTACAAACAACAACCAGTTCAACTGCAACCACGATGCCAAACACAACTACAGTACAAACCACCACTTTGCCTTCAACCACAGTACCAATAACAACACCAGTACAAACAACCACTTCAACTGCAACCACGATGCCAATCACAACTACAGTACAAACAACAACCAGTTCACCTGCAACCACGATACCAAACACAACTACAGTACAAACCACCACTTTGCCTTCAACCACAGTACCAATAACAACACCAGTACAAACAACCAGTTCAACTGCAACCACGATACCAAACACAACTCCAGTACAAACCACCACTTTGCCTTCAACCACAGTACCAATAACAACACCAGTACAAACAACCAGTTTAACTGCAACCACGATGCCAATCACAACTCCGGTACAAACCACCACTTTACCTTCAACCACAGTGCCAATAACAACACCAGTACAAACAATCATTTCAACTGAAGCCACGATGCTAATCACAACTCCGGTACAAACAGCCACTTTACCTTCAACGACAGTGCCAACAACAACACCAGTACAAACAACCACTTCAACTGCAACCACGATGCCAATCACAACTCCGGTACAAACAACCACTTTACCTTCAACCACAGTACCAATAACAACACCAGTACAAACAACTACTTCAACTGCAACCACGATGCCAATCGCAACTCCGGTACAAGCAACCACTTTACCTTCAACCACAGCGCCAATAACAACACCAGTACAAACAATCATTTCAACTGCAACCACGATGCCAATCACAACTCCAGTACAAACAACAACCAGTTCAACTGCAACCATGATGCCAATCACAACTCCGGTACAAACAACCACTTTACCTTCAACCACAGTGCCAATAACAACATCAGTACAAACAACCACTTCAACTGAAACCACGATGCCAATCATAACTCTGGTACAAACAGCCACTTTACCTTCAACGACAGCGCCAACAACAACACCAGTACAAACAACTACTTCAACTGCAACCACGATGCGAATCACAACTCCGGTACAAACAACCACTTTACCTTCAACCACAGTACCAATCACAACATCAACTGCTGTACAAACAAGCACTTTACCTTCAACCACAGTACCAATAACAACATCAACTCCAGTACAAATCACAACCACTTCAACCACGACGTCAATCACAACTACAGTACAAACCACCACTTTGCCTTCAACCACAGTACCAATCACAACACGAACTCCTCTACAAACAACAACCACTTTACCTTCAACCACAGTGCCAATAACAACACCAGTACAAACAACCACTTCAACTGCAACCACGATGCCAATCACAACTCCAGTACAAACCACCACTTTACCTTCAACCACAGTACCAATCACAACATCAACTCAAGTACAAACCACAACCACTTCAACCACGATGCCAATCACAACTCCAGTACAAACAACAACTTTACCTTCAACCACAGTGCCAATAACAACACCGGTACAAACAACCACTTCAACTGCAACCACAATGCCAATCACAACTACACTACAAACAACAACCAGTTCAACTGCAACCACGATGCCAAACACAACTCCAGTACAAACCACCACTTTGCCTTCAACCACAGTACCAATCACAACTACAGTACAAACAACCAGTTCAACTGCAACCACGATGCCAATCACAACTACAGAACAAACAACCACTTTACCTTCAACCACAGTGCCAATAACAACACCAGTACAAACAACCACTTCAACTCCAACCACGATGCCATTCACAACTCCAGTACAAACAACCACTTTACCTTCAACCACAGTACCAATAACAACATCAACTGCAGTACAAACCACAACCACTTCAACCACGACGCCAATCAGAACTACAGTACAAACAACCACTTTACCTTCAACCACAGTACCAATAATAACATCAACTCCAGTACAAACCACAACCACTTCAACCACGATGCCAATCACAACTGCAGTACAAACAACAACCAGTTCAACTCCAACCACGATGCCAATCACAACTCAAGTACAAACAACCAACTTACCTTCAACCACTGTAACAATTACAACACCAACTCCAGTACAAACCACAACCAGTTCAAATCCAACCACGATGCTAATCCCAACAACTTCAGGTCTGACACCTTCCACTGTACCTCCATCCATAGAGGCAATGACATCAACAACTCCAGGCCAGTCACCTGCCACTTCACCTTTATCCACAGTTCCAGTCACAACTCCAGTCCAGACACCTTCCACTGTACCTCCAACCACCGTACCTCTCACCACACCAACTCTCATTCAAAGTACAACCACTTTACCTCCAACCATGGTACGAATCACAACACCAAGTCTGGTGCAAACAACAACCACATCAACTCCAACCACAGTCCCCATTACAGCAACAACTTTAACAACTTCCACTTTACCTTCAACGAGTCCAACATCTGTGCCACAACCAACAAGCCCTTTACCTTCAACCACAGTACCAACTAAAATGACAACGCCTGCACTAACAACCACCAACTTAAACCCAAGCACAGGACCAAACTCAACAACACCCTCAATTATGTCCTCTAAGCCCATAAAAAATAGCTCCACCTCTGCAAAACTCCAAGCTATCTTTCGATCTGCAGTGTTTCTTAATAAAAATGCAGTTCAAGACTTCTTACAGCAGGTACACTGATTTTTCTGTAATTCATAAGTGAGTTTGGGACAGGAACTTTTCATTATACTGTTAAGTTTTTTGTGTTAATTTCATTAACTATTTACACTTAACTCTTTTGAATAATACACCTATGTACTTACTATAATTTGATAACATTGTTGCATAGTTTGTTTCTTAATCTTCTTAATTTTAGGAAGATACCAATAGTATGGGCGTTATTTTGTAAATAATCATACTGTTAAATGTTAGTTGTGGTTGAGAAAGTGAGTAGTAATTTAGTCTCACACATTCAGGGATGTAGCTTCACTTTTCCCTCTGGACCCACCCTTTGGAGTTTGCATGTTCTCCCCATAGCGGCTGTGTATGAGTCTGTGCCCATTTATGCACTGGCATTCCCTACCCTATATACCCTGATTCCTTTGAATGCTTCCATACTCAGTGACTCCAGTAGGCAGTTAATGAAAATGGATTTATGGATGTTTCATCGTATTGTTGTAAACAATGACTTTAATATTCTGAAAATTCTTTATGTTCATTACAGGTACAGTTGAGTCTTCAACGAAGTTTTGGTGGTTCTGCCAGATTTACTTTGAAAGGCATACAACCAGTTTTTGCCCAACAACCCTCCTGCAATAATATTATTTACCAAAATACCATGTACCCTGTGAAACCGTCTCTGGTTGGGTTGTCAGACAGGACGACATAAACTGAGGTGAGGCTAAGAATAGAATCTTAATTGAAGGAAACTGTGCTGTAGGAACTGGACTGACTATACACATTATGGAAATGTAAAAGGAAATTTTTAGCATGAAATGAAACCAAAACCAACAGGTTCATATAAAATGAGGGACAGGTGTAATTATTCATCTCACTAGGCCTGTTAAGTATCTATCAACTGGATCTCAGGCATCTGTGGTGAGATGACTCTCATCAGCTTCTGTTATACAGCTGTGTGCAATAAGTGACATAAGCAGCCACTTAAGGTGCCATCTTCTAAGATGGTGCTGACTTGGCAACAACCCCTCCGTCTAGAGTTACCACATGGGCTTAATATGGCCCTCTATGTGTGACTACATGTGTAGTCCAGTGTCTAGGAACTTAGGGGTGCTCTTTGATTCCAGTTTAAATGTTCAAACTCATGTAAATAAATTGGTACAATCTGACTTTTATAAACTGAGATATTGCAAACGTTAGAGCATCTTTTGAAGGTACTGAACAGGTCATACATGCTTTTGTTATATCTGACCTGGACCATTGTAATACCTCATTTGCTACACAAATGACTCTTCCATTGCTTGTCTCCAGTTGGTATGGAATGCTGAAGCCAGACTTCAGACAAGATCAAAGGTCTGTGAGCATATTACTCCAATTTTGGCATCATTCACTAGCTTCCAGTTCAACTGAGGCCTTATTAAAAGGTTTGTTGATCACGTTTAAGACTTTGCATGGTTTAGCTCTGGACTGTGTATCTGAATTGCTATTACCCATAAAGCATTTTCTTTGATGGCTTCAAGACGTTGAAACAGCTTTACCTCCAAGCATTAGATCAACTGACTCAGTAGCCATTTTTGTCTCATTTAGAAACATACTTTCATTGATCAGCCTTTGCAAATGTATTTGATTCCTTATTTCTTTCTTAATTTGTTTATAGATTGGTTTCATTCATTTTATTTTCCTTATACTTCCCAATTTGTCCTTTTATTTGAATGTTTTATTTATTGTATTTTTCTGTTGGTTCTGCTTATTGTTAAATTTGTTATATGAAGCACTTAGTGCTGCCTGCCTTATTATTATTATTATTATTGTCTTTTTCTGAAATGAAAAGATTCATATAGATTTCAGTATATACACATTGTTTAACAGTAAATATAATTACATATATAGTGATAATGTGTCAACACAACATATTTACAGGAAACATAATAGTGGCCAAACTGGGATATTCTTCCCATTACTACCATTAGCCTCAAGGGGGGTGAATCTACAAAGAAGTCTGTACTACAAACAATGCTGTTCAACAGGCCTTTTGTCACAAATCAGCTAAGGCAGGGGTGTCAAACTGCAGTCCTGGGGGGCCGGAGCCCTGTGTAGCTTAGTTCGTTCCCTGTTCCACCACAAATGATCCAGCTCAAGAGCTGTGTGATAATTAGCACAATGAGTTGAATCAGGTGTGTTAAATGAGGGGAAACCCAAAAATGTGCAGGGCTCTGACCTTCCAGGACTGGAGTCTGACACCTGTGGTGCACATAAAGGTATGGAGGGGACACTTTCACCCAAAAAGGCTTACAGCAAAGCAGAGGTATTTAAAAATAGAGGTGTGAAGGAATGCTGGTGAAAAAAAACAGAGAGCTGTGTGGGAGCAGATCCACTTCGATAGCTCTGCCACAAGCCTTTACCACATGAAGAGCAATTTAAACATTCTCTAATAGGCCTTGGGCAGTATATTAAATTTTTATAGAATATTGATATATTTTCAAAATGAGATATAGGATGACAGAATGTCTTTTATTTGGTTAGATAATTTTGGTTGCATATCAAATAATGTATGAAGTGATTGTTAATTAACATTTCTTAACTGATGACCTAGTAAGTGTGATCAGATAAAGCCATGGTGAACTTCATCATTAGTTCATGGTGAATAACATGAATTCATAATATATCGTATTATTCATGCATTAAATCATCATAAGTTAAGCATTATTGAAGTATATGATTTGTACCCTCAAATTGTTACCTCATTTTTTTTTTTCCTTTTTCTGGCTCTTGTCATAACCAATGTCTAATTAATATGTAAAATTTGAATAACGTGAATATCACCAGCCATATAACGTACATCAATCAGTAACTGGGGGCCACTGTCTAACGTCGTCATTCTATCTATTCATGCTGCTTTCATTGTCAGCTGCTGTCAGCAGGCCACGTAGTGCCAGGGGAGTAATGCTGGAACTCCAAGATGGCAGCCCCCACAAATCACTCGTAGGATTACTGTATAAAATAGAATGTTGGTAATAGAATAGAATAGAATAGAATAGAATAGAATAGAATAGAATAGAATGCCGGTTCCAACCTGACAGCGCATTTAATTTTTTGTTCAGCATTTTATTTGTTGTTCTTGCTCCTTCAGTTTTTTCAGTTATTGCGCATTTCAGTTATTTGATTCTCTGGATTTTGAATCTCGATTGCTTAACTAGACTGATTGTCACTCTTGCCCTTATGTGTTGGTTGCTCATTTGATTATATATGTATGTGCACCAGTTGTAGGGATTTTTTGTTTTGTTTTTTTAATTTTGTTTGTCTAGAGAGGCAGATAGCCATATCTGCCGGAGCATTGCACTTCATATTGCACCGGCTTGTCATCTCCCCCCTGCTCCCCGTTTGTGTTTCAGATTTAACTGTATTTGACTCTCCCTGCCGGCCCCTGGAGGATGGGCTCCCCCTTTGAGTCTGGTCCCTCCCAAGGTTTCTTCCTTCTACGGAGTTTTTCCTTGCCACTGTCGCCTATGGCTTACTCACTGGGGGCTTTGGGTGGGGATGCTGTAAAGCGCTTTGGGACTATGTAATATTGTGATAATGCGCTATACAAAAATAAATTTGTTGTTGTTGCAGGTGAATTGTTGTGTTTCCTTTCCTCTGGTATGCTAACCATACACTAAAAGACTTTAAAAAGATGTTTTAAAGACTAAAGTCATACACTCACATCTAAAGACAATGGGCTCTATTTTGATGATCTAAAGTGCAAAGTGAAACTAACATTAATGGGTGTGTCCAAAAACCAGACTTCGCGCAATTGCAAAGTGGAAAAAGGGTTGTCCTAACGTGTTTTGGGCGTAACGTGCAATGATCCAATTGGAATGGCACGTCACCTCACTTAAAATGCAGCGGTGCATGATCTAATGTGGATTGCTATTACAGATTTCGGCCAAGGAAACAGATGTGCTCGTGTGCGAGGGTGAAAAGGCATGAGCATGTCATCTACGGGGGCCTGAAGCCTTTCAAATGAAGCAGGTGTGGGATGAGGTGGCAGCAAGTGTGTTCTCGTTTCCTGGCACCACCAGACCATCTGCGCAGGATAAACATATAGACACCAAACTATAGACACCAAGCTGATGACGTGTTTCCCTGGAAGTCTATGGTAGATTCATGTACACTTTGTCTAAATGAAGACTATATTAAAGCTTATTGGTATTTATACTTCTTTTATGTGTTTTTGGACCCTGCCTGGACAAGTTCCCACCTCATTCCTAGGGGCACTACTGAGGAAACGATTATGGGTGTAACTTCTGGTGAAGGAGTGGAAGGAGCTATAAGTGGCAACAACTTATACGTTTGAGTGGCTAGCTGTCCACGGTGGTCTGTGCAAACACGACTGACATATATATTTCAACTGCCAATTTTAATTGAGTGAAAGGTATACTGTATATAAATGTATTGGGTAGATAGAAAAGAGTAAAGTCTGCTGTTTAACATCTGATAAAACACCCTATACCAGGGGCGGCCAATCTTATCCGCAAAGGGCCGGTGTGTATGCAGGTTTGTGGGATAACCTGTAGGTCAGCTGTTCAAACCCAGGTGTGAGGACTCTTCAGCCAATCAGGCCTCTAATTAGTAATCTAATTAGGGAGTTAGCGAAACCCACATACACACCGGCTCACAATGACCCAGAGTCAGTGATGTCATGCAAGACTGGCCCTTTCTTTTCCAGAAAAGATGGCTCTGTTCAAACTTTGAAAAGCTTACTTGGATTGACATTCTCTCGAGGCTGACTGAGGCACTGCAGAATGAACGTAGAATGAGATGGAGAATGACTCAAGGACCCTACAATATCAAGATTTGATGGCGGCTTCAGTTGTCCTACTCTTGATGGCCCTCTTCAGGGAGCCGGCTGATTATAAGTATTGTTCTATCACAAACACATCCATTATTGACTTTGCATACTATGAAAACATTTGTGCACCTTTTGAGTTTTGCACAGTGGCAAAATTTTAGATACATTAAAGATAGAAAATTCTAATAAATTAAAAATACGGTGTTTTCATGAAAACACAATTTTATCACTGACAAATATTGTATTAAAGGTTTTGAACATTACTCGCCATTCAAAATTGTAGTTATAACGCTGACTAGTTGTAGAATTTTCATTCAAAATTCACTCTGCTTGTGGATGGAAACATTTTTTTACTATCTACATTCCTCTTTAAAATGTTTGACCTCATATGGTAATTTTTGGTTTTTATTTAGTTCTGAAAACAAATTGGAACAAGACCTAACTACAATGTAATATGAGTCCTAATATCACCAGCAACCAAAATCTCAGTGACAAATACATTTCAATAAATGTACAATGTTAATGATGTATATAGTAAAATTTGAACTCATTTGTATTTCAGGTTATACCTTTAAAAAATTATTGTATATTAAATATGGCTTCTCAAATGTTCTGTGAAAGCTGTTTTACAGATGTAGCGCTACTGTGAAACATGATAAAAACCTCTGTGACATGGATTCCTACTCCAAATGGAGCATGACCCAGATGGTCTTTCATGTATAAGATGGATTCCCTGCTGCTCTACCATCGGGAGGCGCTGTTCAAGAAGACCCAGGAGCTGCAGACACTGAAAGCCAGAGAGATGGAAACAGAAGCAGAGATTACAGGGTACAGAGCATCACTGTCCAAACTCAACAGCCGGTTGAACAAGATGGACCAGACCTACCTCAAGCAACAGAAAAATTAATTACAACCAGACAAGAGACCAGTGAAACCTGTCAATCACCATGCAGACTTCTTGAGGAAGAATCCCATGCCATTTATCCAGAACAAGGTACATACACACTGTGAGTAAGACGTGCACAAGGGAGTAATTTCTGAGAAGCCAATTGTATTTTGAATAGGCACAATGGAGCTTATTCTAGTTGATAATAGGGCACAGACACAAACAATCACCACAGGCATTTAGAGAACCAGGTTTCCGTAACTGCTGGAGGAATCTGGAGTTTCCATGGGATACCCACAAACATGGAAAGAGATTTTGCAAACTCCACACACATACACACACACACACACACAGAGTCGTGTAATCATACCTTTTTGGGGACCGCTCATTCATTTCTAGGGTAAGAATGCTAATGCTAACTCTGACAACCTTATACCCTACCCAGCCCTAATCATAACCATAAGTAACCTAACAAAACAAGAGTTTTTGCATTTTTAGTTTTTTCATTGTAGTCACGGATTTTTATAAAATAGAGCTTTCCCTTATGGGGACCAGGAAACGTATTAACATTGACCCACCCCCATCAATGTCAATATCAATCCTATGTCCCTGAGTGCCTGAGTAACCCTACGTTACTATCTGCCTGAGATTTAGGAGCTGAAAAGTATGATGGAGTTTTAGGGCCACTATTAATAAAAATTTAAATATAAAACCTCGAGAATAAAGTTGGAATTTTCAAGATTAAAGTTGTAATTTGCCAGAATAAAGTCATAATAATTCCAGATTAAGGTCAGTTACGAAAAAATGTTGTAACTTTTGAGAAAAAAGTTGTAATTTGCAAGAATGAAGTCATAATATTTAGAGAATAAATTCATAAAGTTACAAGATAAAAGCTGTAACTTTAGAGAATAAAGTCATAATATTTTGTGAATAAAGTCATAATGTTACGGGAAAAAAGTCGTACATTTTTGGAATAAAGCCAAAACCTGTAAATTGAGGAACGGATCTCCATTATCCCAGGGAAGGAATTTCCATCATCGTAGAATCTTTGCAGATCACCATCAGTGGACATGCTCATTTAAGAGTAGTTTGTCTTTCTATATATTGTCTAGTAAATCATTTTTTAGGTGAGAGTACAGGTTCAGCTGCATGGTATGTATCTTCATGTGCAGTCCAACCATTTTCGTCCACAGAGGTCAAAGACAGTTTCATCGCAGGGGTACCGTACTTTTGGGCTGCATTCCTCTTTGCAAAGATCTACCTCTTCTGGGAGAACAGGTTTTAGTTTGTTCTCCCCCCTCTGCAAATTTGCGGAACACAAAACATTAGAATTGGGCATCCTCCAGGCACTCCTTGGGCTGGCTTCGGAATTATTTTATGAGAGTTCCATGTCCTCATCTAGTTCATCCTGCATGAAAACAAATATGAATAATGGGCTACAACCTGATCAACCACCATCTCAGCATATATAGTATAGTACAGTGAAGAATACTCAACTTCAGCATTGATCAAGAGGTTTGATGCACAGAAAATCTTCCGGTTGCACCTACACTTTTAAATGAATTTATTCACTTTAATGATTTCAATATTAATAATTATTAATTATGATTCATTTATGTCCTTGGTGATGAGAAATTATATGTGTAAAATAGAATTTTGTGATACCTGCACAATATTTAGAAAGCAGAACTGGATCAGATTTTTGGGGTCGTTGTTTGTATTAAACGCCTCCATCCACGTCACATGACAACTAAATCCATCAATGCAACCATTTATTGCGATGCCATATGGCTTCAGTTTGTCGTACGAGTCCATATGCCATAAAGCTTTGGGGCCACTATTACTGTACTTTCGACGTCAAAGACACCGAGCGCGCCGACCATCTACACCTTTGGGATCAATCATTTTGATGATCATATGCATTGTCTGCTGTGACACTACAATACCCTCTTTGAACAGCACGCAGATGTAGCCATCGATAGCCTTGTAGACTCCCACTGCTAGTGATCTCACGTTCAACAAAAGCGGCAAGTTCATTCAAGTCCATATTGTTCCTTCTTCTTAACAGATGCAATTTGTGACACAATCATTTCAATGTCCAAATACTAATAATTTGATGCTGATGTGCCAGAAGAGCAAGATCTCTTTGTTTGTGACCCGTATTCTAATGTAAAGTTTTACTATACCCTCAATGTCCCTCGTTTTAGCACATAAAGTCCTGAACGATTCTGAACCTTTTCACATAGTTTTGAATGACTTTATTCTTGAAACATTGCAGGTTTTTTTCTCGTAACTTTATGACTTTATTCTCAAATTATTGTGACTTTATTTTAGCAAATTACGACTTTATTCTTGAAAAGTATGACTTTTTTTTCTCGTAACTTTGACTTTATTTTGACTTCATTCTCGAATTATTATGACTTTATTCTGACAAATTACAACTTTAATCTTGAAAGTTCCAACATTATTCTCGAGGTTTTATATTTTTATTAATAGTGGCCCTAAAACTTCGTCATAGCAAAGCCATGTATTAGTAAAACTACTTTCTTCCACCAATGATTAAACCTTTCTGTGTAGTTTCTGTTTTTAGTCTTTACTAAATTTAAAATTGTTAGTTGGAATTCAGGTTCAACAATTCCACACTGCCGTGATAATATTATGTAACTAATGACAAAATCTTTGGTGAGAGTCTCCCTCAAATAAGTCATTCAGCAATAAAAAGGTTACGCCCTGCCTCACCCCTTTCAACAATAATCTTTTGCATCTTGGCCAATATGTGAATTCAAATTATAATTTGATCCTATAAAAAATGAGGAAAGACTACTTCACAGTGTACTGACACAAAAGAACAACACCACAGGTGTAGAGCACAGCAAACATGTAATATCTTTGGTAACCTCAAATGGAGATATTTACTGGTACACTGAACATTTTTTCCGTAAATCCCATCTGAGACACACAGACACTGGTGAGAGCGAAGATTGGGCTCAGACCTCAGGGTTAGCTATTTATCTGCTGGGAGCAATTGCAAGGGTCTTGCAGTGATACAATCCTCTGTCAGCCAATGGATTTGAACCAACAACCTTCCGGTTACAGTTATAGAATAGTGATCCACATTCCACAACAAGCACTAAGATTTAATCTTCCCATTTGCTCAGTTCATACAGTGTCTGTGTCCTTAGATGTCTTAAGTAAATATTTATACACTTTCCTGTGGATAGGACACGGTGCACAGTGTTTCCGGGACCCAAACGACAGAATGGCTTTTGAAAGGGTGTTTTTTGTCCATTATATGAGGTTATCTTTTAAATTCAGTTCAAAGTTTTCCAGCTGAGATTCAGTCTGCCAAGAAGACCAAGGAGGAATCCTTGGAAAAGCAAGACATTGATCTCCAGTAGCTGAGGGACTTCAACAGGACAGTGAATAAGATGCCACTGATACAGTATGTATTTTCAGCAGGTATGGCGCCCACTGAACCACAAAATTGTCTGTACAATAAATAAGTGTTTATCTTAAAAGCATTAAACACACAAAAATATATAATACAGTTCCCCTCTGGCTCACACACATCTATAGTTAGCCCTATACACTTGGCCAGCCAAGAATTTATGATTAAAATATTAAAATAGAAATTTCAAATGCTGTCAGGACACTGCTGTGGTTAAAAGATATTAATGAATTTAAGGCATTTTACTAATCACACAAATGGGAAAGATAGAACAGCACAAAGATAATTTAACGACTAAATGATAATTTAATTGGGATTCAAGTTAGTTGATCCTGGTGATTATAGTGGTATCTTTACATCGGAGGACATTCGTACTGCAGCAGACTTTTTTAAACGACAAAAATTCAGAACTGGGTGAATGGAAAATGCCGGTGCCTTTATTTGTAGGCCAGTCTGCCCCCGCCCTCTCCTGCCCCCACCCTAGTGAGTGGGACCAGCTCAAAGCCTTCCTCTGGCCGCAGCTCAGCTTCCTCACTCCGGTAAGGCCCCCCCCTCCAGAACATGTGACTGCACGCTCCGTCATGTGAGCCGCATCTGCATCATTGAGTACTTGTGCGCTTTGTGCACAGCTGGTCGGGGGGGTCTTCAAGCAGCAGCGGCTCCTCCTCAGTGCAAGCGGCCCCGCCTCCCACCACGAGGACCGTGGACCTGGGCATGGGTCTCTCAGTGACGTCCACGCTGTCAAGACTTAATTCTCTTTGTGCTTTAATGAAAAGTCCAGGTATTGCTACAGAAGAAGGTAACGCCTAAGGTAATAACTGCCAGGAAATACAACAGAACATAAAAAATACAACTGGACATCTTTCACCCTGAGAATCTGTCTTTGGATGGTAGGTGTAACAGAACCATGACTTGTAGGGTGAGGCAGAGCACAGGATCTTTATTTAGGGGGAAAAAAATTCAGGCAACTGGGTGCAGCTGGAACTGGAGTGACAGGACACATTGTGGAAATGCAAAAAGGAAATAAAAACTGTAACAAAAACCAAATCGACAGGTAGATGACAGGAAAAGCAGAGGTTTTGGGGACATACAACAGGCTTGTGGGGTCAATGGGGGTAAGACGACTTCTGGTCTAATGAACAGCTGTGACTTCATTGTTTTAAAGATTAATGGAATAATTCTCCCAAAAAGGCTACAATTAAAGTGGTAAACATCAAAATGTACAGTAAGGTTTGAGAATGTTATCTTAGAGATATAACTGGATTAAAAGAATCTACACATTTCAAAATCATTAGAATGCATAAATGACTCAATCAAACAGTTCATTATTGGATTTATATATACAATATATATGTTTGTGCACAATTGTACATAATTATATTTATAAAAAATGTTAAGCTTTCCTTAAAACACCAAAGTATCTGTAAAATAGTTTTATGTAAAATGAATGTTTATTATTAAGTAGAAAATATTTGTGTTAGAATTTTCAGTGCCAAGGTAAGTGTCATAAAGGCAGTGGGTGGTAATGCCAGTATATCTGGTTTTTGTTACTTAATGACACATATAATAAATCATAAAACTGTCATTCCATACAATTGCGAGACACAGATGTTGTGTAATGTTCAGTTCATTGTCAATTTCAGTTCCCTGCTGCTTAATAAATACACAGAACAAAAATATAAACACAACACTCTTGTTTTTGCTCCCATTTTTCATGAGCTGAACTCAAACATCGGAAAATTTTTCTACATACACAAAAGACCCATTTCTCTCAAATATTGTTCACAATTCTGTCTAAATCTGTGTTAGTGAGCACTTCTCCTTTGCCAAGACAATCCATCCCACCTCACAGGGGTGGCATATCAAGGTGCTGATTAGACAGCATCAATATTGCACAGGTGTGCCTTAGACTGCCCACAATAAAAGGCCACCCTTAAATGTGCACAGTTTTGCTTTATGGGGGGGGGGCAGAAAACCAGTCAGTATCTGGTGTGGCCACCATTTGCCTCACGCAGGGCAACACATCTCCGTCGCATAGAGTTGATCAGGTTGTTGATTGTGGCCTGTGGAATGTTGGTCCACTCCTCTTCAATAGCTGTGCGAAGTTGCTGAATATTGGCAGGAACTGGAACACGCTGTCATATACGCCGATCCAGAGCATCCCAAACATGCTCAATGGGTGACATGTCTGGTGAGTATGCTGGCCATGCAAGAACTGGGATGTTTTCAGCTTCCAGTAATCGTGTACAGATCCTTGCAATATAGGGCCGTGCGTTATCATGCTGCAACATGAGGTGATGGTCGTGGATGAATGGCACAACAATGGGCCTCAGGATCTCGTCACGGTACCTCTGTGCATTCAAAATGCCATCAATAAAATGCACCTGTGTTCGTTGTCCATAACATACGCCTGCCCATACCAGAACCCCACCGCCACCATGGGCCACTCGATCCACAACGTTGACATCAGCAAACCGCTCACCCACACGACGCCACACACGCTGTCTGCCATCTGCCCTAAACAGTGAAAACCGGGACTCATCTGTGAATAGAACGCCTCTCCAACGTGCCAAATGCCATCGAATGTGAGTGTTTGCCCACTCAAGTTGGTTACAACGACGAACTGCAGTCAGGTCCAGACCCCGATGAGGACGACGAACATGCAGATGAGCTTCCCTGAGACGGTTTCTGATAGTTTGTGCAGAAATTCTTTGGTTATGCAAACCGATTGTTGCTGCAGCTGTCCGGGTGGCTGGTATCAGGCGATCCTGGAGGTGAACATGCTGGATGTGAAGGTCCTGGGCTGGTGTGGTTACACGTGGTCTGCGGTTGTGAGGCCGGTTGGATGTACTGCCAAATTCTCTGAAACGCCTTTGGAGACGGCTTATGGTAGAGAAATGAACATTCATTTCACGGGCAACAGCTCTGGTAGACATTCCTGCAGTCAGCATGCCAATCGCACGCTCCCTCAAAGGTTGCGACATCTGTGGCATTGTGCTGTTTGATCAAACTGCACATTTCAGGGTGGCCTTTTATTGTGGGCAGTCTAAGGCACACCTGTGCAATATTGATGCTGTCTAATCAGCACCTTGATATGCCACCCCTGTGAGGTGGGATGGATTATCTTGGCAAAGGAGAAGTGCTCACTAACACAGATTTAGACAGATTTGTGAACAATATTTGAGAGAAATGGGTCTTTTGTGTATGTAGAAAAATTTTCCTATGTTTGAGTTCAGCTCATGAAAAATGGGAGCAAAAACAAGAGTGTTGCGTTTATATTTTTGTTCAGTGTATATACAGAGAACCTATCACAACACATACTCCAAACAAAAACACTCATTACATCACTCAAGCCAAACAAACATACCTGTCAAATGTCACAGCTAGGTGCCACCGGCTCACAATTTCTTTTAATTGATATAACTTAAATTACAGTAAATTAAGGATTATCTATATTATTTCTATTACATTCAGTGGTTACCTCATTAGAGACCCCTACATTGTACCTGGTATTTTGCCTCCATAATCACTGCACATTCAGACAAGCTTTTCAGCACATCACAATCATGCTATACTGAGAATTTATTTTTGCCCTCGTGTCCGTTCTGGTAGGTTTAAAAATTCTGACCACCTTTACTGTAGGTGTGGCCAATAAAGTGCTCTCGTGGCCACTTTGATAAGGATGCATATAGCTATTAAAGTGGTTGTCTATATATACTATATACACACACACACACATCTGTACCATATTAGATGTCCTGGATGAATGACATGTCAAGGAATCATTCTTGAGAGCTCCTCCCATCCCCGAGAAGAATAAGTTCAATACACTTCCTCATTCAAGCCAGATAGAAGCTCATTCTTTTGCTGGGAAAAGAAATTCACATTAGTAGGTTCAACACAGAAATAAAATGCTGTATCTATTCCTGATATTGGGAGGTTTCTCCTTATCATTGGAACAAGTGCCCACAACAAGTAAGTAATTTTTGACAACTGTAATATCAGTGAAATTCTTTCTATAGTATTCTTGAAAATTATACTCAAAAATGTCTCAGCATTTATTTATGATACTATACTTGGTAAATGATGTGAGAAACTGAATTTTAAATTAAATATTGTATTGTAAAAAAGTATAAAGGTATATTCAGTTTCCATACATTATTGACCTTGTCTATATTCAAGTTGTGTCAGTAAAGGTATTCAGATTATCATTTTAATATTTTTCAAGATAATATGACAACAATGATGTGAAAAACTAAATAGTAAAATGACATTTATTGTTGCTGTAAAATACACACATAATATGTGACATACGGGAAAATTATTGATATTTGTATTTCTGGTTTCTAACACAATCAACGACAGCATCAACCATGACACCCCCAATGACAACAATCACAGCGGCCCCAACGACAGCATCAACAATGACACCCACAACGAAGACAACCACAGCGGTCCCAACAACAACATCAGCAATGACAGCAACAACAACGACACCCACAACGACAACAACCACAGCGGCCCCAACAACAACATCAACGACAGCACCAACAACGACACCCACAACGACGACAACCACATCTACAGCGGCCCCAACAACATCTTCAATGACAGCATCAACAACGACACCCACAACGACGACAACCACATCCACAGCGGCCCCGACAGCAACATCTTCTACAACAGCATCAACATCGACACCCACAACGACGACAACCACATCCACAGCGGCCCCGACAGCAACATCTTCAACGACAGCATCAACATCGACACCCACAACGACGACAACCACATCCACAGCGGCCCCGACAGCAACATCTTCAACGACAGCATCAACAACGACACCCACAACGACGACAACCACATCCACAGCGGCCGCGACATCAACATCTTCAACGACAGCATCAACAACGACACCCACAACGACGATAACCACATCCACAGCGGCCGCGACATCAACATCTTCAACTACAGCATCAACGACACCCACAACGACGACAACCACATCCACAGCGGCCCCGGCAACAACATCTTCAACGACAGCATCAACAACGACACCCACAACGACGACTACCACATCCACAACGACCACAACAACAACATCATCAATGACAGCATCAACAACGACACCCACAACGACGACAACCACATCCACAGCGGCCCCAACAACATCTTCAACGACAGCATCAACAACGACACCCACAACGACGACAACCACATCCACAGCGGCCCCAACAACATCTTCAACGACAGCATCAACAACGACACCCACAACGACGACAACCACATCCACAGCGGCCCCAACAACATCTTCAACGACAGCATCAACAACGACACCCACAACGACGACTACCACATCCACAGCGGCCCCGACAACAACATCAACGACAGCATCAACAACGACACCCACAACGACGACAACCACATCCACAGCGGCCCCAACAACAACATCAACGACAGCATCAACAACCACACCCACGACTACCACATCCACAGCGGCCCCGACAACATCAACGACAGCATCAACATCGACACCCACAACGACGACTACCACATCCACAGTGGCCCCGACAACAACAACATCAACGACAGCATCAACAGCGGCACCCACAACGACGACTACCACATCCACAGTGGCCTCGACAACAGCATCAACAACGACACCCACAACGACGACAACCACATCCACAACGACCCCAACAACAACATCATCAACGACAGCATCAACAACGACACCCACAACGACGACAACCACATCCACAGCGGCCCCGACAAAAACATCAACGACAGCATCAACAACGACACCCACAACGACGACTACCACATCCACAATGGCCCCGACAACAACATCTTCAACGACAGCAACCACAACGACACCCACAACGACGACAACCACATCCACAGCGGCCCCGACATCAACATCTTCAACGACAGCAACAACAACGACACCCACAACGACGACTACCACATCCACAGTGGCCTCGACAACAACAACATCAATGACAGCATCAACAGCGACACGCACAACGACGACTACCACACCCACAGTGGCCTCAACAACAGCATCAACAACGACACCCACAATGACAACAACCACATCCACAACGACCCCAACAACAACATCATCAACGACAGCATCAACAACGACGACAACCACATCCACAGCGGCCCCGACATCAACATCTTCAACGACAGCATCAACAACGACACCCACAACGACAACTACCACATCCACAATGGCCCCAACAACAACATCTTCAACGACAGCAACCACAACGACACCCACAACGACGACTACCACATCCACAGCGGCCCCGACATCAACATCTTCAACGACAGCAACCACAACGACACCCACAACGACGACTACCACATCCACAGCGGCCCCGACATCAACATCTTCAACGACAGCAACAACAACGACACCCACAACGACGACTACCACATCCACAGCGGCCCCGACATCAACATCTTCAACGACAGCAACAACAACGACACCCACAA
Source organism: Paramormyrops kingsleyae (assembly GCF_048594095.1). NCBI lineage: Eukaryota > Metazoa > Chordata > Actinopteri > Osteoglossiformes > Mormyridae > Paramormyrops > Paramormyrops kingsleyae. The sequence goes on along the minus strand of NC_132817.1, from coordinate 16,735,262 downwards.
CGACGACTACCACATCCACAGTGGCCCCGACAACAACACCATCAACGACAGCATCAACAGCGGCACCCACAACGACGACTACCACATCCACAGTGGCCTCAACAACAGCATCAACAACGACACCCACAACGACGACAACCACATCCACAACGACCTCAACAACAACATCATCAACGACAGCATCAACAACGACACCCACAACGACGACAACCACATCCACAGCGGCCCCAACAACAACATCAATGACAGCACCAACAACGACACCCACAACGACGACAACCACATCCACAGCGGCCCCGACATCAACATCTTCAACGACAGCAACCACGACACCCACAACGATGACTACCACATCCACAGTGGCCTCAACAACAGCATCAACAACGACACCCACAACGACAACAACCACATCCACAACGACCTCAACAACAACATCATCAACGACAGCATCAACAACGACACCCACAACGACGACAACCACATCCACAGCGGCCCCGACATCAACATCTTCAACGACAGCAACAATGACGACAACCACATCCACAGCGGCCCCAAAATCAACATCTTCAACGACAACAACAACGACACCCACAACGACGACTACCACATCCACAGTGGCCCCAACAACAACAACATCAACGACAGCATCAACAGCGACACCCACAACGACGACAACCACATCCACAGCGGCCCCGACATCAACATTTTCAACGACAGCAACAACGACGACAACCACATCCACAGCAGCCCCAACATCAACATCTTCAACGACAACAACGACACCCACAACGACGACTACCACATCCACAATGGCCCCAACAACAACATCTTCAACGACAGCATCGACAACGACACCCACAACGACGACAACATCCACAACGGCCGCAACAACAACATCATCAACGACAGCATCCACAACGACACCCACAACGACGACAACCACATCCACAGCGGCCCCAACAACATCAACAACAGCATCAAGAACCACACCCACAACGACGACTACCACATCCACAGCGGCCCCGACATCAACATCTTCAACGACAGCATCGACAACGACACCCACAACGACGACAACCACATCCACAGCGGCCCCGACATCAACATCTTCAACGACAGCAACCACAACGACACCCACAACGACGACTACCACATCCACAGCGGCCCCGACATCAACATCTTCAACGACAGCAACAACAACGACACCCACAACGACGACTACCACATCCACAGCGGCCCCGACATCAACATCTTCAACGACAGCATCGACAACGACACCCACAACGACGACAACCACATCCACAGCTGCCCCAACATCAACATCTTCAACGACAGCAACAACGACACCCACAACGACGACTACCACATCCACAGCGGCCCCAACAACTACAGCATCAACGACAGCATCAACAGCGACACCCACAACGACGACTACCACATCCACAACGGCCCCAACAACAACAACATCAACGACAGCATCAACGACACCCACGACGACAACCACATCCACAGCGACCCCAACAACAACCACATCCACAGCGTCCCCAACATCAACATCTTCAACGACAGCATCGACAACGACACCCACAACAACGACAACCACATCCACAGCGACCCCAACAACAACATCAACGACAGCATCAACAACGACACCCACAACGACGAGAACCACATCCACAGCGGCCCCAACAACTACAGCATCAACGACAGCATCAACAGCGACACCCACAACGACGACTACCACATCCACAACGGCCCCAACATCAACATCTTCAACGACAGCATCGACAACGACACCCACAACGACGACAACCACATCCACAGCTGCCCCAACATCAACATCTTCAACGACACCCACAACGACGACAACCACATCCACAGCTGCCCCAACATCAACATCTTCAACGACAGCAACAACGACACCCACAACGATGACTACCACATCCACAGCGGTCCCAACAACAACATCAAAGACAGCATCAATAATGACACCCACAACCACTTCAACCACAATGCCAATCACAACTGCAGTACTAACAACAATTTTACCTACGACCACAGTACCAATAACAACATCAACTACAGTACAAACCACAACCACTTCAACCACAATCCCAATCACAACTCCAGTACAAACAACCACTTTACCTTCAACCACAGTACCAATCCCAACTACAGTACAAACATCCAGTTCAACTCCAACAACGATGCCAATCACAACTACAGTACAAACAACAACCAGTTCAACTACAACCACGACACCAATCACAACTACAGTACAAACCACCACTTTGCCTTCAACCACAGTACCAATCACAACATCAACTCCTGTTCAAACAACAACCACTTTACCTTCAACCACAGTACCAATCACAACTACAGTACAAACAACCAGTTCAACTGCAACCACGATGCCAATCACAACTCCGGTACAAACAACCACTTTACCTTCAACCACAGTGCCAATAACAACAACAGTACAAACAACCACTTCAACTGCAACCACGATGCCAATCACAACTACACTACAAACAACAACCAGTTCAACAGCAACCACGATGCCAATCACAACTGCGGTACAAACAACCACTTTACCTTCAACCACAGTGCCAATAACAACACCAGTACAAACAACCAGTTCAACTGCAACCACGATGCCAATCACAACTCCGGTACAAACAACCACTTTACCTTCAACCACAGTACCAATAACAACACCAGTACAAACAACCACTTCAATTGCAACCACGATGCCAATCACAACTTCAGTACAAACAACAACCAGTTCAACTGCAACCACGATGCCAATCACAACTCCGGTACAAACAACCACTTCAACTGCAACCACAATGCCAATCACAACTACAGTACAAACAACAACCAGTTCAACTGCAACCACGATGCCAATCACAACTCCGGTACAAACAACCACTTTACCTTCAACCACAGTGCCAATCACACCACCAGTACAAACAACAACTTCAACTGCAACCACGATGCCAATCACAACTACACTACAAACAACAACCAGTTCAACTGCAACCACGATGCCAATCACAACTCCGGTACAAACAACCACTTTACCTTCAACCACAGTAGCAATAACAACACCAACTCCAGCACAAACCACAACCACTTCGACCACGACGCCAATCACAACTCCGGTACAAACAACCACTTTACCTTCAACCACAGTGCCAATAACAACACCAGTACAAACAATCACTTCAACTGCAACCACGATGCCAATCACAACTCCGGTACAAACAACCACTTTACCTTCAACCACAGTGCCAATCACAACACCAGTACAAACAACAACTTCAACTGCAACCACGATGCCAATCACAACTACACTACAAACAACAACCAGTTCAACTGCAACCACGATGCCAATCACAACTCCGGTACAAACAACCACTTCAACTGCAACCACGATGCCAATAACAACACCAGTACAAACAATGACTTCAACTGCAACCACGATGCCAATCACAACTCCAGTGCAAACAACAACCAGTTCAACTGCAACCACGACGGCAATCACAACTCCAGTACAAACAACCACTTCACCTTCAACCACAGTGCCAATAACGACACCAACTCCAGGACAAACCACAACCACTTCAACCACGACGCCAATCACAAGTCCAGTACAAACAAGCACTTCACCTTCAACCACAGTGCCAATGACGACACCAACTCCAGCACAAACCACAACCACTTCGACCACGACGCCAATCACAACTCCAGTACAAACAACAACTTCACCTTCAACCACAGTGCCAATAACGACACCAACTCCAGCACTAACCACAACCACTTCGACCACGACGTCAATCACAACTACAGAACAAACAACCACTTCACCTTCAACCACAGTGCCAATAACGACACCAACTCCAGCACAAACCACAACCACTTCGACCACGACGCCAATCACAACTCCAGTACAAACAACCACTTCACCTTCAACCACAGTGCCAACAACGACACCAACTCCAGCACAAACCACAACCACTTCGACCACGACGCCAATCACAACTCCAGTACAAACAACCACTTCACCTTCAACCACAGTGCCAACAACGACACCAACTCCAGCACAAACCACAACCACTTCGACCACGACGCCAATCACAACTCCAGTACAAACAACCACTTCACCTTCAACCACAGTGCCAATAACGACACCAACTCCAGCACTAACCACAACCACTTCGACCACGACGCCAATCACAACTCCAGTACAAACAACAACTTCACCTTCAACCACAGTGCCAATAACGACACCAACTCCAGCACTAACCACAACCACTTCGACCACGACGTCAATCACAACTACAGAACAAACAACCACTTCACCTTCAACCACAGTGCCAATAACGACACCAACTCCAGCACAAACCACAACCACTTCGACCACGACGCCAATCACAACTCCAGCACAAACCACAACCACTTCGACCACGACGCCAATCACAACTCCAGTACAAACAACCACTTCACCTTCAACCACAGAGCCAATAACGACACCAACTCCAGCACAAACCACAACCACTTCGACCACGACGCCAATCACAACTCCAGTACAAACAACCACTTCACCTTCAACCACAGTGCCAATAACGACACCAACTCCAGCACAAACCACAACCACTTCGACCACGACGCCAATCACAACTCCAGTACAAACAACCACTTCACCTTCAACCACAGTGCCAACAACGACACCAACTCCAGCACAAACCACAACCACTTCGACCACGACGCCAATCACAACTCCAGTACAAACAACCACTTCACCTTCAACCACAGTGCCAACAACGACACCAACTCCAGCACAAACCACAACCACTTCGACCACGACGCCAATCACAACTCCAGTACAAACAACCACTTCACCTTCAACCACAGTGCCAATAACGACACCAACTCCAGCACAAACCACAACCACTTCGACCACGACGCCAATCACAACTCCAGTACAAACAACCACTTCACCTTCAACCACAGTGCCAATAACGACACCAACTCCAGCACAAACCACAACCACTTCGACCACGACGTCAATCACAACTCCAGTACAAACAACCACTTCACCTTCAACCACAGTGCCAATAACGACACCAACTCCAGCACAAACCACAACCACTTCGACCACGACGCCAATCACAACTCCAGTACAAACAACAACTTCACCTTCAACCACAGTGCCAATAACGACACCAACTCCAGCACTAACCACAACCACTTCGACCACGACGTCAGTCACAACTACAGAACAAACAACCCCTTCACCTTCAACCACAATGCCAATAACGACACCAACTCCAGCACAAACCACAACCACTTCGACCACGACGCCAATCACAACTCCAGTACAAACAACCACTTCACCTTCAACCACAGTGCCAATAACGACACCAACTCCAGCACAAACCACAACCACTTCGACCACGACGTCAATCACAACTCCAGTACAAACAACCACTTCACCTTCAACCACAGTGCCAATAACGACACCAACTCCAGCACAAACCACAACCACTTCGACCACGACGCCAATCACAACTCCAGTACAAACAACAACTTCACCTTCAACCACAGTGCCAATAACGACACCAACTCCAGCACTAACCACAACCACTTCGACCACGACGTCAGTCACAACTACAGAACAAACAACCCCTTCACCTTCAACCACAATGCCAATAACGACACCAACTCCAGCACAAACCACAACCACTTCGACCACGACGCCAATCACAACTCCAGTACAAACAACCACTTCACCTTCAACCACAGTGCCAATAACGACACCAACTCCAGCACAAACCACAACCACTTCGACCACGACGCCAATCACAACTCCAGTACAAACAACAACTTCACCTTCAACCACAGTGCCAATAACGACACCAACTCCAGCACTAACCACAACCACTTCGACCACGACGTCAATCACAACTACAGAACAAACAACCACTTCACCTTCAACCACAGTGCCAATAACGACACCAACTCCAGCACAAACCACAACCACTTCGACCACGACGCCAATCACAACTCCAGTACAAACAACCACTTCACCTTCAACCACAGTGCCAATAACGACACCAACTCCAGCACAAACCACAACCACTTCGACCACGACGCCAATCACAACTCCAGTACAAGCAACCACTTCACCTTCAACCACAGTGCCAATAACGACACCAACTCCAGCACAAACCACAACCACTTCGACCACGACGCCAATCACAACTCCAGTACAAGCAACCACTTCACCTTCAACCACAGTGCCAATAACGACACCAACTCCAGCACAAACCACAACCACTTCGACCACGACGCCAATCACAACTCCAGTACAAGCAACCACTTCACCTTCAACCACAGTGCCAATAACGACACCAACTCCAGCACAAACCACAACCACTTCGACCACGACGCCAATCACAACTCCAGTACAAGCAACCACTTCACCTTCAACCACAGTGCCAATAACGACACCAACTCCAGCACAAACCACAACCACTTCGACCACGACGCCAATCACAACTCCAGTACAAACAACCACTTCACCTTCAACCACAGTGCCAATAACGACACCAACTCCAGCACAAACCACAACCACTTCGACCACGACGCCAATCACAACTCCAGCACAAACCACAACCACTTCGACCACGACGCCAATCACAACTCCAGTACAAACAACCACTTCACCTTCAACCACAGAGCCAATAACGACACCAACTCCAGCACAAACCACAACCACTTCGACCACGACGCCAATCACAACTCCAGTACAAACAACCACTTCACCTTCAACCACAGTGCCAATAACGACACCAACTCCAGCACAAACCACAACCACTTCGACCACGACGCCAATCACAACTCCAGTACAAACAACCACTTCACCTTCAACCACAGTGCCAATAACGACACCAACTCCAGCACAAACCACAACCACTTCGACCACGACGCCAATCACAACTCCAGTACAAACAACCACTTCACCTTCAACCACAGTGCCAATAACGACACCAACTCCAGCACAAACCACAACCACTTCGACCACGACGCCAATCACAACTCCAGTACAAACAACCACTTCACCTTCAACCACAGTGCCAATAACGACACCAACTCCAGCACAAACCACAACCACTTCGACCACGACGCCAATCACAACTCCAGTACAAACAACCACTTCACCTTCAACCACAGTGCCAATAACGACACCAACTCCAGCACAAACCACAACCACTTCGACCACGACGCCAATCACAACTCCAGTACAAACAACCACTTCACCTTCAACCACAGTGCCAATAACGACACCAACTCCAGCACAAACCACAACCACTTCGACCACGACGCCAATCACAACTCCAGTACAAACAACCACTTCACCTTCAGCCACAGAGCCAATAACGACACCAACTCCAGCACAAACCACAACCACTTCGACCACGACGCCAATCACAACTCCAGTACAAACAACCACTTCACCTTCAACCACAGTGCCAATAACGACACCAACTCCAGCACAAACCACAACCACTTCGACCACGACGTCAATCACAACTCCAGTACAAACAACCACTTCACCTTCAACCACAGTGCCAATAACGACACCAACTCCAGCACAAACCACAACCACTTCGACCACGACGCCAATCACAACTCCAGTACAAACAACCACTTCACCTTCAACCACAGTGCCAATAACGACACCAACTCCAGCACTAACCACAACCACTTCGACCACGACGTCAATCACAACTACAGAACAAACAACCACTTCACCTTCAACCACAGTGCCAATAACGACACCAACTCCAGCACAAACCACAACCACTTCGACCACGACGCCAATCACAACTCCAGTACAAACAACCACTTCACCTTCAACCACAGTGCCAATAACGACACCAACTCCAGCACAAACCACAACCACTTCGACCACGACGCCAATCACAACTCCAGTACAAACAACCACTTCACCTTCAACCACAGTGCCAATAACGACACCAACTCCAGCACAAACCACAACCACTTCGACCACGACGCCAATCACAACTCCAGTACAAACAACCACTTCACCTTCAACCACAGTGCCAATAACGACACCAACTCCAGCACAAACCACAACCACTTCGACCACGACGCCAATCACAACTCCAGTACAAACAACCACTTCACCTTCAACCACAGTGCCAATAACGACACCAACTCCAGCACAAACCACAACCACTTCGACCACGACGCCAATCACAACTCCAGTACAAACAACCACTTCACCTTCAACCACAGTGCCAATAACGACACCAACTCCAGCACAAACCACAACCACTTCGACCACGACGCCAATCACAACTCCAGTACAAACAACCACTTCACCTTCAACCACAGTGCCAATAACGACACCAACTCCAGCACAAACCACAACCACTTCGACCACGACGCCAATCACAACTCCAGTACAAACAACCACTTCACCTTCAACCACAGTGCCAATAACGACACCAACTCCAGCACAAACCACAACCACTTCGACCACGACGCCAATCACAACTCCAGTACAAACAACCACTTCACCTTCAACCACAGTGCCAATAACGACACCAACTCCAGCACAAACCACAACCACTTCGACCACGACGCCAATCACAACTCTAGTACAAACAACCACTTCACCTTCAACCACAGTGCCAATAACGACACCAACTCCAGCACAAACCACAACCACTTCGACCACGACGCCAATCACAACTCCAGTACAAACAACCACTTCACCTTCAGCCACAGAGCCAATAACGACACCAACTCCAGCACAAACCACAACCACTTCGACCACGACGCCAATCACAACTCCAGTACAAACAACCACTTCACCTTCAACCACAGTGCCAATAACGACACCAACTCCAGCACAAACCACAACCACTTCGACCACGACGTCAATCACAACTCCAGTACAAACAACCACTTCACCTTCAACCACAGTGCCAATAACGACACCAACTCCAGCACAAACCACAACCACTTCGACCACGACGCCAATCACAACTCCAGTACAAACAACCACTTCACCTTCAACCACAGTGCCAATAACGACACCAACTCCAGCACTAACCACAACCACTTCGACCACGACGTCAATCACAACTACAGAACAAACAACCACTTCACCTTCAACCACAGTGCCAATAACGACACCAACTCCAGCACAAACCACAACCACTTCGACCACGACGCCAATCACAACTCCAGTACAAACAACCACTTCACCTTCAACCACAGTGCCAATAACGACACCAACTCCAGCACAAACCACAACCACTTCGACCACGACGCCAATCACAACTCCAGTACAAACAACCACTTCACCTTCAACCACAGTGCCAATAACGACACCAACTCCAGCACAAACCACAACCACTTCGACCACGACGCCAATCACAACTCCAGTACAAACAACCACTTCACCTTCAACCACAGTGCCAATAACGACACCAACTCCAGCACAAACCACAACCACTTCGACCACGACGCCAATCACAACTCCAGTACAAACAACCACTTCACCTTCAACCACAGTGCCAATAACGACACCAACTCCAGCACAAACCACAACCACTTCGACCACGACGCCAATCACAACTCCAGTACAAACAACCACTTCACCTTCAACCACAGTGCCAATAACGACACCAACTCCAGCACAAACCACAACCACTTCGACCACGACGCCAATCACAACTCCAGCACAAACCACAACCACTTCGACCACGACGCCAATCACAACTCCAGTACAAACAACCACTTCACCTTCAACCACAGAGCCAATAACGACACCAACTCCAGCACAAACCACAACCACTTCGACCACGACGCCAATCACAACTCCAGTACAAACAACCACTTCACCTTCAACCACAGTGCCAATAACGACACCAACTCCAGCACAAACCACAACCACTTCGACCACGACGCCAATCACAACTTCAGTACAAACAATCACTTCACCTTCAACCACAGTGCCAATAACGACACCAACTCCAGCACAAACCACAACCACTTCGACCACGACGCCAATCACAACTCCAGTACAAACAACCACTTCACCTTCAACCACAGTGCCAATAACGACACCAACTCCAGCACAAACCACAACCACTTCGACCACGACGCCAATCACAACTCCAGTACAAACAACCACTTCACCTTCAACCACAGTGCCAATAACGACACCAACTCCAGCACAAACCACAACCACTTCGACCACGACGCCAATCACAACTCCAGTACAAACAACAACTTCACCTTCAACCACAGTGCCAATAACGACACCAACTCCAGCACTAACCACAACCACTTCGACCACGACGTCAATCACAACTACAGAACAAACAACCACTTCACCTTCAACCACAGTGCCAATAACGACACCAACTCCAGCACAAACCACAACCACTTCGACCACGACGCCAATCACAACTCCAGTACAAACAACCACTTCACCTTCAACCACAGTGCCAATAACGACACCAACTCCAGCACAAACCACAACCACTTCGACCACGACGCCAATCACAACTCCAGCACAAACCACAACCACTTCGACCACAACGCCAATCACAACTCCAGTACAAACAACCACTTCACCTTCAACCACAGAGCCAATAACGACACCAACTCCAGCACAAACCACAACCACTTCGACCACGACGCCAATCACAACTCCAGTACAAACAACCACTTCACCTTCAACCACAGTGCCAATAACGACACCAACTCCAGCACAAACCACAACCACTTCGATCACGACGTCAATCACAACTCCAGTACAAACAACCACTTCACCTTCAACCACAGTGCCAATAACGACACCAACTCCAGCACAAACCACAACCACTTCGACCACGACGCCAATCACAACTCCAGTACAAACAACAACTTCACCTTCAACCACAGTGCCAATAACGACACCAACTCCAGCACTAACCACAACCACTTCGACCACGACGCCAATCACAACTACAGAACAAACAACCACTTCACCTTCAACCACAGTGCCAATAACGACACCAACTCCAGCACAAACCACAACCACTTCGACCACGACGCCAATCACAACCCCAGTACAAACAACCACTTCACCTTCAACCACAGTGCCAACAACGACACCAACTCCAGCACAAACCACAACCACTTCGACCACGACGCCAATCACAACTCCAGTACAAACAACCACTTCACCTTCAACCACAGTGCCAACAACGACACCAACTCCAGCACAAACCACAACCACTTCGACCACGACGCCAATCACAACTCCAGTACAAACAACCACTTCACCTTCAACCACAGTGCCAATAACGACACCAACTCCAGCACAAACCACAACCACTTCGACCACGACGCCAATCACAACTCCAGTACAAACAACCACTTCACCTTCAACCACAGTGCCAATAACGACACCAACTCCAGCACAAACCACAACCACTTCGACCACGACGCCAATCACAACTCCAGTACAAACAACCACTTCACCTTCAATCACAGTGCCAATAACGACACCAACTCCAGCACAAACCACAACCACTTCGACCACGACGCCAATCACAACTCCAGTACAAACCACCACTTTGCCTTCAACCACAGTACCAATCACAACTGCAGTACAAACAACAACCACTTCAACTACAACCACGATGCCAATCACAACTGCAGTACAAACCACAACCAGTTCAACTCCAACCACGATGCCAATCACAACTGCAGTACAAACCACAACCACTTCAACTACAACCACGATGCCAATCACAACTGCAGTACAAACCACAACCAGTTCAACTCCAACCACGATGCCAATCACAACTCCAGTACAAACAACCAATTTACCTTCAACCACTGTACCAATTACAACACCAACTCCAGTACAAACCACAACCAGTTCAAATCCAACCACAATGCCAATCCCAACAACTCCAGGCCAGACACCTGCCACTGTACCTCCATCCACAGAGGCAATCACATCAACAACTCCAGGCCAGTCACCTGCCACTTCACCTTCATTCTCAGAGCCAGTTACAATTCCAGGCGAGACATCTGCCACTGCACCTACATCCACAGAAGGAATCACATCAATAACTGCAGGTCAGACACCTGTCATTTCACCTTCATCCACAGTGCCGGTCACAACTCCAGGCGAGACACCTCCCACTGTACCTCCATCCACAGAGGCAATGAAATCAACAACTCCAGTCCAGTCCCCTTCCACTGTACCTCCAACCACCGTACCTCTCACCACACCAACTCCCATTCAAAGAACAACCACTTTACCTCCAACCATGGTACGAATCACAACATCAAGTCTGGTGCAAACAACAACCACATCAACTCCAACCACAGTCCCCATTACAGCAACAACTTTAACAACTTCTACTTTACCTTCAACGAGTCCAACATCTGTGCCACAACCAACAAGCCCTTTACCTTCAACCACAGTACCAACTAAAATGACAACGCCTGCACTAACAACCACCAGCTTAAACCCAAGCACAGGACCAAACTCAACAACACCCTCAATTATGTCCTCAAAGCCCACAAAATATAGCTCCACCTCTGCAAAACTCCAAGCTATCTTTCGATCTGCAGTGTTTCTTAATAAAAATGCAGTTCAAGACTTCTTACAGCAGGTACACTGATTTTTCTGTAATTCATAAGTGGGTTTGGGATAGGAACTTTTCATTATACTGTTAAGTTTTTTGTCTTAATTTCATTAACTCTTACACTTCACTCTTTTGAATAATACGCCTATATACTTACAATAATTTTATAACATTGTTGCATAGTTTAATTGTTTCTTAATCTTCTTAATTTTAGGAAGATACCAATAGCATGGACATTATTTTGTAAATAATCATACTGTTAAATGTTAGTTGTGGTTGAGAAAGTGAGTAGTAATTTAGTCTCACACATCCAGGGATGTAGCTTCACTTTCCCCTCTGGACCCACCCTCTGGAGTTTGCATGTTCTCCCCATAGCGCCTGTGTATGAGTCTGTGCCCATTTATGCACTGGCATCCCCTACCCTATATACCCTCTGTTTCCTTGGATAGTTTCCATACTCAGTGACTCCAGTAGGCAGTTAATGAAAATGGATTTATGGATGTTTCATCGTATTGTTGTAAACAATGACTTTAATATTCTGAAAATTCTTTATGTTCATTACAGGTACAGTTGAGTCTTCAACGAAGTTTTGGTGGTTCTGCCAGATTTACTTTGAAAGACATACAACCAGTTTTTGCCCAACAACCCTCCTGCAATAATATTATTTACCAAAATACCATGTACCCTGTGAAACCATCTCTGGTTGGGTTGTCATACAGGACGACGTAAACTGGGGTGAGGCTAAGAATAGAATCTTAATTGAAGGAAACTGTGCTGTAGGAACTGGACTGACTATACACATTATGGAAATGCAAAAGGAAATTTTTAGCATGAAATGAAACCAAAACCAACAGGTTCATATAAAATGAGGGACAGGTGTAATTATTCATCTCACTAGGCCTGTTAAGTATCTATCAACTGGATCTCAGGCATCTGTGGTGAGATGACTCTCATCAGCTTCTGTTATACAGCTGTGTGCAATAAGTGACATAAGCAGCCACTTAAGGTGCCATCTTAAGGTGACAACCCCTCCGTCTAGAGTTGCCACATGGGCTTAATATGGCCCTCTATGTGTGACTACATGTGTAGTCCAGTGTCTATGAACTTAGGGGTGCTCTGATTCCAGTTTAAATGTTCAAACTCATGTAAATAAATTGGTACAATTTGACTTTTATAAACTGAGAGATATTGCAAACGTTAGAGCATCTTTTGAAGGTACTGAACAGGTCATACATGCTTTTGTTATACTGTATCTGACCTGGACCATTGTAATACCTCATTTGCTACATGAACGACTCTTCCATTGCTTGTCTCCAGTTGGTATGGAATGCTGAAGCCAGACTTCAGACAAGATCAAAGGTCTGTGAGCATATTACTCCAATTTTGTCATCATTCACTAGCTTCCAGGTCAACTGAGGCCTTATTAAAAGGTTTGTTGATCACTTTTAAGACTTTGCATGGTTTAGCTCTGGACTGTGTATCTGAATTGCTATTACCCATAAAGCATTTTCTTTGATGGCTTCAAGACGTTGAAACAGCTTTACCTCCAAGCATTAGATCAACTGACTCAGTAGCCATTTTTGTCTCATTTAGAAACATACTTTCATTGATCAGCCTTTGCAAATGTATTTGATTCATTATTTCTTTCTTAATTTGTTTATAGATTGATTTCATTCATTTTATTTTCCTTATACTTCCCAATTTGTCCTTTTATTTGAATGTTTTATTTATTGTATTTTTCTGTTGGTTCTGCTTATTGTTAAATTTGTTATGTGAAGCACTTAGTGCTGCCTGCCTTATTATTATTGTCTTTTTCTGAAATGAAAAGATTCATATAGATTTCAGTATATACACATTGTTTAACAGTAAATATAATTACATATATAGTGATAATGTGTCAACACAACATATTTACAGGAAACATAATAGTGGCCAAACTGGGATATTCTTCCCATTACTACCACTGGCCTCAAGGGGGGTGAATCTACAAAGAAGTCTGTACTACAAACAATGCTGTTCAACAGGCCTTTTGTCACAAATCAGCTAAGGCAGGGGTGTCAAACTGCAGTCCTGGGGGGTCGGAGCCCTGTGTAGCTTAGTTCGTTCCCTGTTCCACCGCAAATGATCCAGCTCAAGAGCTGTGTGATAATTAGCACAAGGAGTTGAATCAGGTGTGTTAAATGAGGGGAAACCCAAAAATGTGCAGGGCTCTGACCTTCCAGGACTGGAGTCTGACACCTGTGGTGCATATAAAGGTATGGAGGGGACACTTCCACCCAAAAAGGCTTACAGCAAAGCAGAGGTATTTAAAAATAGAGGTGTGAAGGAGTGCTGGTGAAAAAAAACACCAACATCAATCATTTTGATGATCATATGCATTGTCTGCTGTGACACAACATACCCTCTTTGAACAGCAGGCAGATGTAGCCATCGATAGCCTTGTAGACTCCCGCTGCTAGTTATCTCACGTTCAACAAAAGCGGCAAGTTCATTCAAGTCCGTATTTTTCATTCTTCTTAACAGATGCAATTTGTGACACAATCATTTCAATGTCCAAATACTAATAATGATTTGATGCTGATGTGCCAGAAGAGTAAGATCTCTTTGTTTTTGAACCGTATTCTAATGTAAAGTTTTACTATATCCTCAATGTCCCTCGTTTTACCACATAAAGTCCTGAACAATTCTGAACCTTTTCGCATAGTTTTGAATGACTTTATTCTTGAAACATTGCAGGCTTTTTTCTCGTAATTTTATCACTTTATTCTCAAATTACTGTGACTTTATTTTAGCAAATTACGACTTTATTCTTGAAAAGTATGACTTTTCTCGTAACTTTGACTTTATTTTGACTTCATTCTCGAATTACTATGACTTTATTCTGACAAGTTACAACTTTAATCTTGAAAGTTCCAACGTTATTCTCGAGGTTTTATATTTTTATTAATAGTGGCCCTAAAACTTCGTCATAGCAAAGCCATGTATTAGTAAAACTACTTTCTTCCACCAATGATTAAACCTTTCTGTGTAGTTTCTGTTTTTAATCTTTACTAAATTTAAAATTATTAGTTGAAATTCAGGTTCAACAATTCGACACTGCCGTGATAATATTATGTAACTAATGACAAAATCTTTGGTTAGAGTCTCCCTCAAATAAGTCATTCAGCAATAAAAAGGTTACGCCCTGCCTCACCTCTGTCAACAATAATCTTTTGCATCTTGGCCAATATGTGAATTCAAATTATAATTTGATCCTATAAAAAATGAGGAAAGACTACTTCACAGTGTACTGACACAAAAGAACAACACCACAGGTGTAGAGCACAGCAAACATGTAATATCTTTGGTAACCTCAAATGGAGATATTTACTGGTACACTGAACATTTTTTCCGTAAATCCCATCTGAGACACACAGACACTGGTGAGAGCGAAGATTGGGTTCAGACCTCAGGGTTAGCTATTTATCTGCTGGGAGCAATTGCAAGGGTCTTGCAGTGATACAATCCTCTGTCAGCCAATGGATTTGAACCAACAACCTTCCGGTTACAGTTACAGAATAGTGATCCACATTCCACAACAAGCACTAAGATTTAATCTTCCCATTTGCTCAGTTCATACAGTGTCTGTGTCCTTAGATGTCTTTAGTAAATATTTATACACTTTCCTGTGGATAGGACACGGTGCACAGTGTTTCCGGGACCCAAACGACAGAATGGCTTTTGAAAGGGTGTTTTTTGTCCATTATATGAGGTTATCTTTTAAATTCAGTTCAAAGTTTTCCAGCTGAGATTCAGTCTGCCAAGAAGACCAAGGAGGAATCCTTGGAAAAGCAAGACATCGATCTCCAGTAGCTGAGGGACTTCAACAGGACAGTGAATAAGATGCCACTACTTGAACATTGAAAGAACACAGGGAGCAGGAGTAGGCAGCATAGCATAACAACCACTCTGAGCAGACATACAACTACAATTAATCATCAAAGAACAGAACAAAAACAAGCACTTAAATACACAGCTAACAAAACACAATTCAGGACAGGTGAGAAACATAATCAATTAACCAATCACAAGGACTCAAGGCAAACAAGTAATCGGTGTGGCATATTACAGTCAAACAAAACTGGAGACTAAGAAAAAATAACAAACACTAAGTTTTAACTAAAACAAGAAGCAAAAGAAAAAGAACCAATTGAAATACAAAACCACCGAAACCAGGAAAGCACTGATAACCAGTAATACTAGGGAAGACCAAAAACCAAAAAAAAAACCCCAAACAAAACCAATGAGGCTTGTTATTAGCCAGCTTTGAACCCACAACTCCTCAATCTGAACCGCACACGCAGCCCACTCAGCTATGTGGCGGTCTGGGGAGCTGCAAAGCAAATGACATGGAGGACGACAGGATGGCCAGCACCACCTGCTGGCCAAACAGGGTGGAGACATGAAAGGCAGGGTCGAATGGGCTCCGACCCTGACATGCTGTGTAAAATATAAATGAAAAGAGAACGCAAATTATTTATAATCTATATTTAATTGACAAAAGTTCAAAGACAACAGAAAATGTTGAAACTGAAAAATGTTATTGATTTTTGAAAAAAATATGCTCATTTTGAATTTGATGTCTGCAACACATGTTTAAAAAGTGAGATAGGGGCATGATTACCACTGTGTTGTGTGAACCACTTATTTTAACAACACTCCATAAGTGTTTGGAAACTGAGGAGACCAATTTCTGTAGTTTTGAGACTGAAAAGTTACCCCATTCTTGCTTGATGTAGGATTCCAGCTTCTCAACAATTTGGGGTGTCCTTTCTTGAGGTTTTCCATTTTTTAATGCTCTAAATATTTTCAGTGGGTGACAGGTCTAGAATGCTGGGAAACCAGTTTATCGCCCAGTCTCTTTTACTATAGAAACACGCTGTTGTAATATGTGCAAAATGCAGTTTGGCTTTGTCTTGCTGAAGGCCTTCTCTGAAGAACATCATCCGCATGGCAGCATACGTTGCTCCAAAACCTGTATTTATTGTTCAGCACTAATGGTATCATTCCTGATGTGCAAGCCACTCATTCCATTTACATTAATCCACCCCTATACTATCATGAATGCTGGCTTTTAAACTGTGTGCTGATAACGAGCTGGGATGGTCTGTCTCCTTTTCAGCCCAGATGATGCAGCGTCCATGATTTACAAAAAAAAATAATAAATTTAATTTATCAGACCACTGGACAGTTTTCCACTTTGGCTCAGTCCATCATAAAAAAGCTTGGGTCCCGAGAAAGCACAGGAGTACAAAGTACACATAACAAGGACAAGGAAGAACAATGAGATGCAGCTGGAGTGAATCACAGAAGGGCAAGAATGAGAGGTAAATCTAATAGTAAACAGGCGTGGCTCATTAGGGCCACACTGGGGAAGGAAACGGAAGGATTGGTTGGGTGGGGCGTGACAGTACCCCTCAAGGATGCCATCGAGGCATGAAGGATTGGTAGAGAAGGGGACCGCAGGGGCAGAAAAACTGGGCAGACAACAGACGGGATGACAAGACATGCAGGGAACAAGACGGGACAAGACAGAATGCTACCTAGGACATGAAGCAGACACAGGCAAGACCAGGGACCACCGGGCACAAAGCACAACAATTTCAATGACATCAATAAGCCCACACCCACAACAAGAAGGACATCCACAATTCCCCCAACATCGACAACGTCAATGACAGCATCAAAGACATGCACAATGACAACAGCCACATCATCCACAATGGCCCCATCCACAACAGCGTCAACATTGACACCTGCATCCAGGCAGTAACAACATCAATAACCACCACTGTCGAACCAACAACTGCTGCACCAATGACAATATCAACAACAGCATCAACGATACCCACAATAACGAGAACCACATCCACAATGGCCTCAACATGGACAATGTCAATGACAGCATCAATGACATTCACAATGACAACAACCCCATCCAAAAAGGTTTGCTGGCATGTGGACCGGATGATGGGACAGAGGTCTGAGATTGGTGACTAGGGAGAGGGAGCATGCCATGACGTAGAGAGTCGGAGGATCTCTTGAGAGATGAATCAGTGGCTTGCAGAGTTCTGACATTCTGTTGCGATACAGGTATGTGCGACTAAGGACACAGGAACAGGATTCGGGGCAAAACAAAACACTGCATAATGAAACTGCCTAGTTTGCTTTGGTTCAAATATTTTAAAGCCGGAAAACTGTATACCGATCATGAAGCTAAGTTTACTGCAGTGCATACACCATCATCTACTCTCTCGAATGTACATTAGGGACAACAGCAGTGCTATTGCTGCTTTTATGTGCAATAGTGTTAATCAGAGTTATAGTTCTTGAGATCTGGTCTTGTTCTTGAAACTACTTGGCCTGATTTCAGCACCATCTCGGTCTTGAGCCCATTTTGTCTTGATCTTGGCCCTATGTCTCGAAATATTACAAAACATATTATCTACATCAATATCTAATCAATTTGTGGCAATGTTAAAATCATGTAGGTTCCCTCCTAAGTGGTGTGCCTTTGGGATTATTGCCTTTTAAGATGTAGTGAGAGAGGGCTGCACAATATCACATCGCAATATAATCACAATATGTGCACATTATCGAGGATAGACATAAAAGAGTTTTCCTGAAACGTCAATATCTCAGGAAAACATTTGTTGTGATAGTGACAAAGTCATGAGGAAACAATTCTTTGCTAGAAAAAAATGCATCTCACAAGAGGGAGTAAATAAAAGAAGTCATGGCCTTTTAGAGACTGAAATTAAGTTTCATGATGACTGTTCGTAGCTTAAAAAGGTTAGTGTGTAAGATAAGAAAATTAAAATTTCTCACTGGAAGATTTCATGAACATTTTAGGTCTGAGCACAAAGGCACAAAAGGCTGTCAAAATCATCTCTGTTCAAGTTCCTCCCAAAGGTGTTTGATGGGGTTGAGATCAGAACTCTGTGTGGGCCAGTCAAGTTCTTCCACACCAAACTCACCCAGTCATATTTTAAAGTACCTTGCTTTATGCACTGGGGCACAGTCATGCTGGAACAGAAGAGGGTCTTCCTAAAACTGTTCCCACAAAGTTGGAAGCATAGAATTGTCCAAAATGTCTTTGTATGCTAAAGCATTAAGAGTTCCCTTCACTGGAACTAAGGGGCCCAGCCCAACCCCTGAAAAACAACCCCATACTATTATCTGCCAAACCCAGACTCATCCATCAGACTACTAGACAGAAGAGTGATTCCTCACTCCACCGAACATGTTTCCACTGCTCCAGAGCCCAATGCTGACATGCTTTACATCTCTCCATTTGATGTTTGCTATTGCGCTTGGTGATGTGAGTCTTGCGTGTAGCTGCTTGGTTATGGAAGCCAATTTCATGAAGGGGCAGTGTGATAGACTTTCATGGGATCCAAAATCTCTAGCAGTGCCCCTGCCCACAGTACATGACTTTGTCATCATTTTGTTGTTTTGTATTGTGATTTTGGTGTTTTTAAGTTATACATTGCTGTGTGACTTTTTGTGTGATGTTTGCTATCATACTGTGTTTTGAGATTCGAAGAAGTTACATATACATGCTTTCTCTTGCCAGTGAACTTTACATACTATGATGTAGAGCCTTGCAATGTTGAAACTGGTGTTTTTGACATGAATAAGTATCGGTTTGCTAATGAAAAATGATCAGTCATTGACAATGAGAAAGTTGGAGCTCAACAGCATACTTACACTGACATTTAGACAATATATCTAAGCATTTTCACTCTCATGGTTAAAACGATGCTGGTTGTAGTTTTCATTGGTGGAATTATTTATTATCCAGTCTGGTCTTGCACCTTTCCAAATTTGTGGCCCTCTGTTTGCTTCCTTACTTCCTGGTTCCCATTGTTCCTCCTATTGTGTGCCCCAAGCACCTAAGTTCATGTCTTGTTGCCCTGTCCTAAATCCTCACGTTCCACCTGTCCGTCCTAGTTCCCCTTTGGTTTGATACCCTGCTCTGGTCTGTCTTGTGTCTCGGTTTTGTAAGTGTTGCCCTGGTCACTGGGGACCACTCAGCTCATTAAGCCATGTCGTGGCCAGGGGAACAAGAGAACACACTAGAAGCCAAAGACACTGGGATGACCAGCAACACCTGGTGACCCCTAGAGGAACTGACATAACAAAGGGGGCAGGCCAGGGCCCAATCCTGACAGAGCTGGAGATGTGGCTGGCAATCGTTGGATGGATTTAGAAGCAGAAACTGCAAAAGCAATTAGACTGTGAGAGAGAAGTAGTAGGAAGAGCTGTGGAAAAAAGATTTGGCCGACTCTTTTCTATAGAATTGTTTTAAGTCAGTTTTCCACTATAAATTAACTGTAAAACATTTTCCCAAAAGTGTTGGTGGCAATCAAGGTATCAGATGAGCCTTTGTGATCCTTTTATTTAGCAGTGGTTTTTGCTTTGCCATTTTTGTCCAGTGTCTTTCTAATCATGAAACACATACATTAACTGACCTGAGAGAGGCCAGCCTAACCTTAGAATCTGCAGGAATCTGCTGTGACTTATCTGATGAGTTTTCCATGTACTATTTGTGTAATTCTTCTAGACCAACCACTCTTAGGTAGATTGTTCCAAGTTTTTTCTCTTCATTTGGAGATGAAGGCTTTCACAGTGGTTCTCTGGAGTTCGTGAGTTTTAGAAAGTGCTTTGGGTGTTGGTGTTTTTTTTTTCCTTCAATGAATAAAATGGTCATTTAAAAACTGTGTCACGATGCGGGGCAGGCAAGCAGGCGAAGGGAGTCGAGGAATCAGGGAACGAAGGATTTATTAGGGATAAATACAATCAGGAACATAAAGAACACCAAGAACATAACGACATCAAGACGTTAATGACCGGACTGGGGAAACATACTTTAACCCGGGCTTAAATACACAGTAACAATGAACATGACTCAAAACAGCTGGTAACATGGGGATTCCACACAAGGTAGTGAGGGCGACGTGGCACACAGGAGGATCGGCACGAACAGGGCATGACAAACTGTATATTGTGTTTACTCAAGTTGCCCTTTGTATTGTACTATATTTGTCTGGAGATCAGAAACAATGAAGTGATAGAATAAGAATAAAATGATGGCATCAGGAAATATTTTTTCACAGCACTGTATATAGCTATTATCTTAGTTGTCTATATTACAAGCATACATTTGATGTCCTGGATGACATGTCAAAGAGACATTCTTGAGAGCTCCTCCCATTGCTAAGAAGAAAATGTTCAAAACACTTCCTCATTCAGGCCAGATAGAAGCTCGTTCTTTAGGCGTGTAAAGAAGGTCCCATTAATAGGGTCAAAAGGGAAAGAAAATGCTGTATTCCTTCCTGTTATTGGGATGTTTCAGCTTAACAGTGGGACAAATGACCACAACAAGTAAGTCATTTATGAAAACAATGTAAAACAAATTTATATATATATATATGTGTGTGTGTGTGTATACTACGAAATGTTCAGTTTTTATGTATTAGATACAGTTGATGTATGATGTGAGAAACTTAAATATGTTTTTCTAAAATAAATTAAAACCTGAAACTTCAAACCTTCTTCAAGTGCAAATCGCATTGGTAAAAGGGTTGAAATTATAAATATCAGTGCTATAAGGTGGAAAAACGAAAATGGTAGAATGACATTTACTATACAGTTGGTACAGTCAGTATCCGCAAGAACTGGCTGAAGAACCCCCCATGGATACCAAAATCCACATTATATATATATATATATATATATATATATATATATATATATATATATATATATATAACGGCTGCATCGATTTTTATTAAATAGTTTTGTGATTTTAAATGCACATTATTATTATTTGCTGTAGAGTGTTGCATGTATATTCCCCAAACTGATTCCTGTCCGGTGGTCCCAGTCCCAAATGTGAATGTAAGTTGTTGCAAGGCGAACTACACAGCAATGACATAACATTTTCTTTCTTTCAACACTAATAGGTTGCTTTTGTTTAACAACCTTAAAGAGAAATACACAGAACACAAATTAAATAGAAAATACAAGAAGAAATAGAAGACTGTCACGGCGTGACATGGTGCAGGTAGAAAAAAGGTGACGATCCACGAGAACATTTTATAAAAAAAAAAACAGATCACAATGGGTCAATAATAAACAGGGAAAAGTAAGTATTAACAAAAGAAGCCACAAAGTAACACGACTAGGATACTGCACGAAATGGGCAGGAGGGTTAGGAAATCAAGGAGAGCTTAAAACATACAGTAACATGAACAACCACTGACTGGGGAAAACACAAAGGCATCACTTAAATACACTGATAACAAGGACTAACAAAGGGCAGGTTTGAACCAAATTCATAACATTTACAAATGTAAACTTACACAACAGCAATTGAATAATATATACATTTTCTGTAACATAAACCCAGGAGCATCATATTTTACATTTTAATGAATGAACCTGTGAAAAAAAAAATTGCAAACAAGTATCAAGCTGAGTTATAACTAGATAAACAGACTTCACTGAGAAGATATGCCATTGTATTACCCATCAAAACACACAATTAAATTAGTTTCCATAAACATAGCAGTTGAAACTTAAAACTACTCCTCTCTCATCAGATCAGCTATTGTCTTAACAGTCACCATTTTACTTTTATGTTCTGTAGTTTTGCTCACAGTTAATGCAAATGACAATAGATTCTACTGTTCATCAATGAAGTGTATAGTGACACCAAGGTAGTTGTCATTACTTACAGGTGTCTAATAATCCCCAGTTAGGGTAACGTACTGAGTTCTCTCTAACATGCTAATTTTCAGTGCCCTCTCGTTCTCATATAGAGTGACTTTTCTAGCACTGGGAACCCTGAAATTTTTATTTTCTGGTAAAACATGCCAGGTGTGAAGGACTCCTAGTGAGATTTTCGCAGGCCTTCAGCTCCATTCTTCTCCTGCTTTTGTTGTGCAAAAACACCCATTACCTGTGAGGCCTGGCACATTTGCATTTGTTTACTCAGACTAGCTCAAATCCAAGGCAGGCCAAACCTCTGTCTGTGACATGGAAACCTTCACAAATGCCTGCCATATCTATACAGAATATCCCACACAGAGTGACCTGCAAATATGAAAGACACACATTCACAAAATATATGGAAACACAAGTCTGTTTTATTTATAAAAAAAATAGAGTGAAAATAGAATGAAAAGTTGCTAATAGAATGAAATGAATAGAATGAAAACATGCTAACACTTCAGTCTCCAATGTATGTTTGTACACAAATGTCATAAGCTGAGTGAAGTCATGGTCCATGGTTGATGACATGCTCGTACACGTACAGAATAAAATTCTGTCATTTCATTTTCATTGGCCATCACTGAATTATAACACCAAAAGTGAATTTTGTTTTTGTGTGATCTCTCCAGCTTTGCATGTTCTCTCCTCTGGCTGTTCATGTAAAAATGGCATAAATTGTAAAAAATGTAAAAAAAAAAAAAATGTTATCAGTCCCTCAGTTCCAGGTTAATCTCTTCATCATCTTTCTGCCTTTTGTCTCAGTTGTTACTCTCCCACACAGTCTGTCTGTTTGTCTGTCTGTTTAAAGTATTAAAGTCTTTAGCATTAGGTTAAATAGGCAAAAAAGTAAACCTTTCTTTGTTTTACCTGCATTGGAGGCGTGTAGTACCGCATTCTAAATAGCTGCATTACCGCATATTCAAATTGGATTCGCATGGTAATTTGATGAACAACCCAACGGTGAAACACGATCCAGATACATCCTCATCAGCACCATAAAAGGGGGGGGGGGGATGTGGCCAGGTGTGAATGGCTCATGCATATACATGAAAGCTCCTACATATTCAACAGGAGACCAGAAATAGTGACATGAGTTCGGTTTTTCTTATTTATTTATCTAATTGAATGTTGCAACTGCACCATTTAGTCATCTTTATGTACCCAAGACTTTGGTGATCAGATACCTGGGTTAAAAACAAACTTCCATCATTGCTTACTATGTACTTTTATTATGTTTCTGCAAGTGTTCTAAAACTGCATTTTGCAATGTCTATACTTTGATGTCAAATTACAAACTTCACATAAATCTGAAATATTTAAGTAAGATGAGTTTAATGCCAAAAGAAATAAATAAGAAATCATTTATTTGCCATTAATTAAGCTTATGATATTGAATGAAATGATATATGATATTGAGTGAAAGTGTGTTCCCTACCCCTAGATCCCAGAGGGTTAACTCCAAGCACAACATCCTCAATTATGTCGTCTAAGCCCACAAAATATAGCTTCACTTCTGCTAAACTACAAGCTATCTTTCGATCTGCAGTGTTTCCTAATAAAAATGCAGTTCAAGACTTCTTACAGCAGGTAAACTGATTTCTCTGTACTTTATAAGTGAGTTTGGGATGGGAACTTTTCATAATGTTCAAGTTTTTTTGTCTTAATTTCATTTACTCTTTACACATCACTCTTTTGAATCATAAGTCTATGTACTTGCTATAATTTTTTAGCATAGTTGCATCGTTTAATAGTTTCTTAATCTTTGTTTTAGGAAGATACCAATAGTATGGGCGTTATTTTGTAAATAATTATACTATTATATGTTAGTTGTGGTTGACAAAATGAGTAGTACTTTGGCCTCACACATCCAGGGATGTAGCTTCACTTTCCCCTCTGGACCCACCCTTTGGAGTTTGCATGTTCTCCCCATAGCGCCTGTGTATGAGTCTGTGCCCATTTATGCACTGGCATCCCCTACCCTATATAGCCTGTTTCCTTTGAATGCTTCCATACTCAGTGACTCCAATAGGCAGTTAATGAAAATGGATTTATGGATGTTTCATCATATCGTTGTAAACAATGACTTTAATATTCTGTAAATCCTTTATGTTCATTACAGGTACAGTTGAGTCTTCAACAAAGTTTTGGTGGTTCTTTAAGATTTACTTTAAAAGACATACAACCAATTTTTACCGAACAACACTCCTGCAATAATGTTACTTACCAAAATACCACAGTGCCAATCACAATAACAACCCCTGTACAAACAATGGCAATGCCAATGACAGTATCAACAACCACAATTACAACATCCACAATGACCCCAACAACAACAGCATCAATAATACCAACAACCATCACTACCGAACGAGCCACAATGACACCCACAACGATAAACACCGCAAAAACCACTTCTACCACAACAACCACATCCACAATGATGCCATCAATGACACCACCATCAATGACACCTACAATGATGACAGCCACATCTAGAATGGCACCAATGGAAATATCAACGACAGCATCAACAAATACACCCACCTACACCACAACACCTTCAACAACAACACCCATAATGACGACAACCATATCCACAATGGCTCCAACAACAACATTAACGATAGCAACAATGACACCTATAATGACAACAAACACGCAGGCCACAACAACGGCAATGTCAATGGCAGTATCAACAAACACAATTGACAACCTAACAATAATAAAAACATTGACAAATTCCACAACAATGATATCAATGACAGCATCAAAAAACATATCCACATCCACAACGGCACCAACAACAGCGATATCAGCATCAATAACCACACCGAAAATGATGATGACCACATCCACACCGATCTCAACAACCACTTCTACCATACCGACAACAACAACGACCACATCCACAACGGCCCCAACAACAGAATTGTCAACGACAGCATCAATAACCACACCCACCTTCACGACGACCACCACGGCTCCAATGTCATCGTCATCATCGACCTCCATTACCGAACCAACCAAGACGACGATAACCACACCCGCACCGATCCCAACAACCACTTTTACCATACCGACCACAATAACAACCAAAGCCACAACGTCCTCAACAACAGAATTGTCAACAACAGCATCAACAACCACACCCACCTTCACGACGACCACAACGGGTCCAACGTCATTGACAACATTATCGACCACCAGTACTGAACCATCCACAACGACGACGACAACTACACCCACACCGATCACAACAACCACTTCTACCATACCGACCACAACAACCACATCTACAATGGCCTCAACAACAGAGATATCAACATCAGCATCAATAACCACACCCTCCTTGACGACGACCATGACGGTGCCAACGTCATCGACAACATCAAGAACCACCACTACCGAACCAACCACAACGACACCCACGACAATGATGACCACATCCACACCGATCTCAACAACCACTTCTACTATACCGACCACAACAACCACATCCACAATGGCCGCAACAACAGAATTGTCAACGACAGCATCAACAACCACACCCACCTTCACGACAACCACCACGGCTCCAATGTCATCGTCATCATCAACGCCCATTACCGAACCAACCACGGTGACGATAACCACACCCGCACCGATCACAACAGCCACTTTTACCATACCGACCACAACAACAACCACAGCCACAACGGCCTCAACAACAGAATTGTCAACGACAGCATCAACAACGACACCCACAACGACGACTACCGCATCCACAGCGGCCCCAACAACAACATCTTCATCGACAGCATCAACAACGACAGCCACAACGACGACTACAGCATCCACAGCGGCCCCAACAACATCTTCAACGACGGCATCAACAACGACACCGACAACGACGACTACCGCATCCACAGAGGCCCCAACAACAACATCTTCAACGACGGCATCAACAACGACACCCACATCGACGACTACCGCATCCACAGAGGCCACAACAACAACATCTTCAACGACGGCATCAACAACGACACCCAGATCGACGACTACCGCATCCACAGAGGCCCCAACAACAACATCTTCAACGACGGCATCAACAACGACACCCACAACGACGACTACCGCATCCACAGAGGCCGCAACAACAACATCTTCAACGACGGCATCAACAACGACACCCACATCGACGACTACCGCATCCACAGAGGCCGCAACAACAACATCTTCAACGACGGCATCAACGACACCCAGAACGACGACTACCGCATCCACAGAGGCCCCAACAACAACATCTTCAACGACGGCATCAACAACGACACCCACAACGACGACTACCGCATCCACAGAGGCCCCAACAACAACATCTTCAACGGCGGCATCAACAACGACACCCACAACGACAACTACAGCATCCACAGAGGCCCCAACAACAACATCTTCAACGACGGCATCAACAACGACACCCACATCGACGACTACCGCATCCACAGATGCCCCAACAACAACATCTTCAAAGGCGGCATCAACAACGACACCTACCGCATCCACAGAGGCCTCAACAACAACATCTTCAACGACGGCATCAACAACGACACCCACAACGACGACTGCCGCATCCACAGAGGCCCCAACAACCACATCTTCAACGGCGGCATCAACAACGACACCCACATCGACGACTACCGCATCCACAGAGGCCCCAACAACCACATCTTCAACGGCGGCATCAACAACGACACCCACATCGACGACTACCGCATCCACAGAGGCCCCAACAACCACATCTTCAACGGCGGCATCAACAACGACACCCACATCGACGACTACCGCATCCACTGAGACCACAACAACAACATCTTCAACGACGGCATCAACAACGACACCCACAACGACGACTACAGCATCCACAGAGGCCCCAACAACAACATCTTCAACGACGGCATCAACAACGACACCCACATCGACGACTACCGCATCCACAGAGGCCCCAACAACAACATCTTCAACGGCGGCATCAACAACGACACCCACAACGACGACTACCGCATCCACAGAGGCCACAACAACAACATCTTCAACGGCGGCATCAACAACGACACCCACAACGACGACAACCACATCCACAGCGGCCCCAACAACAACATCTTCAACGGCGGCATCAACAACGACACCTACCGCATCCACAGAGGCCACAACAACAACATCTTCAACGGCGGCATCAACAACGACGACTACCGCATCCACAGAGGCCCCAACAACAACATCTTCAACGGCGGCATCAACAACGACACCCACTTCGACGACTACCGCATCTACAGAGGCCCCAACAACAACATCTTCAACGGCGGCATCAACAACGACGACTACCGCATCCACAGAGGCCCCAACAACAACATCTTCAACGGCGGCATCAACAACGACACCCACATCGACGACTACCGCATCCACAGAGGCCACAACAACAACATCTTCAACGACGGCATCAACAACGACACCCAGATCGACGACTACCGCATCCACAGAGGCCCCAACAACAACATCTTCAACGACGGCATCAACAACGACACCCACAACGACGACTACCGCATCCACAGAGGCCGCAACAACAACATCTTCAACGACGGCATCAACAACGACACCCACATCGACGACTACCGCATCCACAGAGGCCGCAACAACAACATCTTCAACGACGGCATCAACGACACCCAGAACGACGACTACCGCATCCACAGAGGCCCCAACAACAACATCTTCAACGACGGCATCAACAACGACACCCACAACGACGACTACCGCATCCACAGAGGCCCCAACAACAACATCTTCAACGGCGGCATCAACAACGACACCCACAACGACGACTACAGCATCCACAGAGGCCCCAACAACAACATCTTCAACAACGGCATCAACAACGACACCCACATCGACGACTACCGCATCCACAGATGCCCCAACAACAACATCTTCAAAGGCGGCATCAACAACGACACCTACCGCATCCACAGAGGCCTCAACAACAACATCTTCAACGACGGCATCAACAACGACACCCACAACGACGACTGCCGCATCCACAGAGGCCCCAACAACCACATCTTCAACGGCGGCATCAACAACGACACCCACATCGACGACTACCGCATCCACAGAGGCCCCAACAACCACATCTTCAACGGCGGCATCAACAACGACACCCACATCGACGACTACCGCATCCACAGAGGCCCCAACAACCACATCTTCAACGACGGCATCAACAACGACACCCACATCGACGACTACCGCATCCACAGAGGCCGCAACAACAACATCTTCAACGACGGCATCAACGACACCCAGAACGACGACTACCGCATCCACAGAGGCCCCAACAACAACATCTTCAACGACGGCATCAACAACGACACCCACAACGACGACTACCGCATCCACAGAGGCCCCAACAACAACATCTTCAACGGCGGCATCAACAACGACACCCACAACGACGACTACAGCATCCACAGAGGCCCCAACAACAACATCTTCAACAACGGCATCAACAACGACACCCACATCGACGACTACCGCATCCACAGATGCCCCAACAACAACATCTTCAAAGGCGGCATCAACAACGACACCTACCGCATCCACAGAGGCCTCAACAACAACATCTTCAACGACGGCATCAACAACGACACCCACAACGACGACTGCCGCATCCACAGAGGCCCCAACAACCACATCTTCAACGGCGGCATCAACAACGACACCCACATCGACGACTACCGCATCCACAGAGGCCCCAACAACCACATCTTCAACGGCGGCATCAACAACGACACCCACATCGACGACTACCGCATCCACAGAGGCCCCAACAACCACATCTTCAACGGCGGCATCAACAACGACACCCACATCGACGACTACCGCATCCACTGAGACCACAACAACAACATCTTCAACGACGGCATCAACAACGACACCCACAACGACGACTACAGCATCCACAGAGGCCCCAACAACAACATCTTCAACGACGGCATCAACAACGACACCCACATCGACGACTACCGCATCCACAGAGGCCCCAACAACAACATCTTCAACGGCGGCATCAACAACGACACCCACAACGACGACTACCGCATCCACAGAGGCCACAACAACAACATCTTCAACGGCGGCATCAACAACGACACCCACTTCGACGACTACCGCATCCACAGAGGCCCCAACAACAACATCTTCAACGGCGGCATCATCAACGACACCCACAACGACGACTACCGCATCCACAGAGGCCCCAACAACAACATCTTCAACGGCGGCATCAACAACGACACCCACAACGACGACTACCGCATCCACAGAGGCCACAACAACAACATCTTCAACGGCGGCATCAACAACGACACCCACAACGACGACTACCGCATCCACAGAGGCCCCAACAACAACATCTTCAACGGCGGCATCAACAACGACACCCACAACGACGACTACCGCATCCACAGAGGCCCCAACAACAACATCTTCAACGGCGGCATCAACAACGACACCCACAACGACGACTACCGCATCCACAGAGGCCCCAACAACAACATCTTCAACGGCGGCATCAACAACGACACCCACATCGACGACTACCGCATCCACAGAGGCCCCAACAACAACATCTTCAACGGCGGCATCAACAACGACACCCACATCGACGACTACCGCATCCACAGAGGCCCCAACAACAACATCTTCAACGGCGGCATCAACAACGACACCAACTTCGACGACTACCGCATCCACAGAGGCCACAACAACAACATCTTCAACGGCGGCATCAACAACGACACCCACATCGACGACTACCGCATCCACAGAGGCCCCAACAACAACATCTTCAACGGCGGCATCAACAACGACACCCACAACGACGACTACCGCATCCACAGAGGCCCCAACAACAACATCTTCAACGGCGGCATCAACAACGACACCCACAACGACGACTACCGCATCCACAGAGGCCCCAACAACAACATCTTCAACGGCGGCATCAACAACGACACTCACAACGACGACTACCGCATCCACAGAGGCCGCAACAACAACATCTTCAACGACGGCATCAACAACGACACCAACTTCGACGACTACCGCATCCACAGAGGCCCCAACAACAACATCTTCAACGGCGGCATCAACAACGACACCCACTTCGACGACTACCGCATCCACAGAGGCCCCAACAACAACATCTTCAACGGCGGCATCAACAACGACACCCACAACGACGACTACCGCATCCACAGAGGCCCCAACAACATCTTCAACGGCGGCATCAACAACGACACCCACTTCGACGACTACCGCATCCATAGAGGCCCAAACAACAACATCTTCAACGGCGGCATCAACAACGACACCCACAACGACGACTACCGCATCCACAGAGGCCCCAACAACAACATCTTCAACGGCGGCATCAACAACGACACCCACATCGACGACTACCGCATCCACAGAGGCCACAACAACAACATCTTCAACGGCGGCATCAACAACGACACCCACATCGACGACTACCGCATCCACAGAGGCCCCAACAACAACATCTTCAACGGCGGCATCAACAACGACACCCACAACGACGACTACCGCATCCACAGAGGCCGCAACAACAACATCTTCAACGGCGGCATCAACAACGACACCCACAACGACGACTACCGCATCCACAGAGGCCGCAACAACAACATCTTCAACGGCGGCATCAACAACGACGACTACCGCATCCACAGAGGCCCCAACAACAACATCTTCAACGGCGGCATCAACAACGACACCCACAACGACGACTACCGCATCCACAGAGGCCCCAACAACATCTTCAACGGCGGCATCAACAACGACACCCACAACGACGACTACCGCATCCACAGAGGCCCCAACAACAACATCTTCAACGGCGGCATCAACAACGACACCCACATCGACGACTACCGCATCCACAGAGGCCCCAACAACAACATCTTCAACGGCGGCATCAACAACGACACCCACATCGACGACTACCGCATCCACAGAGGCCCCAACAACAACATCTTCAACGGCGGCATCAACAACGACACCAACTTCGACGACTACCGCATCCACAGAGGCCACAACAACAACATCTTCAACGGCGGCATCAACAACGACACCCACAACGACGACTACCGCATCCACAGAGGCCCCAACAACAACATCTTCAACGGCGGCATCAACAACGACACCCACAACGACGACTACCGCATCCATAGAGGCCCCAACAACAACATCTTCAACGGCGGCATCAACAACGACACTCACAACGACGACTACCGCATCCACAGAGGCCGCAACAACAACATCTTCAACGACGGCATCAACAACGACACCAACTTCGACGACTACCGCATCCACAGAGGCCCCAACAACAACATCTTCAACGGCGGCATCAACAACGACACCCACTTCGACGACTACCGCATCCACAGAGGCCCCAACAACAACATCTTCAACGGCGGCATCAACAACGACACCCACTTCGACGACTACCGCATCCACAGAGGCCCCAACAACAACATCTTCAACGGCGGCATCAACAACGACACCCACAACGACGACTACCGCATCCACAGAGGCCCCAACAACATCTTCAACGGCGGCATCAACAACGACACCCACTTCGACGACTACCGCATCCACAGAGGCCCAAACAACAACATCTTCAACGGCGGCATCAACAACGACACCCACAACGACGACTACCGCATCCACAGAGGCCCCAACAACAACATCTTCAACGGCGGCATCAACAACGACACCCACATCGACGACTACCGCATCCACAGAGGCCCCAACAACAACATCTTCAACGGCGGCATCAACAACGACACCCACAACGACGACTACCGCATCCACAGAGGCCGCAACAACAACATCTTCAACGGCGGCATCAACAACGACGACTACCGCATCCACAGAGGCCCCAACAACAACATCTTCAACGGCGGCATCAACAACGACACCCACAACGACGACTACCGCATCCACAGAGGCCCCAACAACAACATCTTCAACGGCGGCATCAACAACGACACCCACAACGACGACTACCGCATCCACAGAGGCCCCAACAACAACATCTTCAACGGCGGCATCAACAACGACACCCACATCGACGACTACCGCATCCACAGAGGCCCCAACAACAACATCTTCAACGGCGGCATCAACAACGACACCCACATCGACGACTACCGCATCCACAGAGGCCCCAACAACAACATCTTCAACGGCGGCATCAACAACGACACCAACTTCGACGACTACCGCATCCACAGAGGCCACAACAACAACATCTTCAACGGCGGCATCAACAACGACACCCACAACGACGACTACCGCATCCACAGAGGCCCCAACAACAACATCTTCAACGGCGGCATCAACAACGACACCCACAACGACGACTACCGCATCCATAGAGGCCCCAACAACAACATCTTCAACGGCGGCATCAACAACGACACTCACAACGACGACTACCGCATCCACAGAGGCCGCAACAACAACATCTTCAACGACGGCATCAACAACGACACCAACTTCGACGACTACCGCATCCACAGAGGCCCCAACAACAACATCTTCAACGGCGGCATCAACAACGACACCCACTTCGACGACTACCGCATCCACAGAGGCCCCAACAACAACATCTTCAACGGCGGCATCAACAACGACACCCACTTCGACGACTACCGCATCCACAGAGGCCCCAACAACAACATCTTCAACGGCGGCATCAACAACGACACCCACAACGACGACTACCGCATCCACAGAGGCCCCAACAACATCTTCAACGGCGGCATCAACAACGACACCCACTTCGACGACTACCGCATCCACAGAGGCCCAAACAACAACATCTTCAACGGCGGCATCAACAACGACACCCACAACGACGACTACCGCATCCACAGAGGCCCCAACAACAACATCTTCAACGGCGGCATCAACAACGACACCCACATCGACGACTACCGCATCCACAGAGGCCCCAACAACAACATCTTCAACGGCGGCATCAACAACGACACCCACAACGACGACTACCGCATCCACAGAGGCCGCAACAACAACATCTTCAACGGCGGCATCAACAACGACACCCACATCGACGACTACCGCATCCACAGAGGCCCCAACAACAACATCTTCAACGGCGGCATCAACAACGACACCCACATCGACGACTACCGCATCCACAGAGGCCCCAACAACAACATCTTCAACGGCGGCATCAACAACGACACCAACTTCGACGACTACCGCATCCACAGAGGCCACAACAACAACATCTTCAACGGCGGCATCAACAACGACACCCACATCGACGACTACCGCATCCACAGAGGCCCCAACAACAACATCTTCAACGGCGGCATCAACAACGACACCCACATCGACGACTACCGCATCCACAGAGGCCCCAACAACAACATCTTCAACGGCGGCATCAACAACGACACCAACTTCGACGACTACCGCATCCACAGAGGCCACAACAACAACATCTTCAACGGCGGCATCAACAACGACACCCACATCGACGACTACCGCATCCACAGAGGCCCCAACAACAACATCTTCAACGGCGGCATCAACAACGACACCCACAACGACGACTACCGCATCCACAGAGGCCCCAACAACAACATCTTCAACGGCGGCATCAACAACGACACTCACAACGACGACTACCGCATCCACAGAGGCCCCAACAACAACATCTTCAACGGCGGCATCAACAACGACACTCACAACGACGACTACCGCATCCACAGAGGCCACAACAACAACATCTTCAACGACGGCATCAACAACGACACCAACTTCGACGACTACCGCATCCACAGAGGCCCCAACAACAACATCTTCAACGGCGGCATCAACAACGACACCCACTTCGACGACTACCGCATCCACAGAGGCCCCAACAACGACATCTTCAACGGCGGCATCAACAACGACACCCACTTCGACGACTACCGCATCCACAGAGGCCCCAACAACGACATCTTCAACGGCGGCATCAACAACGACACCCACTTCGACGACTACCGCATCCACAGAGGCCCCAACAACGACATCTTCAACGGCGGCATCAACAACGACACCCACTTCGACGACTACCGCATCCACAGAGGCCACAACAACGACATCTTCAACGGCGGCATCAACAACGACACCCACATCGACGACTACCGCATCCACAGAGGCCCCAACAACGACATCTTCAACGGCGGCATCAACAACGACACCCACATCGACGACTACCGCATCCACAGAGGCCCCAACAACGACATCTTCAACGGCGGCATCAACAACGACACCCACATCGACGACTACCGCATCCACAGAGGCCGCAACAACGACATCTTCAACGGCGGCATCAACAACGACACCCACAACGACGACTACCGCATCCACAGAGGCCGCAACAACAACATCTTCAACGGCGACACCCACAACGACGACTACCGCATCCACAGAGGCCCCAACAACAACATCTTCAACGGCGGCATCAACAACGACACTCACAACGACGACTACCGCATCCACAGAGGCCGCAACAACAACATCTTCAACGACGGCATCAACAACGACACCAACTTCGACGACTACCGCATCCACAGAGGCCCGAACAACAACATCTTCAACGGCGGCATCAACAACGACACCCACTTCGACGACTACCGCATCCACAGAGGCCCCAACAACGACATCTTCAACGGCGGCATCAACAACGACACCCACTTCGACGACTACCGCATCCACAGAGGCCCCAACAACGACATCTTCAACGGCGGCATCAACAACGACCCCCACTTCGACGACTACCGCATCCACAGAGGCCACAACAACGACATCTTCAACGGCGGCATCAACAACGACACCCACATCGACGACTACCGCATCCACAGAGGCCCCAACAACCACATCTTCAACGGCGGCATCAACAACGACACCCACAACGACGACTACCGCATCCACAGAGGCCCCAACAACAACATCTTCAACGGCGGCATCAACAACGACACCCACAACGACGACTACCGCATCCACAGAGGCCGCAACAACAACATCTTCAACGACGGCATCAACAACGACACCCACAACGACGACTACCGCATCCACAGAGGCCGCAACAACGACATCTTCAACGGCGGCATCAACAACGACACCCACAACGACGACTACCGCATCCACAGAGGCCGCAACAACGACATCTTCAACGGCGGCATCAACAACGACACCCACAACGACGACTACCGCATCCACAGAGGCCGCAACAACAACATCTTCAACGGCGGCATCAACAACGACGACTACCGCATCCACAGAGGCCCCAACAACAACATCTTCAACGGCGGCATCAACAACGACACCCACAACGACGACTACCGCATCCACAGAGGCCCCAACAACAACATCTTCAACGGCGGCAGCAACAACGACACCCACAACGACGACTACCGCATCCACAGAGGCCCCAACAACAACATCTTCAACGGCGGCATCAACAACGACACCCACAACGACGACTACCGCATCCACAGAGGCCCCAACAACAACATCTTCAACGGCGGCATCAACAACGACACCCACAACGACGACTACCGCATCCACAGAGGCCCCAACAACAACATCTTCAACGGCGGCATCAACAACGACACCCACAACGACGACTACCGCATCCACAGAGGCCCCAACAACAACATCTTCAACGGCGGCATCAACAACGACACCCACAACGACGACTACCGCATCCACAGAGGCCTCAACAACAACATCTTCAACGGCGGCATCAACAACGACACCCACAACGACGACTACCGCATCCACAGAGGCCTCAACAACCACATCTTCAACGGCGGCATCAACAACGACACCCACAACGACGACTACCGCATCCACAGAGGCCCCAACAACAACATCTTCAACGGCGGCATCAACAACGACACCCACAACGACGACTACCGCATCCACAGAGGCCGCAACAACAACATCTTCAACGACGGCATCAACAAAGACACCCACAACGACGACTACAGCATCCACAGAGGCCCAAACAACAACATCTTCAACGACGGCATCAACAACGACACCCACAACGACGAGTGCCGCATCCACAGAGGCCCCAACAACAACATCTTCAACGACGGCATCAACAACGACACCTACCGCATCCACAGAGGCCCCAACAACAACATCTTCAACGACGGCATCAACAACGACACCCACATCGACGACTACCGCATCCACAGAGGCCGCAACAACAACATCTTCAACGACGGCATCAACAACGACACCCACAACGACGAGTACCGCATCCACAGAGGCCCCAACAACAACATCTTCAACGGCGGCATCAACAACGACACCCACAACGACGACTACCGCATCCACAGAGGCCCCAACAACAACATCTTCAACGGCGGCATCAACAACGACACCCACAACGACGACTACCGCATCCACAGAGGCCGCAACAACAACATCTTCAACGACGGCATCAACAACGACACCCACAACGACGAGTACCGCATCCACAGAGGCCCCAACAACAACATCTTCAACGACTGCATCAACAACGACACCCACAACGACGACTACCGCATCCACAGAGGCCCCAACAACAACATCTTCAACGACGGCATCAACAACGACACCCACAACGACGACTACCGCATCCACAGAGGCCGCAACAACAACATCTTCAACGACGGCATCAACAACGACACCCACAACGACGACTACCGCATCCACAGAGGCCGCAACAACGACATCTTCAACGGCGGCATCAACAACGACACCCACAACGACGACTACCGCATCCACAGAGGCCGCAACAACGACATCTTCAACGGCGGCATCAACAACGACACCCACAACGACGACTACCGCATCCACAGAGGCCGCAACAACAACATCTTCAACGGCGGCATCAACAACGACGACTACCGCATCCACAGAGGCCCCAACAACAACATCTTCAACGGCGGCATCAACAACGACACCCACAACGACGACTACCGCATCCACAGAGGCCCCAACAACAACATCTTCAACGGCGGCAGCAACAACGACACCCACAACGACGACTACCGCATCCACAGAGGCCCCAACAACAACATCTTCAACGGCGGCATCAACAACGACACCCACAACGACGACTACCGCATCCACAGAGGCCCCAACAACAACATCTTCAACGGCGGCATCAACAACGACACCCACAACGACGACTACCGCATCCACAGAGGCCCCAACAACAACATCTTCAACGGCGGCATCAACAACGACACCCACAACGACGACTACCGCATCCACAGAGGCCCCAACAACAACATCTTCAACGGCGGCATCAACAACGACACCCACAACGACGACTACCGCATCCACAGAGGCCGCAACAACAACATCTTCAACGGCGGCATCAACAACGACACCCACAACGACGACTACCGCATCCACAGAGGCCTCAACAACCACATCTTCAACGGCGGCATCAACAACGACACCCACAACGACGACTACCGCATCCACAGAGGCCCCAACAACAACATCTTCAACGGCGGCATCAACAACGACACCCACAACGACGACTACCGCATCCACAGAGGCCGCAACAACAACATCTTCAACGACGGCATCAACAAAGACACCCACAACGACGACTACAGCATCCACAGAGGCCCAAACAACAACATCTTCAACGACGGCATCAACAACGACACCCACAACGACGAGTGCCGCATCCACAGAGGCCCCAACAACAACATCTTCAACGACGGCATCAACAACGACACCAACTTCGACGACTACCGCATCCACAGAGGCCACAACAACAACATCTTCAACGGCGGCATCAACAACGACACCCACATCGACGACTACCGCATCCACAGAGGCCCCAACAACAACATCTTCAACGGCGGCATCAACAACGACACCCACATCGACGACTACCGCATCCACAGAGGCCCCAACAACAACATCTTCAACGGCGGCATCAACAACGACACCAACTTCGACGACTACCGCATCCACAGAGGCCACAACAACAACATCTTCAACGGCGGCATCAACAACGACACCCACATCGACGACTACCGCATCCACAGAGGCCCCAACAACAACATCTTCAACGGCGGCATCAACAACGACACCCACAACGACGACTACCGCATCCACAGAGGCCCCAACAACAACATCTTCAACGGCGGCATCAACAACGACACCAACTTCGACGACTACCGCATCCACAGAGGCCCCAACAACAACATCTTCAACGGCGGCATCAACAACGACACCCACTTCGACGACTACCGCATCCACAGAGGCCCCAACAACGACATCTTCAACGGCGGCATCAACAACGACACCCACTTCGACGACTACCGCATCCACAGAGGCCCCAACAACGACATCTTCAACGGCGGCATCAACAACGACACCCACTTCGACGACTACCGCATCCACAGAGGCCACAACAACGACATCTTCAACGGCGGCATCAACAACGACACCCACATCGACGACTACCGCATCCACAGAGGCCCCAACAACGACATCTTCAACGGCGGCATCAACAATGACACCCACATCGACGACTACCGCATCCACAGAGGCCCCAACAACGACATCTTCAACGGCGGCATCAACAACGACACCCACATCGACGACTACCGCATCCACAGAGGCCCCAACAACGACATCTTCAACGGCGGCATCAACAACGACACCCACATCGACGACTACCGCATCCACAGAGGCCCCAACAACAACATCTTCAACGGCGGCATCAACAACGACACTCACAACGACGACTACCGCATCCACAGAGGCCGCAACAACAACATCTTCAACGACGGCATCAACAACGACACCAACTTCGACGACTACCGCATCCACAGAGGCCCGAACAACAACATCTTCAACGGCGGCATCAACAACGACACCCACTTCGACGACTACCGCATCCACAGAGGCCCCAACAACGACATCTTCAACGGCGGCATCAACAACGACACCCACTTCGACGACTACCGCATCCACAGAGGCCCCAACAACGACATCTTCAACGGCGGCATCAACAACGACCCCCACTTCGACGACTACCGCATCCACAGAGGCCACAACAACGACATCTTCAACGGCGGCATCAACAACGACACCCACATCGACGACTACCGCATCCACAGAGGCCCCAACAACGACATCTTCAACGGCGGCATCAACAACGACACCCACATCGACGACTACCGCATCCACAGAGGCCCCAACAACGACATCTTCAACGGCGGCATCAACAACGACACCCACATCGACGACTACCGCATCCACAGAGGCCGCAACAACGACATCTTCAACGGCGGCATCAACAACGACACCCACAACGACGACTACCGCATCCACAGAGGCCGCAACAACGACATCTTCAACGGCGGCATCAACAACGACACCCACAACGACGACTACCGCATCCACAGAGGCCGCAACAACGACATCTTCAACGGCGGCATCAACAACGACACCCACAACGACGACTACCGCATCCACAGAGGCCGCAACAACAACATCTTCAACGGCGGCATCAACAACGACGACTACCGCATCCACAGAGGCCCCAACAACAACATCTTCAACGGCGGCATCAACAACGACACCCACAACGACGACAACCGCATCCACAGAGGCCCCAACAACAACATCTTCAACGGCGGCATCAACAACGACACCCACAACGACGACTACCGCATCCACAGAGGCCCCAACAACAACATCTTCAACGGCGGCATCAACAACGACACCCACAACGACGACTACCGCATCCACAGAGGCCCCAACAACAACATCTTCAACGACGGCATCAACAACGACACCCACAACGACGACTACAGCATCCACTGAGGCCCCAACAACATCTTCAACGACGGCATCAACAACGACACCCACAACGACGACTACCGCATCCACTGCGGCCCCAACAACAACTTCTTCAACGACGGCATCAACAACGACACCCACAACGACGAGTACCGCATCCACAGAGGCCCCAACAACAACATCTTCAACGGCGGCATCAACAACGACACCCACAACGACGACTACCGCATCCACAGAGGCCCCAACAACAACATCTTCAACGGCGGCATCAACAACGACACCCACAACGACGACTACCGCATCCACAGAGGCCGCAACAACAACCTCTTCAACGACGGCATCAACAACGACACCCACAACGACGAGTACCGCATCCACAGAGGCCCCAACAACAACATCTTCAACGACTGCATCAACAACGACACCCACAACGACGACTACCGCATCCACAGAGGCCCCAACAACAACATCTTCAACGACGGCATCAACAACGACACCCACAACGACGACTACCGCATCCACAGAGGCCGCAACAACAACATCTTCAACGACGGCATCAACAACGACACCCACAACGACGACTACAGCATCCACAGAGGCCGCAACAACAACATCTTCAACGACGGCATCAACAACGACACCCACATCGACGACTACCGCATCCAACAACATCTTCAACGATGGCATCAACAACGACACCCACATCGACACCCACATCGACGACTACCGCATCCACAGAGGCCCCAAAAACAACATCTTCAACGACGGCATCAACAACGACACCCACATCGACGACTACCGCATCCACAGAGGCCCCAACAACAACATCTTCAACGACGGCATCAACGACACCCACATCGACGACTACCGCATCCACAGAGGCCCCAACAACAACATCTTCAACGACGGCATCAACAACGACACCTACATCGACGACTACCGCATCCACTGAGACCACAACAACAACATCTTCAACGACGGCATCAACAACGACACCTACCGCATCCACAGAGGCCCCAACAATAACATCTTCAACGACGGCATCAACAACGACACCCACATCGACGACTACCGCATCCACAGAGGCCGCAACAACATCTTCAACGACGGCATCAACAACGACACCTACCGCATTCACAGAGGCCCCAACAACAACATCTTCAACGGCGGCATCAACAACGACACCCACAACGACGACTACCGCATCCACAGAGGCCGCAACAACAACATCTTCAACGGCGGCATCAACAACGACACCCACAACGACGACTACCGCATCCACAGAGGCCGCAACAACAACATCTTCAACGGCGGCATCAACAACGACGACTACCGCATCCACAGAGGCCCCAACAACAACATCTTCAACGGCGGCATCAACAACGACACCCACAACGACGACTACCGCATCCACAGAGGCCCCAACAACAACATCTTCAACGGCGGCATCAACAACGACACCCACATCGACGACTACCGCATCCACAGAGGCCGCAACAACAACATCTTCAACGACGGCATCAACAACGACACCCACAACGACGACTACCGCATCCACAGAGGCCCCAACAACAACATCTTCAACGACGGCATCAACAACGACACCCACAACGACGACTACAGCATCCACAGAGGCCCCAACAACATCTTCAACGACGGCATCAACAACGACACCCACATCGACGACTACCGCATCCAACAACATCTTCAACGATGGCATCAACAACGACACCCACATCGACACCCACATCGACGACTACCGCATCCACAGAGGCCCCAAAAACAACATCTTCAACGACGGCATCAACAACGACACCCACATCGACGACTACCGCATCCACAGAGGCCCCAACAACAACATCTTCAACGACGGCATCAACGACACCCACATCGACGACTACCGCATCCACAGAGGCCCCAACAACAACATCTTCAACGACGGCATCAACAACGACACCTACATCGACGACTACCGCATCCACTGAGACCACAACAACAACATCTTCAACGACGGCATCAACAACGACACCTACCGCATCCACAGAGGCCCCAACAATAACATCTTCAACGACGGCATCAACAACGACACCCACATCGACGACTACCGCATCCACAGAGGCCGCAACAACATCTTCAACGACGGCATCAACAACGACACCTACCGCATTCACAGAGGCCCCAACAACATCTTCAACGGCGGCATCAACAACGACACCCACAACGACGACTACCGCATCCACAGAGGCCGCAACAACAACATCTTCAACGGCGGCATCAACAACGACACCCACAACGACGACTACCGCATCCACAGAGGCCGCAACAACAACATCTTCAACGGCGGCATCAACAACGACGACTACCGCATCCACAGAGGCCCCAACAACAACATCTTCAACGGCGGCATCAACAACGACACCCACAACGACGACTACCGCATCCACAGAGGCCCCAACAACAACATCTTCAACGGCGGCATCAACAACGACACCCACATCGACGACTACCGCATCCACAGAGGCCGCAACAACAACATCTTCAACGACGGCATCAACAACGACACCCACAACGACGACTACCGCATCCACAGAGGCCCCAACAACAACATCTTCAACGACGGCATCAACAACGACACCCACAACGACGACTACCGCATCCAACAACATCTTCAACGATGGCATCAACAACGACACCCACATCGACACCCACATCGACGACTACCGCATCCACAGAGGCCCCAAAAACAACATCTTCAA
The DNA here is from genome assembly GCF_048594095.1 of Paramormyrops kingsleyae. Classification (NCBI taxonomy): domain Eukaryota; kingdom Metazoa; phylum Chordata; class Actinopteri; order Osteoglossiformes; family Mormyridae; genus Paramormyrops; species Paramormyrops kingsleyae. The sequence continues at coordinate 16,691,029 of NC_132817.1, read as the reverse complement.
CGACGGCATCAACAACGACACCCACATCGACGACTACCGCATCCACAGAGGCCCCAACAGCAACATCTTCAACGACGGCATCAACGACACCCACATCGACGACTACCGCATCCACAGAGGCCCCAACAACAACATCTTCAACGACGGAATCAACAACGACACCTACATCGACGACTACCGCATCCACTGAGACCACAACAACAACATCTTCAACGACGGCATCAACAACGACACCTACCGCATCCACAGAGGCCCCAACAATAACATCTTCAACGACGGCATCAACAACGACACCCACATCGACGACTACCGCATCCACAGAGGCCGCAACAACATCTTCAACGACGGCATCAACAACGACACCTACCGCATTCACAGAGGCCCCACCAACAACATCTTCAACGGCGGCATCAACAACGACACCTACCGCATCCACAGAGGCCCCAACAACAACATCTTCAACGGCGGCATCAACAACGACACCCACAACGACGACTACCGCATCCACAGAGGCCACAACAACAACATCTTCAACGGCGGCATCAACAACGACACCCACTTCGACGACTACCGCATCCACAGAAGCCCCAACAACAACATCTTCAACGACGGCATCAACAACGACACCTACCGCATCCACAGAGGCCCCAACAACAACATCTTCAACGGCGGCATCAACAACGACACCCACAACGACGACTACCGCATCCACAGAGGCCCCAACAACAACATCTTCAACGACAGCATCAACAACGACACCCACAACGACGACTACAGCATCCACAGAGGCCCCAATAACATCTTCAACGACGGCATCAACAACGACTCCCACATCGACGACTACCGCATCCACAGAGGCCCCAACAACAACATCTTCAACGACGGCATCAACAACGACACCCACATCGACGACTACCGCATCCACAGAGGCCCCAACAACAACATCTTCAACGACGGCATCAACAACGACACCCACATTGACGACTACCGCATCCACAGAGGCCCCAATAACATCTTCAACGACGGCATCAACAACGACACCCACATCGACGACTACCGCATCCACAGAGGCCCCAACAACAACATCTTCAACGACGGCATCAACAACGACACCCACAACGACGACTACCGCATCCACAGAGGCCCCAACAACAACATCTTCAACGACGGCATCAACAACGACACCCACAACGACGACTACAGCATCCACTGAGGCCCCAACAACATCTTCAACGACGGCATCAACAACGACACCCACAACGACGACTACCGCATCCACTGCGGCCCCAACAACAACTTCTTCAACGACGGCATCAACAACGACACCCACAACGACGACTACCGCATCCACAGAGGCCCCAACAACAACATCTTCAACGGCGGCATCAACAACGACACCCACAACGACGACTACCGCATCCACAGAGGCCCCAACAACAACATCTTCAACGGCGGCATCAACAACGACACCCACAACTACGACTACCGCATCCACAGAGGCCCCAACAACAACATCTTCAACGGCGGCATCAACAACGACACCCACAACGACGACTACCGCATCCACAGAGGCCCCAACAACAACATCTTCAACGGCGGCATCAACAACGACACCCACAACGACGACTACCGCATCCACAGAGGCCGCAACAACAACATCTTCAACGACGGCATCAACAACGACACCCACAACGACGACTACAGCATCCACAGAGGCCCCAACAACAACATCTTCAACGGCGGCATCAACAACGACACCCACATCGACGACTACCGCATCCAACAACATCTTCAACGATGGCATCAACAACGACACCCACATCGACACCCACATCGACGACTACCGCATCCACAGAGGCCCGAAAAACAACATCTTCAACGACGGCATCAACAACGACACCCACATCGACGACTACCGCATCCACAGAGGCCCCAACAACAACATCTTCAACGACGGCATCAACGACACCCACATCGAGGACTACCGCATCCACAGAGGCCCCAACAACAACATCTTCAACGACGGCATCAACAACGACACCTACATCGACGACTACCGCATCCACTGAGACCACAACAACAACATCTTCAACGACGGCATCAACAACGACACCTACCGCATCCACAGAGGCCCCAACAATAACATCTTCAACGACGGCATCAACAACGACACCCACATCGACGACTACCGCATCCACAGAGGCCGCAACAACATCTTCAACGACGGCATCAACAACGACACCTACCGCATTCACAGAGGCCCCACCAACAACATCTTCAACGGCGGCATCAACAACGACACCTACCGCATCCACAGAGGCCCCAACAACAACATCTTCAACGACGGCATCAACAACGACACCCACATCGACGACTACCGCATCCACAGAGGCCCCAACAACAACATCTTCAACGACGGCATCAACAACGACACCCACATCGACGAGTACCGCATCCACAGAGGCCCCAATAACATCTTCAACGACGGCATCAACAACGACACCCACATCGACGACTACCGCATCCACAGAGGCCCCAACAACAACATCTTCAACGACGGCATCAACAACGACACCCACAACGACGACTACCGCATCCACAGAGGCCCCAACAACAACATCTTCAACGACGGCATCAACAACGACACCCACAACGACGACTACAGCATCCACTGAGGCCCCAACAACATCTTCAACGACGGCATCAACAACGACACCCACAACGACGACTACCGCATCCACTGCGGCCCCAACAACAACTTCTTCAACGACGGCATCAACAACGACACCCACAACGACGACTACCGCATCCACAGAGGCCCCAACAACAACATCTTCAACGACGGCATCAACAACGACACCCACAACGACGACTACCGCATCCACAGAGGCCCCAACAACAACATCTTCAACGACGGCATCAACAACGACACCCACAACGACGACTACCGCATCCACAGAGGCCGCAACAACAACATCTTCAACGACGGCATCAACAACGACACCCACAACGACGACTACAGCATCCACAGAGGCCCCAACAACATCTTCAACGACGGCATCAACAACGACACCCACATCGACGACTACCGCATCCAACAACATCTTCAACGATGGCATCAACAACGACACCCACATCGACACCCACATCGACGACTACCGCATCCACAGAGGCCCCAAAAACAACATCTTCAACGACGGCATCAACAACGACACCCACATCGACGACTACCGCATCCACAGAGGCCCCAACAACAACATCTTCAACGACGGCATCAACGACACCCACATCGACGACTACCGCATCCACAGAGGCCCCAACAACAACATCTTCAACGACGGCATCAACAACGACACCTACATCGACGACTACCGCATCCACTGAGACCACAACAACAACATCTTCAACGACGGCATCAACAACGACACCTACCGCATCCACAGAGGCCCCAACAATAACATCTTCAACGACGGCATCAACAACGACACCCACATCGATGACTACCGCATCCACAGAGGCCGCAACAACATCTTCAACGACGGCATCAACAACGACACCTACCGCATTCACAGAGGCCCCAACAACAACATCTTCAACGGCGGCATCAACAACGACACCCACAACGACGACTACCGCATCCACAGAGGCCGCAACAACAACATCTTCAACGGCGGCATCAACAACGACACCCACAACGACGACTACCGCATCCACAGAGGCCGCAACAACAACATCTTCAACGGCGGCATCAACAACGACGACTACCGCATCCACAGAGGCCCCAACAACAACATCTTCAACGGCGGCATCAACAACGACACCCACAACGACGACTACCGCATCCACAGAGGCCCCAACAACAACATCTTCAACGGCGGCATCAACAACGACACCCACATCGACGACTACCGCATCCACAGAGGCCGCAACAACAACATCTTCAACGACGGCATCAACAACGACACCCACAACGACGACTACCGCATCCACAGAGGCCCCAACAACAACATCTTCAACGACGGCATCAACAACGACACCCACAACGACGACTACCGCATCCACAGAGGCCCCAACAACAACATCTTCAACGACGGCATCAACAACGACACCCACAACGACGACTACCGCATCCACAGAGGCCGCAACAACAACATCTTCAACGACGGCATCAACAACGACACCCACAACGACGACCACAGCATCCACAGAGGCCCCAACAACAACATCTTCAACGACGGCATCAACAACGACACCCACATCGACGACTACCGCATCCAACAACATCTTCAACGATGGCATCAACAACGACACCCACATCGACGACTACCGCATCCACAGAGGCCCCAAAAACAACATCTTCAACGACGGCATCAACAACGACACCCACATCGACGACTACCGCATCCACAGAGGCCCCAACAACAACATCTTCAACGACGGCATCAACGACACCCACATCGACGACTACCGCATCCACAGAGGCCCCAACAACAACATCTTCAACGACGGCATCAACAACGACACCTACATCGACGACTACCGCATCCACTGAGACCACAACAACAACATCTTCAACGACGGCATCAACAACGACACCCACAACGACGACTACCGCATCCACAGAGGCCGCAACAACAACATCTTCAACGACGGCATCAACAACGACACCCACAACGACGACTACAGCATCCACAGAGGCCCCAACAACAACATCTTCAACGACGGCATCAACAACGACACCCACATCGACGACTACCGCATCCAACAACATCTTCAACGATGGCATCAACAACGACACCCACAACGACGACTACAGCATCCACTGAGGCCCCAACAACGACATCTTCAACGGCGGCATCAACAACGACACCCACAACGACGACTACCGCATCCACAGAGGCCCCAACAACAACATCTTCAACGGCGGCATCAACAACGACACCCACAACGACGACTACCGCATCCACAGAGGCCCCAACAACAACATCTTCAACGGCGGCATCAACAACGACACCCACAACGACGACTACCGCATCCACAGAGGCCCCAACAACAACATCTTCAACGGCGGCATCAACAACGACACCCACATCGACGACTACCGCATCCACAGAGGCCCCAACAACAACATCTTCAACGGCGGCATCAACAACGACACCCACATCGACGACTACCGCATCCACAGAGGCCCCAACAACAACATCTTCAACGGCGGCATCAACAACGACACCCACATCGACGACTACCGCATCCACAGAGGCCCCAACAACAACATCTTCAACGGCGGCATCAACAACGACACCCACATCGACGACTACCGCATCCACAGAGGCCCCAACAACAACATCTTCAACGGCGGCATCAACAACGACACCCAAATCGACGACTACCGCATCCACAGAGGCCCCAACAACAACATCTTCAACGGCGGCATCAACAACGACACCCACAACGACGACTACCGCATCCACAGAGGCCCCAACAACAACATCTTCAACGGCGGCATCAACAACGACACCCACAACGACGACTACCGCATCCACAGAGGCCCCAACAACAACATCTTCAACGACGGCATCAACAACGACACCCACAACGACGACTACAGCATCCACTGAGGCCCCAACAACAACATCTTCAACGACGGCATCAACAACGACACCCACAACGACGACTACCGCATCCACTGCGGCCCCAACAACAACTTCTTCAACGACGGCATCAACAACGACACCCACAACGACGACTACCGCATCCACTGCGGCCCCAACAACAACTTCTTCAACGACGGCATCAACAACGACACCCACAACGACGACTACCGCATCCACAGAGGCCCCAACAACAACATCTTCAACGACGGCATCAACAACGACACCCACAACGACGACTACCGCATCCACAGAGGCCCCAACAACAACATCTTCAACGACGGCATCAACAACGACACCCACATCGACGACTACCGCATCCACAGAGGCCCCAACAACATCTTCAACGACGGCATCAACAACGACACCCACAACGACGACTACCGCATCCACAGAGGCCCCAACAACAACATCTTCAACGACGGCATCAACAACGACACCCACAACGACGACAACCACAGCGGCCCAAACAACATCAACGACAGCAACAACAACACCCACAATGACGACTACCGCATCCACACCATCCCCAACAACAACATCTTCAACGACAGCAACAACAACAACACCCACAACGACGACAACCACAGCGGCCCAAACAACAACAACGACAGCAACAACAACAACACCCACAACGACGACAACCACAGCGGCCCCAACAACATCAACGACAGCATCACCAAAGACACCCACAATGACGACAACCACATCCACAGCAGCCCCAACATCAACATCGTCAACGACAGCAACAACAACATCACCCACAACGACGACAACCACAGCGGCCCCTACAACAACATCAACGACAGCATCAACAACACCCACAATGACGACAACCACATCCACAGTGGCCGCAACAACAACATCTTCAACGACGGCATCAACAACGACACCCACAACGACGACAACCACATCCACAGCAGCCCCAACAACTGCATCAACAACGACAACTACCACATCCACAGCGGCCCCAACATCAACATCATCAACGACAGCAACTACAATGACACCCACAATGACGACTACCACATCCACAGCGTCCCCAACATCAACATCATCAACGACAGCAACAACAACATCACCCACAACGACGACAACCACAGCGGCCCCTACAACAACATCAACGACAGCATCAACGACACCCACAACGACGACAACCACATCCACAGCAGCCCCAACAACAACATCATCATCAACGACAGCAACAACAACAACACCCACAACGACGACAACCACAGCGGCCCCAACAATATCAACGACAGCATCAACAACGACACCCATAACAACGACAACCACATCCACAGCGGCCGCAACAACAACATCTTCAACGATGGCATCAACAACGACACCCACAACGACGACTACAGCATCCACAGAGGCCCCAACAACAACATCTTCAACGACGGCATCAACAACGACACCCACATCGACGACTACCGCATCCAACAACATCTTCAACGATGGCATCAACAACGACACCCACAACGACGACTACAGCATCCACTGAGGCCCCAACAACGACATCTTCAACGGCGGCATCAACAACGACACCCACAACGACGACTACCGCATCCACAGAGGCCCCAACAACAACATCTTCAACGGCGGCATCAACAACGACACCCACAACGACGACTACCGCATCCACAGAGGCCCCAACAACAACATCTTCAACGGCGGCATCAACAACGACACCCACAACGACGACTACCGCATCCACAGAGGCCCCAACAACAACATCTTCAACGGCGGCATCAACAACGACACCCACATCGACGACTACCGCATCCACAGAGGCCCCAACAACAACATCTTCAACGGCGGCATCAACAACGACACCCACATCGACGACTACCGCATCCACAGAGGCCCCAACAACAACATCTTCAACGGCGGCATCAACAACGACACCCACATCGACGACTACCGCATCCACAGAGGCCCCAACAACAACATCTTCAACGGCGGCATCAACAACGACACCCACATCGACGACTACCGCATCCACAGAGGCCCCAACAACAACATCTTCAACGGCGGCATCAACAACGACACCCAAATCGACGACTACCGCATCCACAGAGGCCCCAACAACAACATCTTCAACGGCGGCATCAACAACGACACCCACAACGACGACTACCGCATCCACAGAGGCCCCAACAACAACATCTTCAACGACGGCATCAACAACGACACCCACAACGACGACTACCGCATCCACAGAGGCCCCAACAACAACATCTTCAACGACGGCATCAACAACGACACCCACAACGACGACTACAGCATCCACTGAGGCCCCAACAACAACATCTTCAACGACGGCATCAACAACGACACCCACAACGACGACTACCGCATCCACTGCGGCCCCAACAACAACTTCTTCAACGACGGCATCAACAACGACACCCACAACGACGACTACCGCATCCACTGCGGCCCCAACAACAACTTCTTCAACGACGGCATCAACAACGACACCCACAACGACGACTACCGCATCCACAGAGGCCCCAACAACAACATCTTCAACGACGGCATCAACAACGACACCCACAACGACGACTACCGCATCCACAGAGGCCCCAACAACAACATCTTCAACGACGGCATCAACAACGACACCCACATCGACGACTACCGCATCCACAGAGGCCCCAACAACATCTTCAACGACGGCATCAACAACGACACCCACAACGACGACTACCGCATCCACAGAGGCCCCAACAACAACATCTTCAACGACGGCATCAACAACGACACCCACAACGACGACAACCACAGCGGCCCAAACAACATCAACGACAGCAACAACAACACCCACAATGACGACTACCGCATCCACACCATCCCCAACAACAACATCTTCAACGACAGCAACAACAACAACACCCACAACGACGACAACCACAGCGGCCCAAACAACAACAACGACAGCAACAACAACAACACCCACAACGACGACAACCACAGCGGCCCCAACAACATCAACGACAGCATCACCAAAGACACCCACAATGACGACAACCACATCCACAGCAGCCCCAACATCAACATCGTCAACGACAGCAACAACAACATCACCCACAACGACGACAACCACAGCGGCCCCTACAACAACATCAACGACAGCATCAACAACACCCACAATGACGACAACCACATCCACAGTGGCCGCAACAACAACATCTTCAACGACGGCATCAACAACGACACCCACAACGACGACAACCACATCCACAGCAGCCCCAACAACTGCATCAACAACGACAACTACCACATCCACAGCGGCCCCAACATCAACATCATCAACGACAGCAACTACAATGACACCCACAATGACGACTACCACATCCACAGCGTCCCCAACATCAACATCATCAACGACAGCAACAACAACATCACCCACAACGACGACAACCACAGCGGCCCCTACAACAACATCAACGACAGCATCAACGACACCCACAACGACGACAACCACATCCACAGCAGCCCCAACAACAACATCATCATCAACGACAGCAACAACAACAACACCCACAACGACGACAACCACAGCGGCCCCAACAATATCAACGACAGCATCAACAACGACACCCATAACAACGACAACCACATCCACAGCGGCCGCAACAACAACATCTTCAACGATGGCATCAACAACGACACCCACAACGACGACTCCCGCATCCACAGCGGCCCCAACAACAACATTTTCAACGACGGCAACAACGACCCCCACAATGACTACCGCATCCACAGTGGCCCCAACATCAACATCATCAACGACAGCAACAACAACATCACCCACAACGACGACAACCACAGCGGCCCCTACAACAACAACATCAACTACAGCATCAACAACGACACCCACAACTGCGACAACCACATCCACAGCAGCCCCAACAACAACATCATCAACGACAGCAACAACAACAAGACCCACAACGATGACTACCACATCCACAGCGGCCCCAACAACAACATCATCAACGACAGCAACAACAACAACACCCACAATGACGACAACCACAGCGGCCCCAACAACATCAACGACAGCATCAACAACCACACCCATAACAACGACAACCACATCCACAGTGGCCGCAACAACAACATCTTCAACGACGGCATCAACAACGACACCCACAACGACGACAACCACATCCACAGCAGCCCCAACAACAGCATCAACAACGACAACTACCACATCCACAGCGGCCCCAACATCAACATCATCAACGACAGCAAGAACACCAACACCCACAACGACGACAACCACAGCGGCCCCAACAACAACAACATCAACGACAGCATCAACGACACCCACAACGACGACAACCACATACACAGCGGCCCCAAGAACAACATCATCAACGATAGCATCAACAACGACACCCACAACGACAACAACCACATCCACAATGGCTCCAACAACGTCATCAACAACTTCAACAACCTCCCCTACCAAACCAACCACGACAACCACAACGATGACAGCCACATCCACACCTATCCCAACGACTTCTAGCATACCAACCACAACAACCACACCCACAATGGCCCCAACAATGACACCGTCAATGATACCATCAACAACGACACCCAAAATGATAACCACACCCACAATGTTACCAACATCAATAATGTCAACGATAGCTTCAATAACCACAAATGTCAACCCAACCACAACGACAACATCCACAATGTCCCCAACAATGACAATGTCAAGGACGCCATCAATGACACCCAAAATGACGACAACCCCATCCACAATGGCCCCAACAACATTAATGACAACATCAAGACCCACCACTACCCTACCAACCACAACATTGACAACCACATCCAGAATAGCTCCAACAACAACATTAACGACAACATCAATGACACCTATAATTAATCCACAGGCCCCAACAACAGCAATGTCAACCACAGTATCAACCCAAGCACAACATCCACAATGGCCCCAACAATGACACCGTCAATGACACCATCAACAGCACCCATAATGACGAAATCCACATCCATAATGGCTCCAACAACTGAAATGTCAACGACACCATCAACATCCACACCCACCAATATGACAACCACATCGACAATGGCTCCAAGAACAATGTCATCAACATCATCAAGCAGCACCACTACCGAACCAACCACAACAACACTCACAATGATCACATCCACACCAATCTCAACCACCACGTCTACCACACCAATCACAACAACCAATTCCACAATGTCCCAAGAATGACAACATCAACACCATCAACAACGACACCCACAATGACAACAACCATATCCACAATGGCCCCAACAATGGCATTAATGACAGCATCAACGACACTCATAATGACAATAACCACATAAGCCCTAACAATGGCAATGTCAACGACAGTATCAACAACCACAACTGTCAACCCAACCACAACACCCACAATGGCCCCAACAACGATATCAAGGACAGCATCAACGACACTCAGAACAGCGATAACCATATCCATAACAGCTCCCACGTCATCGACAACATCAACAACCACAACAATAACCACATCCACAATGATGACAACCGTGGCCACAATGGCGCCAACAACAGAAACGTCAACGACAGCATCAACAACCACAGCTGTCGACCCATAAAGCATTTTCTTTGATGGCTCCAAGGTGTTGAAACAGCTTACCTCCAAGCATTAGATCAACTGACTCAGTAGCCATTTAAAAACATACTTTTATTTATCAGCCTTTGCAAATGTATTTGTTTCCTTATTACTTTCTTAATGTGTTTATAGAATGATTACTTTTCTTTTCCTTATACTTCCCATTTTTTTCTTTTATTTGAATGTTTCATTTATTTTATTCTTCTTTTGGTTCTGCCTGTTGTTATGTGAAGTACTTAGTGCTGCCTGGCTTAATCGATACTTCATTGATCCCCGTGGGGTAATTGTCTTTACACCTCCCTCAACTTGTATATTTTGTAGAGTAAGTTGTCCACGAAGGGCAGCCACCCATAGCGGCACCCAGGGAGCTGGGGGTTAAGGGCTTTGCTCAAGGACCCGCAGACATGCTGAGGCTGGGTTTGAACCAGCGACCTTCTGATTACAGGCACACAATAATAATAATAAGCCACATTCTTATTATTATTCGTATTATTGTCTTTTTCTGAAATGAAAAAATATTCATATAGATTTCAATATATACACATTGTTTAATAGCAAATATACTTATATATAGTGATAATGTGTCAACACCACAACATATTTACAGGAAAAATAATAGTGGCCAAACTGGGATATTCTTCCCATTACTACCATTGGCCTCAAGGGGGCTGAATGTACAAAGAAGTCTGTACTTTGGTAAATGGTAAAATGTTCAACAGGCCTTACTATTTAACCCTGAGGAACCCAGACCACCTTATCATTATAGGAAAACTATGTCCATTGGCTAAAATGATCATACAGACCCAGTGAACTCAAAAACGGGTGTTTTGTAAAAATAACCCCTTCCCAGTCCATGTTATGAATGTGCCATGTACGACCCGCTGGGCTGTTCATGCTGTTCCAACTTGTTAATTTCACCTATGAAATAAGGACAGAAAAGAAGGAAAAACCAAATCTTTGCATCATTCTCATTTTCAAAATGCATTTATTGAGTTTTCCTCTTCATCATTCACCATGTGCTGGCAATAAAACACATGCCTCAACATGCCAACCCATCAAGAAACAGGTCAAGTGAACAGACCTGTAAAAAGGTGTACTACACACAGAAAGTTTACTTGTGGTGGGTTGTAAGGTCTGGTGCACCACCTGTATTCCCTCTGAGGCTGATGTTGAGCACATGGAACATGATCATCACAGTTGCCAGATAAGTTTCAAAACATCCAAAACCTAGCTGTACATGTTCTATAACATCTAAACATTATAACTGATGATGCAAAATTTCTGCCACTTACCTATTCACAGCTTGACAGGTGAATCTTTGCAGCATGTACAGCAAGAACCTCAAAATGCGCTGGGGGCCATATTTAATGTGGAAAAAAATCTGGTTAATTCAGTCAGTAATCACTAAATGTCACTGTTACTGGGTCGTATATGGTACAATGGGCTGTAAAGCAAAAAAAAATTCTTAACTTTGATGAGTGGGTTGAATGCAGTGGCGGCCGGCCCATAGGGGGCGCTGGGGCACCGCCCTCCCTGATAAGATGGGCTAAAAATGTAAAATATATTTTTACAAATTAAGTTTTTAAATTGGGTTTACCCACCAGTATGTGCCTACATGCGATATGAATAACATATACAACATTTCCCACCTAGTGACATTCATTCACCAATGAGTTTCTGTCATGGGGCGCTGAGAAAAAGCGCCCCTGAGTGCAGCCAAATAGCCCATCATGTACTGTTGCTAGGGTAAATTAATAAATATGTGGCCAATCAGTCTCTCAGAATTGTATGGTCTTGGGGCGCTGAAAATTCTGCCCCAAGCAGCAGAAAATAGCGCGAGATTTAAGTTTCTTTTTTCTTTTGAGGCGCGGTCAATCAGAGAGGCGCGGTCAATCAGAGTAATGATGGCGAACTTAACGAGCGAAGAGCAGTTTCCACCAAATTCAGTGAGATCCTTATTAATATACCCGTTTACAAAAAGGCCGATGGAGGAGAAAATCCGGGTTAAGGAGTTGGGACCCGACAAGCCTGACCTTATCATTAACCAGCAGACCAAGGAGAAAAATAAGGTCTACAACCGGAGTTTTTGCAGGAGTTGGTTTGAGCGCAAGTCGTGGCTGACAGGCTGTGGAATAGCCAATGCACTTTTCTGTTTCCCCTGCATTCTTTTTAAAAGTGAAAAATGTGATTCAACGTGGACACAGTCAGGACAAACCGACTTGAAGCACCTCTCCGAACGCATAAAAAAGCATGAACGATCAAAAGTTCATATGGAAAATTGCATTAAGATAGCTGTGCTAGGAAAAATTAGCATAGCAGCGCAGCTGGATGAAGGACACCGCGTCGCGGTAAGAAGGCACAATGAAGAGGTTGATAAGAATCGTCATATTTTATCTAAACTCATTGACTGTATTAAGTTTTGTGGTGCTTTTGAACTTGCATTGCGGGGACATGATGAAAGGGACACTTCTGAAAACCCCGGAATTTTCAGAGGTTTAGTCGACTTGATGGCATCCATTGACCGGGACTTGAACGATCACCTTGAAAATGCAACTGTTTTTAGAGGCACCTCAAAGACGGTACAAAATGAGTTACTGGACTGTATGCTGGCAGTTCTGAGAGAAAAAATCTTGGATGAAGTAAAAACAGCTGACTTTTTAGCCATCCAAGCTGATGAAACTACTGACATTTCCACACACTATCAGTTAGTCCTGGTACTAAGATAAATTGACAGCACCCATAATGTCCAGGAGCGTTTTTTTGAGTTTATTAAGCTCTCCGTTGCCAACGCGGATGCAATTGCTGGTGCCTTATTGGAAAGGCTGCGCACCATCCTTCCCGAGGGACAAGAAAAGAAGCTGATTGCTCAGGCCTATGATGGGGCATCAGTGATGAGGGGTGCCACTGGAGGAGTTCAACGTAAGGTCCAGGACACCTATGGAAATGCTTACTATGTTCACTGTTATGCCCACCAGTTAAACCTTGTAATGCAACAAGCAACATCCCACATCCCACAGATCAGTCACTTTTTTTCTGATATTGGGCGATTTTCTTCGTTTTTTTCCAAGTCAAGCAAGAGAACGGCAGTGCTTGATGAGGTGGTGGCGCATCGACTTCCAAGTGCATCGGCAATGCGCTGGAACTTCAACATCCGCGCTGTTAACACAGTGTATGAACACAAGGCGGATCTGGTAAAGTGTTTTGAGATCATCCGGAACAGAGCTGAATTTGACGGCCCCACGAAGAGAGAGTCTGGCGGCTATGTGAGAATGCTGGAAGATAATGATTTCTGTTTTTTCCTGGCCCTCTTCCACAAAATAATGCCACATGTGGACATGCTGTATAACCAGCTGCAGAAAAGGAACATCGATTCTGTCTACATCTCAGGAATCATCCAGAGATTCATTGACAACATGCAGGCTATCAGGTAAGCTATGCATGTATGCACAGTGTTACCAAATGTTAATTCTCTTTGAATAGACTCAAAATAGAATGTTTAATCTCTCATCTTGTTAAAACAATGAATTTATCTGTAACATTATGATGAATTTGAAATGTGCAAATACAAGGACTTATGATTTAATACAGTTCTGGGATTATATATCTTAGACTTAACTTTATTGATCCCTTTCCAGCAGCAAAAAAAAATAAAAAAAAATATATATATATACACTCACCTAAAGGATTATTAGGAACACCTGTTCAATTTCTCATTAATGCAATTATCTAATCAACCAATCACATGGCAGTTGCTTCAATGCATTTAGGGGTGTGGTCCTGGTCAAGACAATCTCCTGAACTCCAAACTGAATGTCAGAATGGGAAAGAAAGGTGATTTAAGCAATTTTGAGCGTGGCATGGTTGTTGGTGCCAGACGGGCCGGTCTGAGTATTTCACAATCTGCTCAGTTACTGGGATTTTCACGCACAACCATTTCTAGGGTTTACAAAGAATGGTGTGCAAAGGGAAAAACATCCAGTATGCGGCAGTCCTGTGGGCGAAAATGCCTTGTTGATGCTAGAGGTCAGAGGAGAATGGGCCGACTGATTCAAGCTGATAGAAGAGCAACTTTGACTGAAATAACCACTCGTTACAACCGAGGTATGCAGCAAAGTATGCACAACACGCACAACCTTGAGGCGGATGGGCTACAACAGCAGAAGACCCCACCGGGTACCACTCATCTGCACTACAAATAGGAAAAAGAGGCTACAATTTGCACGAGCTCCCCAAAATTGGACAGTTGAAGACTGGAAAAATGTTGCCTGGTCTGATGAGTCTCGATTTCTGTTGAGACATTCAAATGGTAGAGTCAGAATTTGGCATAAACAGAATGAGAACATGGATCCATCATGCCTTGTTACCACTGTGCAGGCTGGTGGTGGTGGTGTAATGGTGTGGGGGATGTTTTCTTGGCACACTTTAGGCCCCTTAGTGCCAATTGGGCATCGTTTAAATGCCACGGCCTACCTGAGCATTGTTTCTGACCATGTCCATCCCTTTATGACCACCATGTACCCATCCTCTGATGGCTACTTCCAGCAGGATAATGCACCATGTCACAAAGCTCGAATCATTTCAAATTGGTTTCTTGAACATGACAATGAGTTCACTGTACTACAATGGCCCCCACAGTCACCAGATCTCAACCCAATAGAGCATCTTTGGGATGTGGTGGAACGGGAACTTTGTGCCCTGGATGTGCATCCCACAAATCTCCATCAACTGCAAGATGCTATCCTATCAATATGGGCCAACATTTCTAAAGAATGCTTTCAGCACCTTGTTGAATCAATGCCACGTAGAATTAAGGCAGTTCTGAAGGCGAAAGGGGGTCAAACACCGTATTAGTATGGTGTTCCTAATAATCCTTTAGGTGAGTGTATATATATATATATATATATATATATATATGGAATAAAATAAGGATGGAGTAAGATAAATAAATAAATAAATAAATAAATAAATATATACAGTACGTATCTATCTTATACAGTAAGCAATTTTCAGAAATGACTTTTAGAACTTATAAATTGTTTCCGTATCATCAGGGAAGCTGTCCCTTCTCTAGTTGAGGGTTAGGAGTACCGGGGACCTGAACAGGAGCCACCCACAAAGAAACAGAGGACATTGGGAGAAGACAGGCAACACCATTTGGCATTGGAGGTAAATACTTGCACCTGCTGACAAATGGATAGAAGGCACAACAACTTATCACCACATTGGCCACAATAGTGCTACTGACTGAAATATACATTGTCATGTTATTATATGAATATATAGTGTAAGCCATATTGGCTCATTACACAATTATAGGTATTCAGGAAAGGAAAGGAGAATTATAGCCTTTTGTTATAAATAAAATGTCAAAACCTACTTCTTACCTATTTTTTTATTTATATATCATGTCAGGTATGTGACACCATTATGTGCCATGCCAAGGAGCGGTTTTCCTTCACCAAACACCTGGTCAGTGCCACTCTGCTGCAAGGAGACTTGTTCCCACAACACCACAAGACGTTCCCAGATTCAGCGCTGGATACCACGGTGGAAGCCTATCCCTCACTGGACAAGGCCAGACTTAAAACAGAACTGTCCCTGATTTACAGCAACGAGGAGTTCCAGAGTTGCTGTGGTGCACTGGCTCTATTTCAGGTTCTGATGGAGAATAACCTTCAGGACACATTTACTGAAACTGTAAGTCTTCTCAACATCCTCATCACCACACCGATGACAACATCTGAATCAGAGAGGTGCTTTTCAACTTTAAAAACACTAAAAACTTTCCTCAGGAATACAATGGCACAAGATCGCCTCAACGCTCTGGCTATGCTTTCCATAGAGAAAAACCTAACACGGGACATCCCTGATTTCAACACCAGAGTCATTGAAAAATTTGCCACTCAGAAAGATAGATGAGCAAAGTTCCTGAACAAATAAACCTGTATATGTCCCTCCACTCAGTCATCACATTAGACTCACCTTAGAAACACAAACATACCCATCTTTCTCCCACTCACTCACACACTGCTAACTTGATTACAAGGGTGTAGTAATGACATATAGCAGTTGTTAATTGTTTTAGACTGTTGTGTTGCATTTTTAAAACTGTTTTTCTTTGTGTGAACCACTTTGAGATGCAACTTTGCTTGAAAGGTGATCCAGCTGATCATACCCTTTGATGTTGATTATTGTATTTGATACTCTCTTAAGCATGCATGGCGTATTATACAATGGAAATTTGTTCATTTACTTTATCTGTGAAACTGGTGATTTTGAGGAGGAGATTAAATCATTACTGTTAATTGTAATCATCGTCTGACTGTTGATTTGAATTCTTATATTGGACTAAGCAAAGAAATATATTGTCACATCAGCCCCACCAGGAAAAATTTTCACCAGCCGCCACTGGTTGAATGTAAGGCAGAAATAAAAGGAAGGGTCATATATGACCCCGTGGGTTCCGCAGGGCTACTGGTGATTTCAGAAATGTACTCAGCATTTTGTTATTACCCATAGTTTTGTGTGATATCATGAAGCCCTTGAGGCGTCGCTCTGTGTTGGGAAAAATGTAGCTGTTTCGATGCATTTTTAGGCCAAAGTTTTTTATGTTATTCCTTGTTAAAAATGTATGGGTATATTAAAGTTTAATTTAAGAAAAAAAATATTGTATTTCTATAGCCCTGTTTCCAAAAAATGGGAAGCCATGTAAAAAACTAATAAAAAATGCAATATTTTGCAAATCATCTAAAATCTATATTTAATTAAAAATAAATCAAAAGCAACAGAAAATGTTGAAACTGAGAAATTTTATTGATTTTTGAAAAATAAATGCTCATTCTGAATTTGATTCCAGCAACATATTTTTAGCAAGCTGAGACAAGAGCATGTTTAATACTGTGTTGTATGAACCTTTTATTTTAACAGCTGAGGAGAGCAATTTCTGTAGTTTTGAAAGTGAAAAGTTATGCCATTCAGGTGCATTCCCACATGTGCAAGCTACTCATGCTTCAGTCCATCTTAAATGTGCTTGGGTCCAGAGGCTGCAGGGCTTCTGGATCTTATTTATATATTGTTCTTCTTTGCATGGTAGAGTTTCAACTTGCATTTATGGATGCAATGGTTTGCAGAAGTTTCCCTGAACCCATGCAGTGATTTTCACAGCAGAATCAAGTCTGAATCAAGGCAGTGCCTCAAGAGGGCCCAAAGATCAGGGCCATCCAATGTTGGTTTTTGGCCTTGTCCCTCGTGTACAGAAATTTCCATGGATTCTCTGAATCTTTTAATGATATACGGTATAGGATGAAATTCCCAAACTCTTTGTAATTATTAATTGATAATTTTTTGTAAACATGTATTAAGGCTGAAGGTTACTGGGCGATGGTGGTGCAGGAGGTAGTGCTACCGTTCAGCAACCGGAGGGTTGCAGGTTCAAGCCCCGGGTCCTCTTGACCCTGTCGAAGTGTCCTTGAGCAAGACACTGAACCCCAAATTGCTCCCGGTGTGCAAGTTGGCACCTTGCATGGCAGCCTTTGCCACCAGTGCGTGAATGTGTGTATGGATGGTGAATGTGAGGCATGTATTGTAAAGCGCTTTGGTACTCGTGAGAGTAGTAAAAAGCGCTATATAAGATGCAGTCCATTTACCATTTACTGGAAAAAGTTAACATTGTGACATCTGACATTTTTGTGATATTCGAAGATGTTTAGGAGTTGGAAATTAACTATATAGCTAAATAGCTAAACTTATCTACCAGTAGATTCTCTCAAATAAATTACCTGTGGTGAAATCAGTTTTAGGTTGAATATTTGACAGATATTCGGATCCACACCCTCCAGACCTAATAGAGGTGATTCATGCTAGCCAGCTTAAGCAGTTGAAAGGTGGCTAGTTCAACTTAAGTGTCCCGGAGAAAATCTCCTACCGATGATTTAGGGACCACCAACAAATTACTGCCCAAATAACAAAATACACATTTTCGCAGTAGCTTCTAGACCATAGGACCCAGTGATCCCAAACCAGGTGCGAATTAGACACACAATTTTTATTCATTTTTAACCCTTAATGAATTTTATATAGATGTTTATAGGAAAAAACTTTTTAAAGCTTCCAGGCTATGGGATGTGTCCCCAAACAAAGCGCAAATTGTAGTACTACCTTAGACACTTCACCTAGAAGCTACGGTATATTATAATATAGTATAATACTATATAATACGATATATTATTGTTATGGACGGTATATGGTGAAGGAAGACAGAACCCATGTATTCCTGATGTCCTTGGTCCTGTCCCGTGTTTGGCCATTTTTGTCAGAATGGTTTTGTTCGTTGGTCTCCCCTGTTGTCCTTTTAGTCCCTGATCTAGCCTCTCCTGGTTCATGTTTTGTTCGTTGGTCTCCCCTGTTGTCCTTTTAGTCCCTGATCTAGCCTCTCCTGGTTCATGTTTTGTTCGTTGGTCTCCCCTGTTGTCCTTTTAGTCCCTGATCTAGCCTCTCCTGGTTCCTTGCCCACTGTGGTGCCATGTGTGCTGTCCTGTCCTGTCTGGCGGCTCTGTCCCTCTGGTCTTTTGTGGCATCTAGCCCCATATGTTTGTATTCATATCTTTGTGGGGACTCTCCATTCATTTCTATGGGCAAAACCCTAATCTCAACTATTACAACCTTAACCTCTACCCAGCCCTGTCCTTAACCATAAGTAACCAAACAAAATACAAAATACTGTTGTCTGTTCTGACTTTTGATGTAACATGAATTTTCAGAAGGCGCCTCCCATTCAGGAAAGGGACATATTGAGCCTACTTCCCCAATCTTGAAAATCAAAGCTAATTCTTCGGCTGTGGAAAGGATATTATCCAGACTTGATTTCGTTGAAAGAGAAAAAACATGTTCGGATTACCCTTGTTAATAGGATGTCTCTCTTTAGCAGTCGGACAACAACACACAATGCGTAAGATATACTTTCAGTTTAATTCTTAAAATGTTTTTATTCTGTATTAAAAAGAAAAGTGTTTAATGATTTGGGTTCTAAATGTTTTATATGATGTAAGCAATTAAATATTGACATTCATAAAAGCAATTAAACGTTTTAAATGTACTGTACACTCACCTCCTATTTGCTATTTATCCTGGGTATATTCCTTCAGTGAGGATGTGTTCAAATTGGTGTTTTGCTTTAAGGGGTACATACAGTGTATCATTACAGTCAAAACAAGCACAGCTTCTAAAACAATGTGACGTTAAACGCAAAACAGTATGATAATACTTACATGTGGGGAACAAACACTAATATTGCTTGTATTAATGTGTTTCAACAGGTTCTTTGGCTACAAGAGGCATCTTAACCTCAGAGACCATGACAGACACAAGCACAACAACTGTTTCAACTACAACAACAGATTCAACTGTTCCATTACCTGTCTCACTCTTTTCCACATCAGTAACTACAGTGGAGTCTCTTAAACCCCAGAAACCTCAGATTGATATGGAGACATACTCACTGTGCATAAAATGTGTCCTAATTACAAATGTATTCGTTAGTAGTATGATGCCTGTCTCGCTCCAAAAACAGCTGCAAGTCTGGCAGCTACTCTTCGGTCTAAAATCTGCCTCAATGAAGAAATATTACAAGGTGAGCTGCTGTTAGCTGTATTTATATACTTTTGTGTAAAGATGTCACTCAAATCTATATGGCAAACAAAGCAGCACAATCAGCTGGGGACTCTAGAAACTACAGAAATCTGGATTTTATTGTATATTGCACAACTTTATATTATCCAGGGGCGTTTCTAGGATTTTCATTTAAGGGGGGGCTCAGCCCCCATAGATGTTTAACACATATTTGGCTTGTTCAGAATCAGTACTCAAATGAGTCTTCCTGATTCCTCATAAATAAGACAGTAGGTTCTACATTCAACCCCTTAAAACTTTATATCTACTAGGCTATTTATTCTAATTCATTAATATAGACAAACATTGTTTTAATGTAATTAAACAAAACATCTTTTTTATATCATTCTTTTTTGTTTCTATTCATTAAAAAAGTAACTTTTTCTAAATCAAAGTGACAAAAAACGCTACTCTTAGGCTAATAAATATTTTCACGATCTGGGACATTATTTAATACAATATTTATTACAAAAAAACCAGGATTTTTCTATCTCTGTAAATCACACTGCTATGCAGTTAAAACGAGTGCATTGAATGCTGTCTGTCACTGTTTTTAATCATTTATGTGCATAACTCTATGGCAGTTAATGCCATGCACTGTGTAATGTTTTATATAGACAGTTAGGTTTTCCAATTAAAACAGCATCATTGTTTTATAAAGTAGACTATAGGTTAATAGAGTAAGTATTAAGGGCTTCCTTTTCGCTAGAGGAAACAGTTGGTGTGATGACGTAACACAGCGAAAATTTTGACATTTTTTGTAAACTGTATTTATGAAAAAGGACTGCACTGATGCAGATATAACAATTTATCGAAAAACACACACCTTGGCTTAATCCTCGCTCTGTGATGCCGCAGTCTGTGATGCTTCAGTTGAAGACCGCGCTGAAAGACGTTGCGGAGCCGAAGTCTGCCGCCGTTTTCATATGAAATTTAAAGGGGACGTGGCCGATCACCAATTTGTGTAAAGTTTATGGAGAATTTTTAGGGGGGCTGAGCACAAATGTTAGGGGGGCTAAAGCCCCCATAAAAATGGCCTAGCGACGCCCATGATATTATCACATTAATGTTTTAAGTTATGAGTATAATATCTTAATATGTTTATATTAGTTGAAGAGCAGAACTCACTTAGTCTATTGGATACATGATTATAATTAAGTACCATTTCTGTGGAGTTTTGGAAAATTAACGAAAACTCTTCCTTGCATTTAGGTCTGGCCCCGCCCTATAGGTGAGATAGGGGATCACCCAGGTCACCATTTGATTAGAGGGTGCAAAATAGTGAGTGAGTATGCTGCAACATATGATGAGAAAACCTGACTTTAGGTCACTGGCGGTCTGATCTCAAAAACAACAAAAATGGACTGAGTACGTTTTAGAAATTTCCTCTTCAATTATTAACAAGGTTTTTAGAGCTAATGACTGAAGGAAATGCTTTTTATATGTTTAAATGTTTATAGTTATATTTCAGACAAAGGATGTAATATTGAAGAAATATTATTTTATTTTTATTCCAGCTCCAGGAGAGGCTTTGGATGCTTTGGAACAAAGATATCACCATTGCTCTGAAAGGTCTAAGACTAGCTGTAAATCTCAGGTCCAACCCCTACTCTTAAGATCGGGATCTTTTAAAAATATTTCGCATTGCCCATAACAGCCTGGTTCAGTTAACAGAGATTTAATTAAGCGTCAGAATCTAGACTTCAAATGTTACAAAATATTATATATAACTTTGTGTATATTATATGTATGGTTTTGATAATATATAGTAAGCACACGCAAATAAAATATTTCTTTAGAAAAACAATATAAAACTGTGTATTATTAATGTGTATTATTAAGCAGAAAATAATTACGTTAGAATTATTTGATTGGAAAATAATTTTAAAATCCTGTGTAAGTGCACTTGGATTTGCAAATGTAAATATGTTTATTGTCCACTAGGCTTGTGCTACTAATTAGCCTGAAATGATAAACATTAAAGAAATAGGGTGGAACGGTAATCTAACTGCATTAAAAAAAAACATTGAGTGTAACTTGAATCATCAGCACATGCTGTATTTGGCTTAGGTTAGTATTGTAGTAAACAGGAAACAACTTGTATTCCTTCATGAGAGAATGGGAGGAACAGTAATCTGAGTTAATTCCCTGTTGGTGGAGACTGTATAATATCCCTAGGGCATTACTGCTATATTCCAATGGCTCACGAATGGCTACACAATACCAAGTGAATGGTCATAAAAGAGGGAGTGCTTTCCAGATAGCCCACACACACTCACACACAGAGGCACCTTCTGTGTCCAGTTATTTATACATCAACTGGGATCAGAAGTCAAGTCATCAAGAATTAATGGTTGTGTGACTCACATCACAAGCAAAAAAGGAATGCTCCTTTGAGTTTATTTTCGGTCACAATCACAACGTGCCTATTCTGACTAAACACACTGTCATTTAGATTAGTTTGTTTTCGACAACATGGAGGGGGAAAAGCACCCATATGACAGCTTTACATTTGCAACATTGTTCTGTAAACATTTCAGTTAATTAAGTATTAATAAACAGAATTACGTAACCCACTGGAAGGACACGTGACTCCACATAAGAGTGGAGGAGAAAGTAGGCTCTCATGCTGTCAAGGGATAGATATTTTAGTCAAAAGTTTTGAGTACTGCAGACATGTAAGTATTTTCATAGTGCACTTAGACAAATGGACTGACAAGCAACATCTTGTGAGAAAACTGACATTATCTGTAGGCGAGAAGCCCTCACCTTAACCATAAGTAACCAAAGAAATATAAAACTTTTGACTTGTTTAGATTTTTGATTGCAGTCACAGATTTTTTATAAAATTGAATTTCCCCTTGTGGGGACTGAAAAAGTGCTCCCCACAATGTCAAAATAACAGTTTTTTATCACATTGTGGGGAAATTTGGTACCCATTATGTAATATAAACGTAACACACACAAACACAAACACACACACATTTATCAAATATCTCCATATCAATCTTTGTATACGTGTTAGTGCTCAGTGTGGGAACAGAAGTGTTATTTTATTACGATTTAAAATGACGTCCATGTAAAACACCACTGCAGATTTCACAAAAATTATGTACGTTTATTTTATTTTACCGAATTTTAAATAACATTTATTTTAATCGTTTACAGTACATAGTAAAATGCACTGCCAGAAATATTTCATCTTCACAACATCTCATTTTCATCTATATGGTCCATATCACTGAAAATATTAACCATGATTGGCAGACAGTACCCAAACCCAACCTATCATTATTCGGTTACAAATACAGTTGTTCTTGAATTTTCCAGCTATTCGTTTTCAAAGAAAAACACACTGGGATACATTGCGTTTCACGTTTATGCGTTTAGCTGCTAGTTTGTCCCAGTGGGAGCACCGTAGTCGGCGGAAGAACGCGAAAACCGAAAGCACGGATAACAAACATGGCAGGTAAACCTGGGAAGCACGGTCGTGCTGGTTCTAGTACTGGAAATGCTATCAGAAAAAGCGGCCCCGATCCGGAGGAAGAGGAGCAGCAACCTCTTCAGGCTGTATTGGTTGCTGATAGCTTCAACCGGAGGTTTTTCCCCATTTCAAAGGACCAGCCGAGGGTATGTGCACGTCATGGTCTCACGTTAGCCAGTGTGGCTTTGCTACTGGTGCGTGGGGTAGCTGCTGATCATGGTTTTCCCTGTTTCAGTAGTATTTCTGATAATAAAATATGGTTCTTTTATTCAGACTTCAATCCCCTTAGCATTGTTTCTGCAAACAGACGAGAGTGTACCTACTCGTATGTAATATTCATTTTACGGTGTGCTATTGACCATACTGGTAATACATGTAGTTAGTGACATGTTATAAAAACCAGCGTATTTAATCTGGAGATTTTTTTTTTAAATTAGAATTAATGATTTATCCGCAGTTTATCAACTCACCCGCTCGATGTCCAAGTAGTTAGCACAGGTATTTGTAAAATGTGTGTAATTATTCACGTTTTACAGATTCGCTAAGAAATGACAGAATCCCATTTTGATGGTATAGTTTGTTTATTGTATAGATAAGTTGACAGTTGTTTTTGCAATATTCAGGCCCTCTTGCCATTAGCCAATGTAGCCATGATTGACTACACCTTGGAGTTCCTCACCTCCACTGGGGTACAGGAAACGTTTGTTTTTTGCTGCTGGATGGCCAACAAAATCAAAGAACACTTACTGTGAGTATTCTGCAGTATGGAAGGAAAGTTTTGTGTTGCGTGACAAAATTGCATATCACAAAATGTTTTTGTGTGTCAGCTTATGCGGAATCTGAGATGGGATATTCCTTTGCATGTTTCAGTTGTTTATACGTAGCATTCTCTGTAAGCTCATACCATTAGGTGTCTTTTCTGTCACTTCTCACAGAACGTCAAAATGGTGTCGGGCCACCTCCCCAAATAAAGTGCACGTCATCACTTCAGACCTGTATCGCTCACTTGGAGATGTGCTTAGAGATGTGGACACCAAGGCTCTGGTGCGGTCTGACTTTGTGCTCGTCTATGGGGATGTGGTGTCCAACATCGACGTCACACAGGCCTTGCAGGAGCACCGGTAACAAGGACTTTCTAGATAACTAGTACAGGATTAGTGATGAGCGTATTCTTCACAAGACCAGATCTTATAAAAACTGTCAGCCTTGTCACTGTCTATAATCCTTTTTAGCATTTTGTGTTGTGGTTATATAGAAGGTCTAGTTGGTACCTCTTTAGCATGTGTGTTACCAGCTCAGCCCACATAACTGTGTGACTTAAGACTTTGCTTTGGCTTTATTTTCAATGTCTCCCTTGTTTATCTGTATATTAAAGAAAAATGTGATTGAAAATGTTACACAATAAAATGCATGCGTCATTAGAACATATTTATTTATGTGCCACCCAGTGGTAGAGTGTGAAATTCGGTAGAGCACAAACTAATTTTGATTTCCTTCGAATGATATATATTTGCCCATTAGGGTCCAATTATTAGGATTTGACCTCCCTAAGCCGTATGACAAACTAGATTGCTTTCTGTGCGTATCCAAGGCAACGTCGCAAAGCGGAGAAGAACGTGTCTGTGATGACCATGATTTTCAAAGAGTCTTCGCCTGGACACAAGTCCCGCTGTGAGGAGGACGATGTCATTGTCGTCATGGACAGCAAGAGCAAGCGGGTTCACCACTACCAGAGGCCTCAAGGGCTTAAGAAACTGCAATTTCCCATGGTAATATAGAGGAGATGCATCAGTCAGTGGTGTTGGGTAAATGTTATTAATGTTGTTAGGATAGGCTAACCTTACTCTTGGTTGTTTATTTTTGAAGAACATATTCCACAGTGGGAGTGATGAGTTTGAGATCCGCTATGATCTCCTAGACTGCCACATCAGCATCTGTTCACCACAGGTAAGCTTGTCACTAAAAGTCCAGCCAGTAATGCTGAAAATGGCTCCACTGCAGCAAGCAGGGTTTGGTAATTTGGAAGTTTTCTTTTTTTCCTTCCACCCCTACTCTCTAGGTGGCAGAACTTTTCACTGACAATTTTGACTACCAGACGAGAAATGACTTTGTCCGTGGGATCCTAGTTAATGAAGAGGTAGGAATACTTATATTGTGATTATTATTACCTTTTACGTTGATTCCTGGTAAATATATAGACAGTAATTCTCTGGCTTTTCACATTTTCCAAAGCCATGTTCATTTTTGTGATAATTGGGTCCACCCATGTTGTTGCTCCTCCACTATTACTTCCAACTTTTACAAGCATTACGGTGTATTATGGGTCTTCTCGTGGCTCTTGTTATATGAAATAAGTGGTTATTATACGAGTGTGCAGCACTTGTATGTTTTATTATTCCTGTGATTTCGAGCCCTATCGCCCCATGCAGTCCTTCACCTAGAAATTCCTTTCCACTCCTCAAATGTTCCACTCATTAAGGAGAAGTATCCTTGTATTTTTCTTTTTGATGTTCCACCCACAGTCCTCTTTTTCATTCCTCTTCTCATCACATTTTCCCCATAGACTTGTATGGGGAAATTTCTCAAACTGTTCTCATTCAATCAATCTTCAACATCAAACCTCCAAACTTCTGAAGACATCTAGGGCTGCAACAACTAATCGATTTAATCGATTAAAATCGATTATTAAAATAGTGACTAATTTAATAATCGATTAGTTGGGTCTACGTTATTATACACATAAGTACAGTGGCAACCTCCTAATTTGGGAGCAGTAAGCTAACCAAAGCCGGGGTGGCAGTAATGCACATAAACCGATGCCGACCGCCATAAAAGAAAAAAGTAAATGCACATAAACGCCATTTACGCACCTTTTAAATTTACAAAACAGCTTTTACTCACTTTTTTTAAGATCACTAATGTTAATGATATAGTTACCCACCGTTTTTACTGCTGTGCATATAGTTTACCCACCTTAAATTTCTTGTTACCACTACACCACTGCTTCATTTCTTCACGATAGAAATTTATAGTAATATCAAATGTTGTAGTACTCAAGACCAGTTTTTGAAGGTCTCGATCTTGTCTTTGAAGCAGCCGTATTTGTACTCGTTCTTGTCAAGGACTCGGGATTTTATTTCGAGACCATAACTCTGAGAATATTGTTATTAATGAGCCGTTCACTGTCGGATTGGATAACTAATAACTGCAACCAATGGCGTTACTGCCGGCCGCGTTACCCGCCCCGTCCCTTCACACACGCACATGTGTTTAAATGAACGCAGGGGGAGTCGTGGTTGTCAACACAATCAGCTATTATGGGGCTAGAAATGCGGCTACATACAGTATACCACAACGTGTTTACCCTACCATTCTATTAGGTGGGCGCCCCAAGTTAATTTTATTTAATTTCATTTTCTATATAGCTCCAGATCGCAACAGAAGTCATTTAAGGCTACCTTTCCGATAGAACAGGTTTATATCTTGTCCTTTTATTAAACAAACTAAATAGCCTTATGTTATTTATCTTATTTACAGTTCATCACTGTAGTATGCTGAAACAACCGGACACGTTTTAAAACAAAATTTGCCGCCTGCCGTTCACGGGTTTTTCGTCACCAATCGTCTTATTTGCGTTGCTCGGTAATTTTTAGCGTAAGATGCGGAAAAGGCTTTTTCTTCGCAATAAATGTTTACTTTATTTGTCCGTAATAAATGCAGACAGACTCGCTGGCGTGCTCTCTCCCCCTGTCATATATGTGTATCAACATTAAATAACATTAGACAATTATTTAATAATATTCTTAGTAGCAGCAGCGATAGTCTGTGCTTTTACATTGAAAAACTGGAGTACTGAATACATTATCTAAAGCACCATGCTGGTTGCACTTTATAAAACAAGATTTTGTGTATTTCATTACGTTGATTCAGCTGCTACAAATTGTTATTTTTTTTTGTATACTCTTAATGTAGCATACATTTGTTTTTTATGTGAGTTGCTGGAAACAACTTTTGTACAAAGACAGACTGGGTTATTAAAAATTGCTGGAAATCAAATTGTTTTTTGCCCCCCCCCCCCCATCCGATTAATCGAAAAAGTAATCGACAGATTAATCGATTATCAAAATAATCGTTAGTTGCAGCCCTAAAGACATCTAGTGTGCAACCCAAAAGTATTCAACCCTCTTTCATCCCTCCTTTTCATCTATTTTTCTCCCATTGACTTTAATACATTTTTGAGGATCTTCTCCTACAGTTTTTCACCTAGAAATTCGGTTCCGCCTTCAAACGTTCCACTCATGAAGGCGAAGTGTGCTTGTTTTTCTCTTCGATATTCCACCCGCATCCCTCTTTTCATTCCTCTTTCTGAAAAGTCATTCTTTTTGATATTCCATTTGCATCCATTTTTTTTCCATCCCTCTTTCCGGAAAGTCAAACTGAGTGTTGGCATCCATGTCATTGCGCAGGTTATGGTAACCAACAGCCGACTGATGCTGCGGGTGCAATCACATTTGTATCTTCATGCAAAAATGCATCTGGATTGTTTTTAAGCAAATGGTGATGGCTCCTACAAGGGAGGTGTTAGATTTGCTTGATCATCTTCTTTTTTTTTTTTTTGCTCAACAGATTCTGGGAAATCAGATCCACCTCCACGTGACGGCTGATGGCTATGGGGCACGCGTCTCCAACCTGCAGATGTACGATGCCGTATCGTCAGACATGGTGCGCCGATGGATCTACCCGCTCACTCCAGAGGCCAACTTTACCGACCAGGAGGGGCAGGTCTGCACCCACTCCCGCCACAACGTGTACCGTGGTGTGGGGGTCAGCCTTGGCCATGGCAGCCAGATGGAAGAGAACGTGCTGATTGGCTGCGATACCAATATCGGGGCCAATTGCCATATCTCCAACAGTGTCATTGGCAACAACTGCATCATTGGTACAGTCTGCATTCTGTTTTATACATGCAATACATTTCTGTGTTAGTTATTTTATAGACATTTTTTATCAAATGAAGTTTTACCTGCTAATATTTACATTTTAATTCCTTTATCTGAAGCCTTCATCCAAAGTAACTTATAGTAAAGGGAAGTGTTACAATTTATTTGTGCTCCCTGGCTTTTGAATACTCTACTTGTTGAGCTGCTATCTAAAGTCAAATTGAGCTTCACAATTTTATTGAAGTAGTTCAGGTTAAGCATCCTTCTGAAAGGCACAACAGCTGGACCCACTGGGGATGAAACAAATGCATTTTTTAAGTCTCTCTTCTTAATTGCCTCACTGCCTGAAATGGCTTCTGGTTGCTGTCTTTAGGAGACAATGTGATTCTGGATCGGGCCTATGTCTGGAACGGTGTGCGCATCGCGAGCAACTCGCAAATAAGGCAGTCGGTTCTCTGCGACAATGTGGAGGTGAAGGAACGGGTCATTCTACATCACCAGTGCGTGCTTGCTTATAACGTGAGTATGCGTCAGACTGTGAAAATAACAATAACGTCCTTATTATATATTTAAAAATTGTAATCACATTTTCTGATGTCCTTAGGTTGTGGTTGGACCCAACATTTCACTCTCTAAAGGCACAATGATTTCAATGCACCACCCTGATGAGGAAGATGAAGATGATGACGATGAATTCTTGAGTGATACAGAAGTCAGCAGCAGTAATAGTAAAATGAAGCATAGAGGTATATCGATGGGAAAAATAATATTTCTCCTCTGAAGTCAAGAATTTACATGCAGTTTTTAAATAGGATGTATGATTCTCAGGTGGTTCTCACAAATTATTGCCTTTTTCAGTCTGTTTTTGTTTTTGACATTTTCATGGTCTAGGTAGGCTTTCATATCAGTTCAGACTCTCAAAGGGCATTGTCTTCGTTTCAGCCTTCGATGTCGCAGAGGTTGGAGTTGATGGTAAAGGGTACGTCTGGAAGGTGGCCAACCAATGCGAGACTGAGGAAGACAACCTGGCACAGTGTCTGTGGGGTAAGCCTTCCAGCTGAAGGGAATCGCTCATTTCAGCCCCAAGACAGCTGTTTGTAATTGTTAGATTTCATTCTTCAAATGAGCCATGTTAATTGGCAAAGACAACCAACATTGTGTTTTATATTATAAATCTATATAGTACAAAGATATGAACATTCATTATTTAATTCATTTCTTACTTATGCTCAGTGTTGGAAAATATTGTATATATGTATTTTATAATAACTGATTTTATTAGGTGCACAAACAAAATGAGAATTGTAAAGTAGACTGTACATCCCTATGTTAAATGTTTACTTCATTATGGTTGGTACAGCTATAAATCTGAATACTTAATTTTCTGTGGAGTATCCCTATTTGCAGTATTTCTTGGGGTTTTTATTTATTCCTCTGC
The DNA here is from genome assembly GCF_048594095.1 of Paramormyrops kingsleyae. Classification (NCBI taxonomy): domain Eukaryota; kingdom Metazoa; phylum Chordata; class Actinopteri; order Osteoglossiformes; family Mormyridae; genus Paramormyrops; species Paramormyrops kingsleyae. Next base: position 16,660,175 of record NC_132817.1, on the reverse strand, counting down.
CTAAAGGGGGCGCTATTCAGGGATAACGACTGAGGTGCTCTGTTCCTAGGGCTGGAGTTGAATCATGACTTCGAGAGTGATACTGAGGGTTATACGACCGACGACTCCGACAGCAACGGTGACCCTGGCATTTCCCCCGAGCCCGATGATTTAGGTGAGTTACGGCAGGTGGCAGTGGGTCAGACCCTGCTTAGGTGTACCTGTGGTCTGAGGGGGGTCTGTCTGCAGTGTTCCAGGTGGAAGTGCTGGGGACCCTGCAGCGAGGCAGTGAGGAGAACATCAGCTGTGACAACCTGGTGCTAGAGATCAACTCCCTCAAGTAAGACGTCCCTTCATTTAGTTAAAAAACAAATCGGTACAGTTCATTACAAAACTTCTAATTTATTTGTGATATGTCGTACTTGTAGAACAGTAAGTTTCCAGAGAGATACGTAGAGCAAATCACCCTTATGAAACTATTTGAGGTCTGCTTGCTTCCCTTTTGGTAATTCCATCTTAAAACATGAGATTGAATGTTCCAAATTACCCTGCTAAGGGATGGAATTTGCTGAGGCATTAACCGCTCGGAAATCACCCGGTTCATGTTGTAGGTTCGGCGTCCCTGGAGTGATATTGATGACAAACTCACACAGCTGGATTCTCTCCCCAGATACGCCTACAACATCACGCTGAAGGAGGTGATGCAGACGCTTACTAAGGTGGTGCTGGACTTCCCCTTCCAGCAGCAGGGATCCCAGCTAACGACAGTCCAGTACTGCTCTCTGCTGATCCCTGTGAGTGCTGATCCTTAGCTCCTGCTCTACAAGGTGAACCATACCACTCCCATAACAAGTCACCAATGAAGCATGACTTTGCTCTTCCTCTTCTTCCAGCTATTGAAGAAGTGGACCCCTGTGTTCAAAAACTACGTGAAGAGGACTCAGGACCATCTGGACTGTCTGGGGGCTCTGGAGGAATTCTTCCTCGAGCATGAGTCCTGCTGGGGAGCTATGGTTAAAGTGAGTACGCTAGTCCCGTCTCCAACCAATCACAGCAATGCTGAGACAAAGTGAAAGAATATCAAGCCTTTGATATTAGATTAATAGTACCCTATAATTAACATTTTTTAAAAATATTTTGCAGATGTAATAAATCTTTAACCACATAGGCCCAAACGTGTTGGGTATCTCTTAACTTATGTCGTATCGAGTAGCGTCCGATTGCATTTATGTTCAAGTTCCATAGTAAATAATATACACTAATCGAAAGATGCCTGAAAGGAGACTTAGTGTGATGTTGGCGGGTGTATCGCTTAGTGTATACAGCTTGCATGCAATAATGCAGTGTTTCTCAACCCCAGGTCCTTGTTTTTGCTCCCTCCTAGCTCCCTATTGGGGAGCAAAAATGTGGACTGTCTCTGGGGGTCCCTGAGGACCGGTTTGAGAAACACTGCAGTAATGTATCTGTGATTAACAGCTAATATAAGCAATTAGGATAGATACAGGACCTGCACTGTGCTGTTTTGTTGCGTAAAAAGAAACTTACTGTACGATAAAATATTTCACCACAGCTTCAGGCATAGTCTTTTTTCTCAGCTCTTGCTGTTTGCTATCATCCGCTTCTTTTGATTTCATAGTGCCATTCGTGCCTTATTTTTCATGAAATTTAAGTGCAATCTTGTTTTAATATAGTGTTGTGATTTGCATTATAATTTGCTGTAGAGTACTGTGTGTATATCATAGTGTACTTAATGCCTTGCCTCTCCCCTATAACTATTCAGATATGCCCAAAATTACTTGCATCCGGTATTTCTGGTCCCAGATGCAGACGAAAGTTTGACCCAAATATAAGTTCCCTACTAAAAGTGGGAAGCGGTTTGCTTGAAACGTTTTCTGTATGCATGAGCTGCTTTACATCTGAAAGGTAGTTCTTTCATTTTAATCTGCTTAGCTTAGATGGGTCTGTATGCTTCATTTCCAGATCCTGATGAATTTCTATGAGCTGGAGATCCTAGAAGAGGAGGCCATTATGTGTTGGTTCTCCAACGGGGCGACTTCTGACAAAAGCCGACTTTTGCGGAGGAACCAAGGGGTAGGTCCCGTGTTTTTCTGCTAACGTTTTGGTTGTGTTGGCTCAGAGTTTGTCTCTGAATACCTTCCATATTTGGCTATGATCCATAAATGTTTATGTCTATTCAAACAGCAGGATCCCTTCTGGCACTTAAACCGGCATTAAGAATTATGCTACTTGCAGTTTTGTCATCGCTGTTGTCACACTCAAGAGCATCTATCATCTCTCTTAGCTCCTCAAGTTCATTCAGTGGCTGGAGGAGGCTGAGGCCGAGTCTTCTGAGGAAGATGGGAAGTAACTCCTGGCAGGGCCCCCTCAGAGCACCACTTGCGTACCTCCAGAACATAACTCTGGGTGGGAAGGCGTTGTGGCCAAAATCAGGAAGTAGAAGGGTCAAGAAAGAGGACTAGCTTTCATTGGAGAATGTGGCATATGAGTATTGACTAGCCTTGTTCCACCCCACCCCCCCATCTGAGTTTTGGTTTTCCCATTTATTTATTTTGTATGAGACAGACACCTTTCAAAGCAACACCGTGACTTTTAAGAACAGTACCGCAGGGTTAATATATTACAATAGACAGACATGCATGAAATGCAAAGCTTCCTCTATTCATTTCCAGATTACCACCTTGGCCACCACTCTGTCATTTTGACTTCTACACTCATTTAATGTCACTGAAGACAGGTCAATCTTGGTCTTCAAACAAGCAGGGTAGCAGGGTGTGTCTGCATTGTCTGCATATATTCTTGGCACAGTGTCAGCCTCCAGTGCCTTTTCAACTTGAAACAACTGACAACCACCTTTCAAATCACATGTGAAGACCGATCTGCATCTGGACAACCCTTCCTGGAGTTCACTGCAGAAAGAAATTCTGTCCACCTCCCATGGTTCTGGTTCATACCACCCAACTGGTACTTCTGAAGAAATAAACCAGGTCTGAAGCATCCCAAAAAGCTCATCTTCAGAAAATTCCAGACTTTTGCTGTAGATCCATTTGTTGTTCACTCATTTCTCACCCTTTTTTATGGAATGGGCATTCAGATGTTGCCAATGAGGGAAGAGAAAACCTTAATTAAACGGTGTCATATACAAGAACTTGTGGTTCATAGACTCCCTATCTGGTGCATATGCTAGGCAGCGCTGTGACTTGCAGTTCAGTAGTGTCACTGTACATTTGTCACATGACCACGAAAGGATGGAATAAAAAGACCTTAATTTAAAAATTGTCACTGTGTATTATTGCTGGGAAAGATGCCTGTTCATTCGGGATCATCATGGAGTAACACTATTTCAGACATTCATGCTAAAGTTTCGGTTAGCTTGATGCTGCTCCCTGACTTTCCTGCAAACACTAGTACAAATATTTATGCATATTTAATTCAAGTTTATTGTAGACAATGCATGAAGTATTTTGATTGGTTGACATTTCAGAAATTGATTTTGGAAAAGCACACACACCTTAAAACGAAGTTTGTGTTCCAGTACTGTTTTGCCTCTTTACATTTCAAGCAAGGCAAGAGTTTCTCAGTCTCAACAATGAATGGAAACAATCAAATAGGCTATGAAATGAAAGTCCAGTCTGTCAGTAACCTGAGAACAGAGACCTGGCTTCCACATAAGGGGTTTTCCATGTTGAGCTGTAATATAACACATGCCATAAGGGGACTATCGTGTTCAACATTTGGACATGGATGCACGATATTTAGCCGCATTTGTGCTATAAAGCTGTGCTTCTGAATGTCACAGCATGTTAAACATAAATTGCAAGGAAAGGAATGTCGACAGTCTCAGGTGTTAGGGTTAATGGGGATTACACAAATCATGTTACATGGGGAAGGATTTCAAGGCCTAGTCTGTATTTCTGGTTTCTTCCTTTGTGTTGTACCTTCTATAGATCACCCAAGCCAGTAGGGCAGCACCTGTAATTCCAAAGAAGGCAGACAGTAGCTTCCACATGTTAGCAGAATTGTGGTGCATCTGCATGAAGCTACGGTGGTCACCAAGAAACAAGAGGTATGGGCGGCCGTCATGGGGGGGTTGCAGGATTAACAGGTGGTCATGTTCCAGGACCACCTGCCCAAAGCCTGTCAAGACAGTCCCCACACGCAGGAGCTCTTCTCTCTCTTCCAGGACCATGGGCTTTTCCCTGCTGAGCTCTTGGACCACAAAGTGCACTAATTCCTTCTTGGCGTGCCGCACACGCTGGTACACCTGCTCCAGGTAGGATCCTCCTGCTTCCATGGGTGACTGGACCTTAACTGACACAGCACTTATGAATGTCCCTGGTGCCACCAGGCTGAAAGGCACTGAATTGTTTGTCTCCTTCTTGTTCATATTCCTGACATTCCTGAAGGTCAGAATGGAGCAAAGCAAAGCAAGAATGTCACTATCGCTGAAAACTTTCCACTAAGTGGAAAACTTCCCTGGTCATATTTATCCCTTTGAAACATACATTTTTTTCACTGTGGTGGATTAAAAGATGCATTTCTTTCCAAGCTTCCCTTCAAACTATTTGCCTATTATATACACTGAGGGCCTTTTCCAGACTGGACCCTCCCCACCACAAAATGCACTCTGTTAGTGGTCACACACACAGCTGAATGAAGTTCCCTTCATTAAGGGGTGTTTCTTAATATCAAGAAGGCAAAGATCATACTGCTAACTTGCCTCCCAAGAATGAACTTGGGGCACAATGAATGATGGGATTGGTCTCGTTCGGCGAGAATGCAACCGACGTATCCTTGATATTTGGGGCATGGAAAGAACGACATTCAGGGATTTTTACCATTCTCTGTACTTCTGTTAGGCTCCGGACCCCCCGCGACCCAGAAGGATAAGCGGGTTGGAAAATGGATGGATGGATGTACTTCTGTTCTTAGTATTGGAACTGGTCTTGGTCAAAGAAAAATGATGTAAAACGGGTACGCAAGAACAGAAGTATAGTCAAGTACGCATATTGAGAAATACCCAAAGTGTAGGGTATAAATACAGTGACAAGCTTTGGGACCAACCTCCCTTTCTTCAGCAAGAATAGGAACTGTCATACTGTCGTTACTATAGATTCCTATCGACATATTTCAGGAGTGCCGTGATCCACAAGTTATGGAAAACGAGAGGAGAAGATCTTGCAGAAGGCACAGATGTTTAACATGGCTTTTAGGGTTAATGCACTGGAGAATGGTAGTGTTTTTTTGTTTTTGTTTTTCCCACAATCCATGTAAATACAAAACTACAAACAACTGAACACGACTATTGTTTTCTGAACTAGAGAAAGGTATACATGGCCTGAAACTTTAAGTTTTTAATGTCTGAATAACAGTATTAAATGTCTAATCTTATTTTAGAGTAAATCTTTGTATATGTAGTCACAGGGAACTTAAATTTATGCAGCACGTCTTCCATAATGAACACATAAGGTGTTGCCTGTTGTTGGTAAGTCAGCATCGATGCCGACTCTGTGTTGGAGGGTTCTATAGCCCACTTTCTCTCTGCCATAATTGGTCTGGAATAGTACTTGATGTGGCAGATCTTCCAGATGAACACCCAGAGTGGACATGGGTAGCGAGAGGCTGCAGGATCTAGTTGGGAAAAGGCCCAGAGATTCCCCAAGTCTTCCTTGCAATTGCTCTAACACTTTAGACTCTGATGAATCCTTCCCAGTGTTCTGCCTTCAGACTAAAGTTACACCCCTGCATTTGACATAAGCGTGACTTTAAGAAAGAGTATCATGGCTGCAGCTTATCTGTTGAAGCACTTACCACACTCTCGTAAGAGGGTTCCACACCTTCCAGCGCTCAGACACAACAATCTTCTGGATCACTCCAAAGCATCTGGGAACATACTGACTGGCCAAAGGATTTCCCTCTGGCTGAACCACTCCTGAAACACACGTCTGACATCTCAGGAATGGCAGAACATTTATCTATTAAATATCTTATAGATAAGAATTTCTTGTATTGATAAATATTAGAGTTTATTTATTACACTGGTTAAGAGGTTTACCTTCAATTGCGACATACTGCAGGTTTTTGTACGGTGTCGCTTTTACAATCTTTACCAATTCTTCATTGGGCTGAAATGTTGGTATTTCCTTTGTTTTAAAGCAAGAAATGAAGTTAGATAGGTAAACTGCATATTATAATACAGACCATGATATAGTAACAATCTGGTAGAGATTCTTGATTAAGTTTACATATTACATTCACTTATTACAGTTAACTAGCATACAACTTTCTACTGTTACGGTGCAACATCCATCAAATCAATGATGCTCAAACTTTTTTTGGCAGGGCCCCCCTAGGGCTGATATATTTGCCCTGACCACCCCTAACATATAACCCCAAATAAATATTATCATGCAGCTAGTAAGAGTAAGAACAATTATGCAACAGAGGTAATCGTTACCAAAACGTCGTTCGTTTGGTGAATGGTGTAACTCATGGAGTACAACTCGGTAGTTTGATAGAACAACACAAAACTGATGGTCATTACAGCAAAGCAAGTCAGTTCTGTCCAAATATATGTCTGATATTCTTCTGACTAATTCCGTCACCGTAGAACTAGCTATACATTATAAAACGGCAGTGCTTTTTGCTGCAGTACTTTACCTAGCTGCTAGTACAATATATATTTTTGCATTCCCCACGAAGAGTAGAATTCCAATCATCTCTACCCACGCTGATTTCCAAAGTCAAGCATGATTGATTTAAAATTCACAAATATATTAAATATTTCAAGAAAAATGCTGTCTATGCAGCCAGAGCGCTACTATAGCTTCAAGATCACGGCGAGGGGCCCCGTAAGCCGTACTCCATATACTTACGTGTAGCTTTTTTATCTCTTGTTTCTTTTGCCTGTATAAGTGATAAAACAGGCCAGAAAACGCGAAAGCTGACCCGACACAGATGGCAGTCAAAGGACTTACAGGCTCGTCGCTCATTTTGTGGCTGCAAATCGAAGACAAAATGATGAATAAACTGCAGTGGATTTAAACATACTATTTTCCTGGATTATTTTCATTATTATATACCTATAACTGGAAAATGTATATTCACAGAGTACCAATACCTGATAGTTTATTGTTCCTGCCTATCCAAGACAGGCTAAGCCCAGGACCAACGGGACACATGACAGGGGTCACGCTGGTAAAGATGCCAAACCAGTCGTACGCAAACATAACGACAAACAGCGGGCAATTATTCCTATATCTTAGGGTGACCAGATAATCCATGTCAGGGAGGACACTTTGAGCTACTTCGGGTTTTACAAACTACTTCCAAATTAAAAGCCTCCTGTGCTCGGCTAAAGAGTTCAGCTCTTCTTGTGCTTTGACTGGTTTGTTTCCTTGACTGAAAGACTCATCCAGCTGTTTTACATTAGCATTAGTGACACATGCATGCTTATAGGAGACTGACCAATCAACACACAGCAAGATCTCGGTGCTCAAGTGAAATCCAAGTCCGTTTAATTGAAATGGTAATTTACAATTCCTGTCCTAGCTCAGAGTGTCCTCCCTGACATGGATTATCTGGTCACCCTATATATCTACGTCATCGGGGAACAACATACCGGAAAACAGGATTAAACCCAGGGTATGTTATCAGTTGGACAACATTTTCATGGCATATTGGCCAACTTTGTTTTTACCTTAGTTCGGTTTGTTGCATCGTTCCTAATTAAGGGTTTATCTACAAAATATCAGTAGAATTAATTTCCAGAAATAAACTGCAAATCAGGAATGTCATTTAGCAGTCTTTTCACGAAAAACGTCCGCGCACTAAAAACTTCTTCATTATACACAGAACAAAGTGCACATTTCCATTATTTATTAATTGGACGTCGTTATTAATTTCGGAATAAAGTAAAAAAAAAAAAGAAGAAAGAATAAATAAACTCCGCGATAGGTAGATAAATACTGGAACACTATACTTATTGTACAATTATCTCACAAAAATGGAATTTTAATTTCCGTCCATGTAACGCTGCCTTTGAAAACACAACATAGTTTAAAACCAAAATGTAAAAATTAAACTTGTTCTAAAAATGTACCTGTTTTATGGAGTACGAATGCTCATCGCTGTAGGTTTTCCTTTGGTTGAAAGCAAAACTAGATCACCCCCCCTTCCGCATGAGGTGCGCATGCGTTATAAAAACGAGTTCTGGTTATTAACGACTTTTACTTTCGTAGACAAAACATGCAGGTAGTCATTTTGCATGCAGTCATACATAAAATATACAATTTCAGAGTTCCACCGAGCATGGTATTTAAAATTGCTCGGTAAAGTTAAGTGACCATTCATTGCCTCCAAAGTGAGTACTGGTAGGGACTGGGCAGAACGTGAGCTAAGAAGAAAGTAACAAAACAGCTCCTTGCTGAAAGTAAAATCGGAGTAAAATTGTCATGTCTTTCTGTTTGGGCACCAACGTCTGGGGATCTGGTCTATGGCCGAGGCAAAAAACATGTCAGTTTTATATTTTTAGTATTTTGTAGGATAACCAGATTTCCAAAGTCTCAAACCGGGACACTTGTGTAGCATGGTGTATAACAGGTGTAGGTCAGCCTGGAGAATGATTCGAACCCATAATGCTCGTTTAATTATTGCTTTGTCTCATCATCAGAGAGGGATCGGGGAGAAAAGATTTACACAAATTAACATCTATCTTTCTACATCAGATCACTATACATTTTTAAATAAAATTTTATACTTAAAAATTTCAGCGCATCAAATAAGCATAAACACTCACTTTTCTGATATTGGTTTGAGAAAAGGGAATGTTTGTTGCAGCCCCTAATTAAAAACGCAGTTTCTCTTCAGCATTGTTAATTTGTGAGATTCACAACGTGCATTGGCATCCTTGTCTCCTTCGTATCAGGGTGCTAAACTTTGGTCAGCTGGCTGGAGTGAGGTTTTCAATTCGAGACAAATCTGCACACACGTGCCCACGCATTTACATGTGACAGTTTTATTACCTTGTAACGAGCTTGTAGATTTTGCGATCTACCCCCCGCGCTTTTGGTGTAGCTAATTTTAGGTTTATAATGGAATGATATAGATTTGCCGTAAGATTTATTGGTTGAGGGTGAGAGTTCAAAAGCGTGAGTGTCAGGCCAGATGCGTGAAAGTTGGCAGCCCTGTTTGTATTACCTTGACAGAAGAAACGCCTACACCTACAGTATAAACGGCAGCTGTATGAAGCAGTACAAAGTGCTGCTTTTCTTTTGAGTAATTACCGGTTTTGATTCGAGAACTCAACAGTGCTAAACTATAGTGGTATAATATACTGTACACCAATCAGCCGTAACATTAAAACCACTGATAGGGGAAGTGAGGTAGATGTCAAGCTGGCAGAGGGAGTGTGATGCTTTGGGCAATGTTCTGTTGGGAATCCCTGGGTTCTGGCATTCATGTTGAAGTTTCTTTCACACGTCCACCTACCTAAATGTTGGATGGTGATGGTATTGGCCTCTTTCAGCAGGATAATACACCCTGCCACACTGCAAAAATTGTTCCGGAATGGCTTGAGGAACGAAAAAGAGTTCAAGTTGTTGACTCCAAAATTCACCACATCACAAACTGATCAAGTATCTGTGGGATATACTGGAAAAACAAGTCTGATCCATGGAAGCCCCACCTCACAACTTACTGGACTAGTGTTAAAGGATCTGCTGTTAACATCTTGGTGCCAGATAGTGCAGGATACCTTCAGAGGTCTTGTGGAGTCCATGCCTCGAGGGGTCTGTGCTGTTTGGCAGCTTGAGGAGGTCAGGTGGAATATTACGGCTGATTAGTGTATATGGATTACATAGTAGTTAGATTTGCTATTATATTTAAACCAGTTGCTTCTTACAATTAGATTTTGTGTTTCTCCAAAGTAAAGTGGAGGACCTGAATTAGATTAACGCAGCGCTGCAGAAGTCCAGGGACATGGCCAAGGACTCCATTGCCATCCTGCACTCAGAAATTGGATCCCTGACGAGCCAAGGGAAGAGGTGGAGTTTGTCCCCAGCTCACATTGCTAATCTATTCACAGGTGTGTGGTGGTGTGAAAGGAGAGCACAGGCCCCCACCCCACCAGCCAGCCCGTGAGCGAGGGAGGGGGGCCACAGGTGTGCCGTGTGTGAATTTTTCATGCTTTACCTGTCCCTCCTGCCTCCTGGTCCTGGTTCAGAGAAGGGAAACCCTGCCTGCAGTGGATGTTGTGTATAGTGAATGCTACAGTCTGGGCCTCTTCCTGCTCCTGTTCCTGCTCGCCTTCCCCCTGGAGTCCTCTGATGCGCACTTCCGGCTCCAGCCTCCTGTTCCCTCTGCTATGGAAACCTTTTCCCCCCGTCTAATTTGCTCTTCACATCCTAAATAAATTGCAAAAATAATACCCCATGCTGTGTGGTCCTGGAAGTGCTACTGCGCCACCAAACCACCAATCTGCTCAAATAATAAATTGCAGGTTATTAATTGAGGATTATAAATGGGCATGAATTCATTTAGAATACATGCACGCATTAATCTGATGCCCGTCATATTAGCTAGACCCCTAAAATAACACTGGCATGAAATATAACTGTGTCCACAGAGGGCACAGCGCGATTCCTGAGCTGCTTCTCGTTTTAAGCACAGGGGCATTGTGCCATCTCAGGAGCATGTAAAACCCACTCAATAGCAATCCATGAATAAAATGGCATTCAAAAAATGAATGCAGTCCAGTGCCATTATCCAGCAGCACTGGACTGTTCCAGTGCGTGTTCCAGTGCGCCTATTTCCTGGTCAAGGCTGTACAGCTACGTTTTCTGTTTTTCTGTAACCTAGCAGTGTTGGTGGTGTTGGGCCAGGGCACACTGCTGCTGTTTGCACTTAGTGTGCATGCGGAGCAGTCAGAACCAATCAAATCTCATGCAACTTAATTAGAAAAAAGATGCCGACCTCATCATATCAGGTCGCTCAGAATGTGTTTTGTTCTTCAGGTATGAATTTCACCAGGGGGTTCGAGTATTGGAGTAAAGCATCATTTTCAGGTGTTTACTGCTCCACCACCAGGGGGCGCTTGTGGGCTCTGACACCTTACCCGCACCAGTCTGGATTCACTCCCTCATATGTTTACCCAAATGAATTCCACCCGTGTTCTTTAATATTTTCCAGATGCATTGTGACAAGAGTTTTTGCTCATAAATGTAATTTGTCATTTCTCTTCTGAACACCCAAAACAAACAGTACTCGCTTCCTCCCATCTTGTACTAATGGCAATAGATTTTCCAACCTTGATTGCCAATAATGTTCCTTCCTTCCTTCAATGGCCATAAGTGTCATAGCAGCGTCACAGCAGTCATTTGCATGACCCCGCGCCTCAAGTCACACTGTTTCCCTGACAGATGCTGACCGCTGCTTCTGTTTAATGAAGGATGACACTTAGCGGAGCATTAATTTGGATATAAGTAAATAACACGTCGGACGTTACAGTTCCTTCATGCCTTGTCCTAAGACACATTCTGAGAAGACAATAATTAAAGTGGCCTTTTGCCTAGCAGTGTTAATGTTACACAGTATTTTTACTGGGGAAAAACCACAAGCACACCTATTAACTTACTTAATTAGCTGATTAGTATGTTTGATCAGGGAAATCAAGAAGGGTCTGTCAATGAATGTGAGGCACATCCACTGACAGACAGGAAGTTCACTGTGGCGGAAATGATGTCACACTGGATCCACTGTGAGGTACACCAAAAGTCCACTGGTGGATTCCCAAACAGTACTATAATCACAAGCGGTTGTGGCACATACTCACTGTTTAATCACAATTGCTGAGATGTTGGGCAAGACATTGGCGAAGGCAAGCGGAATGGTAAGTACAGTTTGGGGTTAATTGTTTAAATATATTCAGTGTATTCAAATGTATTCAATAGTTCTTCAAGAATGACGGGAACTTTTATGTCTACTATGTTTAGAAATGGAATGGCTTTTGTTCACTATTGGTTTGCTGAATTGTATTCAATTAATCTCCCTCATTACATTACATAATATATCCAAGCATAGGTATTTTATGTGTATGTTTCGAAGGTATCAGCATCAACATTCCTATATAGTTACATAATATATCCAAGCATATAGGTATTTCCAGTATGACTCCAGATGTCTGCATAACGCTGTACTTGCGCTACACAAGGTGAGTTTACGTTAGTCACAGAAACACCTTTGCTGCTCATATTGTAACTGTGTACAGTAGTTGTCACATGGTGAACTCGGCAGATAAAACCCCTTGTTTTTGGTCTGTATGAGACTGTAAAACCTTTAGGTCAGCTGATATTTAGCATCAACTAAATGTTAAAATGTAAGTTAAACAGTAATTATACAGCAGTAGCATAACCAAGACAGAAAGACATACCTTCCTTTAAGCAATCATTCCTTAATATTACAATGTTATTTAAAACTTCAACATTAATTGGCAGGTTGTGTAGTGTTTCTATACTGTATATGCAACATAGCAAAGAACTGTAAGAATGACTTTTTAAACAGTGCATGCAATTGATTACAGCATAGCAGATAGGAAAAAATCCATCATGTAGAATTAAAATAATAACTACTGGCACCACAGTGGACTTCCTGTCTGTCATTGGGTGTGACTCACAGTGGATCTAGAGTGATGTCATTTCCGGGCCCACAGTGGACTTCCTGTCTGTCAGTGAATGTGACTTGTAGTGGATGTAGAGTGATGTCATTTCCGGGCCCAATGGTGCCATTTGTTGCCACAATGTCTCAGAGATCGTGCAATGGCTGCATTCTGTTTCTGGATAACCTCACACGTTCCACAATTTTTTTAAAATAAGTCTGTTTATATTAGCCCATCCTTGTTCTTATGCTATGAACATTCCCAACAGGCAAGGCGTTATTAGGTAAAGCTCCGTCTGAGCGCAGAAACCAAGGGGACTTGTATTAAGACCAAAAAAGGCTGTGTGATATTCCTGTGATCAATGGACTGTAAGATAATTTAGCGATAAATCATCTTTGTGTTTATGTGAGCTCACTGGACTGCTGTCATTTGGAGCACAGCCTCTGCCTCCCATGACAGATGCCCCAGGTCGCAAAGCAGGGGCCTGCAGCAGAGGTCCAGACTGATCCTGCTTATTTACAGGCTGGTCTGCATTGCCCTCATGCCCCATAGAGCCGTTTTGACATTTCTGGTGGAAGACAGTAAAAGAGATGAGAACAATGTAATTCTTCACTTTTGCGATTTCCCTTTAAAAACTGAAATTTAGGAAGCATTTTTTGCAGGTTGGTTATCTGAGACCATACTTACTTTCATAGAAGCTATAACTCTTCCTCCTTTATTGGTCTTGCAGATCGAAATCAGCTGTATATTTTTTTTTTTAGTTTATTACCATAATGCTTTTATTAGGCTTGGATCTTGGGTAACCTGTATCTGGACACTAATGGGAGCCTCCCACACACGCATGCACATAAGTCAATCAAGTATTTTAATCATGCAGAAGTTACCTGAATAACTTCTGCTTTCCACAGTTGCGTTCACAAGATGTTTGTGGGTAGAATTCAGGCTGTACATCCATTTTCTGTAACCATGGTCGCAGAGGATCCAGAGCCTATCCTTGAAGTTACAGGCACAATTTTTATGCTATTGGTTTGAGTTATTGTCTGCATTAATGTTCCTGGTTCTTCTTATTGTCTGGCACTGGTACTCATTGCTCTTTACTGTACTATTATCACCTGCCAGTCCACAGGGGCATGCAAGTGTGCAACTCATACTAAGTACAATCAGCCTGAATGGAACATGAGAAACACACAGGAGTATGGAAGAGATTTCATCAGTGACATTTAAAATCAGGTACAACACACACTACCAGTCTGCAGTTTTTCTACACCACAGGTTTTTACCACTTTTCCATTTATTTCATAAACTGCAGCTTTTTATTCTTTTTAATACTGGAAAATCGAACAACTATAAATGAATATGTAAGTCAAGTAAAACAAGTTTCCTTTATAACATGGAAAGCGCATGTAACAGTGCATGTCTGACATCCTATTAACTGGTTGTGTGGTGATGGTATAGTCAGATTCTAGGCCGTCCTTTAACTTTAAATGTACTAATTAACTGTTTTATCCCATGAAACAGAGCAGTATTTAATATCCCTTTTAGAAAGGATGCCTCAAATTTTCTCTGCTGTTATAACTGCTAGAGGAGGTTATTTTGATGAATCAAAACATTTCATAGACATTTTCTTGCTAATAAAAGTAGTCAAATGGTGAACATACTGTAAATTTATTTGTCAGGAAAGAACATTGGGTATATGTTTAGTAAATGATAAGTGAGTAACATGCAAATGTAGAAAATCTCAATGTGTGTGAAAACTTTTGGCTGGTAATGTACAGTATGCAGTGTAAAAATAGGTCTTTCCATGGCGGAGGCAGAATGGTTTGTTTTGTGGCACTAGGAGGACCAATTTAAGATAAGTCTTTGAGATAACCCTACTTATTAAAGCAATCTGAACTGTAATACAACTGTGACATTTAACAAGGCCACTGCAAACAATCTCTTGTGATTTAGAGGCTGCAGTACCTTAATGACTCCTGCCTTTGTTATTTGGAAATAAAACAGATACCCATTTCAGGCTTTTAAACCTGGCATTGCTTTTGGACCATGCATTTTGCATTAAAATTCCACTGAACTTTGCAAAACACCCCCACGATAGTTTATATTATCACAGTTTGCTTTGATTTGCATTGCGCAAGAACCATGGAAATGAGGCCTCTCTCTGCGGCGACTGAAAATACGGAGTAATTCCTCCATGGCTCCCCAACGTAGAAAAGACATCCATTAACCTCAATGGTTCATCCCGCTCAGTGATGGCATTTGCATCGCCATTAGATCTCCAAGTATTTGAGGGTTACACAAGTGCAATGGAAGAGGGTATCTTTCCCATCTGCTGCTGGCCCCATCAACTGTGTGTTCAATCCCAAAAAGTAAAAAAAATTCCATATAGAATGTTTTACTACAACGTCATACCATGTTGCAATCCATCCATATTTATTCTCTGAATAAAGTGTGGTTTTTAAATCATACAGCACACCAGGAGACATATGGGGTGTTTCTCAATATGCGTACCTGATCGTATTTGTATTCTCGCATATTTCCGTTTTACATCAAAGTTCCATTGACGAGGATCAGTTCCAATACTAAAATCCTCACATGTAGTTTTTTCCCCTCTCCAAATACCCAGGATATATTGGTTGCATCCTCACCAAACAAGACCAGTCCCATAATTCATTGTGCTCCAAGTTCATTCTTGGGAGGTAAGTTAGCAAGATCGGTCTTGCCAAGACCATAAGTACGATCTTTGCATTCTTGGTATTGATAAACAACCCTTTGTGTGCTCTGACGGGCACTCAGCTCAAGTTTACCCATGATGCTCTGGTGGTCTCTACATGATCCTCTTGCTTGCTGCCCTCTTCCTCACTGTGGAACCTCACTCTGGTCTAACAGATGGGTGGTGGAGGACTGCATGGTTGGACGGCGCAGGCGGAGGGAACCCTGCAGCACCACAAGCCCTGTGCCATTCCTGACATTGTTCACAGAAGTCGTCATTCTGCTATAGTCGCAGGTCATGTAACGACTGAAGGCCATGCGGAAGGTCTTGTTGAAGAGCGTGTACACCAATGGGTTGATGCCAGAGGAGACATACCCCACCCAGACGAAGATTCTCAGGAGCTTTGTGGTCAGTTTCTCCTTTACATCGGCCGAGATGACATTGGTGATGAAGAATGGGCACCACATGACCACGAAGAGCAAGAAGACTATGCCTAGGACTTTGGAGGCGCGCTGTTCATTGCTCAGGTTCAGCATACACTTCCAGCCCCTGATAGACATCCTGCGGAAATGCATCTCCTTGTTTGCAACTGGGCTAGTTGGACCCTCAAACATTGTCACCCTATCTGCGGAGAAGCCTGTGGCTGGTCCCTTTTGGAGGACTGTAGGGCTGGAGCACCTGCGAAAATTCTGGGTGGCTGTGAACCTAAGCAGGTAGACCTTCTTCTGCAGCACCCGAATAGTTAGCACGTAGGTGACCATCATGATGATCAAAGGGATGAAGAAAGCCACCAAGGAGCCATACCGGATGAAATCCCCCTTGGTCAACTCACATGTACAATTACTGGAAAGAGTCGTATTGGTGTTTGTCAGGCCATCAATAGGAATGTAAATTGAAATACCTGTGAAAAAGCAAAGTACAGTTAATTATGTCAACATGTAATTCTATTGGTGCTATTTGGAGAAAGCAAGGCCAGCTGGAAACACTAAATGACTACACAACAAGCCAGAGCAGTTGATTAAATCATTATATTAAAATAATTTCATAATTCAATGTGTGTGTAAAATACTAAGCTACCATACCATCTGCTTACAGCTGGGATTCAAACATTGGTACAATTTTCACTGCTAACTGTATGACTCCTTCACTTATTTCTTCTGCTTCTACGTCACTATTTCCCTGTTCTAAACTGATGCCTATTTACACTTTGAATGTTCTTATGTTGCAGTTCTGCCCCGTGAATAGTCTTATTGTGTTCTTGCTTTGTTAGAAGATGTTGTGTAGTTGTTGTGTAACTCCTGCTCCAGTACTGCTCACATTTATACCCGGGCATTCACTGACAGCTTGAAAGTTTGCAATGTGCTATTTGCCTTGTTTCTACATAGCTTTGAACAAAAGCATCTGCAAAATACTCTTGTGTGCTCTTGCATCTTACGTGGTTACTCGTTTCCACAACCCACCATGATACTCCAAAACTGTGTATGTTCAAGACCCTGATATTAAAGTACGTATTTACTTTGTATATGTACACACATTCCCAACCTGTTGCATACTTTAAATTATGCCTAGATTACAGAGCTGTACTTGTACAATGTAAATTTAATGTAAAAACAGTGCACTAGTTGTTATAATGTATTGTTTAGGGGAAAATTACAAAAACATTTCACAAGCACAGTACAATACAATACTTTTTTATATTTTCAAACCACAATCGTTCAAAAAACCACGTATGATGTGGGCTGACTGTATGTAAAATGTTATTTTTACACTTGTTTTAATATACCCAATTTGCACTTAATAGGTTGACAGTAGTATTTTATAAATCCCTGTGGGGAAATTTGCTTTACTCCATCTTGCTCTCCATGAGACACATATGCAGGCGAGATCAAGCTTGGGGTTACAATGAAAGGGCAGCCATCTTGTGACAGCTGGGGATTAAGGGCCTTTTGCTGAAGGACCCACGGTCATGTGACTGTGCCGCCGAGGCTGGGCAACCTTCCAATTACAGACACTGAGGGTTGGTCTGCTGAGCCACACATTGCCCCCTGTCTCATGTCAATGAACCAAACAATGATGCTTATCACTGATGTTACTCCTATACATTACACCCAACTACTGGAATAGTAGGATTTATGGAATCTGGCCTTAGAAAAGAGCATTTAATAATGTCTGCCTGTAAAATATATTACAGGCATTTAGGCGTCAATCCTACTTCCATAGTTTTTCCTGCTACTGGGGTTTCTTTCCTGCACATGTTTGCTTAATCCATTGCATTTAAAGCTACAGTACAATTGTGTCTGGAATTTCCCTATCATTGACTTATACTCTTTATAAAAAGGAATGCAGACTCACTCCCGGAGATTAGCCACACGATGGCGATCTTGAGCATGACCCTTGATCTGGATTTGTACTGGCTGTGTTGGATGGGCCTTTTGATGGCAGTGTACCGATCCAGGGAGATGGCGCACATGTGCATGATTGAGGCTGTGGAGAAAAGTACGTCCAGGAAGATCCAGATGGGACAAAGGAGTGTTGGCAGAGGCCAGATGTAATCTGAAGGACAGAGAGAGACAGAGAGGTGGGGGTCTTGCTCTGGTAAAGCATATTTACAGTAACCTTACTGATTGGCAGCTCAGAATATCCACTACCTGGTTGTTTATCAAGAAAAACTCATAATTTCATTGAATGGTACCTGTTCTTTATTCTGTTCATTGTTGTATTGTCGTTCATTGTTCTATTAATATAATGCCATCTGCTCAAATCATGCCTGTAAATCATCATGACACTAAAATTATGCAGTTTTTTATACGTTCAATCACTTTCACTGCCCTGTGAGCCCAGGCTGAAGAGCCTTTGGTTGTAGTCTGTTGTTACAGACCTTGCTTGTCCCTTTATGTCATAGTCAGCAAAAACATTGAGCCTGGAAGCAATGACAGCACGTGTCACGGTTCCGGTGCCTAATTTTGATGAGGATGGTGGTATTCCATCTTCCCAGCATGAGAACACACTGTGCTCTGACAGGTACACAAGCTTTGCAACAAACGTTCTCAGAAGACCTACATAGCAGGTGTAATTCAGCTGATGTATGGCAGTAATTAAGATTTAAACAGGAGGAGGTCAGAAGCGCACGCTGATACAGTGTGTTGCCACGTCCACCACATAACAAATCACCTCAGGGTTGAGAACCTGAGTACAGCTGTGTGGCAGGTGATACCTCAGCACCAGACTAGTCCAAATGGGATGGAACAATGTGAAGTTTTTTCAGTAGCGGAAGTGCAAGTCCTGCCACCAATCCCCAACGTTTAACCTGATAGTTGTAGGCCTGCCTGTAGGGCTGGATATAGATTAACGTCATACCCAGGACAGAGCATTTGCAAGTTAAGGGCCTTGCTCAAGGGCCCAATGAAGAAGAATTACTCATGGCATTTATGAGACTCGAACTGGCAGCCTTCCAATTGCCAACACAGATCCATATCCTCAAAGCCACCATTCCACCCACATATTTAAATAGTTTATATTTATTTTGTCTATGAAATTATACCCCTGCCCACAAAACAAAAAATTATGTGCAAATGGATAGAGTGACCAGATAATTCGTGTCAAGGAGAACTCCTTGAACCAGGACAGGATTTGTAAAGTACCATTTTAATGAAAAAGACCTGGATTTCACTTAAGCGCTGAGTTCTTGCTGCGTGCTGATTGGTCAATCTCCTACAGTCATTCATGTGTCACTAATGTTAATGTGAAACAGCTGGATGAGTCTTTCAATCAAGGAAACAAACCAGCCAAAGCGCAAGAAGAACGGAACGATTTAGTCAAGCACAGGAGCCTTTCAGCTTTGAAGTAGTTTGTAAAACCTGAGGTGGCTGAAAGTCTCCCCCCTGACATCTGATTATCTGGTCACCCTAGAAATGGAATAAGCAGGGGGTCTCGAAAAACACTGGTAGATGTAAAAGGCAAACTTGTCAAAGTAAATTAGCCATGATTTAAGTTCTGTGTCTGCCTAGATTTTGACAGACAAACATTGTGAGTTTGCTTTAGAATGGTACCGTAGTATCCCAGACAGTATTGTCATTTTTACTCACTTTTACATAAAGGGTATTTGTTCATCCTTATGACATATTTTCGTTATTCAGTGAGTTTTTGATGTAATGCGACTGGCATTTCTTCTCCACATGAGAGATAATAATCAGCTCCTTATCCTGCATAGCATCATAAAGACGGCATGGAGTCTGACACCCTCCACTTACCGGCTGCCTCCTGTACGCCCACTCATTTCTTTGGGATCTGCAGGTATGCTAACAGTACTGCAATATTTTTGAGATTAAATTATAAAGCAAGTAACTTAAAAATTATCATTGCTAAAATTTTATTGTCATTTAAAAATATGTTTTCTCTCTTAGAAAAATGAACTTCTAATATCATAAAAATCAATTATCTTCTCACCTCTTCAATATTTTTTAGCCACCAGCTGCCATTATGCGCTGTGAAGACAGCTGATCAGAAATCCTGATTTATGCCTGCTAATTGCAACTCTCACAATTTAGGTATTTATAAATAATAATTTTTATTATTTCTTGCAACCCAGTACATTCCATCAGCATGACACTGCTGTGCAAAGCAGAAAAACATATCTGTGTTTATTTACTTTTGCAAATTCCTTGGTTGAATTGTTAAGCTACATGAGCAAGCTACAGCATGTGTGTGCCGGTCGTGACAGGTTTAAGTATCACAAACCGACATAAAGAATGTCGGCCGATTTTTGTAGTTCTAACAACTGTGGTAAAATGAATTAAATGTTGATCTGCTCCTTGGGAGAGCTGGATGCCATTTAATGGGGTGAAGCGTAATGTTTCATGCATAATATGTGTCTTTATTCTGTCATGAAGCATGCATTGATTGAGGGAAACGGAACGGGATGTACTTACTGTAGAGCATGTCGATAAGAGCGATGGGCATCACCAACAGGCCGACCAGAAGGTCCGCCACTGCCAAGGACCGCAGGAAGTAGTTGGTGGCGTTCTGCAGCTTCCTCTCCAGTGAGATGGCCAAGATGACCAGGATGTTGCCGCCAATGGTAGGGATGATGAACAGGATTGTGAGCAACGATGGCCAGCATAGCTCCTCGCCTCCCAAACCGCTCTCGCTTGAGTCATTATAGCCCATTGTCTTTGCTGGTGGTGTTAACCCCAGCTGCCCCCACCTGTATCCGAGAGTAGGGGTACGTGGTCCTGCTGTGGTGTGTCACTTTGGCAGGCTGGCATGGTCACATGGTCCCATGGAACAAGCTGGAAACTGCAAGACGGCCGCAGATCTCACCCAAGTCTTCACCTCTCATCATAAACCGAAGCAGACCTGCGTCCAAAACGCAGTCCCACTTGTGTTACTACCGTAGGAGTTAAAACACAGAGGCTCCTTCCCTGCTTAATTCCAGCTGTGTTCCAAGTGTTGCATCTTCGCTCTGATGCTGAAACACAGGCTGCATGTAATGATCTTGAATCACAACCTGAGACACAGAAAATTAGACCTTAAGAGACATGGTGTATATCGTGCAGTATTTGATTGTCATTGGCACTGCACATATTCAGGGATGCGAAAGAGTATTCAGGAGAGTTTTAGCTCAGTTTTAAAAATATAGCATATACAATAAGCGGCAATGATTGCATTAGCAATTTTCACCCAGTTAAGTAATTGCAATTTAAATAATGTCTTAATATTTTTCCACAAATTCAAGCAAAGTCACTGATTTTTATATTTAAAACATATGGATTTCGCAGAATTGACAAATGTTCCATGTTGTACGAGCGTTACCTTTAATATTTCTCTATGTAGCTATTTCAAAAATCCCAAAACAATGTTACTTTCCTCAGTTAAAAGTTTTTCTAACTACTGAGAATTTTGTGAGGGACAGTGTAGCGAATTTCCTCATAAAATAACTGGTAATACTGTGTTCTACGGATACATGACTGCAGTCATTAGAGAGCATTGATGTTGGAAATTTTTACAGCTTTTTTTACATGTAGTCATGCAGCGGTTTAAATTTGTCTTTCTTACCGTTACCGAAAGTCGAGGTAAATGCCTCGTTTATTCTTGGTCTTCACCTCGCGACTGGCAGGCGGGCGTCCTCCGCAGCACCTCTGGAAACAGCTGTCTGTAACATACTGCTCGCTCTTTCATTTTAGATGCCTTGCAGGTTTCCCACCCCCCTCACTTCATCACTGCCCACCCCAGTTTGATGACATGTAAAAAAAACATGGGTGGCTGTCTTTTCTGGAAACGTGGTGAAAACGCCGCAAGCAGCAAATTCCCTTTGTACCGCAAGGCTGGTCGGATTTTCTAGTTTCACCTGTCTCTGCAGACTTCCAAAGTCGTGAAACCCTGTTCCGTGGACGTCTCCCATGCTATATCTGTTCCTTTACATCTCCGCCCGCCAACCACCGCCAACTTTCCCTCCCTCAAACACTCACTCGTACTCAGTCCCATCCATGCGTACCAGGATAAAAGATGGATGGCTTTAGACTGGGGGTGTGCCAGTAGCTGTGGGAGGTCATTTCCTACTGCACAGCAGATCCACTGTTTATATTTTTGAGGAGAGTGGTGGGGGGGGAAGGGGTGGTTGAGGTAGAGGTCGGACAGGGTAGTAATTCTGAGCTCGCCATCCATATTTTTAAAATAACTTTAAAAATATAGTCGCAGAATTGAACATTTAAATCTGATAACTTGAACTGTTTCCTTGGTCGAGACCCTTAATCAGAGTATCTGGTATAAGGAAAATTCAACATATATATAATGAAATAATGAATGAATTAAATAATTAATTCCACATTTATATAATGAAGTTCTACATTTATACAATGAATGCAGGCATTTATAATCCATTTTTACTTATGATTGACATGAAAGCTTTTAAAGTTAGAACTCAAACAGCAATCCTTCATTCGGCACTGAATTACTGCCCAGGAACATTTAGACTTTCCAGCGGTTTTACTTGTGGCCTCTTTAGCTAGAAACAGTGGTGACACTTCAAAGGATTTTTTATTCAACATAATAAGGCCTTGCATTTAGTTTTCAGGTTTTACAACAGCTGTAGCCTAGATAAATATGTAATTTTTAGAGGGAAAGGGTTGATCCCTCAACACACACGCACACACATACACATATGAATAGGATATTCTGAATAAACATAGATAAGAAAGGGTTCAAAATAATACCTACAAAAGAGCAGAATGATTTCACAGGAACTACAGCTGAGCAAAATGTAGGATGCAGTTATATAACATTTTCCAGATTATGTCAAGCATCAACCCAGCAATTTTTTTTACGACAGATAGAGTATTTAAAAATGTACAATGTATAGTTTTTTTTCTAAATCAAAACATTTTATTGAGGACACAGACAAGTTTTGCCATGGACATGTTTGTCCGTGTCTCAAGCAAATGCCTTTTGCGTTTCATTGTACGGCTGTATATTTTGAAATCACAATGAAGTTTTACTTGACCTGACTTGAAGAAACGTAAACTTGACCACGTACTTGGCAGATCTTTCTTAAACCATTGCTATAGCAACGTCTTCTTGCTCAACAAACGTAAGAATTTTCATCCATTTGATTACATCTACAGTTCTCTTCATGTTCTGTCTAACAAGTGGTTCTTGTGAGACTGCCAGACAGTGAAGAATACATTGTATAGTACAATTAAGACATAAACCAAAACTAAAACATAAAGAATAAAACAAACAGGGCATGGGGCGTTAAAGAGGGAAACTGGTACAACATCCCACTACAAGGACGAGTCATCATTCTAGTGAAATCTTACGGAAAGCTCCTATTGCCCTTTTACTCAGTAATTTTATTGGAATTCCATTTACTATTGTATTTCATTGCTTTTCTTATCTATGTTTGAAATTACACAAGTATGTTGTAAGTTCTTACTTGTTCAGTTTATTGTCATTAAATGATTTTAAGGCATCCCATTGTCATTAGTAAAGAGTATTCTCTAAGAGTCATCTAAATGGTATGTTATGCTGAAATGTAGCCAGTTATAAACAGAAATGGTTAACAGGAGTTTTTTTTATAAAGTGTGTAATAATTAATATGATCCTTTATTACAAAGACTTCTGTCATGTCTGCTTCCTGTTTTCCAGCTTGTCTATTCCCACCTATTGAAGCTACATTTCCCTAAATATATTTAAAAAAATCAGCAGTATCTGAGAGTTGGTATTTGGTTGGTTTTTCCTGGTTTTGTTCCCCCCCCCCCCACCCCCACCTATCACTGGTTGGTGGTTATCACTTCGCAATCACAAGACCACCTTTGCTTGAGGCACTGAGAGGTGATCCAGATCTATAAGTAATTATGCTTTAGATATTGACCATTATTGACACAGTACAGATGGCCCTCGCTTCACGGTGGCCCAGCTTCTGATATATCAGCTTTACAGTGGTGCGATGATGCATATTCAGTAGTCAGCTTTGAATTCTGATCAGTCCCAAGCAATATGCCATACATTGCATTCTGCTGGAGTACGGCGTATAATCCTTGCCAGTTGCTGTAATCACACCTTCAGTTTTGTGTGGGGAAATCCAATAGATCGGTGTTTAATTAGCCGCCTTTAGGGTATAAATTGCTCCTAGCTAAAGCTGACGGCAGCCTGCTTACCCCCTCCTCTGTTTAATTGTCCATTAATCTTTCGAGCAGCGCTGGTCCTGGCTGATGTGGCGAGCACCATCGCCGGTGCCCATCATCCGTAGCGAAGGGAAACTGGCTGGCAAGTTGGCACCCTAGGCCGCTGCATATGTCACCGGTGTGATTGTCCAGTTGTCATTTGTTTCAAACATATACACACATACACTATATTTACACTACACACACACACACACACACACACTATTATATGGGTGCAGCTGGCAGTGTATTAATTAAGAAAAATGTTCCTCAAATTTCACCCCCCCACCCCCACTTACAAACACTTAACACCTAACATTACCGTACAACGCCATACCTAACCAAGCGAAGAGCCACTCAGTGTCCCGAAAAGAGAACAGACTGAGACTAAAGAAGTATTTGTCCATCTAAATGGGTAGAAGGCAAAAGTTATAGTTAAGTGGATAAAAGCAGAAGTTATGAGGCAAAGCAGCATAAAGAATGAATTACTCTGTGCGCAACACGTGAGTCAGAGCGATACTGACTGCTGGTTGTCTTGCCGTTGAATGGGATACAGGCACCACCCACCAGTGCTCGTCGCCAAGGTATTGCACTGCTTGCTGTGATACTTAGCTTTGCCCCGATGTGACTTTAGATTCTATATTAAAAATCTGATAAAAATTCCAGTGTTGGTGCACATCAGGAGGTCCTGTTGATATACAAACTGTTGTTGTCAGGGGGCAGGGTTTAACGAGGCCAGATCTTTACACTAAACCTTTGTGGAGCAGGTTCTTCTGCTGTTCTGTTCGAGTCTTGGCTGCCGAATGTAAATACCCTTATCTTTAAGTGGGAGAAAAGCAGGCGCCTAAAGAGTGGTGTTGCTGCTGCTTATGATGGAATCAGTTTGCGTCGGTGGCCCAGTGTTCTATAAGGTTCACTTCACTGTCCATTATTTCACTGTAAATGCCGTGGATATGAAAATTGCCTTAGAAAATACTGCAGGACATTCAAGAGCGGCATAGGGTTATTATGGTCTTTTAAAATTGCACTTAAGAAAATGTTGGTAACATGTTTTTGGTAATTTATAAACACATCCATAACAAATAGTAATGCATTCATAAAGGTATTCATAGTGCATTATAGATGAGAGCTTCATAAAGCAGTGGCAATGCGTAGTAAACATGGCTATAATGTGTTATGCCTTTTTATAAATATTTATAGCCATGTGTATAATGCTTTATGAATGCATTATAATGCATTATGAATGTGTACAGTAAGTAAAGTGGTACCAAACTGTTTTGTGACATATTTTATTCTTAGAGAAAGTCTTACTTTCTATGTATAGTTGTTTTTTTCATCGTACGGATCCAAGCCTGGGAGGTTATCAGCATGAAGGATGAACATTCCAACTCTACTCCATTTAACTTGACAGCTGAGTTAAGGGCCCATCTGATTTTGTCTTGAAGTATCATGATAACGATCTAATGTTTGGAAGCCAAAAGGTGAAAAGTAAATGATGGGCATAATCCCCCATGGAGGGAATGCCAAAGGGAAAGCGTTCCTCTTCAAACAGTCATCATTCAGTGACCTCAAAGGGACGTAAAAGGGAAAGGAGAGATGGAAGCGGTGTGCTGATGCGAGGAGCTGCACAGCCCGTTCGCTTTCAGAGGCTTCAGGCTCTGGCTCATCAGTCATATTTCCTGCCACTTATCTTTCTGTTATGGAACTCAACCTTGCTTGCATTTATACAGAAATACATACAGCCGATAAACCTAGCGAGTGTCCCAGCTATCCTGACTGGGAGAGGGCTGCGTCCTGTGGATTTGGTGCCAGTATGTTCTTTGTGGGCTTCAGTGCCATGTAGAGACTTTTCAAGGGGAAGATGCCCAAACTGGGGGAGGGGGGGGGGGACACTTCATTCGGACCAAAGAAGAATGTTCATCCTTATGTTACATTTTTACACACTGTCAGAAAAAAAAGGCAGTGCCTGTTCCTCAAGGCACACACAACGGTAAACTACCCCCCATTTCTGTGCCTAAAATTAGACTAAAAGGTACATTTACCTACAGCTAAGGTACAATTGACAGACCCTTGAGGATACCGCCCCAGTGACAAATAGCTGTACCCTCAACAGTAAATTTGGTACTTTTTTTCTGGCATTGCAGTTTTTCACAAGAAATAAATAATAAAAAAACGTACTTATACTCATTTATACAGCTTGATATTTTACCTTGAAATGGAGGCTAGGAATCAGTTTTCTTAACCGCTACAATGTGAACTGCTCTATTTTAGCTACAGTATTACAGCTAATAAAGTTAAAATATGTTGCATCGATGTTACCATGATCGATGGCTTATTTTGTAATAGCTGGAAGTCAAGCCGACATAATCCAGCAGTACTTTATTTCAGGTAGTTTTAATCCATCTGCAGACAGCATCAGTTCGCCTGTAAACTTACAGCACCACAGACTGAACATTGGGTCCCTGCAGATCTTGGACAGTCACCTCTTTTTAAAACGCCAGACACGCTGAGTACATCTGATGTTATGCGCTTCCTTACTCCAGTCGCATATCAAGAAAACTGCTGTTACTCTTGCCATGGGGAGAGTACAAAAAAAACATTAAAAACCTTTTAGTCAAGGGCGAATCTGAGCCCATAAGGATGAATTGCCCTGTTAAGAAGATGGAAGAAGTCGTGCCCCCAAATGCAATTTGTTTGGGACATTTATTAGAGAAAATAAGGCATGGGAACATCCTGTCTGCCTTTCCCCTGATTTCCATTCCTAGCTCCTGTTTACACTTTTTTAAATGCGTCTTGGGTGATCAGATCACAAGTGGACAGGGCTAAATACAAGGGTGAACAACTACCAAGATGCACTGTGATCCAATAACTCAAACTACTTGCCGAGGTGGTCTGGGATGCATTTGACCACATGTCTTTGACACGTCCTATTGCATCCCTGAAACCGACGTCACAATTACTGTGCGTGGGCCATTTGATCTTCTAGTGCAATTGATGTAGGCAGTAATGAGACTTGAACACAAGTGATCGGCTGGACACCTTGGAAATGCGTG
The DNA here is from genome assembly GCF_048594095.1 of Paramormyrops kingsleyae. Classification (NCBI taxonomy): domain Eukaryota; kingdom Metazoa; phylum Chordata; class Actinopteri; order Osteoglossiformes; family Mormyridae; genus Paramormyrops; species Paramormyrops kingsleyae. The sequence goes on along the minus strand of NC_132817.1, from coordinate 16,633,103 downwards.
ATTGACACAGATGTAAATGGAGATGCGTCTTGACTGTACACTTATGAACGGATCGCCCAAGATGCATCTTAAAACCAAGTGTAAACAGCCTTAGTTTATGCCACACACAGTCAGCGGGCCTTGGCATACGTTTCATACAGGAATGTCTTACTCTGCTTTAAAAGTGATGCTGTTTCTTGGCAAAGCCATCCTTGTCTCGTCCAGTCGGCTCTGTCAGCAGCTCGAACATGCAGGACGAAATGTAAAGCAGGACACCGCTGAGTCTTCTTAAGCTGCACCAGTGCTTGAGTCAACTTCTTTTAGCATTTCAAATGTTTGAAAGGTTGCTGCCATTACATGACAATTACTAGTCTGGATTAAATTAATGTATGAAAACACAGCTTGTGCATTCAGGAATCTGTTTGTCTAAGTGGGAAAGCAGAACCATATCTGGCACTGGAGTTTGAACGCTCTGCATCTCTAAATTGCCCATAATGTGAGATTCTGCTTGTGAATCCCTGTGGATTGGCACCCCATCCAGGGTCTTTCCCCTGCCTTGTGCCCTATGCTGCCCCCACGAACATGTCCTGCAGAAGCAGTTAAAATACTGACGGATGGGCGGCATAACTCTCAAAATGGGGAAGCTTGTTTTCTGCTGTTCAAATTCTTGAACATAATGCTGCTGTGAATAAAAAAGATACTATATAAAAATAAATCAAGTTCGATATTTGACAGACTGGTCTTCATTATATCAAAATATAATTTCACAGGAATTATTGTCTTTTAAGATGGGGACCGCCATTAAATCTGAGGGGGACGTGCCCCCCTCACATTTCATAATTATTTGTTTGGACCCCCCCACATTTAACATAAAATATTAGTTTTATGCCAGTGTGTCCCCCCCACATTCAAAATGCTTTAAGACAAGTTAAGGTATACTTACATGTTATAAATGTATTACATTAATGCATTATGAGGGTGCACTTAATCATTACATTTTGCAAATTTTATTTAATTGTAATTGAAAAGCTAATAATCAACTTTAAAAGCATATTGACCCTAATATCAGTATTACCCAGTCCCCATTATTACTGACACAGTAGCAGTGACTTTTGGCTTCCAGTTATTTGTAAGTACTGCTTGTAAAATAAAGCTAAGTGACAATTAAGCAATATGTCAACTGACTTGACATATTGCTTAATTGAGCAATCTGGTTCTTCTAAATATCTTACAAGTTGTCTGAACATGCAGTTTACCCTGAACTTTTTTTGATAAGCAGATAAGTTTGTACATGCCTTTGTTGATTACTGTTGGTTTGTGAGATAATATATACCATGCATCATTTATAAAGAAAGACTTGCTTGTGTCAATGTCAATGTACAGCTTTGGTGTTGCTTATGCTAGAGCAGTGCTTTTCCCCTCCAGTGCTCAAATATATATTCCTTCAGTTATATCGCTTAGTCCTGTGATTGGCTAGGGCTTTTTTCTGGGTTATTCCCTGCCTTGAATTCCAGGATAGGCTTTGGACCACTGTGAACAATGTGATCCCTGCATAGGATATAGGGTATAGAAAATGGATGGATGGACAGATGGATAGATATTATTCAGTCACAGGAGTTATTTATATTTCCAAAAGCATAGAAACACAAGTGCTTACAGGCATGTGACTTTATTTGCCTATTCTGAACAGCTAGGTCATATATTTTGCTTGATTTTCTCCAGCTCAATAAATTCTACACAAAATTACTGAAGCATTAGGTTCATCCTTAAGGCACACAAATAGCAGTATAGCTCAGCATGGAAAAATGCCGCTCACTGTTTCCTTTGTCAGTTTACTGAATTTATGGAATTTCAGCAGGGTCTCCATGAAACTGTCTGCCAAGGGGTCAGAGCTGTGGGCGACTGGCTGGGTGCTGCTTCTCCGCAGGTCCATCATGCTACAGTGGTGTTCAACAGACTTTAAATTCCAAAAAAACAGTGTGTGAAATAAACAACATTTTTGAATGGCACCAGCTTCGCACTAAAGTTTCAGTTGTTTTTATTGTGTTTTAAACCACACATAAACATCATTCTCTGTAAACTCCAACTCTGTGATTCCAAGCCGGTTGGGATTATTTGCTAATACTCTGACCTGATAGGGGCCAAGGAGACAAGGGGCCCTAACTTCCCCCAGTTAATTGCACAATAGACGCGTTTAGCTTGATTTGATAAAGGCCGTAATCTCTTCTGCAATAAGTGGTTATGGTAATACTTGTTATACTTGTTATACTGATTAGCTGAAAATTATGTCCACCCTTAAAACGCGACATAAAATAGCATATGAAAGAGTTGGTTTAGCCAGATTTTTAAAAAATATTTGGCTAAGTCCTAAAAACTTTCCAACAACATACAAGTTTGGGAAATATATTTATTATATGTTTGGAGGCTTATTGACAGTTAAATTTATCAGTATAGCAGCTAAACATGTTTAATGGTGTAGTATATAGGAATTCAGTCTTTTCTAGAGACACAATCTATCTTACCCACTAATTTGTTCTTCACTCAGTTACCCTCACAGATCAATAACCGGTGTCAAGCTGGAAAGAATGGTTCGGAACAGTAGGAGTGGTCCCTCACATTGTGATGATTCACCCATAGGGTTGTCTTGGGTTGGTCAAAGGCAGTTGTCCTCGTGCACATGCACAGCAAAATGAAGTCCTTGGGTTTCCTTGTAAAGGGAAAAGTAAAAGTTAAATGTGAGGTATAGTCCTGTTTACATCTGCTCCCAATCTCCCATGCCCGATCATATCTCTAAGACGGGCTGAAAACATACTGCAAAAGAAAAACAAAAATAACGGACTACAATGAATTTTCTATAAAGCCTTGGCTAATGATGGTGTTTACATGTTGGATTACTAAGAAAGGAGACGAGAGCTACAGGCTAAACCAGTTTCCACCGCCTCCAGCTGGCTGAATTCCAAGGTACCATGAGCTTTCGTTGGTTCCCACAGTCAGCTCCTCGTGTCCTTTAGGGATCCCATCCTACTCATTTCCCCCCAACCACCTGAAAGCTAATGTGCAATGACAGTCAATGATCAACCACATACAGAAAGTGTCAAAACTGTAAAAGTATGTTTAAAACATCATAAATTAAATGAATTACTCCTGAATCCTGAGTCAGGTCTGCATTCCAGCTCTTATCGTACACAAGTGTTGGGTTGAGATAAATTAGCCCAGATACTTATTTGGGACAAAAGCATGTATAATATTTTCTGAGCTGAGGTCTTGATCAACTAAGGGTGAAATAGGAAAGGACAGTCTTAATGGGGCCAAGGAGATCTTAATCTTAATTCATGCTTTTTAACAGGGAAAAGAAAAAAGGTAGTAGACTTTCTAACTATTAGTGAAGTATAAATAATAGTAATTTATATTATGCTATAAAAATTGTAGAATTTAATTCACACATTGAAGGTATGTATAAATTGCCATGAGGCCAATGCTCACTTTAGCTTTCTGATAAACATGTGAAAGTGACTCCACACTTGTGCAGGAATAAGACGAGGCAGCTTTATCCAAATCATGCCCCTCAGACATCTCCATCATTCTCCATTGCATTCACCCAGGAAGACCACAGAGTTGGTAGGTGGCATTCTTCAAAGCAGCTCACCCATTTTCTCTAAGAAGGCAAGGTAGTCCGAACATCTGTCTATTTCATACACACAAACTCACCTGTGGTGGCTCTGTGTTCATCGAACCGCACTTAGTCTGGCCACTCACCTAGGACCAATGTGCCTTGGAAGACCCTACCAGGGACAACTGATCCTACAACATAGCTCTTAGGAGCATAGAGGCACACAAGTCCCTCTAACATCATACGGGTTGAGGTGCTTGGACATTTGGGAGGAGCTCAAAATAAAACCAGCACACCTCTGCAACAAAAGGAATCAGCTGAGGTGGTTTGGGCATCTATCAAGGATGGTTTCCTCCTGTATGGTTTCCTGGGGAGTTGTTTCTGGAATTTCCAACCGGGAGGAGGCCCTGGGGCAGACCCAGGACACGCTGGAGAGATTATCTCTCTCAGCTGGCCTGGGAACGCCTCGGTATTCCCTCCGGAGGAGCTGAAGGAGATGGCTGGGGAGAGGGAGGTATGGGCATCCCAGCATAGACTGCTGCCCCAGTGACCCGACCCCGGATAAGCAACAGAAAATGGATGTATTATTGATAAGCAGCGTTGGGTAATTCAGGTCCAACAAGTAAAAGTCCAGACCAAGATTTTGTTTCAACCGACCAGTTGAACATAAAGAGTCACGGTCTCAGAGTACTCAATTGGTCGGTTGAAACAAAATCCCGGTCTGGACTCTCTGGAGCTGAATTACCCAACTCTGTTGGTAAGTTATAACATCATTGACTTTTATTACTTTGAGAATGAAAAAAATATTTTGTTTTTGAAAGTTATTACATTATTGGCTGCTACAATGTTTAAGATCTGCCTACTGACCTGGCTCATTTTCACATTGTGTGAAACTCACTAAAACATTTTCCAACAATTGGTCTATTATACCTGTTTTTCATTTTAGCATTGCATTCTGAGCCAGACATGACAAAAAGGAAAGACATTTTTATTTAAAGAGAACCACATTGCACCAGGGTTGTGAAAAGGTAATTTTTTCGAGAACATTCTTCATGATAAAAACAAAGCTGGCAAGTGTATTTATGGCAGATCTAGTTAGTCCCAACACACCTGTATAAAGTACTTTTTAATATTAAAGGTACAGTAACGAAGTTATTGTTGGATGTGTTTAGCATTATGTTGCTCAATCATTTCACAAATTCATACATTCCATCTTCATTTTCTGTTGCATTTGAAAGTGATTTGGCTTATCTGCTTTTATTAGTAACTCATCTGTCATTGAGAAAAATACACATTACAATCCCACCTTTCTCCTTAGCACTTTACACCAGTCCAGTCCAACTCTGCTTTGTCCTCCTCATACCTTGTGTAGCTATGTTTTCTCTTTTTCTTACTATAACCTGTTTTGCACATTGGTTATAATGTCTCCGTTATAATACCTCAGGTTATGAAGACCAAAGCAGCACAAATGTACTTTTCTTGAAGCAGCTAGTGAACCTGGTCCAAGATGGGGAGATACGAAGGACCACGGAGAAACATCTGCTCGCTGTTCCAGCCCTGTCCGTCAGCATCGCATACCACCAGCTCACTTGTCCATGGAGTTACGGTCTGCTGCTGAAAACCGCCGAATAGCTGCTGATGAAAGGATAGTGCAGCAGTTCGGGGAACTGCGAGCCAGCTTCAGCAGGGGTGGGAATGTGCTGGAAGCACCCAGAGAGGAATTTAGGGGCATACTTGTGTTGCCATTTTAATTTGGGGTGGCGAGGGATGTGCAGCCAGTTAGTTACATTAGTTTGACCTCATTTGCAGAGATGTGGATGCTAGCTGGTATCCTTTATTACTCTGATGGCATGGTGAACACGAGAGCTGGGTTGAGCCTGACTGTCACATCGGCAAAATGTGCGTGGTTCAGTCAAAGCTAAAGGTATCACAAGATGACAAGAAACAGCGCTAGAGAATCAATGGCGTTAATCAAATGAAAGTTGGCAGTTACCTAAGCATATCAGAGTGAAATGGACCATTTTTCCTGCTCAGACACAGTGATTCGAACACGGAAGTGGTTGCACAAAGAGGTCCTGACTGTTCAGCAAGTCAGGCCAGAAGGAGTCCGCATTGGGCCATTGGAAAGTGTCGGAAAAACCAAGAAGGTTCTTCAGGTGAACTGCTTGAGGAAACAGATGATGTGGGCTATGTCATCACAGAACCTGTTTGAGTATGAGATCTGCTACAAAACATATCTCCATGGACAGAGACAGGAACGGTTTACATACAGAGTAGCTGCCTCATTAGGTACACCTAGCTAATACCAGCTAGGACCTACTTTTGCCTACAGAATCAATTCTGGGTAGGCGAGTTGTGTTCAAAGTCATGACATATAGACTGTAGATGGAAAAGGAGAACAAGAAAATAAGTGTATGGGTGTGGGCTTCCCGCTCACAGATGGAGGCCAGACCCATGTCCTAAGCGCTTCATCGTTTGTCCAGAACGTTCAGTTGGAAACTTGTAACCTCACTTTAAGGACTGCAGCCAGTGAGTAACTTTCTACAACAAGGCCCTCCCTGTTACAGCGGAAACCCCTATGAAGAGCATGTGATTGGACACAAACCCAGTTAGCCAGCTGCTGTTGTTTGCATCTCTAGTTTGTTAGTGGAAAACCAATGGTGAGATGGTCCACTTACCAACCATCTTCTTGTCTGTCTGTAAATTGCCATTAGTCTAAAGTACAAATGCTTTAAAAACAGACTCATCCAGGTAACTTTTTAAAATCAAACCAATAAATCATTGAAATAACAAGAAACCTTTCACACTGCATTTGAAATAAATGGATTTATTAAACTGATACAATGTCCCAGTTCTACACAAAGACCAGGCTCCATAGATACAGCTCATAAAGTAGGGTAACCAAATAATCCACTTCAGGTTTTACAAACTACTTTAAAACTGAAAGGGTCCTGTCCTTGGCCAAAAAGTTCAGTTCCTCTTGTGGTTTGACCGGTTCCTTTCCTTGATCGAATGACTCATCCAGCTGATGCACATCAACATTATGGTAGTGACACATGCGTGATGATAGGAGACTGACCAATCAGCACACAGCAAGAACTCAATGCTTAACTGAAATCCAGGTCCTTTTCATTGAAATGGTAGATTACAAATCCTTTCCTAGCTCAAAGTGTCCTCCCTGACGTGGATTATCTGGTCACCCTACATAAAAACATACTGTACTAGGCTTCACTATTATTCATATCATATCCACTGCTGTACAACAGTATTTAAAACAATTTTATAGGATTCCCAATTTCTTTGTTTAGAGCAAATTGTGGTTTTGACCTTTCAGACAAGTGGAAGAGTTCCCAGCTAACAGGGGACGTTCTCAGAACTTCAGCTAACGTTATGCAAAGGTCTTCTCAAAGTGGGCAGAGAACATTCTTTCTGTAATATTATTTCTACGTTATTCATTTTACCAAAGTACCAATCCAGCCTTGGACCCAGGACTTGAAAAGTGAGAAGCACTAATGCTACCTGCTGCCCTACCATGCCATTTATTAATGTTCTACACTGTTATTCTTAGTTGTAGTAATGGAATAACATTCTGGAAACATCAAGAAAATTGGACACTTTGAATGTTTCTATTCCTCAATTATGAAGTTTGGTAAACGTTCCTAGAATGAAATATTGTTAGCTGGGTTATCTCGGGCACAATGTGAGGCTTCACAATGTGAGGCTTTCTCTAGGGATTCAAATAAATAACCTCCAAAGTCCATGTCCCCTTCCACCACACTGCCTGGTGCTCAGGATGATGAAACACTAGCTCCTGATTGTATGTTTCATACAGCGATAAAAGGCGAGCTAGTCGTCGTGTTTCTATGCTAATGCTAACACTCTACAGAAGGCTTTTGTTCTGCATGCCCAGACGTGTCCAAAATAGTCCTGGATGACACAACACAGACACACGCACTCGAAATGCTCCCGTAAAGGTTACTGCGTGGATCAGCAGGCAGCGCTGCAAAGCCAGGGCCTGACCATCTCATCTGGGCCACACATCACCCCTGCAGTATTAGGCTGCTTTACTGTACCCACGTCCCAGAAGAACCCTTAAGAGATTTAACACCATTCACTTCGGAGGAGCTCTTTAATTCAGATGTGATTCTGTGATAAATCTAGAAGCACTTCCCTAAGTACTCAAAATCCAAGATACGGGTGTAATGTTTGGATTTCCACAGCCACGAAAACACATTATAAATCCCATGGACACTCCTCACAATGATTTTTTTTATTATGATAACTGAATTATCATAATAATCTACTTCACGAATAAGTACTCTCTACGGAGTAAGTTGACTGAACTCAATGTTCAGAGTTTGTAGGCCATTGGGATTAAAAATCTAGTGAAACCTGTGAGGTTAAGCGCGGCAACTCCACGCAAAAACAAAAAGAAGCAACAGAGCACTCTGTGTGTACAGTGCTAACATATGCTGAATATACATTTCAGAACTGAATGCAAATTTCAGTCTATTCGACGACGGGGGAGGTTCAGTGTAAGCTGGGGGTTGCTACGGATGGTTGGCGTTGTACATACCACAGTGGCAGCCGTCTCCCAGGAACATGGGCTCAAGTGTGGAACAGCTGTGGACAACATGGCTGCTCGCCGGCCTCCTGTGGTGGGCCGCCCAAGCTTCCAGCCCAGGGAAGGGGCCCTTCTGCCAGAGGCGGTCTCGCTCCGCATTGGGCTGGCAGTGCTAATAGGTTCCCTGGCTGCCTCTTGCTGCAATGCCCTGGTCCAGCATTTATGGAGGGGAAAAATCCTTGGAGGGATCTCTAGGCCTCACAACGGGGAGTGAAGAGCCAGCTTCCTGCCCCATCTGTCCTTACCCAAGAACGGCAGCCATCTATGACCGTCATACTCTTGTAGGTCAGGGTGCTTCGTCATATTAACCATTATAGTGGATGTCATACCATGCATAAACAGGCAGCATATGGATGGGGAGATTTTGAGACCATTCTATAAGGCTTCCTTGTTTGCCCCTTGTTTGTATGGGTTTCCCCTTTGTAACGTCACGTTCCCTCCCACATTTCATACACCCGCAGCTGTGATTTATCGCCGTGTCGAATCTGATCACAGTGTGCGTGTCTGCCTGATGACAAACTTTCATCCCAATCAGGGCTTCCCCTGCTGCAGGCTCCAGAACCACTATGGCCCAGGTCTAGGTAAATGGTTCTAGTAAACAGAGCGAAAGATGGAATCACATATCTTTTGAGTAGCGTTTAATTTATTGGCTTTTAAAGACTTCAACAAGAGCTGCAGCCATAGGAAACCAAAATGACTGCAAGTGAGGCTCCACATGGGCTAACAGCACATTAGCAAATGACGCGACGTAAATACGAGATGCCTGTTGGCAGAGCTGGGTTGGGGTGGGGGCATCACGCAGTGGTTCTTTAACAGTTTGTGACAGTTAAATCTTCAAAGCTATGGTTTCTATGGACTCTGTTTATTCACAAGCAGGTTTTTCAGTTCCACGTAAACAAGGGTAACGTGATACACACTTTTTAATACAGAAGTACATTTTCATAACAATCAGATGTTTTTTTTTTTTGGGGGGGGGGGGGGGGAGGTGCAATAATTCCATCCATTGAATAATGTAAAACTGATTAAAAAAAGGCCTCCCAAAGAACGGAGATATCGCTTCTGACCCCACACACACACACCCGCGCGCACACACACACACACCCGCGCACACACACACACAATGCATGTATATAAAAGGCACAAAGTGAAGTAAAATATGGTCCACAGTTCAATCTACATACACAATATTTTTAGACTCAGTATTATGCAGGACAACATGGAGCAATGCAATACTGAACCAGTACCTATTATTTATTTCAGTTGTATGTTCATAGTTTGGTACAAAATTTACATGATTTACATCCCATGCCTGTGCAAAACAGACCTTGTGCACCACAGCGGTGCATGAGAATCATGGTGGGCAGGTGACCCCCCCCCAGCGACAGACCAGCGCGAAAGGCCTCTTTGGCCATGGAAAGCGACCTGCAAAAGAGGGCAGAAGATGCACAGCTTTGGTTCCAGTTTGCCACACTGGTAAGTGGTGTTTCCCATTTCAGCAGGTGGCTTTTAAGACAGAGGTTCTTAAGCACATGTTAGTGCTACTGCAGCTCCTGCAACAGGGAGAGACTGTTTACCAGTTTTACACATAAAAGGCTCAGATGCTGGGGAAAAAAATTACACAATGAATTTTACTAAATAAATTCTGCTGTCCAAAACAAAAACAAGTCCAATAAAGTGCAAAAGTATGGTGGTCTTTAAAGGATGAATACTTCATTCCAGCACACAGAGGTGTCTGTGATTCTCTGTGACAGACATGAGACAGAAAACCCTGCAGAAGAGGGACTTAAGTTTAAAGGAGGAAAAAAATGTAAAAACAACAAACGGCATATAACAAACATTATGGGCTACCGGCTTAGAAACATGAGGTGTGACAGTCACCCTACATAAAGGAAGGGACAAAGGAATATTCCAACTTATTACAAAAGCAGATTAATTGAAATATTTAAACTTTCAATAATAAAAGTGTATCTACAGCAGGTCTTTTTTTCCGTCTGAGTTGCCGATAATTTATCAAGACTGTCAAGATTAAAGGCTAATTCCAATAGTTACATTGTGCTTTAGATGAAAGAACAAGTTAAACATGTTCAAGGAAATTACAAAACTGAAACAAATTAAGGTGCAGTTTAAAAGCCATGTTAAAATCACTATGCAAAGGGGCAAATTTGGGCAAAGTCCTGTTCCACTTTTCCATTTAATTGGGGGGGAGGGAAAAGGCGTTTTTTTTCCTATGAAATTTATTTTCCCACAAAAAAAGGCATAGACCACAAGTTAAAACACACTTTACATAATATTTTAAACAAATATCTAAAATATGCTTAGTCCTCAGAGACAACTGCTGGTGCATTGGTAATAACCACAAGCACCTCCCCACATCTGTAGTGATGCTATCGTCCGGGTCTTTTCAGACCCCAATAGGCTCCGCCCCCATAACAGCATAGACGGCGTCTTCACTGCCGTTGGGAGTCGTGCTGCTGGAAGCGGTTCAGCTTATCTGGGTCATTGGAAGCCATGTGAGAGAAATCACGGAAAATGTCGTCGCAGATTTCGTCCCCTGAAACGAGAGAAGGCGCACTTTAAGGGGGGGCTGGAAAACACTCAGCCGGTGACAGAAAGCCAATGGCCTCGCGTGAAACCTGACACTAGAATCCCATGACCAGACGCATGCTGATGTGGGCCACCCAAACAACCATGCTAATACTTTAAACTCCATACACTGCTGCATGGTCCATGCATATCTATGCAGCGCATGCACACACACACTCATGGGAGTTTTACTTACACACTAATGTTCTGGGTTAAAGCAACTAGAGGAGGCAGGACCAACCAATCAGATGTCTACCTCCTCTACGATCTGATTGGTTCTCTCTGAACCAGTAATTTTTCCTTCTGCCCTCAGAACTTTTTTTGCATATGTAAACCCCCCCCCCCCCACACACACACATACACACACACACACACAAACTTTGAGCTGAAGACCTCATGGGGCAAGGATGACGATGACAACGGGGGCAGACACAAAGTGAGCAAAAGAAAGAGAGGCAGCCGTACCTGAGGAAGTGCCAAAGGGGGCCAGCAGGGGGCGGCAGCAGCATTTAGTGGTTTAGTGGAGGAGAGAGCAGAGCTAAGATCTTCACCGGCATTAAAGGAGAGTCACCGGTAAAGAGAGAGAGAGAGCTAGAGACGGCACCAGTGCACCTAGAGGGAAGTGCTCCCCTGTACCCCACATCCAGCATAAAGAGGGGCTCGGAAGACAGGAAAGAACACAGGACGCAAGCTTTCGCATTTGCAACAACAGTGTTGTATTTAAAGTGCAGGATTTATGTACAAAAATACAGATGCATTAGCCTCAGAATCCCCACATCCCCACAACCCCCCCCCCCCAAAAAAAATACATAGGAGAGAACAGAAAAGGCACAGACCCCCAGGGTCATCCCTTTTGGGAATCATATGCATAACAAACTGGAGAACCCTCAAGTGTATAGTTAACTTCAGAGAACCAGCCTGTGCAGGTATACAGCATAAACGAGCGGCTGGGATAGTACAGAACTCCTCTGCAGGACACTGAGCGTAGAACCTTATTTTAATTCATTCATGAGGCATCCAGTTCCTTATCTCACTGTTCCTCATATACCAGTCCCCGGGGACCCCCATTCCATCCACGTTTTTGCTCCCTCCCAACTCTCAGGCAACTGGGAGAGAGCAAAAACATGGACTGTCCAGTGGTTCCTGAGAACTGGTTTCAGAAACACTGCCTTAACTCACAATGTTCCTTTATTTTTAAATGTTTTTATCTTAATGTTTTTTTTATATATGTTCTGAAGCATTAAAGACAAACCAGTAAATATCTCTATAATTGAATGAATTCTATATATATTTTTTTTCTAATTCCCTACTTTATCTGCAGTCAAACAGCACAGTTGCAGTGCTGACACTGAGTTTAAGGTAAATCCACAGTGACAGACCTGTACGTGCATCTGAGCTGGCCTGCCCCCTACAGGTGACCCACAGGAAATGGGCTTTTGTACTGATGCCTCCTGACAGAGGTCTCATAGTTCCTAATAGTTATATTAACTTTCAGAATTAAAAGATGACTGAGTGCATGTGAGAAAGAGAAAGAGTTGGACTCTAGTGCTGCTGCTGGCTTTGGGAAAGACAGCAGTTGTGCGCAGGCCGGCACGTCCTGCGTAACGTGACACGTTAACGTGAGCGACATGAAACACGATGACGTCACTCCATGTGAAGACGCAATGACACTCCGTCTATGTCTATGACTAGTGCTATGCTACAGTTTCACTCCACTATGCATTCGTGTAATTCGGCACGGTTTACCCATGATGCCCTGCTGACTGTCACCACGCAAAGGAAAGCAGCCCCCTACAGGGCATGCAGGGTTAATGCGGCCCTTGGCTTTCCCATGATGCTTTAGGGCAGCCTCAGGAGTTAGAGGCCCTGATAAACCCCAGCCTCAGCTCTCCTCTGAGATGTTCACACTCGACTTCCTAGTTGGGAACTCCAGGAAAGCGCAGTAAGCCCCAGGGGAGGAGTAAGGCACTGTATTCAGGAGCATAGCTGGGTATGCAGGTCACAAGGGGTTAATACTCTTAGATAATAAAAGGCTGAAGGATGCAACTGGAATATACCACCTTAAATGACTATAGCACCCTTGTGCAATGTGTTTGAATGACACAGTGATTTTTCAATATTGTTCGCCTCTCCGAGAGGCTACAGAACATAATCCCCATTTAATGTGTTACTCTGAAATACATCTACCTGGAACCACCGGTTCAACTAAAAATGTCCACAGGGTTCCAAACTGGCAGATAATGGAGGGATTTCAGTTTTTTTTCCCCAGATTTACTGAAAGCGAAGTCAATGGGGAAAAAAATCTGAGAGAGAAGACTATATGAAGATAACTAGAGGTACAAATCACTGTGTGTATCCATTAATGGGTTAATATTTCCCACAATGCAATGCCACGACAGCGGTGTAGCCCATTGCATTAGGGTTGCAGGGACATGGTCCAGCTCTCCCTGCATTCCCTGCTGTCTGGTAGTAAATATGGCTTGGGCGTGCCTGGTGTCGACCGCATGACCTGGCCGCCATCGTCACATTATAAAAGGCTACCGTGGATGTGACACTAGCAGGTCTGGTCTGAGCCGGCCACAGTCCGCAAGGGGTTAGGCCTCTTCTAGCTGCAGGCTTATGAACTCCTGTATGCACTTCCTATACTGCATCTCCGTGTGGCTGTTGGTGGGATATTGACCTGACTGTCCGTAGGGTCCCTCCGCCTCACGCATCTCCTCGCTCATCTTGGCCAGACGCAACCTGCGGGGGAGGGGGGTGGATAGACGCATTATAAACCTCAAACGTACAAATTCCCTTGACATACAGCATTCTGAAGGACTCTCATTCCAGGCAGCTGAATTTCATGTATATATTTTTAAATATTTGTATAACTTTTCTAATACCTCGGAAAAACCCTAAATAAACTAGACATCAAAGTACAGTCAAACTCTATAATGAGAACATAAGCCGTCTCGGTGCCACATTACAATAAGTCTACCCTTATAATGGGATTATAAATGGTTTATAAGCAGGTTATTAATTAGGTCGTAACGCTTTATAAATCATTACTGGACAATTATAAACAAGTTATACCACAGTTTTCTTTTTATTAATGTGTTACTACGATTTATAAGTGTCAAAGGGAGCCTTATTGTAAAGTGGTACCGCAGTCTCCGTGTATCCCAGAATGCAAAGCTCATATCTTAAAGACTAAATGTGGCAGTGGTTACACTGAATATGTCTAGCACTTGTTGGACTGTAAATCCCTGTATGAAACTGTATTGCTGCTGGTGGCAGAAAGGCTAGGATGACTTTTACGAAGTAACACTGCCATCTGCTGGTTGGTCACTGTCATTTCAGAACAGAGCTCAGCTAAGAAAAGTATATTACATATACTGTATATTAGACAGATGTGTAGAGCCCAGGTACACTGCTAGTTCACATCCATATATCAGTAACTGCTCATCCATGTAAGGAAGAGGCTACTTATTGTTACTTAGTAATTGAGCATTTTGTGTCTAACTTACAGTGTGACAATGTCCGCGTTGGCGGCATCCACTGCGATTGAGAGGGGGCTCTTCTCATCCGTGTCCACGGCATTCTGGCTGGCTCCGCGCTTTAGGAACAGGCACACCTGGCTGGACCACAATGGACAGACACAAGATGTCATCTCACAGCAGAAAAGGGCTTGATACACTGTTACAGTATTAAGTGCATAATCTGTTACAATTACTATTAATCTATTAGTTATAAATGTGTTCTTTATAGAGCGGCAGCAAGGAGCATGTTCTAGACTGAGGAATGAAATGACAATCGACCAAACGGTTCAAGCCAGACAGTCTGACAGTGCATGATTTAATTATGAATCATTAAAATCGACCATCCTGGTCCATAAAAGCTGAGGTCACAACACAAAGCGGCATGTTGCTGTTGATCATGTTTGGGGCCTGCCCACCAGGATGTGGGGCGGGGGGGGGGGGGGGACCTTACCCGGTGTGGCCCAGGATGGTGGCATGATGGAGGGGTCCACGCCCGCGGATGTCTGGCTGGTTAACGTTGGCGGCGTTCTGGAGCAGGAACTCGCAGGTGACCAGGGACCCCTGGAATGGATGGAGGACAAGCAGATGTTGCCCTATGCGATACAATATCATCCAGGACATCCACCATTAATTAGCAGGTGTAGCAAATAACCACTGAGTGTATATACTCAGACTCTACGAAGGACTCGAGAGGTGCCCAGTGCATTGTGGGATATCCTCATAGCCTCCCTGCGCTAGATGTGTGGATGAATGGTGGATCCAAGGCGACAGGGAAGGGTCAGATCTGGTGATGGCCACGGGGAGGTGCGTATGGGGTGGGGTGCTCACCCCCTGCACAGCCTGGATGAGCGGCGTCCTGTTGTCCTCGTCGGAGTTGGCCCAGTTGACGTCGGCGCCGTAGGCCAGGGCCTCGGCCATGTCGGGAAGGCTGCACATGCGGGATGCCCAGTATAGCTGCAGGTCCGGGGAGGCCTCGCCAGGCTCCGGGAAGAGGGCACTGCCCGAGCATGGCAGCACCAGCGTCGGGGGGGCCTCCGCCGCCTCTGCAAAACGGCGTCCAGTCTGTCGGTGACATGCTTCCCGTCTCTGTAGCGCTACCGCTAATGCTAACAGTATTAATCCTACTTAGGATGTTATGACTACCGGGGGCCAATCAGATTTCAGCAGGCGCCAGTGCGCTGAACACGCCCCTGATGACTATGCTCTGTGCTATGAGCCGCTATAAGCAAATCCCTCAAACATCACAATGGGCAGTGCGGGAAATGCACTGCTGCCACTGTAAACTGTACACCCTTTAAACCCCCCCTTACGGTAACGGTGATACATGTGTAATAGTAAGAGTAAAGCAACGGTAATGCATCCATTACCAGGGCCAATGGACCAAGAAAAACAACATGTCACTATAGGGTGGGTGTCCACTGGTATAGCAATGGAATGCGATGCTCAGAAATCCTCCGACGGCGAGAAACAGCGGATTAGACTCTGCTGCCACACTGCCCACGGCTCTCACCTGCTTCACTCAGGCTGTTGGCAGAGGGCGTAGAAACCAGCATCTCACGACTCCCATTGGCGGTATTCTGGAAGCCACTATCCGTACTCCGAACTACCAGAGAGGAGGGAGGAGGGTTTGAGTAAGGGGGCCATTTAATCACCAGACTGACAAATGTGTTCTTCAGGTTTACTTCCCATTTAGCGGTGGAGCTGTCAGTCCTTTACTCTGACAAGCATTCGGACCAATGAGGATCAGGAGGCGTGTGCCGATGAATGAGTGACAGCAAATGGGAGCCAATCAAGCGGTTTAAGAGACCTCATCAGTGAAAGGTGACAAATACAGAAAGCACAGCCTCAGCTTGGAAACCAGAAGAAATCAGCAGTGCTGACCAATGACGCCCAATCGCAGAAAGAGGGGAACGATGGGGGAGGGGCAGCAGCTTAGGTGGGGGGGGGGGTGGGAGGGACTGCAGTACTTACTGTTCCGCAGCTTCGAGGACGTGTCAAAGTAGGAGAAGAGAGAGTCAAGCTCGTCAGGACAGAAGAGAGAGTCGCGCCTGGCCTCCCCACTGCCGGCTACCGCTATGCAAGGCCAGGGTTCAGGGGTCAGAGGGCCAGACGCAGAGGTTGGGTGAGGGGGATTATTAAAGATGCAGCAGGCAGGTCAAATGTATGAAGGGAAGCAGAGAGATTGATCCGCAGAGCCAGGGAGGAAAAAAGGTCTGTTAGTGTACAGGAGGAGTGGAGAGTTAGTGTCAGCAGAGGATGCGAGGCTGCTTTACCCGGTGTCACCACCAGGGGGCTCACCTGAGGCACTGGAGGCAGGCCGCAGTACGGGGGTGGCGGGGGGCGGCCGGGGGGGCAGGTGTTCCTGGCTACCGCTTAGCTGGTTTTCCTGCTTGCTGAGGGCCAAGACCTTTGACCTCAGCTCCGAGGGCGCCGGCTTGCGGACGAACCTCTTGTCGACGTACTTCGCTCGGATATAGGCTTCGATCTCTTGCCTACGGGGGACATCGGGACACTGGATGAGATGATCCAGGAGAAGCAGACACACACACACACACACACACACACACACACACACACACACACACACACTGCGGTACCTGGGGTCTCCTGGCTGGGGCTTCCTGGCTCCCAGATGCTCCCTGTGGGCCTCGTAGATCTGGTTCACCACCCTGTTCCCCAGCTCACACATCAGCTGCAGAGATGGAGTCAACCTGCTCTTAGGAGCAACATTGGCCAGCAGCCATGTGCTACACTATCATGTACAAACACCCAGGATGGAACTCTACCGAAAACCCAGCAACAATCCCTAACATCAGTCCAAAATAAAACCGACACATCCCAGCATGCACTCTGATGACTTGATTTTTGCTCAGCAAAATTACCCAGAAATAGAATGCAGGGGTTCACATAAAAGCCCCCACTTTGTGAGACTGCAAGTACGGCAAGCCATGGAAAGTCAATAATGTGCTTGTTATGTTGGACAGGTCTCCCCATGACCGATAGAATACCAACATCGTGCTTTAGCTGCTGTCCGAAAAGTGTGTATTTTGTACAGCTCTGCTTTGCCATCCCATAATCAACAGAGCGTGATGAGTGCAGTTCAGC
Organism: Paramormyrops kingsleyae; assembly: GCF_048594095.1. NCBI lineage: Eukaryota > Metazoa > Chordata > Actinopteri > Osteoglossiformes > Mormyridae > Paramormyrops > Paramormyrops kingsleyae. The sequence goes on along the minus strand of NC_132817.1, from coordinate 16,615,681 downwards.
CTTCCCTGAAGCTCAGAGCTGCTGCTCCTTTAACCTCAGACAGAGGGGGCGCTGAGGAGCAGGTTATGGGGGAACATTTGGCGACGTGTGTCTGTCAGCCAGCTAACCTACTACGCCACAGCTGGCTGTAGAGTTAGGGATCATAGATAAATTATTTTCTTTGAAATTAAGGATTTTTTTTTTTTTACCACCGTTTTTGATTACTCATAAGTTCTCTGTCGAAAGCAGTAGTTATTAGTGCATGATACACAAGGAATAGATACTATGCAGAACATTTTTAATAACGGTCAGCTAACCTTCAGTAGCTCTGGTTCCCAGCTATCCAAGGTGAGGGACCGGACCTTGGAGAAGTGAACACCCAGACTCCTAAGGGCACAGAAAACAGAATCACAGACGATCTTAGTCATGTATGTATATGTATTATGTATTTTTTTTTATATATATATCAGTGTGGTGCATGGGGGATACCTGTGTATTCCAGAACATTCTATGCAGAGCGTGATGCCGAGGTTGATGCTGGCCCAGCAGGGGTCGGCCTGGCCGCAGTCGCAGCAGATGCCGTTTCCGGGAATGGCCAGAACCCGCTGGAGCGCGCTATCGCCCTTCAGGCTGCGTTCCCGTGGCTCACCGCCGGAGTCCAGGCTACCCGTGGATGTGGACGACTTCCTGTCCAGCTTCTGCACAGAAGGATTCCAACATTGGACACATAAGGGAAATGCACGCTTGCGGCCTTGGAACATAATGTAATTCGCTCCGGCGAGCAAAGAGCCACACATATACATGCACACACACAAACGATCAGATACTCACACTGGTAATTGGAATTTATTTGCGATACACACGGAAACAAGAATTAACACATTAACAACCTGTTTCTATCAAACACAAAAGAAGACATGTAATCACCTGCAAAGAGGTACACAAATGAGATTATACTCCCATCTGCATGCACAGTACAAGGTAAGACTCCACATTTATTTCTATGGGCATAACCCTAATCCCAGCAATGACAACCTTAAACAGCCCTAATCTTAACCATAAGTAACCAAACAAACAATTTTTTGTTGTTTGATTGCAGTCACAGATTTTTTATAAAATTGAGTTACTCCTTGACAGGACCAAAAAAAAGGACCCCACAATGTCAAAATAACAGTAATATATATACATTATACAATATATATACAATGTAATTAGGGGTGCACCGATCGATCGGCCTCGATCACGTTAATTTGAGGGGATCAGAAATCGACCATATTCCCATGAGATCCACCGATCTTAGTTATATGCTTTTAACTCTTTGGGGTCGAGTATGTCGTCGACGACATCGCGTACTTTTCGCGTCTATTTCAGTTTATAAATATCTCGCTGAAATCTTAATGTATAATCATGAAAAAAACGCTGGCTAAATCCGTAATCTGTCTTCTTTTCAAAACGTCCATTGTCGGAAGTATTAAAGTTTTTTTAATTAGGTTAAATCGGCAAAAAAAGTAAACCATGTCATCTTACTTTGTTTTACCTGCATCGGGGGCGTGTAGTACCGCTCTCACCCGAAGATCGCTATTCACATTCTAAATAGCCGCATTAGCGCGTATTCAAATCGCATTCGCATGGTAATTTGATTAACAGCGCAACGGTGAAACGCGATCCAGATACATCCCCTTCAGCGCCATAAAAGGGGGTTGGGGACGTGGCCAGGTGACAATGGCTCATTCATACACATGAAAGTTGCTACATATTCAATGAAAGGAGCCAGAAATAGTTACATGAGTTAGGTTTTTCTTATTTATTTATCCAAATTAATGTTGCATCTACACCATTTAGTCATCTTCATGTAGCCAAGACTTTGGTGATCAGATATCTGGGATCAAAACAAACTGCCAGCATTGCTTACTACAGTATGTACTTTTATAATGTTTCTGCAAGTGTTCCAAACTGCATTTTGCAATGTCTATACTTTGATGTCAAATTTCAAACTTAACAAAAATCTGACATATTTACAATATATATTAAAATAAAGATGAGTGTAATGGCAAAACAAATATATAAGAAATAATTTATTTGCCATGAATTAAGTGTGATGAAATGTGTGATCATGCCCCAGTCAGTGAAAGTGTGTTTCCTACCCCTAGGCCCCAGAGGGTTAAATCAGCCTTTTCTCCCATTCCCGAGAGAGGTGCAGTGCAGGCTGCCTCCCTCCCTATTTTTTGGACAAGTGTGTCATAACAGCTATATATATATATTTTTTTTTACAAAATTAGAGAAATTAAAGTCTGGAAGAAAAAATATGATTTTGTACTTCAAACAGCAATGCTCATTTATATGTTCATTTATATTTGAGGACACTACCTCATGTTTTGTGAGTATTCATATCAATTTACTCAATAAAAATGGAAACATTGAAGTAACTGTCTTTTAGTTATGAAAGAAACAAGATCGGCAAAAAAAAATCGAGATCGGCAGGTAAGGTTGCCTAAGGATCGGTGATCGTTGATCGGCCAGAAAACTGCAATCGGTGCACCCCTAAATGTAATATATAACGTCATCTGTGTGTGTGACTGACCTCAGCATCTTCCCCCTTCTCCCTGAAGGCAGTGGCGATGCTGCTCTGGACGGCCTTGATCCAGGCCTGTCGCAGCTTCTCAGAGTCAGCCTGCATCATGCAGCTCCTGCCACGGCATGACAAACGGGCTCAGTCAGCCCTCAGGAGCAGCCCCCCCCCCCCGCTCCCTCCCCCCACACACACCGCCGTCAAGCCCTGCACTCACTTGGTCGGGGACACGACCTCGAAGCAGAACCGCCGCTCGATGTCCTCGCAGTGCTTCACTGTGCACAAGCGTAAGTCCTCCACCACCACAGTGGGGTTGTCCTTGGAGACGGGGACCAAGCTGGGTCAGCGCCGATGCCTCGCCCCCCCCCCATGCCCATACTCACCCCCCATTTACAACATCCACACTTTATATCACCTAATATACAAAATTACCAAAAGAATGCGACCAAATGAAATTCAGGTCACATGATCCAGCACCATACATAGCTTTAAAGCCTGTGGTCCACTTCATTTTGTAGACTTCATTTTAAAAGCAACATAGTTACAATTTAAATGACAACCCATAGCTGCTAGGCTGTAGTTCAGCTTTATATCCCCACTTCCCTACATGCTGGATAAAAGGCAGCCAGACCTACCTTAAATTTCTTCTGGTAAACTAGTTGATTGTTCTGAATGGAGAACCAACGCCTACATAAACACAAGCATTAATTTTCATTCCTCTCCCCAAGGACAACAATATTTCAAAGTAACAGAATCACAAAGAAAATGTTAAACGTAAAAGGATAATGGAGAATTTATACTTGTAGGATAAAGTTAGAGGAAAGGTAAACAGCTCCATTAGGTGCCGCAACACCGTGTGCTAATGTTAAGAGGTCCGCTTTATACAGGCCGTTAGTAAAATAAACTGTAATTGGTCAGAGTAGACAATATAACTGTTGATGCAGCGAATGGCCTTCGAGATTGAAGAGCTGTGACAGAAACTTCTCTCCGCAGTTACTCTGGCGCTCTGTTCAGACAGTGTGCAATGGGACCGTAATATAGCAATGAAAAGAGAGCGCAGAGTGTTTCAGTGAGACTATACTCCATCGGCACTTGTACAAAGAGCTGTTCTTCGGAGACCTCTTATGTTCATTTGATGTTCTAGCTAAAGCACTTATTTCCTCTGTGCAAAGAGTGGGAAGGTTTCACCAAAACCACCCATTTCAACAAAACCATCCGTTAATTCCATTAACTCTTATTAACGGCAATTATTGTGGGGCAATTATTAATGATGCAATGCTAACTAATATATGGAGTGTGATAGAAGAGGTGTGTTAAAGGTCATTACAAAACAATGGGCATGCAAGAGAAAATGAATATTACTAAGAGTACTGTATTTTGATTCATACATGCTTTGGTAATAGTGGGAGGAGGGGTTTAGTGATGTTACAGTGGGCCTGGCCTATGAGACTACTCGTGTTAAACATGTGACGTGATTCAGAGTGATGACTGGCTACTGCCATCACCACTCCGAGTCAAAAACCAGCCCAACCCACAATGCCAGCAGACAAAGGGTGACTGTTCTGCATCTAGGTGGGTCTGTATGGGAGGAGGGGGGGGGGGGTCAAAAACCACAGAAGTTAAAAAATATATACTGGTGTACCTGGTGTGAGTGGCTTTTTTTCTGTCGTGTGACAAATAGCAGGAAGGGCCAAAACATGAGGAGCGATTCAACACACACACACACACACACAGATGACAGACAGAAGACACAAACATGGGTCAATATGTGCACAAGCCAGTGATGAGAAGCTGCAGGAAAAAAAGAATTAAAATAAAATAGGTGAAATGGAAAAAAAAAAAAAAAAGGCTTACATCAGTCAAGTACAGCGATACACATGCAGCTAGCTGATGGTGATCTGGTTTAAGTGGATTAAATGGTTCTACACTATCACTTACTAACTTTGTGAATGGTGTTCAGGAGTCTTTACTACTGATAATGATGCTAGATGAACTTGAAGAGTCACTATCCAGCAGACATCTGCTCATTGACGGTATGGCTAAGCTAATGCTAAGAAGGGTTCCATGCGCTATCTTGTGATTGAGCTACCATTACAGGAGCTGCTTATGTTGTACGATGAGATGTTTCCAATTTCAAGGACAATCCGTTGGGTGTATGGGCCCAGATGTTGCAAAATTATGTAGGAAACATTATAGAATCACAATGGACGGCCCCCAACTTCCCCATGCCAGCCACATGAATGTGAACAGGTGAGTGGGCAATAGTGGGGCGACCCCAAAGATGCGTTCTGAAGCCTACCTGTTCCACGTTTTGAAGGCATTGCTGGCCCTTTTGAAGAGATAGCCCTCCATGGCGATACCATTGTCCGTGTCCACATTGTACTCCAGCTTGGTGTCGTCATTGGAGAAGTCCTGCCAGGAAGAACGGGCAGATGAACCAAAGCCTGTGTTGATGCCCTGCAGCCACTCAGAGGCCCCTCTTCTCACGTTTCAGAGGAGACCAGGCCAGACCCTCCGTGAACAATGTGCCATTCATTACAGTGAACCAGTTCATTAGCCAAGTGTTTGAGGCAGATCCAATCAGCCCCCCGCTGAGGTCTGATATCAATCATCCATCCATGTTCTATCAGCTTACCCCAGTCAGCATCACAGTGCTGATATTTATCAGTAGGCTGCTACAAGAACCATTTAAAAATGAAAAAAGGGACACAAAGACCATGACTAAAGATCAGGAACCGGAGAGGAAAACGAGGATGAGTCTCCCCCAGGATTGTAATTTGGCTTCGTTCTTCCCCGCAATAAACAGACCTTTGTATTAAATTATTAAGTCGTGTGCTTCCCCAATATCAAACTCTTTTGTACGCCAGTGATCCAAGGTTATTAGTGCTAAGAGTTAGCGGCACAGTGTTATTTATTAAGGGCAGTCAGCATGTGACCAAGATATGCTAACGTAGCTGGGTAAGTGAATTACACATGTAAGATAATAGCTGGGGGGGACTTTGAAAACGAGATGTGAGACACAGAGCCCGCGTGATGGCTGTGTTGAGCGCGCCCCAATAGTAACGTCCTATCAGTAAACCCCAGGCAGTCATCGGCCTCCAGCCATCAGCCCCAGGAACATGATCTAGGCCACGAGATCTACAGGATATTGCTACTCTGCTCCACTAACACCAATGTTTGTATGGTTCATCTTACCCCCTCTCTGTTTGGTTACCATATACCGTCCCCCCCTTAGACTGACGTAATCCAAACCTCCAAACCCAACCGAATCTCCTGAAGTTTCTAGAAATGGGTTATGACCAAAAGTGGCTCAACCAAAGATGGATCCAATTGTGCTTTCAGAGTGTTTGAGAAAGCCTGGTCTAAGTGTGACCATGGGTCAACTGTGAAGGTTCACATTTCTCTGCAGTGTATTTAGACAACACTGTATGGCTGATGAAGGATGCTTCTAGACATTTAGCAGCTTCTTCTCAATGGCTCAACTTTTACAAATGCAGCGCCACCACAGAAACCTCTGAAAGTCCAAATACGCAAGCTGCACAAGTGAATCCCTTGGGTCACAAAGAAAAATGTTTCATTTCAAAAACCATAAAATTTGCATCGGTTGGAACAGCCATAAAAGCCAAACATCTGCCAGAGCAGCTAAATTCTTTGATCGTTCTTTAGTTCAGAGTAAAAGCCTTCTCCATGAGCACAAAGTTCCACCACGTGGCAACATTTTGCAAAGTTCTCTGCCCCTGGGACTGTGGACATGTTTCCTGAACCGCCCTCCAGTCCGTTAGCATGTTGGCACACCTTCTACTGCCACGGCTTGTTTTGGGGAGGCTGTTTTTAATTCTGGCTAGCTAACGGGTTCCGGGCTGCGCCTCAACACTGATCGCTCCAACAGGCCCCGACAATGCTGCCCAGCCCCCACAGCCACAAAGCCACCACAGGGGTCCGTGGAGCCATAAGATCTGGGGATGTGCTCATGTCAGATATTCCTTCCATCATTCCTTAGACACCGCTCAACTTCCTACTCGCCTCCTGGTCCCCCACATGCAAAGCTCAGAAACACAGATCTTGGGAAGACAATGGCTCAAGATACAACTGTCAAAGGTCACTTGATACCTAAAAATCATGTGCTGATCCTAGACGACTTATTGTTGAAGACAAGCGCGTCTACTGCAATTATGTAAGAACAACAGCAAAAGTCCTAAATAAAACCTCTTGAGATAACTGACGAGAACATCTGCACTCACATATTCTACATTAATTCGCTGGAGATTAAAACTATGACCTCCCTCCGAACCAGGAGCCACGAGCACCTGTCAGTGAGGCTGGACACCCTCTACCCTGTACCCAGAGATGTGAAACACTTACCAGATACCACACATAGTGGAACCGGCTGAAGATCTCCATGGCTGCTGACACGCACTAGCATTAGGGTTAGCGTTAGCCCTGTGCTGTGCCTGGCTGTCACACCACTGGCCAGACTCTCACCTCCTGCGGTCAAGCCTCCGCCTGTCTGCTGGAGGAGGTGCGTACATGTCTGCTCACTTTGTGTATGCGTGTCGGGTGCCCGTGCGCGTGTGTGGACATTCGAGGGGAGGGGCTACAAAATTACCAGCCCACCCTCAGAACACCTCTCGAGCTCCAGCCTCACTGCCACTTCCTGCCCCTCCCATGAGGCCAGAGATGCAGCAAAGGTGACAAACAAGGAGGCAGATTCCAGCTACCACAACATGCAGGACTGCAGTGACACTTTCATCTGCATTAATGGGATTTTCATAATCATTCTTGACCTGAAATGCGTGAAAAAGAATCTATCCTCATTTTCACCTCTTTTAACACCAATCACTGAGAAAAGGCTACAATGATGGGTGTAGACGCCATAAAAATAAGGACACAGTTTTATTTCACATACTATCAGTAAGTTAAAGTTTCTGTTATCTTTTATGCATTTAGGTTTCGAAATTTTAGTTGCATCAACTTAGCAAAGCCTCCCTTGTAGAGCAGCAAGCTCCTGGCTCTCTCAGAGGCGCACAGGTGCAAAAAAGAGGAACTTACCTGCAGAGCGGCCTGAGAGTGCAGAGAAGAAACAGAGAGAAGCAGGTTAAACGTATACAGAGGGAATGGGACAGCAAAGGACGATGAGGAAGAGGCAGAGACAGAGGACATAAAGGCGGCAGGAGCGGTAGCATGGTTGCTATCTAACACCTCGAGATGTAACACAGGGCGGATGCAATGTGTATTTGTGAAAAGAGCTTAAGGACACCTTTACTTTCGATTCAGCCCATTTGAGACCAGTTATGCCGTCTGAAACAGATCAGGCAACAAGAGCCATCGCTTCCTGCACGTCTGAATAATACATGGTGGGGGATTAGGCAGAATTGCCCTGCGATCCAGTGTCAGTTTAACAACGGCTTGTTACCCCTCTGTGGGGAGCTGGCGGCTTATTCCAAACCCACTCTCATAACAACTAATAAATCCTGTATGGTATTTACTGCCGTTTCGGAACGTTTCATAATGGAACTTTTGTATCACGAACAAGGGAAGGCCAAGAGCAGCTGGTTGAGACCCACGTGCTCTGCAGAGGCCCTGTAATTCCGGTGATGGCCAGGAGGTGGCGGTGTTGTACCTTCTGCTGGATGGTGGAGTGTTTCTGCTCCATGTCCCGCTTCTCTTTGGCAGCATCTACAACCAGCTGGTCCAGCTTAAAAAAAATAAAAAAAACACTTAATATTTTACCCTTTTCCCCCAGATTCATCCTAAAACCACTGGGATGAAAATGCACACAGAGTTCACAGTGATTAACGTCGGTTCATATCCGTCTGTTATTCTCACCATAATCAAAGGCCCTCAAAGATTAATTATAATTGTCAAGGCAGCATTTACTGACCTAATCATTAAATGAGTCTTGCATAAGAAAGTGTCTTCAAAAAGTTCAAATCTGCATTATTGATAATCATAGTTTGAACAGTGAACCTTTTCAGTCAGATTTTCCTTTCTTGCGGCTCAACCAAACACCTTTTCATGCACCGATATCCAAAACATAGAAGTTGATCAAAACATGATCACAGGATAAAATTCTATCATCAAACTTTCACTTCCCAATACACCTCCCATTTTACAAAATTTTTAACTGTTAAAATATAAGAAAATAGAAGTGAAAGTGTCATATAAAAGCATCTTCTTGGTGCAAATAAAGCTGTTTTCTGTCCATCATAATGGAGCAAGGTCACACAGATAATAATAGCTAATAAGCTTTGGTACATCCCAGTATCACAGGTGGCAAATTATGTTTTTGCAATATAGCTTGAAAATACCTAAACACCCATTCCATCAGTCTACATCAGATCATGTGATCATAAACCTTGCATATATGAATTATAATGACTAGATCATGTCTTTTGATTAATCCACTGCGAAGCTGAGCCTAGTTCAGTTCAGACCAAACCTGCCTTCACCACAACGTACTACAAACCAGTTCAGTCCCTGATCTTGCCCTCTAACCCATAGCACATATTCCAGGTCAAACTACAGCATCCAAACACTCTTTCTCCTCATCATAAGTTCAATTTGTCTCGCTGTCAATATCCTCCTTTGATCCAGGAATTCATTTTTGTCCTCAGTATAGGACATTATGCTTTTGCTCATGTTTCTCATACTGTACATGGTACAGTCCTGCTCTCCCTTAAAAAGGACATGTGGTGACATCATGTGTCTGTGTGTGCTGTCGTCAAATTCCTCTTCCAGTCAAATCAATATTTTTATCAATTTAAAAATAAATAAATAAATCTTTCCCCTTGGATCTCAGAAGGACATTGTACAGAAAAAGGGCCTCATTTCTGTTACACTTCTGTATCAGACTGCGGCGTCGCTCCTTCCTGCCTCCCGTTCGGCCTACTGCTCTCATCTCCTCCAAATCCTCCCTGCTCAGTTTCTTCACAACCTGTGGCCCCAAGGTCTCTGACGGCAGACGCTTCATGACACACACTGACACACCTCTTCTCCTACTTCCAGCATCCGGGCCCTGGGGAATGTCAGGCCTTTCCTTTGCGTGCAACCCCCCCGGCCCCCCTGGCCCCCCCCCCCCTCCCCTCCGGGCGCTGACCTCACTTCCGCTATTTGTTCAGAGAAATAGTGACATCACGGCCCCCTTTCAAGTATGCCTCAAAAATTTTGTATAAATACAGTGCCTCCCCCAAAACAATTTCTTCCAAACAAAGCCCCACCACCACATGCAAACATGGAAAATGCTCATTTTTCCTCATGATAAACTAAACCAATTAATGTGAGCAAATTTTTATTTTTCCGATACGCAGAGGAACCAAAATGATCTACTCTAACTCCAAATCGTGAGTGTTTAAGCACTCAGTCACACTGACCTGTTTAGCTTCAGCTTTAAAAACGGATCTATCCTGACTGTAAGGAATATTTATTATGCAGGGAATGCTGCCCCATTTACTCCAGGATTCCACTGTACTGTGAGCAGACACTTGGTCCTGAAATCCTTGCAGTTCCTGGTATGGCCAGGGTGAGGCAGCCTACCTGGGCCCCCAGCTCTTTCATGAGAGGCCGGAGCTCACTGAAGAGGTCGTAGCCCTGATGGAAGAAGGTCAGGTGGGCATGCATGAAGGACAGCATCTGCAACGGGAGCACACGGTATTTCAGTCAAAATTATCTCCCCCTCCCTTTCTCCTGGCGACACACAGCAAAAGCAGCATCCATCAAATCACACACCCAACCACTGGGTGGCTCCCTACACTTAAAACACATGGGGTCTTAGCGACTGGCGACTTACCGACTTGAGAATTTCAGACCTTCTCTTGGATTGGAGGACATTTATCTGAAGAGGAAAAAACAGACAGAATGTGGGCTTAGAAACACCACTGATCTCCATCCAGCACATGGATAATCACACTGCCCAGTTGATCTACATAAAGTCCAGTCAATTCTCTCACATGATCCAATGTTTAACTATTCAACAGCCAAATAAAAACAAGCAGCCAAAACACCAATCACTGCTCTCATATTATCACTAAACTCCATTGTCAAATAAACATGAAAATAAACAACTGCAAGCAAGAGCGATGGCAGTTCAAGCACCATTTGATTTTGTGGAAAATCTTTCTTTTTGCAGTATCGCACTACTTACAGAACATGTGCAAAATCTGCAGAGGAGTTCAACTTTCATTAAATCATTTAAAGCATTAAGCATTTTCAGCATGTACCACTGTAGGCACTTCGTCTTGATATTAAGTTTCGTAACGTTTATAAATGTAGTGAAATTCAATATTAATCAGGTCCATCTGATTTCTGTAACTGAACATTACAGTGCCCCCTACTGGTACACTAATAACATTGCATACAAAACTCTGCTGAGGGGTCACAATACTCCAGGTTTCATGACATGTCATCCACTGGAAAGTCTGTCAAATTAAAAAAAAATAAGAACATGAGCTAAGTCCCCATGTGGAGTCTGTGTGAAACCCCATCCACACCACACAGGGCAGAGCTGAGCTTGTCAGACAGACAGACGGTTCGGGAACTGAGACATTTTCCACTTTCTTAACCACCATATGAACAGACCAGGCTGGCTGCTTCGGTCTATAGCGGGAGGCAGACTGTGTGCTTGGGATTACAGCTCTATTTCTGAAAATGTGAAAAAGACCACACCCATGGAAACAGGAAGGAACATGGCAGAGGGACAAAGGAAATAGAGGAACTTTTGTTCTAAAGGCAGACAATCTATGTAGAAATGTTACGCATCTAAAATCCCTGTGGTTCATAATTTACAGCTTCACTGATTCATCCTTAAGAATGATAATCTAATAAAATAATAACTTTATATTTCCTATATAGACCATAGCAAACCCTATGAAAGTATTATAGGAGTCCTTTATAGGCTGGTCATGTGTCATACTGCATTCTGCATGTGCCACAGGGTGATCGCTGAGGGGAATGCAGCACTGGCATAGAAACACATTGATCCTTCGGACCACTTCCAAGGTCAGGGGGAATCAGTTAGCATGTGACTCTGCACGCCATCCTGTTAGCAGTCTGTGTTTTTCTCACCCAAAAACTACAAACTTCAGTCGGGGATACAGATTTGTAAACTTTCTTATTCTTTCGGCAAAAGCCCTGATTAAAGTGGAAAAATGACCTCCCTGCAAGTTTCTATACATGTAATAATGATGCAATTTCCTGTAAGGCGGCACTCAGATCTTAAAGGGCCAGCGTGAGGCTACCGCTCAGCCCTGTCTAGCTGGAGCCCTTCAAAATGTTTGATTCACACAACATAAATGAGAAAAATTTATAGTAACCTGCAAGCTGTCAAAAATCATCCATAAAAAAGGAAAGTGGATGAGGGGTATAGGGCAGTCAGAGATGTGTGTGCGTCTCTGGGGGGGTGGGGTTGTATTTACTACATTGTGGGCACCAAATGTCCCCACAATGTGGTAAAACCAGTTACTTTTTAGCTTGTGGGGACATTTTTCAGGTCCCTACAACATAAACCTCAACTTCATAAAAATCTGTGACTACAATAAAAAAAAAAACAAAAACGCCGAAAGTATTTTGTTTGGTTACTTATGGTTAAAATTAGGGCTGGGTAGGGGTTTAGGTCGTCATTGTTGGGATTAGGGTTATGCCCATAGATGAATGGAGGGTCGGCAACAAAGATATGAATACAAACGTGTGTGTGTGTGTGCGCGCGAGTGTGTACGCACGCGTGCGCAGTGTCACCGACCTGCAGCACGTAGTCCAGTGCGATGTGCCGGAAGCACTTGCGTGTCGCCGTCAGCACGTTGGCCGCCTCCTCCACCTCGTGGGGTTTGTTGCGGGGGGCCTGGGCATTCTTGGCCAATGCCACCTCCTTCTCCTCGCTCACCTTGTCGAACTGCTTCTTGGCGTCCTTGAATCTGCGCAGGTCCCTGGGCGGGGTGACAAAGGGCCGCTCGTCGTGTCAGGAAAACCACCAGAAAGGGCAGGCGGCCCCCACCAGAACCCTGCATCGGCGCTCACCATAGTTACCACCATCGCGGAATCGGCGCCGACGTTACCCAGCGGCGCTAAGATTAACCCGCGGTACTAACGGTACTGACCAGGAATAGGAAGCGAATATCTGATGCATCGGAAATGCGGTTTGCCTACATTCTGCAACGGCAAACGATCGGAGGAACTGCTGTCCCTCGAGAGACACGGATTTCTGCAACGCAGGCCTTTAAGAAGGAGCTCTGAGCGACTGCTTAAAAAGCAAAAAATAAATAAAAATAAAACACGCAAACTGGCAAAGGCTTCCAGAGATTCAGCGGGTATGCAGACACTTTCTGTCCCACCGGGATGCGGCGGGTCTCTCGTAAAAGTCCGTGTAACAGTTAAAATGTAACCGCAGTGGCATCTGAACACTCCCCGACCCCCCCCCCCCCCCCAGCATGTCCGGGGGAGCGGTTAGTGCAGGAGAGATGCCCCATCAGCAGTACAGGCATACTCACTCCTTCACAAAGGTCTGGAGCTGAGACTTTATTGACCTCTGGGCCTGGTCAAATAAAATCTGTGAAGAGAAACGGAAAAACTCAGACTCGGGCAGAACGCCTGGGGGCATTTATTATTATCATTATTATTATTATTATAGAATTTCACGATTGAAAGAAGGCATTGAGAAAGAATAATCAAACATAAACATAAAACAACACACACACACACACACACACACACACACACACACACACACACACACACACACACACAAACTGACACAAGTGCATATCTATTCATTCTAACAAAAGAAATTCAAAATACATTCAAGTTCTGCCAATTTGCAGTTCATTTAAAGAGTTTTTGTTTGGTGGGGACATCCCATGGTGCTTTTCCAAAAGTTCTTCAGAAGTCAAAATCTTGGCAGGGGCGACGTAAAAGACCTTCGTAAACATAATTAGTGCTCAGGGAACGTTTCGACCCAGATAATGCAGCTATTGGGCTGAGCAGAGCTGAATCCAGCCAGCGGAGAAGAAAGTAGCAGATGAGCTCTGACTGCGGGGTCATGTTACTGAGAAGAGCCTGTTCTGTGTGTGACTAACCAGCGCATGATCCTGGCCCTGGTGAGGAGGCCATCGCAAGCCACAGTCCTGAGTCATTGTCCCGTTTCCTCAAAAGCTCGGGCCGCAACTTTAAAGTTTTTCTTCAGCAAAAAGCCAAAGGAGGGAACAAGAAAGCTGATTTTCCAGTTTAAAGTCTTATCATATGACATCTGCTTTGTGATAAAAAGGATATACGGCAATTTCCATAAAAAAAAACTTTATA